>NC_080162.1:59206009-60406009 GCF_950295315.1 Erinaceus europaeus
CCCAAAGTATGGATGTGGGGGTGGGTTTGGAGAAAATGATTTATCTGATAAACAGAATGCAGTGTTACTTCATGCATCACTGAAGAATAAAACAAATAGTCTTTCACCTAAAAATAAGTGATTATATATCTACAGAAGCTGTTCTGAATGTGGCTATACATGAATCAATTTCCAATTTCTCACACTAACAAGCAATTATTGGACACCAGCAAGATATTCAAGTAAATTCTAACTCTATTGACCCCAGAGATATTATCAGAACTAAATGTTAAACATTCAGTCTCGTAAGACCACTTTTTTCTTGGGATGCCAGCCACAAGCCCATGATTCCATCAGAGTTTCAAACAAACTGAGGGCAAGTTGAAAGTTCTCAAGATCTGTTCCTTAGATGGCATGTGATTATGCCAAGTCAAGTGAAGGTTGTTATCTTCATTTCAACAAATTGGTTATAAATCAACAAAAAAAAGAGAGAAAGAAAGAAAAAGAAAGAAAACTAAATCTACTATAAATAAGAATACATTACAGTGGCAGAGTAGAAAAACAATAATCTGTTGCGACTCTATACCCAAAGAATGCAAAGAAAGAGAAATTGTGGAAAAGTTCCATTTTCAATCTCATAAAAATATTCAAAATACCCGAGAACACACTCAGGACATAAGTCCTACAACGGGAGTTTGGCGGTACTGCAGCGGGTTAAGCGCACGTTGAGCAAACTGCAAGGATCAGTAGAAGGATCTCAGTTTGACACCCCCACCCCCGGCCAGCTCCTCGTCTGCAGGGATGTCCCTTCACAGGAGGTGAAGCAGGTCTGCAGGTGTCTTGTCTTTCTTTCCCCCTCTCTGTCTCCTCTCTTCTCTCGGTTTCTCTCTGTCCTATCCAACAACGATATCAACAACAATAATAATAACTACAACAAGGCTAAAACAACAAGAACAACAAAAGGGAAAAAAATAGCCTCCAGGAGCAGTGGTATTCACGGTGCAGGCACTGAGCCCCAGCAATAACCCTGGAGGCAAAAAAAAAAAAAAAAAAAGTCCTACACACGGGAGTCGGTGGTAGCCCAGCCGGTTCAGTGCACATGGCATGAAGCGCAAGGACCCGATCTTGGTTCGAGCCCCTGGCTCCCCACCTATAGGGGAGTCGCTTCACAGGCGGTGAAGCAGGGCAGCAGGTGTATTTCTCTCCCCCTCTCTGTCTTCCCCTCCTCTCTCCATTTCTCTCTGTCCTTTCCAACAACGACAACATCAATAACAACAACAATAATAATTACAACAATGAAACAAGGGTAAAAAAATGGAATAAATAAATATTTTAAGAAGAATTATCATTACATATTATTATTACATAGTATGTAATATGTATTATTGCATAATTTTATTGTATAATAGTATTATTCTGTAAAATGAAACTATATTACTATTTAAAACAACCCACATAAATTAACTCAAGTAATAAAAAAACTAAGATTTACATTTAAGTGGAAGTGGAGGTGACTCAGGAGATCGAGGGCAGGATTTACAAGTCTAAAGAGTCAGCTTCAGTCTGTGCCACTGCCTGTGATGGAATGGTGCTCTAGATTCTCTCTTTAATTAAATTAATCAGACATATAGTTAACATTTTAATAACTTGGAAATAAAACTTAAAACCATGAAATACATAGAAGAAATATAAACATTATATTCATGCATAAATATCATCCATAGAGGTATCTCTGAAGACTCACAAAGGCAAAGGAAACAAAAGTAAAAATAAATAAATAAATGGGACGACATCAAACTGAAAAGCTTGTATACAGCAAAGAAACAACCGCAGAAATAGAAAAAGTGCAGCAGGTTAAGTGCACATGGCACAAAGCACACAAGGACTGGCATATGGATCCCATTTCAAGCCCCTGGCTCCCCACCTCCAAGGGATCACCTCACAAGTGGTGAAGCAGGTCTATCTTTCTCCCTCCCCCCTGTCTTCCTCTTCCTCTCTCCATTTCTCTCTGTCCTATACAATAACAGCAATAACAACAACAATAATAGAGATAAACAACAAGGGCAACAAAAGGGAAAAGGTGGCCCACAGGAGCAGTGGACTCGTAGTGCAGGCACTGAGCCCCAGCAACAGCCCTGGAGGCAAAAAAAAAAAAGAAAGGAAAGGAAAAAAGAAATAGAAAAGGCAACTATCGACTGGGAAAATATATTTGCACATCACATATAAATCAAAGAATTAATATCAGAAATATAAAGAACTCACACAACACAACAAAATCAAACAATTCAAATTATGAAAACAATAATAATAGACACTTTTCCAAAGAAAATATATAGTCAACAGGTACACACAAAAAAAGATAAATTTCACTTATTGTGTGGGAAAAGAAAATCAAAACTTCAAAGACTTACTACCTTTTTACCTCAAATTTATGAGAATGACCTACTATGTCAAAGACTGGAAATAGCATGTGTTGGTGAAGGGGCAGGAAAAAATTAGAAAGAACCCCCTAATACAGTTAAAAGGAATATAAGTTGGTATAGTCTCTATGAAAAATGGTACGGACATTCTATAGAAAACTAAACTCAGAAACACTCTATGACTCAGCAATACCACTCCTAGAAATTTATCAAAATTTATGAAAACACTAATTTACCAAGGCAGGTTGTAGTGCACTTGGTTAAGCACACAGGTACTATGCACAAAAATTCAGGTTCAAGCCCTGACATCTGTGTGTGTGTGTGTGTGTGTGTGTGTGTGTGTGTGTGTGTGTGTGTGTGAAAGAGAGAGAGAGAGAGAGAGGTGGATAGTTAGAAAGGAATAATTTGAAAATTTGCAGCTTTTATTCTGAACTGATCAGGAGATAGACATTAAAATGGATGATGTAGGAAGTCCAGAAAAGTGTCTTCTGTTGTGAGACAAAAACAATCTAATGTGGAAAGAGTTCCAGTATATTCGAACCTGTTTTCACAATCTCATGCTCAGCAGGAGACTTTTAATCCTAATTTATGTCTTCCAGGGCTCTGAATCCAGGAAACACAAGCAAGATACTGCTATAGATCCATCAGAATTCAACAAAGCAAAGTGAATAAACTTTACTCAAATGAATGGTAAAAATTAAAGGTAAATGAGTGAGACGGGGAAGGAAGGTTACAAAGGTTATTTAGCAAAAACAGTGGGAGCCAGTGAGGCTATGTTAGTTTTTCTATATAATATTTTCCACCTGTGGCTATGAGACAAGAACATGTCAATCAATAAGATACTTACCACTTCATTATTAAAGCCACACTGAAATGGAAGAAAAACATAGGAAAGCATTCTTTTGTGTGTAGGGAATCATAAAATCAGTTTGAATATTAGCGTTTGATATAGTTGTACTTTTATTTTCTAGCACTGCCAAGAAATTTACAGTGAATAATCTTTAGATTAGATAAGTAATTTTTTTTTGGGGGGGGTTCAAGGCCCTGGTCCTCTATCTTCAGGGTGGAAGGTTGGTGAATGATAGAGCAGTACTGTAGGTGTCTCTTTCTTTATCCACCCACTCTCCCCATTTCTTTCCCAAATTCTATCACTATATGGGGCAGTGGGGAGGGAAGGATAATATGGCCACTAGAACAGTGGAGTCATTTTCCAGGAACAGACCCCCAGGAATAACCCCATTGGCATTAATTAATCAATTAATGGGGGGGCAGACAGTAGCACACCTGATAGAGTGCACAGGTGGCCATGTAAAAGGACCTGGATTCAAGCACTCTAGTCTCCATTTGCAAGGGGATAAGTTTCAGGAGTGGTCTAGCAGTACTGCAGGTGCTCTCTTTCTCCATCACTTTCTCCCTCCTTCTCTATTTTTCTTTGTCTCTATCAAAATAAAAAAGAAAATAAGAACAGGGGTCAGGTGGTGATGCACCTAGTTGGGCACACATATTATAATGCACAAGGCCCCAGGTTCAAGCTCCCCTCCCACCCCTGTCCCCACCAGTAGGGGGAAGCTTTGCGAGTAGTGAAGCAGTGCTGCAGGTGTCTCTCTCCCTTTCTATCTCCTGCTTCCCTCTTAATTTCTGGCTGTCTTTATCCAATAAATAAACATAATAAAAATGTAAAAAGAAAAGAAAACTACACATCTCTATTACTGTCTCTTAATTGGAATTGATCTAATAGCATCTAACAATAACCATAATATTAGTCACTGACCTCAGAACATGAGTTTGACTTATTCAGATGTCAGCTCAACAAAACATCTCTCTCCTGAGTTATGCAAATTCAATGATAAGACAAAAGTATTAGAGAAATATTTTTCTAGAGATGCTCAGGATCCTCAGTCATGCTGGGTTTCAATGAAGGAAATGATTTAGAAGCCAGTTTTTCCATCTTTCTGAAGGAAAGCGGCCAACATCTCAGATAATCAACAGTGTCTGGGACTTACGACTTATCAGCCACTGAGTAATACATTTTGATGTTTGGTAATTTGTCAATTGATTTCTGAGAGTTAAAACTGCCAAAATTACAACCCACCTGTCAATACTTTCATCTCTGCCAATTTATTTCAAAGACATAACTTGAACATCAGGATAGACACACTCAACATCTCACTTATGATAGATTAAGCTCTCTTACCATACACTCTTACTACATAAAGGGATTTAGTAATCAAAAAGCATTCCAAAGGCTACCCACCCTACTTATACCTATACTGCAAATGTAAGTACACATGAACTAAAACTGCTTTTTTAAAACAAATTCAAAACTCAGTAAGTCTCCTTAATACAATATCTTCCTTAGCAGTAGCACATTAGCTAGAAGCCCGCAATAATTAATTGAATAGGCATATTAAAAGGATCCAGTAAAGCCAGTTGTTGATATTAATAAGCTACATGACTCCCAGAAAAAAATGCTTCAAATATAAGAATGTACTATTCTGGAAAGTATCATCTAAATTGTAAGTATGGTATTTATAAACTGAAAAAAAATTAAAATCATGCTTTATCAATGAGCCTTAATATTGTGTTTATAAAGTTAGACAAAAAAAAAAGGAGGGGGATGAGCAAGCCTATAGACTTCACTGCTTGGCAGAAAGATTAAGAAATGAAGTGTTTAAGAAATAAAGTTGATCTGTTGTATTTATAATCTAGGTTCCAATGCATACAAAAAAAGTCAGACCCATAATATAAAATCTCTAACCCTCAGCTTCCTCACCTTCGTAATGTTTGCAGTAAGAGCTGAGTTGTCCTGAAAATTAAATGAAAATAACATCAGTCCTTTGAAAACTTTCTTGGCACCCATTTAGTCTTTGAATAATGTCAGTTATTATTATTATTTCCTTAAGGTTAGGTTCTCACTTCTCATCATCTCTTCTGAGTATGATTGATAAGCAGACCTAGAATGAGAAAAAGAGTCTTTCTTTTGCAAAGGGCTACTGGTGGCTCAGCCATGGCAACGGAACACCTTGAAGGCATAGTTTCAGGATGGAGCTAGCAGCACACCTTAGACAAGTGGCTAGACCCTCCAAGATAGAGACTCCCTGATATACAAAGGAAAACAACACATGAAAAGCCCATTGAGGATATTTCAATGACTACATACAAGAACAGGTACTTTTAAGCAGTAAGTTAAACTGGGTAGAATAAAAATTATACAGTAATATGGATTCATTTGTTTTTGTGTCTCTGTATAGAGAGACAGAGAAGAGAGGGAAAAGGCAAAGAGAAATAAATATAAATAGCTTATTGGCAATGATAGAGAGGATGGTATTATTATATTTTATTTTTATAAATATATGGCAATTTTCTTTTCTTAATATAATTTTATTTAATGGTTTGTCAGAAAAGTCATAATGCATGTTTGCACAGAAAAAAGTATTTCATGGTGCCAGGCTGTGACACACGTGGCTAAGCACACACATTAGAGTGTGCAAAGACCTGGGTTCAAGCACCAGGTCCCCAACTGCAGAGGGAAAACTCTCTATCTCCCCTCCCCTCTCAATTTATCTCTGTCTCTATCTAATAATAAAGATAAGTAAATTAAAATATGGAAAATATTTCATGATTTTCCAGAAATCCATTATTTATTTATTTATTTTAGCAAGGGCAAAGAGAGAGAGGTGGAAAGAGAGAGGGAGAGAAGAAGAGGGGGGGAGAGAGAGAGAGAGGCTAGAGCACTGCTCAGCTCTGGATTATAGCACTGTTGATTGAATCAAGAACGTCAGAAATCAGAGCCTGGGGCCTGGAAGTATTCTTGCATAACCATTAAGCTATCTCTCCAGCTTTATTATTATATTTTTTAAATTACCTGAAAGTTACTGAACAGATTCAGTATTACTTGGTGACTTTATGACCTCCTAAGGTCAAGACTATACTCTTGATATGGATAGTTGAAAAAATAAAATCCTGGATCAGAAAAGAAAAGAAAACACAAGTAGAACCTGAAATGGAATTGACGTACTGTACCAAAGTAAAAGACTCTGGGGTGGGTAGGTAGGTGGGGAGAATACAGGTCCAAGAAGGATTCAGAGGACCTAGTGGGGGTTGTATTGTTATATGGGAAACTGGGGAATGTTATGCATGTACAAACTATTATACTTACTGTTGAATGTAAAACATTAATTCCCCAATTAAAAAAAAACCAGAAAAGAAAAAAAATCCTGAATCATAAATATTACCAATGTTTCAGAAAAAAACAAGAAACAAGCAAGAAAGCTAAATTAAAGACAAGTTTGGAAAAAAAGACTAGAGCTGTGTTCAATCTTAATTCTCTTGCACAAAAGAAATAATATGCTAGTCTCAATCTCTCTGAAGGTAAGTACTAACTTGGTAAAGGACAAGTCCACACACATTCATACACACACCACAAAATATCTGGAAAGTGACTGTAGTCAAAAGATCTGTTGAAGGTCAACAGGAGTGATATAGTTAAATAGGAAATTGTGCAAAATAGAGCCTACCAGACCTGAAGCAAGATGCCATTTCCACAACTGACCCTACAATTCTGGCCAGGAGCTCAGAGCTCAGCAGATCCAACGAGTATGGACAAAGCTAAAGCTTTAATTCTGAAAAAGCAAGACTTGAAATGTCACTGAATTCTTTCAAGAACCTGAAAAAGAAAGATACACAAACAAACTGGAAGGGGCAGAGTTCAGGCTAGAGAAAGCTCCATTTAAAAATAATCTAGTGTGCCCCATAGGAAGATAATAATAAAAAAGGAAATGAGAGGTGAAGGCAGAAGATGGGTCAGAGAGAACATAAAACTACCTAATCTGTGTGAGAGGCCTGAAAAAGAAAGCACTTATAGATAACAAAACAATAAACTAAACTCATTTTTGAGCATGTTAAAAATGGATGGCTATTCCTAGATTGTAGTTTCCTCTTTGGTAAACAAAAATTGCCTTCTTTGAAGTGTCTGCATTATCAGCTTCTAATCATGCACTTACACTAAATTTACTTTTGGGCTGTGAAGGTTATAACATAATGGTTATGCAAAAAGACTTTCATGCCTGAGGCATCATAAATCTCAGGTTCAATCCCCAGTACCATAAACAAGACTAAGCGGTGCTCTGGTAAATAAATAAATAAATAAATAAATAAATAAATAAATATTTTCACTTTCAATATATATATTAAGTATGGGTATATTGCATTTTATCCAGAGGCACATAACTAGACACAGGGAAAAATACAATAATTTCCTAAACAAGGTTCTTATCCCCAAACTCCTTGTTATCTTGGCATAGAAATAAGGCTTAAATAAAGCAGGTGTCAATTTTACAAAAATTGTTCTTCAACCAGTGTTCAAGAAATGCAAAAGGGAGTCGGGTGGTAGCTCAGCGGGTTGAGCACACATGGTGCAAAGCGCGAGGACTGGTGGAAGGATCCCGGTTCCAGCCCCCAGCTCCCCACCTGCAGGGGAGTCGCTTCACGGGCAGTGAAGCAGGTCTGCAGGTGTCTATCTTTCTCTCCCCCCCTCTGTCTTCCTCTCCTCTCTCCATTTCTCTGTCATATCTAGCGACACATCAATGACAACAATAATAGTGACTACAACAACAAGGGCAACAAAAGGGAAAATGAATATAAAAAAATTTTAAAAAGAAATGCTAAAGAAAAAAGAGAAAAAAATGAATCTTAGGTCTATGACTAATCTGGGCTTGTCTGAGGAGACTTCAGAGTTATATTTCATAGTTATTGTAGAACGGGGGGAGTTCAGACAAGCGGTTTTACAGAAAACAGATCATCCCAAGTAAGGGTGTGGCAGGGAAGAAAGTTCTGAAGGTTGTAAAGTGCAAAGCAAGTTCTAGGAAATGCCAATAACCTAGCTGACCTACAGCATAGATGGTGTGAATAACATCTGGCTTACAGACCATATATGGACCAGACATGTTCAAGTTTATTCATTATTTTTCTTATAAATGGTCAAAGTTGATAATTTTCTAATAAGGGCTTAAATATTGGCCACAACATGCTTATGTTTTTAAGGATAATCTTTTAAAATTATTTTTATTGATTGATTAGACAGGGACAGCCAGAAATGGAGAGGGGAAGAGGTGACAGAGAAGGATAGGCACCGAGAGAGACACCTGAAACACTGCTTCACCATTCGCAAGCTTTTCCCCTGCAGGTAGCAAGCAGGGGCTCCAACTGCAGTCCTTGTTCATTGTAGCATTGTGAGCTGACTGAGTGGCCACCAGACCCCTGAATTGTTTATTTTCTAAGTCCAATGTAATACTTATGTGTTTAATATGCTGACCATCCCATAAATTCAGTCATGGTATGCATCCATAGGCATATAAACGTAGATAGGCATGTATCAAATGCATTTCATAGTGCCTCACTCTTCATAAGCACTCGTGAGCATTTACTATGATTGGTTTTTAGTAGCTGAAATTTGAGTAACACTTTGCAATTTAAAAAATTCACTATTCCCACATTTGACTTTCTCACTATTCCTGTAAGAAGTTATTATTATTATTGTTTAATTTCCTTATTGGGGGATTAGTGGTTTACAGTCAACAGTACAATACAACAGTTTATACATGCATATAATTTCCTAGTTTCCCACATAACAATTCCACCCCCACTAGGTCCTCCTCTGTCATCATGATCCAGGCACAAAGCAAGTTCTTAATTACTGAGATAATTTGTTTGATTTTCTGCACATCATAAAGAGAATATGCAACAGACAGAAATGATGACTGCTGAGCACTATTCCATGTTCTTAATATAAATTAACTAAGTGAAACTGTATTTCTTTGAGTTGTCATTTCTGTTTTTTAATATTTTTATTTATTATTGGATAGAGACAGAGAGAAATTTAGAGAAGAGGAGATAGAGACAGAGAGAGACACCTGCAGCACATTTTTACCACTTGTGAAGCGTTTCTCCTGCAGGTGGGGATCAGGTGCTTGAACCTGGGTCCTGTACACTGTAATGTGTGAACTTAACCAGCTGCACCACCGCTTGGCCCCATCATTGTTGTCTTATCTCCATTTTACTGATGACAAAATGAAGCCTTCAAGAAATCAAGTAAGTGCTTTCAAGCCATTCATCTTACAAGTGACAAAGTTGAATTCAAACCCAATGACAACTTTAGATTCTACACGTACATTTCTCTCATACCAGCAACTATAGGTTTGATGGTAATGTCCAAAGTTTGGAGGAAATTCTAAAGCAAATATAAATGTTTGATTGTGTCTCTGTAGAGACACAAACTTACTATTGCACTACTAGATGACTTAAAAAAGTTTATTAGCAATGTTAAATAATACATTACTTTAGCAGCAAATTCAATTTTTCCTATTTTGCATACAAAAGCAAATTTTAAATGTCTTAACTAAGATAAGAATGGAAGCACTATTACAACAACCGTGTAGAGAGTCTACCTAATCAGTTCATTCGTTAGCAGTTTTCTATATAATCAACCAAAGGCTTCAGTATTTTGTACTTATCTCGATTAAAGTTCTTGACCTTACATACTAAATATGACCTTAACAGACATATAAGACTTCTGGGGGGGGGGGGGGGGCGGACGGTAGCGCAGCCGGTTATGTGCACATCTTGCGAAACCCAACCACTCAGGTTCAAGACCCAGGCTCCCCAGCTGAAGGAGCCCTGGTCGATTCACAAGCGGTGAAGCAAGTCTACAGGTGTCTATCTTTCTCTCTCCCTCTCTGTCTTCCCCTCCTCTCTTGATCTCTCTATGTCTTATTCAACAACAACAACAAGGATAACAAAAAATAACAACAAAGAGGGCAACAAGGGCAACAAAAATGAGGAAAAAAAAAAAAAAGGCCTCGAGGAGCAGTGGATACATAGTGCAGGAACGGAGCCCCAGCAATAACGCTGGTGGGAAAAAAAAAAAAAACTCCTCTGGCAACTGGAGAGATGTCTATCTAGGTCCAGAAATGCTTATTTCCTTTTTAACTATGCGTTCTTTAATAACTACATTTTTTAGATCAGGTAAAATTTATTCCTAATGTATATATATAAAGAAAATGTAGACCACAAAAATATAGGCTTGTTTTCTTAAATATTTTATTTATTTATTCATAAAGAATGATAGGAGGAGGACGGGCGGTAGCACAGCGGGTTAAGCGTACATGGCGCAAAGCACAAGAATCAGAGTAAGGATCCGGTTCGAGCCCGGACTCCCCAGCTGCAGGGGAGTCGCTTCACAAGCGGTGAAGCAAGTCTACAGGTTATCTATGTTTCTCTCCCCCTCTCTGTCTTCCCTTCCTTTCTAAATTTCTCTCAGTCCTATCCAACAACGACAGCAATAACAACAACAATAATAATAACAACAAGGGCAAAAAAGGGGAAAAATAGCCTCCTGGAGCAGTGGATTTGTAGTGCAGGTACTAAGCCCCAGGGATAACCCAGGAGTAAAAAAAAAAAAAAAAAAAAGTGATAGGAGGAGAGAGAGAGAAAGAACCAGACATCACATCACTCTGGTACATATGCTGGCAGAGATGGAACTCAGGACTTTATGCTTGAGAGCCCAATGCTATATTCATTGTGCTACCTCCTGGATCACAGAAAATATGGGCTGTGATTCACTTAAGAGAGAGCAACCTATCCTAAATTGTTGCCTAGTATCAGTCAGAAAGGTAATGTTGTCCACAGCATACAGAAGCAAGCCAAGAGCAAATGCAGAGGTAGCCTCTTCTGTTATATTGAGTCTAGTGCATGCTTTATTTGGGCATACTCAGTAAACCTGTCTTTGTACATTTAAATATCACTCCCAAACAAATAGTAAAGCTTATAATTTCTTGTAGAGGTTTACTACAAGTAAAAGTAAGATTTCTTTTTCACAGAGTCAAGACTTTGTAAAATGATTTGTCTTTACATGAATCCCCTTCTGGGCCTCTTTAAAATTTTCTTACTGTGGTCATCTAACATCAGTTTGAGTTTGATGGAGTTGTAACTCAAAATACGAAACAGGTTGGGGGTGGGGCGGTGTGGGAGTGGAGTGTGCCCAGGAGGTGACACACCTGGTTAGACAGGCATATCACCATGTGCGAGGTCCCCCAGTTGGAGCCCCAGCTCAGCTCCCGACCCTGCAGGGTGTACACTTCACAAAGAGTGAAGTAGCTTTGCAGGAGTCTTTCTCTCTCCCTCTCTATCTCCTCTCCCCTTGCAATTTCTCTGTCCTGTCAAAAGAAGAAGGAAGGAAGGAAGGAAGGAAGGGGGGGGGGAGTTCAAAATATGATCTACAGCATTTTTCAGAAGTCTAGCCTTCTGCAACCAGGACTGCACCACAAACCTACTGTACACCAATTCAGTCATTTCTAAATAATTGGCTCAGAATAATACTTATAAAATGAAAGTGTGCTTAAGATTCATTTGGAAGGCTTGTTAAAGCACAGATTGCTGAGCAAAGAATCTAATAATTCATCTCTTTTTTTTAAGCCTGTACTACAGGATTTGACTTTCTCTTCTATGTCTGTTATTTTTCTTATTTTTGATAAGACAGAGAAAAATTGGGAGGGGAAGGGGGATAGGAAGGGACAGAGAGAGACATACACCTGCAGACCTGCTTCACCAATTGTGAAGCTTCCCCCTTGCAGGTGGGGACCAGGGACTTGAACCTGGGTACTTGGGCAAGGCAACATGTGTGCCCAACCAAGTGTGCTATTGCCTGTCTCCATAACTCTTATGCCTTAACATATCTTTCTACTTTGAGAGCAGTTGATTCAGAAGTGCAATTCTCAGGTGAAGTAGAAAATTGTGTGTATTTCTGAAGCACCTGTGAATTCACTGGAAGATTTTGTTTTAACATAAATACTATGATAATATTTTTTAATATTTATTTATTCCCTTTTGTTGCCCTTGTTTTATTGCTGTAGTTACTATTGTTGTTATTGATGTCATCATTGTTGGTATGACAAATTTTTTTTTTAATTATATGAAGAATTCATCCAGGAAGAACTGTCTGAGAATCTATATACTGCCAACCACTAGGTAAGTATTGTGTATTTGTAGATAGTGTGAAATTTCAAACACCACATTAAATCTGCAGACACTCCACCACATTGACCACCTATTATATTTCTGTAATTACTTTTCCTGTTTCCTAGAATTTCTTCATCAAGATATCTATTTGGCAATCCTCTTCACTTCATCCAAGAATTCAAACAAAAAATATATTATCAATGAAATCTAGGCCAATTCACGAAAACCTGTGAAATGACTTCCCCACCCTGGGTTCCAACATGATCATTTGGTCATTTTGAAACTTTTTACTCTTTTTATTAGTATTCAGTACATTGAGGTTATAAACATATAATGTGTTAGTTAATTTAACTATATATTGGGTCTACTATTGTCTAGAATTCCACAGCGGTAACTATGTCTTGTTATAGCCTAAGCATCCAGATTAGTCCTGACACTAAGTAAGTAGAAACAGAAAATCTGCTATTTTATTTTTAATTACATTTAACCCAAGTTATGAGAGTAGAAAACAATAGGGGCCGCGCAGTAGCACAATGGGTTAAGCATACATGGTGTGAAGCGTAGGAACTGGCATAAGGATCACGGTTCAAGCCCCCCACCGCCCCTGCAGTGGCATCAGTTCACAATGACATGCAAAGCACAAGGACTGGCATAAGGATGGGGCTTGAGCCCCAGGCTCCCCACCTGCAGGGGAGTCGCTTCACAGGCAGTGAAGCAGGTCTGCAGGTGTCTATCTTTTTCTCCCCTTCTCTATGTTCCCCTCCTCTCTCTATTTCTGTCTGTCCTATCCAACAATAGCAATGGCAACAATAACAACAAGGGCAACAAAATAGGGAAAATGGTCTCCAGGAGCAGTGGATTCCTAATGCAGGCACCTAGACCCAGAGATAACCCTGGAGGAGAGAGAGAGAGAGAGAGAGAGGGAGAGAGAGAGAGAGAGAAAAGAAGAAAACCTAACCATCCACCCACCCACCACATTATGGTCCAATTTATGTAATATTTATCACAATATTGTGCAGTTTTACTGTATTCCCAAGTTCTTTAGTTGAACTAGTGTACTTCATTTGATAATGTGTAATAATATGCAATTGTACCTCTCCTAGTGTTTCTGGGAGTCTTCTGGCTGCCTTTCTCTGTGGCTTTTCTGCACAGGCTTGGTCTTACAGATTGGAGCAGAGTAGAAGGAAAACTCTCATTTTTATGATGTGGTAGTATCTCCTTACTTTTCTTTTTTAAAAAACTTTGTGAAGGTAGATAACATAATGGTTATGCAAAGAGACACTCGTGCCTGAGACTCCAAGTTCCTAGGTTCAATTCCCCACGTCACCATAAACTAGAGCATAGCAGTGCTCTGAGGGGAAAAAAAAAAATTAAAACTTAACTGCATATTTTAAAAATGTTTTAGAAATTTATTTATTATTTAGGGTAGAAACAGAGAGAATATGAGAGGGAAGTGGAAAGTAGTTAGGGAGAGAGAAAGAGACATCTCTACCCTGTTTCAGTGTTTGTGAAGCTTTTCCTCTGCAGATGGGCCTGAACCCCGACAACTGCACACTATGTAGTGTGCCCGCAACCAGGAGTGTTACCTACCTCTTGGCCCCTTTGCTTATCTTTTTACAACTCCATTATAGCCCTATCCTAGTGTGACTAAGATTTTAGGTCCTGGAACCATTTTTATTCCTCAATATAGATAAGTAGAAGATGACAGATAACTTCTTATTTACTCTCTAAGCAGAATACAGGAAATACATCTTTAAGAATATATAGGTATTTGTGCTGGGGAGATAGTATAACAATTATGCAAAAGACTCTCATGCTTGAGGCTCTGAGACCTCTGGTTCAAGCCCCAGCTCCAACAAAAGTCAGAGCTGACTAAGCAGCACTCTAGTTTCTGTCTCTCTCTCTATCTCTCTATAAAGTAAATAAGATATTTCTTTAAAAAATGTATAAGGGGTATCAGCAAAATAACTCACTTGGGAAGTGTCCTGTTTTGACATATAAACAACCCATGTTTGAGCCCAGCCCCAAAGCACTGAAGGAAGCTTAGGTACTAGAGTCTCTTTCAGTCTTCCTCTGTCTCTCTCTAAAATTATATATATATATCAACAAGTAAGTGTTGGGGGAAAGAGGGAGAAGTAAGATAATAATAAAATAATATGAAATCTTTACATTTTATAAATAATAACTGTAGGAAACAGAAATTTTCCTTTATACTGCTTTATCTGTTAAGGTCATAAAATCAATGCTAAAATATATCTATGAATTTCTGAGGATATTTATAGAGGTGGGACATTTAGACATTAAAAATGTAATTCTAAAGGAAACACCATTGCTATATAAAACTCACACAGATAAATGCTGTTATCAAGAGAAGGGTCTATGAAATTTCCAAAGTGACCATGTTCCTACTAGTTTTTTTCAAAATAATTTTGGTTTGTTCTGAGAACAAATCTAAGTGCATTTGTATCACTACTGGAAAATATGAAAAATAGTTTTGGTGGTCTTCTTCATTTGTCAGTTTTGAAATTCAGTAAAGATTAGGAAAAGAGCCTTCTTTGTCCATATTTGCTCTCTAGAGCAAACTGTATGGGGTATAAGATGAAGCAGCGAATCATAGCGTGGACTTTAATGTGATGCATCTAAAAACATAAGCAGGACAAGGTACAAGAGGAGCCAAATACTGCTACACTGAAGGCACAGTATAGTAGTAACACCCTAAGAAAAAAGCTGATGAAAATCAAAGTCATTAAGTAATTCGTATGTGATTAGAGCAAGCCCTGAAACCCAGACCTTCCAAAATATTCAAAACTTGGGGAAGGCTACCGTAAGTCATACTAATGAAATCTCTGTTCCCTTGTTGCCTGCATGAGTTCTGATTAATGAAAGACATGCCATGAATGATGCCAGTGATTATGCCACATAAGTTAGGGCAAAGATAGGCCATGGCTTGATTAGATTCTAGAACATACGCCTCCTTCTCTTGGGGCATGGATGTCCAGAGCAAAGCAGTTCATCTGTTAAATACTGACATATATCACCATGACTATTAGGAAGCATTGATTCAGACTTTAACAGATGCCTTCTCAGAGTTATCTTAAAATCTACCTACCACCACTTCAAAAATATTAATAAATCTATACATGAGAAGGCTAATTTAAAATAGAGAGAAATGTTTTGATATGACTGAAAGTATTGGCAAATAAAAAAGTGTTTCTCGTTTTAGCAAGACAATGTTTCACATTTTCCATTTAGCTAATGGTTTCATTGGCAAATGCTTATCTTATATACTGGAAGGACATTAACTTTGGTATTATTTTTTGCTTTGTAAATGCATTTTATAGTGTTTCTGATAAAATCAAAACATAATATGAAAACCTTTATACAAAGCAGTGGCTAGCCAACTAATATATGTAGCAACATTAATACTAGTTATACACAACAAGATTGTCAAAGGTTGTGAAAAATAGTCTATTTTAGCATGACCTTTTTTTTTTTCCATCTTATTGAAGAGTTAGTGGTTTATGCACAGTTGTTGGCATATGGGTACAGCTTTTAGGTCCACATGATGGGGTGTCTGCAAAACACTCTTTTTTATTGTTGTGGTTATTATTATTGTTGTTGTTGATAGTGTTGTTGGATAGGACTGAGAGAAATGTAGAGAGGAGGGGAAGACAGAGACAGGGAGAGAAAGATAGACACCTGAAGACCTGCTTCACTGCTTGTGAAGCAACATCCCTGCAGGTGGGTGTGCTGGGAGCTCGAACTGGGATCCTTATGCTGGTCCTTGCACTTTGCACCATGTGCACTTAACCCACAGCGCTACTGCCCGACCCCTTGCAAAACACTCTTATAACCCCACAACTTAGTATGCCAACCTCCCTCTCCCATTCCCTCTCTGCCACTCCAACCTTACAATTCTTTGCATTGGCACAGTACACCACCTCCAGTCCAAGTTTTACTTTGTGTTTTCACCTTTCTGTCCCTGTCTCCCATGTCCCACCTAGGAGTGAGGTCATCCTCTACTCACTCCTCTCTCTCTAACTGGTTCCATCCAATGCTACTCCTTCAGATTCTATCTAAGGTGAAGCAAAGATGCCCCTTTGATTATCTAGCTGATACCTACAGTGATCTTTTGGTGACTACTCCTCTATGACCAAAAGTTAAAAATTATTTCAAGTGCTAAGATCATTAACAGCAATACTCTGTGGCCACAAAATACTATGATCTAAATTGTAAATGCAAAATAAAAAAAATGTGGCTCAGAGAGTGAAAAACATGTATCTTTTTTATTATTATTATCTTTATTTATTGGATAGACACAGCCAGAAATTGAGAAGGTAGGGGAGATAGGGAGAGAGAAAGAGAGACACTTGCAGTACTGTTTGACCACTTGCAAAGCTTTCCCCTTGCAGGTGGGGACTGAGGGCTCGAACCTGGGTCCTTGAGCACTGTAACATATGTGCTCAATCAGGTGCTCCACCACCCGGTCCCTACATGTATCTTTTGTATAAGTTTAGAGTTATTAAATTATCAATTATTAAAGATTGTATAAAATTTTAATATGTCCAATATAGACTGTTCTCTATATTTCATGTAAATTTTATGATACATACAGATGTAAAACATTATACATCAAGCATCTAGAAATGGAAGAATAAACTAAATCCAAAGTCTGTAGAACAAAGGAAATTACATATGTCAAGGGTAGTAAATGAAAAAAAGAAACTGGAAAGGATTAATATAGTAGAAAGGATTAATGGACATTAATTATTTACTTTTTGAAGAGATAAGCAAAATTGACAAAGCTTAGGCCCCAATATCACACGGACACACATCACAACATAGGTGCTTCGGGGGCAGGGCGGGGTGGGAGGTGGTACACCCAGTTAAGCACACATAGTATGATGCACGGATCTGTGTTCAGCGCCCCCCCCCCCCCCACTCACACACACACATCTGCAAAACTGGTGCTCTGCTGTCTCTCTTTTTCAATGTGTTTCTCTTTACTCTGTCTCTTTAGATTTCAACCAGTTTAGTGCTGGGAATTGGTGTTGACACTATGAATCCACTGCTTCTGGCAGTCTTTTTTATTTTTTTCCTTTCAATTATATTTAATAGGACAGAGAATTTGAGAGCAGAAGGGAGATAAGGAGAGAGCTAGATACCTACAGACTTGCTTCACTGCTTATGAAGAGTTCCCCCTGCAGGGAGGGAGTGGGGGCTTGAACCTGGGTGCAATGTGCACCACAACAAGGTGTACCATCACCAGGCTTGCTCACTTCACTTCTCTATTTAAGTCTTAAAAGAAAAACACTCCACTAGGAACAGTGAAATTACATAGACACTAAGTACTGTTGCACCAAAAACATCAAATAAATAAATAAATAAGTTAAAATTAAAAATAAATCAAATCCAGTAACAGAAAAAAGGATGCTTTGTGCTTGTAAGAGAATCAGAAGGTATAGAAATTGAGGAAAGGTTAGCAAAATGAGTCTAAATTTTCAGCTATAAGATGGAGTTCTTTTGACCAGCTTTGATGGTGCGGAGGTTCAAACATGGGATCTCTCACATGTGAGTCTTGTGATATATTGCCGTGCTGTCTTCAAGGCCCAGACAATTAATACGTTCTTCAGATTTAATTTCAAGCATAATAACTATAATTAATAACAATATTTATAGTTAAAGCTTATATCTTGGGTACATTCACACACAAATATGTAAACATATAAGGTGATGGATGTATTAATTAGCCTATTTGTGAAAATTCTTTCACATATATTAAACCATTAATTTGCACCCTTTAAACATATTACAATTTTATATCTTGTAAAGCACTATTAAATCATTAATAAAAATAGAAAAAAAAACATTGTAATTGTTCATTATACCTCAATGAAACTGAAAGGAAAAGTCAATGAGGTAATTATTTCCTGGGTCATTGGTACTATTCCTTGTGTAAGTTTTGTTTTATATCACATTAGTCACAATAATAAAAAACATAAGTACCTCAGAAAAAGTTCCTAAATCCTATTTAGTTAGTATTTTAAAAAAATACAAAAGGATATACTGGAAATAGCATATAACTTGAATATAAGAAGCTTATATCTCAGCCTCAATTGTATATGTTCAGATTTAGCCTGCGAGAAATCTAAAGACAATAGCTTAATGCAACAGGAAGTGGGGTACACACTCTTGGAATATTTACAATAATCCAGAGGAAAGTATAATCTAATAGAGTAAAAGAATTATTTGGAGAAAAAAAAGAACAGATAATAAAAATAGGAACTAGAATCAGCAAGATTTATAGAATCAATTAAATAGGATAGGGGATAATGGAGAGAAGTTTGCAAGGAAAGGCTAAGGGTAATGACTCTTGGGTCTATGACTTGGGCCAGAGGCAGCATCATATTTGCAGAGGAAAAACAGTTGCTAAGGCAAAATTAGTCTAGTTTTATATCCACTGGAGTAGGAGTTGTTATCAGTTTTTGTACGTCACTTTTCTAAATATTTACATAATTACATAAATGCGTAATCACATAAATGTTTAGGGAGAAAGGGAAATTAAATAAATCTGAAAGATATGTACCATTTCAACAATGAAAAAAATTATATGAAAATGTTTATATATTTGTTTTGCAAAAGTCTAATGCTGTGTGGTTTTTAAAGTATTTCAGATGTTATTTTTAACAACAAATGTTATTATGGGCTGGCAAACTAGCTCACATGAATTGTGCACTGTTTTGCTATTTGTACCACCCAGGTTTCAGTTTGTCCTCCACTGCATTGAAGGAAGTTATAGTACTTTGGTCTCTTTCAATTTCTCTCTGTCTCTGTGTGTGTCATTATTTTAAAAAACAATTGCTATTACAAATCAATGTACCTATAAAATACATGTCAAGTAAAAACGATTCTAAATTGCCAAAAATTTGACTATAAAAATTGAAAATAAAGTAGGGCACCAAAGTAAAAACCCTGTGGTGAGGGGGAGGGTGGACATGAGGCTTCCTGGGCCCGTGGGGGGAGGGGTGTGGGGGGATGGGATGGGTGGGTGGGATGGGACACAATCTTTTGGTGATGGGAATGGTGTTTATGTACACACCTATTAAAATTGTAGTAATATAAATCACTATTTAATTAATATGAGAGGGGGAAAATTGTATGTCTAACAAAGGGACCTTTCAAAACTAACCCAATTACCAAATAATGTGATGATAACAGTAACTATCCATTGTCTTCTCGAACCCTAAGACAGCAGGAACCTCACATTTCCACTATAGAGCCTAAACTTCCCCCAGTTCTGGTCCGGACCCTAGGGTAGGGCCTACTTTCCCATATGCTTCTCTCAATTCTTATCAAATAATATTGCATCCGCTGATCGCAACCTAACCAATGCAACGAGTACCACCCCAGCATGCTTCACTTCAGACTGTGTCCAGAGACTTCAGGTGTGGAACAACAACCCTTCAGCTTCATCACTGGGGTGAGACCTTTCCTTTCATAGTATTCTCTAATTCCATCCCAGGTGGTTCACTTCCTAACAAAGTCCCAAAACCTAGATATAGATAAGGTTCCAGGAGATAGAGCATATGTTCACAGGTATCCATAAACTACAGCAAATATATACCTGAAAGCAGTAGTACACTAGAGTTTGCAGTGAGTATCCCCCTAACACTTCCTCTCCACTATTCCAACCTTTGGGTCCATGATTGCTCAACAATTTGTTTGGCTTTGTATGTTAACTCTCTTTTCAGCCACCAGGTTCCAGATGCCATCAGGATGCTGGCCAGGCTTCCCTGGACTGAAGACCCCACCAATGTGTCCTGGAGCTCCGCTTCCCCAGAGACCCACCCTACTAGGGAAAGAGAGGCAGACTGGGAGTATGGACCGACCAGTCAATGCCCATGTTCCGCCGGGAAGCAATTACAGAAGCCAGACCTCCCACCTTCTGCAACCCACAAAGACCCTGGGTCCATGCTCCCAGAGGGATACAGAATGGGAAAGCAACTGGGGAGGGGATGGGATATGGAGATTGGGTGACAGGAATTGTGTGGAGTTGTACCCCCCCATGCTATGATTTTGTTAATGTCTCCTTTCATAAATAAATAAATAAATAAATAAATAAATATGAAAATAAAGGCAGCAATGTGCTAGTTACTGCCCGCATCTGCTCAGTAAGCAGCCAAGGTGAAATCTGACAGTTCACTAATGTAGACTGGCATGATGACAACAAATAGCATTGTTCTATCTGTAAATTGAGCTCCAAATTCTTATTTTCAGCTGAGGTCACTGAGGATCATGGATTGACAATCAGAGTTCAGTAGAAAATCAGGTTTAGGATTCAGATCTAACACCTCAGACAAAATTACTGTCCATTTAAACCAAATTCCATTTACTACAAGTATCACTCATGGATTCCCAGTCATATTACTAGTACACACAACATATTTGTGCTTCAGTTTTAAAAAGAAATCTATGACCAAAAAAAGGATCCCTGAGATTTTTAATGACTGAAACATTAATTCATCAGCAAATAAAAGACAAATTTAAGAAGAGTGGGTTTAAATGCTTTCCAAATGATCATTCATATTCTATAGAAGTATGTAGTCAAAAACCATAGAAAGAAATAATTCATAGTTTAAATAACTTTGAATAAAAATGTACACAATTTCCACAAATGAATAATTAATCCAAGCTAAATGGGGAGGGAAGAGGTTATAAGAGTGGGAAGAAGAGTCTGACTTTAACCCATTCTTCTACTTAACCTCCATGGGAAAAAGAGAATTCAGTGAGGAATTTGAGTTTTCCCCTACATTTTTTAGATCGTGATCAGTTAACTTATTTGGAGATCCAAGTTTTTTGTCAAGCAAACATGGTTTTTATTACTTGTGAGCAACTTCACTTCTGTTTATCATTACTCAATTAAATACTCAATTAAAGAAAGGCATAATGTGTTTGTGGTAAATAATTTTCCTCCTATACTGGCCTTCAAATCTTTCTTTGCAATATATTCAAGGCAACAATTATCTACTAACAAATAATTTAAATCCATATATTGTCTTTGACTGAGTCATTGGCAACTATGCTGTACTTTAAATATATATACCCACCCAAAAATAATCGAAGAGCTATTAAGCTGTGAAACTAACAGATTATTAGGATAAAATACCACCTCCTAAATTCCAAGATTATGTGTGGTGGCTTGACTTAAGAACATCCAATCCATTTGAAAAATAGAAACACATGACTTAATTTCACCAAAACATACATCATAGATGCAAGTCGATGCACTTACATCAATCAGTGTCTATATAAAAATGAACGTACATCACACTTTCTAATCTATAACTAATATAATCAAGGAGTATATTTAATTAGCAGTTAAGCTGATTAACATTCCTTGAAGAGTAATTTGTTTTAACAGATGGCCGTCATAAAAATAATTTTAGAGTATTTCTTTTAAAAAATTAACAAAGCTGGCTTGGTGTAGGAAGAGATAGAAATTTCAGCAGTTATAAAAAGAATAAATTGCCTTCAAATTGTAAGTCTTCAAGGCACATGCCAAGAAAACAAAACAAAAAAAAAAAGGAGGGGGA
The DNA here is from genome assembly GCF_950295315.1 of Erinaceus europaeus. Classification (NCBI taxonomy): domain Eukaryota; kingdom Metazoa; phylum Chordata; class Mammalia; order Eulipotyphla; family Erinaceidae; genus Erinaceus; species Erinaceus europaeus. The sequence goes on from NC_080162.1 coordinate 59,228,016, forward strand.
AGGAAATGGGAGTTAATGGGTCTGATCAGTGAAGATATAGTACTTGAACAAGGGACAGTTTGCTGAGAGAGCAAAATCCAAGAAGTGAGTCATTTAGAAGCTGGAGGTTAGCAAGCAGAGTAAGAAAGGAAACTCCCAAATTTAGACACTGGTAACAAAACTGGACCAAAGCCAAGGGAAGCTGCAAAACACAAATGAGGAAAAGAGCAAATAGGCATGGTTCCAGGAAAACAAACAAACAAACAAAAAAAAACTCAGCTGTCTGCCTGGCAGCAGCATGAACTAACTTTGCCACAGTTAGTTACATGGACCCTAACCAGTGGTCTTTCCTTGGGCATGCATTTTAAGATACATTTTCAGAAGCTGTGATCAATTCTCATTGACACTCCAAAATGGGAACTCACACTTATTGAGCGCCCAGCCCACTCAGGCTCAGTAAGTCATCAGAGACTAAACCAAAATATTAATAATATACATTAAACCAAGTGTCTTTGTCCTCACTAAAAAGTTTTATATCCCTTTGACATACACTTAATCTACATTTCTCCACCTCTTTGCAATTAGGCATAGGGTTGATATTGAATTAAAACCTATAGTACTTTTGGGAAAATAACACATTCTGTAATCTAACAGCCTTTCAAAAAAGCCTATAAAGTGATTTACTACTTCTTTAACCATTTGATAGAAGAGGAAATTATGAAGATTAAGAGAGTGAGTCTAAGATGGCCATGTATGATGTATGCATACCTACAACAGACTATTAATAAGTAATATAGAAATAAGCAATTGCTATGTTAAACCATATATACTTGGAAAGTTGCTATTAAAGTTAGCCTTGCTAATACAGCTATATCTAATTTTTACATGATAGTAAATTTCTATAGTGCTATTTTAGTTCTAACTTTCAAATCAAGAATTTGAAACCAAATCTGCTTCTCTGTCAACTATTTCCACTCACTAAGTATTCTAGTGATTAGTGTATCAATCATGAAAAGACTGCTGTTTCTTAATTCAAATTAAGTTCACATGACATAAATTAAGCATCTTGAAATGAATAATTTAATGAGATTTATTAAATTTAAAATGTTGTGCTACCACTATATCTCTCTAGTTCTAAATCACCTTCACTACCACCAAAAAATAAAAATAAAAATGCGAGATCCCATTATCCCTGTCATTCACCACTTACCTCTCACCTCCTTCTCCCTAGAAACTAACTAAGCTGATTTCTGTCTCTATGAGTTTAGTTAAACTACATAGTACACACACACACACACACACACACACACACACACACACCCTATTATGTAGATTCAATCATATAATATTTTTTAAGTCTGATCGCATGTGGCATGTAGCATCATTTCACTCTTGGTGGCTGAGAAATATTCTAATATTCCAATGTATACTGCAGTGTGTCAGTCATTCTTTCATTGACAAGTATTTGCACTGTTTCTCTTTTTTAGCTATTGTGAGTACTGCTTTGATAAACATGCAGGCTTTCTATATTTTCTGAGCAACTGCTGTTAATTCTTCATTGTTTATCTAAAGGTAAAAATATTGGGTCACTTGGTGAAATTGTTTTAGTTTTTGAAGACTGACAAATTGTTCTCCACAGAAGCAGAACCAGTTTATACCCCTACCAATAATATAAGAAGATTCTAATTACTCTATATTCTTAACAAAACTTGTGGTATGCACTTATGATGTGCATAAGTTATAGTATGGGGTAGATTGCATAATGGTTATACAAAGAAATTCTCATGCTTGAGGTTCCAAAGTTCTGGGTTCAATTGGCAAAAGCACCATAAGCCAGAGTTGAACAGTGCTCTGGTAAAGTAAATAAGTAAATAAATTAAGTAAATAAATAAACTAAACTTTAAAATAAGTGAAATTAATTACTTGACAATTTAAAATATTCTCATTTTTTTATTTTAAAATATTCTCATGGGTTCATTGGAATGAATATACCTAAAATAGAACTACTAGCTTTTTCCAAAATGGAGACCCCAAATCTTAATCTGCAATATTCCAGCCTTTAGGTTCATGATTAATCAACAATTTGTTCTGCTTTATACTTTAACTCTTTTTTTAAAGATTTTTTAATATTTATTTATTTATTTCCTTTTCATTGCCCTTGTTTTTACTGTTGTTATAGTTATTATTGTTGTTGATGTCATTGTTGTAGGATAGGACAGAGAGAAATGGAGAGAGGAGGGGAAGACAGAGAGGGTGAGAGAAAGACACCTGCAGACCTGCTTTACCGCCTGTGAAGCAACTCCCCTGCAGGTGGGGATCCGAGGGCTAGAACCAGGATCCTTATGCTGGTCCTTGAGCTTTGCGCCACTGGCACTTAACCTGCTGCGCTACTGCCCGACTCCCACCTTAACTCTTTTAAAGCCACCAGGTTCCAGATGCTACCATGATGCCAGCTGGACTTCCCTGGACAGATGACCCCACCAATCTGTTCGGGCCTCCCTAGAGCCCTGCCCAAGAGGAAAGAGAGAGACAGGCTGGGAGTCTGGATCGACCTGCCAATGCCCAGGTTCATGGAGGAAACAACTATAAAAGCCAGACCTTCTACCTTCTGCGCCCCATAATGACCCTGGGTCCATACTCCCAGAGTGATAAAGAATAGGAAAGCTGTCAAGGGAGGGTCGGGATAGTGGTGGGAATTGTGTGGAACTATACCCCTCTTATCTATGTTCTTGTCAATATTTCATTTTGTAAATAAAAATTTAAAAACTAAAAATACATAAATAAATTAAATGAAAATTAATTTAAAAGATTCTCTTTTTTTATTTATAAAAGGAAACATTGACAAAACCATAGGATAAGAAGGGTACAACTCCACACAATTCCCACCACCAGAACTCTGCATCTCATCCCCTCCCCTGATAGCTTGCCTATTCTTTATCCCTCAGGGAGTATGGAACCAGGGTCATTATGGGATGCAGAAGATGGAAGGTCTAGCTTCTGTAATTGCTTCCCCACTGTACATGGGCATTGGCAGGTCGATCCACACTCCCTGCTTGTCTTTCTCTTTCCCTAGTGGGGAAGGGCTCTGGGGAATTGGGGCTCCAGGACATATTGGTGGGATTGTCTGTCTGGGAAGTCTGGTTGCATCATGCTAGCATCTGGAACCTGGTGGCTGAAAAGAGAGTTAAGATATAAAACCAAACAAGTTGTTGACTAATAATGAATCTAAAGGCTGGAATAGTGCAGATGAAGAGTTGGGGTGGGGGGTGTCTCCGTTTTGTAAATAGCTAGTAGGCCTATTGTATTTCTATTCCAAAGTGTCTGTGACTATATTAGTTATTTTTTCCCCTGAGCCTGAAATATGATATGCAGGTGGATCCAATTATCATCTGGGGAGATAGTGTCATGGCTGGAAAAGTACCCCAAAGCTGGATCAGGGAAGAGAGTAGCTCCCAAATATGGGAAAGGTGAATAAATATTGTTGACTGTAAAACCCATTGATCTGATATCATCTGGGGTCCATATTTAGCTTAGGAGCCTATGTAACCTCTGCATTCCTGTAGAGCTGAGTTCACATTCTGTGGTCATGAGTAGGAACATTCCAAGATGCCCTTATTTCAGGATCCATCGTCCTCCGGTAGAGTATAGAGTATGTTGTCCAGCCTCCCTTCGGAGAATGGAACGTTCTCTACCATTGTTGATCCAAGTGGAGGCCAAGGTCCTATAGGGGTCCATTCTGCTGTTCCTGATAGAGATGACTGGTAATATTAGGGAGAGGGATTTATAGTATGCCAGTCTCTTGCCCTTATTCAGCTTTTGCAGTCCTTGCTTTGATAAGGTTCCTTTGGAGTGAGTGAGGGAAGTGTAATAGGAAGTTGGTGAGGAGTGTATCTGTGTCTAAGTAGACACTACTGAATTATGAATTTTATACTGACTCAGTACAGACTATTGTGTACTTTTGCTTTTATGTATATATTTTGTCCTAATTTATGGATACATGTGAACATATGCTCTATCTCATGGGACCTGGTCTATACATAGATTTTGGGACTTTGTTAGGAAGTGAACCACCTGAAATGGAATTAGAAAATCCTATGAAAGGAAAGATCTCACTCGAGTAATGAGGCTGAAGGGTTGACATTCCATTCCTGACTTCTCTGGACACAGTCAGAAGTGAAGCATACTGAGGTGGTTCTCATTCCATTGATTAGGTTGGGACTGGCAGATGCGATATCATTTGGTATGAATTGAGAGAAGCATGCAGGAAAGTGCGCCCCACCCTAGAGATTCCAGGACTGGGGGAATAAAGGCTCTATAGAGGAAGCTGGGGTTCCTGCTGTCTTAGGGTTTAAGAAGGCAATAGATAGTTATTTCTATAATCATATCATTAGGCAATTGGTTTAACTTTGAAATAGTACCTTGTAAGGATTTACTGTATCATACACAACATCACCATAATTTATGACCTTTGACATTATTTGTCAAAGCTGTGCCACCAGTTGCTTCCTGGTATGAGCTTTTAAAAGAGTCAGCATTTCAAAGACTCAGCCTATGGTCTGTTCATTAAAAAGTTTGAGGCATTCAATCAATTTCCCCCTCTCATATTAATTAAATAATAATTTATATGACTATAAATTAATAGGAGTGTATGTAAACACCATTCCCACCACCAAAGACAGTGTCCAGTCCCAACCCCCACCCCATCCCCTGGGGAAGCCAAACTTCTGCCCTCACCCTCAACTTTGGTGCCCTACTACAAATTCAGTCAAAATACATATATGAACATTCACTTTAGTCAAAAACTGTATTATGCACTCTGCTTTAAATATTATTTCAGACAATTTTAGTATGGAACATATATCAAAAAGGGGGTATATATCACAGTTGTATATATCATAACAGTCAATTGTCTTACCTTTATCCATTCCAATCTTTTCACCACTTCTTAAAGCATATGCAATCCTTCTTGACCCCTAAGACAGCAGGCACCTCACATTTCCACAATAGAGACTGTATGTCCCCCAGTCCTGGAACCTTAGGGTGGGGAGCACTTTTTCTGCATGCTTCTCTCAATTCATACCAAATAATATTGCATCTGCCGATCCCAGCCTAATCAATGCAAGGAGTACCAGCTCAGCATGCTTCCTTTCAGGCTGTCCAGAGACTTTAGGTGTGGAATGACAACCCTTCAGTCTCATTACTCGGGTGAGACCTTTCCTTTCACAGTATTCTCTAATTTCACTCCAGGTGGTTCACTTCCTAACAAAGTCCCAAAACATAGATACAGATCAGGTCCTGTGAGATAGAGCATATGTTCACATGTATCCATAAACTAGGGCAAAGTATATACCTGAAAGCAAAAGTACACAACAGTCTGCAGTGAGTTAGTATAAAGTTCCAAATGAAATAGTATCTAATTAGACTTATATATCCTCCTCACCTACTTCCTATTACAGTTCTCTCACTTTCTCTTTCCCTAGTAGGGTGGGGCTCTACCTTAGCAAAGCAAGGACTGCAAAAGCTGGATCAGGGCAAGACACTGACATACTTTAATGATGACTCTTTACTATCAGGGCACCCCATCAGCTGGGGCCCTATTCGGGGAGTCCTGAGATTCCCAAACAGACATAATGGGCCTAGACGCCTAGACCTCAAATAAATTCCTCTCTCCATTGTTACCAGTCACCTCTATCAGGAACAACAAAAAAGACCACTGTGTGGGCCCCCCACAGGACATTGCCCTTAACTTGTATCAACAAAGGTAGAGAATGTTCCTTCCTCCGAAGGGAGGATGGACAACATACTCTATGCTACACCTGAGGAAGATGGGTCGATATTGGGGCAGTTTGGAATGTTCCTACTCATGACCACAGAATGTGAGCTCAGATCTACAGGGATGCAGAGGTCATGTAGGCTCCTAAACTTAATAAGGGACCCAGACCAAATCAAATGGATAGGGCTTACAGTCAACAATTTATACCTCTTCCCCATATTAAGCATTAACAAACCAGATCTAGGTCATTACATCACCATAAACATACTTGCAAATAATATCCACATTGGACTTTGACTTAGTTAAATAATCTCTTGGCACAGCTACTGAACTATGTTGTATTTTAAAGCCACCACTACTCTCTTCCCTGATCCAGCTTTCTGTCCCTTTTACAGCCATGACATCACCTCCCCAGACAATAACTTGGATCCACCTGCATACCAGATTTCAGGCTCAGAGAAAAAACAACAACAACAACATCAATAAAAACTAGTATAGCTAAAGACCCTTTGAAATATAATTATAATTAACTATCTACAAAATGGAGAACCCCCCAACACTTCATCTGCACTATTCCAGCCTTTAGGTCCATGATTGTTCAGCAATTTGGCTTTGTATGTTAACTGTCTTTTCAGCCACCAGGTTCCAGATGCTAGCATGAAGCCAACCAGACGTCCCTGGACTGATGACCTCACCACTGTGTCCTGGAGCTCTGATTCCCCAGAGCCCCACCCTACTAGGTAAAGAGAGAGACAGGCTGGGAGTATGGATTGAACAGTCAATGCCCATGTTCAGTGGGGAAGCAATTACAGAAGCCAGATCTTCCACCTTCTGCATCCCACAATGACCTTGGGTCCATACTCCCAGAGGGACAAAGAGTAGGAAAGCTATCAGGGGATGGGATGGGATACAGAGATCTGGTGGTAGGAATTGTGTGGAGTTGTACCTCTCTTATCCTATGGTTTTGTTAATGTTTCCTTTTTAAAATAAATTTAAAAAATTAAAAAAACATATTCTATCTTGAAGAAAATCCCTGGATTTGTATTATTTTTATCCATAATTAATTCTGACAATATATTTAAAGTAAGCATTAAAATTTCAAACTCAAGTAGTAACATTATACCTCGACAAAATAACAGTGATTCCAAATATTCAGTGTCCACGTTGCCATGTAACTCAAAACCTGTGTGAGTATATTGGTATGAGCATGTGAGCAGATGTTTATAGAATATATTTTGTAGAACTTTTTCATAAAATATTAATGAACAGTCCCCTTAGTTTGGCTTTACTTTCTTTATTTTTGTTATAATTTTTGTACAGTGAAGCTGTTTTCATTTACATGGAGTTACCGTATCTATTATTAATTAGTTGTCTTCTTGTTTACTTAAATTATTTGGCATTTTTGTCACTAAAATACTTTCTAAAACAATTCTTTAAATAATGACACTCAAATCTATCATATACATAACTATTTCCTGCCATTGTTTGCAATTTTTTTCTGGTAAACATCATCACATCCTTGAGGTTCTTAATTATCTGCATCAATAACCAGTTGATCCCTTTTTACATACTTCTCAGCATATAATTTAATGCTTATATCAAATCGTTTAAAATACAGATTGTGTTTTCTATGTGGATGTTTCCTTTTTTTTTTTTTTTTGTCTAATTTATAAGCCCACTACTATCCTTTTGGGACTCAGAATATCGTTTCCTGAGCTTAGTGGGCAGTAAGAAACAGAATGTGAAACTATGGTGTCCAGTTTAAAATACATGATAGTTCTATTGGTAGACACTGACATATGGGCCAGGGACAGCTGACTTGCATGTCTGAAATGAGAGCCACTCACCACGCTCTTTTTGTCTGACTAGATTTCACCTTTGACTGAAAAGAAAAGGAAGCCAATAAAATACTTTGTTCTTTAGGATGCCATCATTACTGAGTATCTTACTCATTTTTTAAAACATTGCCATTCTCCAAATTCATGCATGTGTGTAGGTACACATTTTCTCACCCTCCAGCTCTTAAACAGCGATTAACACTTCCTACAGAGGTTGCTGCTTTTTTTTTTTTATTTCCTTCACTCTCCCTCTTACTATATAGTCTTGCCTTCAAGCAAATTACTTTATTCAAATGTCAGACATACATTTAACTGTGGTTGGTAGGAAAGAGGATTTATTTTAATTGAAATTAGATCAGATTAATTATAACTTTAGCTCTGTGGAGCAGTGTTGCATTTATCACTCTTTCTCTCTCCTCCTCTCTTCCCCTTTCTATTTCTCTCTGTCTCCATAAAAAAAAAAAAGGCAAAGAAAGAAAAGGCCATCAGGAATGTTGGAATAGTCATTGTCATGGAGGCATTGAATTGAATCCTAGTCATAATGCTGATAGCCACCCACCCACACACCCGCCAAAAAAAAAAAAGAAAGAAAGAAAAATTTTGATTGTAACGCTCTTAACTTTTGGATTTAAAAAAAAAAAAAAAGACACAAGGAGACCTCATGTCTGTCTGACTGACCATAATTAATTCAGTGCTTCCTTTAAAACTCCAGTGCAGTTGTCAAGTCCTGATTGGGGACCATGAAGTCAGGACAGGAAGGTGAGCAGTTCATGTGTATAGAAAGCTAATTCTAACATTTCCCCAGACAATAACTTAGATCCACCTGCATATCAGATGTCAGGCTCAGGCGGAAAAAAAAAAAAAACCAAAAAACTAGTATAGTCATTGGCTCTTTGGAATATAACTATATTAGGACTACTAACTCTCTGCAAATCAGAGACCCCTCAACTCTTCAAATGAACTTTTCCAGCCTTTAGGTTAATGATTAGTCAAAAAAATTTTTTGGCTCTATATGTTAACTATTTTTTTCAGCCATCAGGTTCCAGATGCTACCATGATGCCAACTGACTTCCCTGGGCAAATGATCCCACCTAAGTGTCCTGGAGCCATGCTTCCCCAGAGTCCTTCCCCACTAGGTAATGAGGGAGAGAGGATGGGAGTATGTATCCACCTGCCAATGCCCATGTTCAGCAGGGAAGCAATTACAAAAGCTAGACCTTCCACCTTCTGCATCCCATAATGACTCTGGATCCATACTTCCAGAGGGATAAAGAGTAGGAAAGCTATCAGGGGAGGGGATGGAATATAGAGTTCTGGTGATGGAAATTGTGTGGAGTTGTACCCCTCTTATCTTATGTTTTTTTGTCAGTGTTCCCTTTTTATAAATAAAAATTAAAAAAGAAAGAAAGCTAATTCTGAGTATCAAGTTTGTGGCCAGGAACTAATATTTGTATTTCCCTTATTTGTCCTTAAAAAAATCATGACATTCAATTCACTTTTTACATTGGTGAGTGAGTAGACCTCAACTATTAATAAGTTATTATAAAGAGTTTTAAGTTCATGTCAAAATTCTTCATATTTAAGATGTAAAACTTTGAACAGTTTTTTTTATAAAGCAACAATTTCACTTGATGGATTTAGGGTGAATCAATTTAAATAAATATATACAATAAAATATTAGTACATTAATTTTATTTGGATAGACACACAGAGGCCAATAGAGAGTGAGAAGAACCATGGTACTGAAGCTTACTTCAGTGTGGCAGGAGCTGGGCTCAAGCCTTGGTGTTGAACATGGCAAAGAAACACATTATCCAAGTGAGCTATTTTGCCAGCCCATACAATAAAATTTTAAAATAAAAATAGGTACCTTTAAAGTTAAGATAATAGATTCTAAGACTTCTTGTACAGAGGAAAAATATTTTTAATTTGTTTTTCTTTAATATGAAATGGCAGATGTTAACTTATTTATTGTGGTAATCATGTAACAATATAGGTAAGTTAAAGTGCTATGCTATACCCCTTATGTCAGGACTATATATCAAAGATATCTCAATAAGACAAGAAGACTTGACATAATGAGAAGAGTTATTTTCCTTAGATATTTACTTTTTATCTCAGCAAATGCAAATGATAATTACAACCTACAAACTTAAGTATAACTGATTCAATTTACCCACATGGTGACTGTGGGAGTGACTCAATACTGAATTTCTATTATGCTTAATTAACCCTTTGCAAATGAAAGCTACAAAACTAGACACTTAGTACTTGCTTGATAACTAACATAGAAATAATGGGTCAGGTAAAAACCATGAGTGAAAAACTTGATATATTTAGACTATCTCAAAGTACATATTATTAGGGAAATAATATTTACAAAGAAGTCAACTGGCAGGTAGTATCTTTATCAGATCTTAAAACTTACCATCACCAATAATGAGACAAATAAGCACTGTGTGCATTCAAATACAATCTACCAAAAAGAACATATCACTTTTGTGATATTGCTGGCAAGAAAAACAAACAAAAATCCTTGAATTTATCCATATAAGTAGACAAACCAAAGCTATTTATATTCCATAAATTAACCAACCTGAATTGTTGGTTTAAAAAATATTGAATTAACATTCTACAAGGTTGAATTAGTGATTAAAAAAAAGAAGCTAAGGAACTTTTTTTAGATTTTTAGGAGGTCATCAACATATGATGTGACATATTATCTTGCTTTGGATACTAAGCAAAAAAGATAAAAATATCTTATAAAGAACAAATGACAGTTCATAACATTCAAATAGTATGTATAGAATAGTATATCTAAATATTAAAATTTGGTTATGGATAACTTCAATACTGATTTTACATTTTGGATATATATATATATATATATAATCTTACTCCAACAGTTCAAAAATAAAGATGTGTATTAAAATTTTTACATGTATGTTCATATGTTTCTGTGTGTGTTTGTGTAAAAGAAGGGGGGAACTGAGAACAACAATGTAATCACAGTTAAAGTTTCATCTTTTGTGATTCCACTTCAAAGATAAATGGGAATGGGTGCTCTCTGTATTGTGCCTGAACATTTTCAGTATGTTTGAAAGGATTGCAAAATAAAAATGTCCATCAAAGACCAAGTGATCCAAGACTCATCCTCTGACACGGGGAACAAAGATCACACAGCTGATTCATGGCAAATCTAATTCTAAAGAGTCTGTGGCTTTCCCCACTGTAGCCTGTGTTTCTCCTCAAATATAAAATTTGTCTCAAGAGAAGTACTAAAGCTTCCAATTTGAAAGCATTATATGGCTACAAAGGTGTAAGAGAAATGAGCTTTTACTTTGTTGCTCCTACCAGCCTCTTTGGAGGAAATCTAGATCAGATTACACTCTTGGTTTAAAACGTAGGGGAGCTCTTTCTTTCTTTCCTGGTTCCCCTGGAACATATTTCACATCCAAGGTGATCTGAGAGAGAAAACTGTTTCTTGTTCCCTTACCAATCAAATTTAAGAACGTAGTTTCTAGCATAGGGTTGTTTGTTCGTTCACACTCCAGTTCTTCCCCTTTAACACCTATATGAGTTTGGGCAAATTACTTGGCCTATATTTCTCTATAAGGGATGCAATAGAAGTGTATGCCTTTAGGATTACTGGGAGGATTGAATGTCATAGTATTTACAAAATAGCTAGCATGGAGCCTGGTATATAACAAGTGCTCTGAACATGGGGCCTGTTGTTTTTATGATTAAAGTGAGCATCTGGTAATAAGTACAGATTCCAATTTCTGAAAATAGAATGAATTAAGTAAATTGTAAGATTTTTGCATGTGTACATGTAATTGACAAATAACCTATGAACAATTAATAAATAGCTAAGAGCATAGTTTTGCAATAACTAGTTTCAGATACATGGTAAGAGAGGGAAAATTTCTCCATTGAGACTACAGGAATGAAGGTAACAGTCTGGCCACCCAGAAAGCCTGCATTTCAATTAAGAACAAAGAGAAGGCAGGTGAGTACAGCCAAAAGGAGGTAGGGGCAAACCTCTCAGGAAGTAACACCTCTGCCACAGGGGAGGAAGTAATAGGTGATTGACATGCCTACAGTCCCCAGGGCTCACACACTGGAGATGTAGAAGAGTAAAGAGATCCAGAATACCAACTCTGTTCCCTGCTCCTTACAAAGTGGCAAGGAGGCACATCTTCATGCCAGTAATCCCCAAAGAAACAATAATTTTCTACCTCACATATCATAACCCTGGGTACCACTCAGAAGTCCCAGTCCTTTCTACAGAAATGCAGAGAAAGGCAGTAGTATTTTCTACCAGCTCAGCTAAGGGCATACCCCTACAGGCTTTTTTAAAAGTGACTTAATATTTATTTCTAAAAAATTATATAATAACAGGGGTACAACTACCTAGTGCAACTCTGCACTGTTCCCACAACCAAAGTTCTGGATTCCCAATTCCTCCATTGTAAGCTAACACAGTTCTCCCAAGCTTACAGATAGGATCAACTGTTATTTCTACAACCATCTGTCTATATTTGTTTATATTTGGCCTTTTTTTTTTGGGAGTGGGGCTATCTTTCCTTCTTTTCCAAATCACATATTATTATTGCCAGACTTCTGGGCCCTATCTTCTCTTCCTTTCCAAATCACACTTATTATTATATCCAAATGTCCCCTCCACATTTCCTCCTCCCTCTCTGTTTCCTGATGGAGTTGGAGTTCAGAGTCCTCTGATCATCATTCCCCCTATTACTTCTCCCCCACTGAGAGTATGGATTAAAATAATTTTTGGAGTGCAGAAGGTGAAAGATCTGGCTTAAGTAATTGTTTCTCTACTGAACATAGAAATTAGCAGGTTGATTCATACCCCCAACCTGTTTCTATCTTTCTCTAGTGGGGCACCTCAACGTTTCAAGCTCTTTCATAATACTGAGGATACAGGAATTCTTCCTCCCAACTTCTTTGAAGCTACCATTACCCTTTTACTAAAAACAGACAGAGTCAGAAAAAAATAAAAGGGAGAACTACAGGACAATTTTCCTGATGAATATAGACACTAATATATTGAATAAAGTCTTACCAACTCAAGTACAGGAACGCATTAAAAAATGATATACCAACACCAAGTGGGATTTATCTCAAGGGGAGATGAGGAATTGTGCTTATGGGGTGGTAGCACGGCAGATTAAGCACACATGGTGCAAAGTGCAAGGACTGGCATAAGGATCCCGGTTCAAGACCCCAGCTCCCAACCTGCAGGTGAGTCGCTTCACAAGCAGTGAAGCAGGTCTGCAGGTGTCTGTCTTTCTCAGCCTGTTTCTGTCTTCCCCTTCTCTCTCCAATTTTCTCTGTCCTATCTAACAACCACATCAATAACAACAATAACTACAACAAAAACAAAGAAAACAAGGGCAACAAAAGGGGAAATAAATAAATAAATGGAATTGTGCTTATGTGTCAAAGACTGAACTGTAAGCCATTAAACACCCCCCATGAAAAATAAAATGATAGAAAGTAATTCTCTAAAGCGCAAGGACCAGCGTAAGAATCCTGTTTCGAACCCCTGGTTCCCCACCTACAGGGGTGTCTCTTCACAAGTGAGGAAACAGGTATGCAGGTATCTATCTTTTCTCCTCTCTGTCTTCCCCTCATCTCTTTCAATTTCTCTCTGTCCTATCCAACAACAATAGCAACAATAATAACAACAAAAAGGGCAACAAAAGGGAGGAAATGGCCTCCAGGAGCAGTGGGTTTGTAGTGCAGGCACTAAGCCCCAGCGATTACCCTGGAGGCAAAAAAAAAAAAAAAATCTTGAACATACTCAAGTCTGTTATGGAAAAGTATGAGTGCTGAGGAAAAAACAAAACAAATAATCTAGTATGGAGTATGGTGGAGAATGTAGTGCATGAAGGAGAGGCATGGAATCTATCAAGGCCAGTATATACTGATTTTGAATAAGAAAGGACTGATATGTTCCACCAGCAGTTTAGGATATTTTCTCTGGTTCTGGAATAAAAACAAAAGGAAGTCGGTAGAGGAAAAAAAAAAAAACTGATGGGTTAGCTATTTTAATTGTATGAATAGTGAATTCAAGTAAAAATAGCGGGAGCAGGTAAGATAGATCATGGGGAGTTTTGCCATGGAAATAAGTCTTAGAGAAAACTGTGTGTGATAACAGAGATTTCAAATCCTGAGGTCTTTGACAAAACAATTTGTTTTTTTTTTTTAACAGTGGAAACATAGTTGGGGAGGTAATATATTTAGGAAAGTTAACTTGTTTGAATGGGAGGAAAACAAGTTAAGGACACTGGGTCCAATAGGATACAGAAATTGTTCTTGAACTTAAAAGGCAAATCACTATATATATATATATATATATATATATATATATATATATATATATGTCAGTAAAAGAATAATTTTAAAGTTGCAATTGTGAAAGTGATTGGGATTATTCAAATCAGAGATAAAGAGAATACAGAGTATCAACAAGAGAGGAATTTGATAACAGAGCTTATAAAATGTCTACATTTTGAAGACATGAGACAAAAGATCAACTAAATAATGAAAAGCAATGCAATACAGTTAATGTCAGCTACTACTTATCAAATCTGGGGGCCAGGAGGTGGTGCACCTGGTTAAGCACTCATATTACAGAGCACAAGGACCCGGGTTCAAGCCCCCCAGTCCCCTCCTGCAGGGATAAAGCTTTGTGAGTGGTAAGGCAGGGCTGCAGATGTTTCTCTGCCTTTCTCCTTCTCTATTTCCCTATTACTCTTGATTTCTGGCTTTCTCTATTCAGTAAATAAATAAATATAGATATAAAATTTTTTTAAAAAAGCTCAAATCTGCTATGTACGTTAGACTGTCAAATTCTATATAAATATTTTATTTAAATCTCATAATAACCTTGTAAAACATCTGTAGCTAAATTAGGAGGTTAAATAGTTTGCAAGATATGCATAGTCAGGTTCACAGAGAACACATTCAAATACCTAATAAACATTTTCAAAGATTCTCTAATTCTTTGGTAGTTGAGAACCGCGACATATTTGTACGAAAGTCTTAAAAGGACAATAATGCTTTGAGGGAAAGGCTACTTGCACATTACTAGTGGATATGTAAAACGGTACAACATTTTCTATAAGGCCATCTGGAAACATTTATTGAAGTTAAACATATACTCTCTATATATACACATGCCCTTTGATATAGCCACCCCTCACCTGGGAATTGATCCCATAAAATGAACTCACCAGACCTTTCCTTTCATAGTATTCTCTAATTCCATCCCAGGTGGTTCACTTTCTAACAAAGTCTCAAAACCTAGATATAGATATGGTTCTGTGAGAGAGAGCATATGTTCACATGTATCCATAAACTAGTACAAAATATATACCTGAAAGCAGAAGTACACTAGAGTTTGCAGTGAGTAACCCCCTCCCCCAAACACTTCCTTTCCACTATTCCAACCTTTGGGTCCATGATTGCTCAACAATTTGTTTGGCTTTGTATGTTAACTCTCTTTTCAGTCACCAGGTTCCGGATGTCATCAGGATGCCGGCCAGGCTTCCCTGGACTGAAGACCCCACCAATGTGTTCTGGAGCTCCGCTTCCCCAGAGACCCACCCTACTAGGGAAAGAGAGAGGCAGACTGGGAGTATGGACCAACCAGTTAACGCCCATGTTCAGCAGGGAAGCAATTACAGAAGCCAGACCTTCCACCTTCTGCAACCCACAATGACCCTGGGTCCATACTCCCAGAGGGCTAGAGAATGGGAAAGCTATCAGGGGAGGGGATGGGATATGGAGATTGGTTGGTGGGAATTGTGTGGAGTTGTACCCCTCCTACCCTATGGTTTTGTTAATTTATCCTTTCTTAAATAAAAATAAATTTAAAAATAAATAAATAAATAAAACTGCAAAAAAAAAAAAAAGAACTCACCAGAAGTGAGTGGAAAATGTCAAAAAACAAATGGAATATCCATCAATAGGGGGAATTTTTGAATAATTGTGGTAGTAGTTCCATAATATTTGAAAGAATGACTGACTCTATGCCAGCTCATTTGAAGGGATTTCTACAATAAAGTAAAAAAAAAAAAGTAAAGCAGGAAATATGAAAAAGAAAAAAAGGAAAGGAAAGCATAAAATATGCTACCATTCCTTTAAAGCCAAGTAAAAACATATATGTGTGTCTGCAATGTATTTGTTCAGGGTCAGTTTTATAAACTCAACACTGCGAAATTAAAATCCTCAGATTAAATGTGTTGAAGTTCAGAAAAGACTTGGATTTGTCAATGAGGAGGCCATGTGCACCCTCAGGAAGAGAGGTTTCAGTTGTGTATCTGAGGAAGAGCCAGATGCTAGACGCCAAAGAGTAAGGGTGTGGGCAAGAAGTGGTGCCAAGCACTAAGCAGACAATGCTTTAGAGTAAAATCAATCAATCAATCAATAAATATGAACAGACTGTGGCTTTGGAAGGAGAAAGAAGAACCAAGATCAAATTTGTTTATTTGTTTTGTTTTTCTGGTTGTTTTAAAAGATTTTATTTATTTATGAGAAAGGTAGGGGAGAGAGAGAAAGAACCAGACATCACTCTGGTACATGTGCTGCCAGGGACTGAACTCAGGACCTCATGCTTGAGAGTCTAGTGCTTTAGCCACTGCGCCACCTCCTGGACCACTCTGGGTTTTTTTTTTTTTTTAATGTGTATGATATACATATATTTCATGTTGATGGCTGCTTAGGTTTGTACATTATTCTGTCTAGTTAAATTTGAGGCAACTTTAACATATCTATTGCAGGCTGGTTTTCCTCTGTGCATAGGCTGGTGATCTCAGAGGAGGGGGAGACTGGCTGCCCCAGGGGTCCCGTGGGGATTGCTGAGGAGGGCGAGCTGGGAGAGAAGAACACACCTCCAGGAGTGCTTCAGGGAGACAACTCGTTTTATTGGGTGTACAAGCAAGTAGATATACTCAAGGGTTAGGAAAGGCCTAAGGTAATCATTAAGCCACACACTATACAGGGTTAAGTCTTGATCCATCCGGTATTTGCTCATTACTGGGAAGTTACTGTAGTATAAGGTCTAGTCATGAGCTCACCATGCATAGGCAGGCTTCTCTAAAGGTGAATTATGAGCACCTCAGGGCAGGGAGGGAGGGAAGCAGTTAAGCAAAAGCAGGATATCTGCAGTGGGTTTCAGTTGGCTGTATGCAGAAACTTACGGCTTCTGCTCAAAAGGAATGAGGAAGCATGTGCAAGAAAGTCCCAGGTCTGGAAAATTCCATCACCAGCCATGGGGTGGAGAGGGGACCTGCCTATCACCCCTTCTGTAAGAAGGGGACTTGGGGTCAACTCTCTCAGACACTCATGGAGATAATGGCCTGGATTTTCCAGACAGTGGGCTTTTCCTCACTATCTATAAGTTAACATGAAACAGCTTTTTGTAAGAGAATGACTGGTCCTAGAACCTGGTGAGAAAAGCTAGTTGCTTATTGTCCTTTCTCCCTTCAGGCCCTTTTTTGGTTATGTCTGTGTAAGAAAAATAATTTTTTCAAGAAATATAATTTTGAGAGTCCTGTGTGGGGAAAAAAAAATCAGCCACTCATTCAAGGAAGTCAGTCATTAGCCCCACTAATCACCAACTGATGGCAAGATTCTTAAATACCTATGGTGAAGAGTCTGAAAATTAAATAACGAAGCAAACTCTAAGCCTGAGTAAAGTCACTGAGAAGCAAACATCATTTTGGAACAAAGCCAGCTAATGATCATAACCCCTTGCTTTTCTTCTAGTCACTCTTCTTGGTTTCTGGACATGTCAACTAGACCTTTGAGCTAACTTGCTCTGCTAACTCAAGTCTCTGCTTGCCAATATGACTCCTCCACTAAGGCATCTCACCAGCATTTCTGGGAAAGTTCTCTAGATAACTGCTCCATAGTCCTAATTAAGCAAATGATTGGGAATGGGTTGTGGTCAGAGAGAGACAAAGAAACTCTTCTTGAGTTTTCAGTTTATTCTCTAAAATCTACTTACATAAGGAGTTCTTAAAAAAACTTCAAGGAAAAATAATTTGGCAAAATTATGTGTCCTCCATCCCAAAAGGAGTGATTTAGAAACCAACAAGATTAGAAAAAGAGTCACTGCTTTTGACTACTTGTCATCTTGCTAGATTTCCCATCTCTGAAACTGTCCATAGTGGAAGCTGTTCTACTTTCTCTTAGGATTATCTCAGATAGGCTAAGCCCACACAGGCATGACTACCTTACTATAGTGTCCATTCTCTAGTGTCTCTCAATAAAATCTTGCTGAAATAAGATAGTGAGATCAAGGTACATTTTGATCCCCAATTTAAACTGTACGTGTTCTCTAAACAAACTGTGCCACTAATAAGTCAAAACTGTATTTTAGCTTTTATCTAATTCCCTTATCCACATTAATGAAGAATCAGGAATATAATAGAATGATTAATAGGAACCTCCAACTGCAAGGGAGAGAGGGAGGCTATATATCTTTAGAAGAATTCTGATATCATGAAATATGTTGAGAGAAAAGTGAGTTAGTCATTTTTAAAAGGCTATATAGGGAGTTGGGCAGGAACGCAGTGTGTTAAGCACATGTGGCACAAAGCGCAAGGACCTGCGTAAGGATCCCAGTTTGAGCCCCTGGCTCCCCATGTGCAGGGGAGTCACTTCACAAGCAGTGAAGCAGGTCTGCAGGTGTCTATCTTTCTCTCCCCCTCTCTGCCTTCCCCTCCTCTCTCCATTTTTCTCTGTCCTATCCAACAACAATGACATCAATAATAACTACCACAATAAAACAACAAAGGCACCAAAAGGAATAAATAAAATAAATAAATAATTAAATAAATAAAAATTAAAAAGTTGTTAGAAAAAAGGTTATATAATCTATCTTCAAATAATCAAAGTTTGTCACCAAAGTAAACAAATTCCTTGACACCACTTTTCATTTTTTCCCCTCTCAGTTGAATAAGGGCCTTATATACCACAATGTAGATTCTCTTCATATGTTTTCCCCCATTCAAAAATATTCCAAGAGTGTTCACACATCCATCTACGTCTAGACACAACATCAAAAGATTAGATTTTAAACTGGATCCTACCACGGGTTCTTTGTCTTATCTCTATAGTATGACTCCCTTCTAATATAAAGTGAGTGAAACATACATAAAACATCAGTACATATGTGACTGCATTAAGACAGTACTGACTGCCTTGCCAGGGTGATAAAGAACATTATTGCAGAAGCACAAGTGCTATATCCAGACAGCCTTAAAAATAAAAATTCATATTTTGGGGCAACTTGATTCCTTTGAGAATTATGAGTGATACTCACAACTAATATAGTCTTTAGAACAACTTCCTCAGGGACTGGCTGGTGGTGCTCCTGATAAGCACACATATTACCATGCTCAAGGATACAGGTTCAAGCCCCTTCTCCCCACTTGCAGGGGGGGATCACTTCAAGAGCAGTGAAGTGGGTCTGCAAGTGTCTATCCTTTTCCTTTCTTTCTACCTCCTCCCTTTCAATTTCTCTCTGTCCTATCAAAACAAAATACAAAAGAACAAATAATGTACCAGAAACTGTGGATTCTAGTGTTAGCGACAAGCCCCAATGATAACTCTGGTGGCAAAGAAACAAACAAACAAACAAAAAAAAAAAACTACCTCAAATCAGTCGCAGTTTCTAGCAATACCTGCAAAGCCATAATCTCTTTCTGTAGAAGTAGAGAGCATTCACAATATGTTCATACTTTGTTTATGCTGTGTTTAACATTTAGTGAAGATTTGTTACTGGTATCTAGGGACAAGAAAACCTAAGTGCTCTTTGCCTAAGAGATTTTAAATGACCCTAACAATTTTGTTGGGTGAGATACTGCATCCCTAGATAATGGCTCTTGAGATAGTTTCAAAAGGGGGAATTAGAAACAGAAAAGAAAAAAGGATGTAAATAAATTAGGATGGGATTTACCAGGCTACAGGTACATACACACACAATTATAAATTACTTCTTGGCCCTTGCCTCAGAGGCAATAATGCTAGAAAGATATCCAAACAGAAAACCCTAATTAATGTGCATTTCACTCTAATTAATCAATTTTCAATTATTATCAATATCACAATAATATATACCTTCATTTTTTTTTTCAATAGCTGGTATGGTTGGAGTAGGGATCAAAACAGAGACTAATGGGCCAAGTTATTAATTTAAACTTTCAACTTTGTTATTATTATTTATGCACCCTGGGGAAAATTGCCTGACTTCTCTGATCCTTGGTTTCTTTATAGTAAGGATTATATTGTTTGCCTTAAGTGTTTTATCTTATATACTCATCCATGTAATAATAAACAGCAATAGGGAGTTGGGGGGGTAGTGCAGCGGGTTAAGCGTGGGTGGCAAAAAGTGCAAGGACCGACTTAAGGATCCTGGTTCAAGCCCCCGGCTCCCCACCTGCAGGGGAGTCGCTTCACAAGTGGTGAAGCAGGTCTGCAGGTGTCTTTCTCTCCCCTCTCTGTCTTTCCCTCCTCTCCCCATTTCTCTCTGTCCTATTCAACAACAACAACAATAGTAACTACAACAATTAAAAAGAGTAAACAGCAATAATAAATGTGGCAAAAGTAAGTATATCCAATATCAAAGACAGAACACACTTCATTGTATGTTCCTATATATGAAAGTATTAAATGAGAACATGTATGAAAGGAAAAAAAACATTATCTGGTATATAGGAGGTACTGGTAGCCAGCTAAGTCTTCATGATCACAATTCTATAAATATTCTTTCAATATACAAAATAAATATAAAATGTACTCAACAACTTACAGGCATAATATTACCTAATATTCAAAGTTTTAAAGGGCAATTTACAAAATCACTTGTCACCAAAGTCAGGCAAGCAAGCACTGGACTTGACCTGTGTCTGAAATTCTTGGATGCCTTGTCTAAACATTTGGATACTGTTTGGTGATCACATCCCAAAGGCAATCATGCTGAATACAGATCTTACTTTTTCATATGATTCCTAGTCACTCCCTCTTTTACTTTTCTTTACTACCCCAGTCCCTCTCGCTTCTATTTTTCTTTACTGTTTATCCACAATATTTTTCCCTCCCACTTTTCCACTTTTTCTAGGTAATTTTAGTTTTATTATAAAATAGATAATTACAGAACAGCTAAAATTAGGCTCTGTAGAATATAAAATCACTGATGGGGTCAGATAGTGGCGCACTTGGCTAAGTGCACACATTCCAGTGTGCACGGACCCAGGTTCAAGCCCCTGTTTCCCACCTGCAAGGGAAAAGCTTCAGGAGTGGTGTAGCAGGGCTGTCGGTATCTCTCTGTATCTTTACCTTTCTCTATCCCCCCTACTCTCAATTTCTCTCTATGTCTAATAAATAAAAAGGAATATATACCCCCTTTTTATCTATGCAAGAACCCAATAATAAATTCCAAGGAATTTATTATTTTGGTGTTACTAAAGAATCACTGCTTCTAACTGAAATGTAGAACTGTTACTTCCTATGCACACAACCTTGATTTACTCCAAAGTCTTACTGTTGCAGAATCTTCATCTGTACAGAGGGGATTATGTTTGTCTTAAGTGTTTCATCTTTGATACTCATCTATATAAGAATAAACTGCAACAATAAATGTGACAAAAGTAAGTACAGGGAGTTGCAGCGGGTTAAGCGCAGGTGGCACAAAGTGCAAGGACCATCATAAGGATCCTAGTTCAAGCCCCTGGCTCCCCACCTGCAGGGGAGTTGCTTCATAAGCAGTGAAGCAGGTCTGCAGGTGTCTATCTTTCTCTCCCCCTCTCTGTCTTCCCCTCCTCTCTCCATTTCTCTCTGTCCTATCCAACAACAACATCAATAACAATAACAAAATAACCACAACAATAAAACAACAAGGGCAACAAAAGGGAATAAAATATTTTTTAAAGTAACTATATCCAATAACAAAGATTGAACATACTTCATTGTATTTCTTAATTCCATATATGTTTTGTTTTTAATGTTAAAAGGTTTATTCTTAAGAGATGGGAGGGGGGAGAAATGCTTGAATTATACTGGTACCACAGATAGAAACTTGGGCCTCTGAGGTCTCAGACAAACAGGTTCTGTGCTCTCACACTGTACTGCGTTATCTTAATTCCATATTTTTATTAACCAGAAAAAATAGTGAATTTTTCAGAATGAATACCATATCTTTAAGTTATAAGACATTTTATCCTGGGGCCTATCTATGAACATGTCTAAAACTGGTTGTACAATCTACACTGGAATGGATAAGTGTCAAGAAATGGGACCAGATGACAGACTTAATGTTCAGAGTCCAAATACCAACCTATTATATTTTTCCCCTTGCCATCAGGATTTACTGGATTGTGTGCCTTTATAACACTATGCTCCCCACTGATTTTTTTTTCAGAAAAGCAGAGTTTAAGAGAAAAAGACAAGGAGATACGTAGGAGGAGAGACCCCAGTGAAGCTTTTCCTTTGTGTGGTGTTCTAATATAGTAGTTGGGGGCTTGAACCTGGGTCTTTGTGCAAGCATGGTAAAATGCGTGCTCTATCTAGTCAGCCATCTCAAAGCCCTTTTGTATTTTATTTAAATTTTATCAATTGAAATATAAGGCTAAGGGAGATGGTTGGTAGCGCAGTGGGTTAAGAGCACATGACATAAAGTGTAAGGATCAGCATAAGGATCCCGGTTCAAGACCCAGGCTCCCCACCTGCAGGGGAGTCGCTTCACAAGTGGTGAAGCAGGTTCTGCAGGTGTCTACCTTTCTCTCCCCTTCTCTGTCTTCACCTCCTCTCTCCATTTCTCTCTGCCCTATCCAACAATGACAACATCAACAACAATAATAAAACAACAGTAATAACTTCAACAATAAAAACAACAAGGGCAACAAAATGGAAATAAATAAATATAATATATATATGGTTAAATTCACTCATATAACTTTTGTTTTGTTATTAATAACAAAGCTATGAGGGCACCAGACAGTGGGGTACCTGGTTAAGCATATACACTAAGGTGCTCAAGGACCCAGGTTCAAACCCCTGGTCCCCATCTGCAGGGGGAAAACTTCACAAGTGGTAAAGGAGCGCTACTTGTGTCTTTTTTTCTCTCCCTCTCTATCTCCCTACCCTTCTCAACTTCTCTTTGTTGTTATCCAGTAATCAATAAATAAACTTAAATTAAAACAAAGCTGTGATTCACAACAGCCATAAACAGTGGGTCCTGGAAGTTGAATAGAGTTGAAGAAAATAAACTTTTGCTTAGTACAAAGGTTATAAATATGGGCTTCTGAGCATCTCTGAAAAACTTGATTGCAGATTCCAACGCTTATCACCTATGTCATGTTTAATAAATTAACCATTTATTTTTACATTATCTTTATCTTATTTATTGGATAGAGACAGCCAGAAATCAAGAAGGAAGGGAGAGATGGAGAGAAAAAGAGAGAGAGACACACACACAGGCAGCACTGCTTCACAACTTGCAAAGCTTTCCTTCTTTAGGTAGGAACTGGGGGCTCAAACCCAGATCCTTGTGCATTATAATGGGAGCCCCACCAGGTGCACCAACACTCGGCCCCTGTCCTTTATGCTAATAAGTTTCTCCATCAGTAGGATGGAGATATTAACAGTCATTAACCCTGTCAAGTTGATATGAGACTTAAAGGAGAATATTTATATACATTATTCAGCATATAGTTGATATTTAGTGTGTGCAAAATGTTTCAGTTATTGTATATTATTAACATGTTATGCTGATCCAATGTCATTTTTCCATTGCTTGTTTTTTCCACTCTTTATCCAATTTCTCTGTAAATCAGGGCTGACAATGTTTCAAGTCCCCCTGTTAACATTCTGTCCAAATCCAATGTAAGCAAAACATTACCAAGACAGGTCTTTTTAAATGGGTTTGACCAAGACAGGTCTTTTTAAATGGGTTTGATTCAGATAAATTTCTCTTTCCAGTTTTTTTCTGTTCTGAATTTGTATATAATAGGTGGAGCTGTGACATCTATACAAACATCTTAAGACAAATTAAAGTATAAAAGCAACATGCAAAGACTAATGGAAAAAAAAAGAAGTTTGAAATATTGATGGCATCATTATGTTACCATGCTACTCTTAATTTGCTTCTCTGTAGATTTTTTTTACTTGAAAGAAAAATAAGTCATATCTTATTTAAATTACTGTTTTCATATAATCGTGCCAATAATGGGTCTGGTTCACTGTCTGATACAAGAAAGATCAAAACTGAATGATAAGTTCTTCCCTGGAATACAGAATTTCCTCGTCCATAGGATTTCAATTTAAGAATTGAGTGAGAGGACCAAGTGATGGTGCACTTGCTTAAGAGCAGATCGTACCATGTGCAATGACCCACACAAGGACCCAGGTTTGATCCCCACTCCCCACCTGCAGCTGGGATATTACATGAGTTGTGAAGCAGGTCTGCAGGCGTCTAACCTTTTCTTTTTATCTCCCTGCCCCTCTTAGTTTCTTTCTGTCCTTTTGAATAAAATAGGAGGGGGCAGTTGACTGAGGACTTCTTAATGCCAACTTTTTACAATTCATACTTGAGAAAGCACCAGATTTCCTCAAGATAGAAGGAATCATTAAAAGTAGAAATCGGGGAGTCGGGCTGTAGCGCAGCAGGTTAAGCGCAGGTGGCGCAAAGCACAAGGACTGGCATAAGGATCCCAGTTCGAGCCCCGGCTCCCCACCTGCAGGGGAGTCGCTTCACAGAGGGTGAAGCAGGTCTGCAGGTGTCTATCTTTCTCTCCTCCTCTCTGTCTTCCCCTCCTCTCTCCATTTCTCTCTGTCCTATCCAACAACGACGACAACAACAACAATAACTACAACAATAAAACAAGGGCAACAAAAGGGAATAAATAAATAAAATAAATATTTAAAAAAATTCTATCTTAAAAAAAAAAAAAGTAGAAATCAGGAGTAGGGCTATAGCACAGCAGGTTAAGCGCAGGTGGTACAAAGCACAAGGACCGGCATGAGGATCCTGGTTCGAGCCCTGACTCCCCACCTGCAGGGGAGTCGCTTCACAGGCAGTGAAGCAGGTCTGCAGGTGTCTATCTTTCTCTCCCCCTCTCTTTCTTCCCCACCTCTCTCCATTTCTCTCTGTCCTATCCAACAACTACGACAACAATAATAACTACAACAATAAAACAACAAGGGCAACAAGAGGGAATAAATAAATAAAATAAATATTTTTTAAAAAAGTAGAATTGGATTTCAGACATATTTTGGAAGTAGAGATAAGAAGGACTTACTAATAATGTTTTTGATGTAAAATTTAAAAGAGACTAAGCAAGGTTTTTCCCTTAAGCAACTGAGTATATAGTAGAACAATTCACCGAAGTGCTGAAGAAACAGTAGGAAGAAACAAGTCTGTCTCTTTTAAATCTGAGATGCCTATTAAAGAACCAAGCAAAGATTCTGAGGTTGTATTTTGTCAAATGAATTCTAAAGCTCAAAGAAGAAATCTAGACAAGATAAGCATATTAAAGATGGAGTGTGTGAGAGAGTGTGTGTGTGTGTATGAGAGAGAGAGAGAGAGAGAAAGAGAGAGAGAGAGATTGTGTGTGTGTGTGTGTGTGTGTGTTCATAGTGCTCAAGGACCCATGTCCAAGCGCCTGGGCAGGGGTGAAGCTCCAAAAGCAATGAAGCAGTGTTGCAGGTATTTCTCTGTATTGCTCCTCTATTTTCCCCATCTCTTTCAATTTCTCTCTGTCTCTGTTCAAAATGTAAGTAAAATATATATAATTGTCTTAAGGATTAAAATTAAAAATATACAATTGGTGGCATTTCCAAGAAAATGGGTATAGATGAAGAGGCAGGAATTTCAACATTTAAAGATCTAAGAGAAAAGAGAATGTCAGGAAAAGAGGCTAGAAGCTAATGTGGAAGGAGGGAACTGGTAATGTGGTATCCTTAACTTAAAAATATCAACTTGATCAATTATGGTAAATGTTTTGTGAGGTCAATAAAAATAGAAACTATGGCTGGGGTAGATAGCATAATGGTTATGCAAATAGACTCTTATGCCTGAGGCTCCAAAGTCCCAGGTTCAATTCCCTGCATTACCATAAGCCAGAACTAAGTAGTGTTCTGGTTAAAATTAATTAACTAATTAATTTTAAATAAATAAAAATTAAAAATGGGAACTACACTTGACCACTAACCTTTGAGAGATGCTAGCTCAGTGACTACGTTAATAAGAATAGTTTTAGAAGGGTCATGTAGTGGTATACCCCGCAGAACACACAGGTTACCATAATCAGGTATCGAGGTTCAAACCCTGGTTCTCACATGTATGAGGGAAGCTTCATGAGCAGTGAAGTAATGCTGCAGGTTTCTCTTTTTCTCTTTCTATTTTTATCTCCCACTTGTCTTTCACATTCTATCTTGAAGTAGAAGAGGAGGAGGTGGAGTATGGAAAAGGAAAGAAAGGAGGGTAAAGGGCTGTTGACAAGGGTGGATTTGCCATCTAGGCACCAAATCCTGGTGCTATTCTGGTGGTAGCAGAACAAATAAATGAAAGAGAGAAGGGGAGAGGAGAGGAGAAATGGTTACTGTGGGATATTAAAAGAAAAAACCTGACTTCAGTGGGCTAAAGTTAGATTAAATAGTGAAGAGAATATTAGAATAATGATTTCAATTTTGTTGTGGAAGAGAACAAGTAAGGAATGAAGTAATATGTTTTGGGTTAACTAAGTATAATTTTATAGTACTTCCTTTGTATTATTTTTATTTATATCCCAAAGGGAACAACATTTTAATAGTGAAAGATATTTTCAGGCAGTAAAGTGAATTATGGTAAGTCTTTATTCTCAGAGAACTCATAAGAATGTTTGACTCACAGCCAAGTGAAGCTTCAACCAATTAAAGGAGTAGAAAACTGCCTAGAAGAAAGAGAAATCAATCTTATAGAAAACCTCACTGAGCTTCTTTACCACAGTTGATTGCCTACCTGAAATGTATTAGTTAAAAATATAAATCAGGTCTACTTGGTGCAACTGGACTGCATTTTCTAAAAGTGTCTAAAAATTCAGCGGCAGTTGTTGCTGGTGAAAATCACTCTTAGTTAATAGTAAACAATCTTAATTTTACATCTTTCTTTTTTTTCTCCTTTTGTTGCCCTTGTTTTATTTGTTGTTGTAGTTATTATTGTTGTTATTGATATCCTCATTGTTGGACAGGACAGAGAGAAATGGAGAGAACAGGGGAAGACAGAGAGGAGGAGAGAAAAGGTAGACACTTGCAGACCTGCTTCACTGCCTTGATGTCTCATCACCCAATCTGGTCCCCTACGCCTACACTGAACTTCTCTGTTCCAGACTCTTGGAAACAGAGTTGGCAGTCAGCTGAGGTAAAGAACAAACACCTCATCACAGACCCTTGTAAGTGTCAACCTGGCTTTGACCTAGCACGTTATGATTGGGCCCTCCTCCATCGCTATCGAACAGGCCATGGCCGGTGCGCCGCTATGTTCCATCGCTGGGGAACCAGAGACGACCCGAACTGCCCCTGCGGCTCCAGACAGACTGTGACCCACATAGTCAACGACTGCCACCTCTCCAGATTCAAAGGAGGTCTCGAAACTTTACATCAGGCTCAACCTGACGCTGTTGACTGGCTATGGAAGAAGGGCAAATGATAGAAGAAGAACTGCCTGTGAAGCGATGCCCCTGCAGGTGGGGAGCCAGGGGCTCCAACCAGGATCCTTATGCCAGTCCTTGCATTTTGCACCACCTGCGCTTAACCAGCTTCTGGGGAAGTAGGATAGTAAGCCCAGAAAAGGAAGTCCACCAAGTCTGTGTCAGCAATGAAATTATTACAGCAAGCAACTGAGACTAATTCCACTCTTGAATTGAAAACTGCGGAAATGGTATACAACAGGCTTCTCACATATCCCGACAACATGATGCAGGACTGGGGCTACTTATACATTTGCCTTCATTGATTACAGGTTGTGGGTTGCTTCCTTGACTCTTTAATTAATTAGCATTCCCAGTCTGTTGTGTGCAGGACAGAATGCACTACAAAAGGCAAAGTCCTCAGGCAGAGATACTGGTGCTGATAATTGATGGTAAAGGTAGTGTGTCAAAGGGATATAGGAAAGATCCCGACAACATCTACTAAATCTGCCTAGACCTATAGTTTTATATTGCTCCCTCTCAATATTCAGAAGGGAATAATGATACCTAAAGAATAATCCTTTTGCTGGTACCCCAACAATGAGCTCAAAGCAATAAGATAGTCAGCTACCAAGGTTGCTTTCCCTGCTCTCATCCTTATTCTGGGAGTTTGGAATCAGAATGAGATGTCAAAATTCCCTAATGATCGCATTCATAGGTGGGCCTTAAGAAATAAGGACAGGATTGCTCAACAAATTGTTTGGCTTCATATGTTAACTCTCTTTTCAATCACCAGGTTCCAGATGCCACCAGGATGCTGGCTAGGCTTCCCTGGATTGAAGACCCCACCAATATGTCCTGGAGCGCAGCTTCCCCAGAGACACACCTTACTAGGGAAAGAGAGAGGCAGACTGGGGGTATGGACCGACCAGCCAACGCCCATGTTCAGTGGGGAAGCAATTACAGAAGCCAGACCTTCTACCTTCTGCAACCCTCAACGACCCTGGGTCCATGCTCCCAGAGGGCTAGAGAATGGGAAAGCTACCATGGGAGGGGGTGGGTTATGGGGATTGGGTGGTGGGAATTGTGTAGAGTTGTACCCCTCCTACCTTATGTTTTTGTTCACTAATCCTTTCTTAAATAAAAAATTAAAAAAAAAAAAAAAGAAGAAGAAGGACAGGGGAGTCTGGCGGTAGAGCAGCGGGGTAAGCCCACGTGGCACGAAGCGCAAGGACCCCCATAAGGATCCCGGTACAAGCCCAGGGCTCCCCACCTGCAGGGCAGTCACTTCACAGGTGGTGAAGCAGGTCTGCAGGTGTCTCTCTTTCTCTTCTCTTCTCTGTCTTCCCCTCCTCTCTCCATTCCTCCGTCCTATCCAACAATGATGACATCAATAACTACAACAATAAAAAACAAGAGCGACAAAAGGGAATAACTAAATAAATATTTTTTTAAAAGAAAGAAAGACAGGAAGGAAAAGCACAAATTGACATTTGGACTGGATTTGACAATATTGCCCCCAACAATAGACTCTGAAGAAAGAGTGTAACTAGAGGGCAGGAGGGGCTTAACGGTCTGGTGTGTAATGACAGAAAAGAACCTAAGTTCAAAGTGAGAGTTTAACTCATATCACAGGAAACTGAGACATTGTACCCATGTGCTAATCACTGAATTGCAAAACATGACAGCCCAAAAGCTATAAAAATAAGTTAAAATTTACTTTATATATTATCTCACCTAATGCTCACAAAATATCTGTCAAGGCTATTAGCTTCAATTCACAGTGGAAGAAACCAAAACTTAGAGCTTTTGCAAGACCACATGGCTCAGTCAATAACAATGCCAGAAGCATCAAGTCTCTCAGACTTCACAGACCTACTCTCACCCTGTGTTCTTGGATAATCAGATCACGAATATCATTTCCCTGCTCTTCTCCTGTCAAGCGAAAGCAATCAGAGCTTACTTTGGCAATCTCTTTGAAGGAAAATTTATTTGGAGAATATTCAGCATAATATTTCTGGTTTTATTCAGCTATTATATCTTTAATTTGTGGGCAGACTTTTCCAAGTAGAAAAATTATATAAAGTAAAAATGTTCAAAAAGCATCTCACACTGTGATCGAGTCATTAAGAAGAAGAGTCATTAATAATGCATTGACTTTGATTATACTTTCAGTCACTGGGAGCTGTCAGTGAAGAATTGCTACTCTTCTGACAAAGTCAAAGTCATATAGGGGTCTCTAACAATACACATGATTGTTTCAACATTGTAAAAGTGGTGAATTATTCTTTCATGGAAAGTATATTCCAAGACTATTGGACATTGTTAACATTCTGTAAGGGTTTCTGGAAAGTCCAAGGTTAGAATGGGGTGGAAAGCAGAGTGAGAGAATGAAGTCTAAAATACATGAAAAACATCCAAGCAGTTAAAAATGCTTTGTAAATACCTTCTTTGCCCTCCCTTTGTCAATGCAACAACTTTTTTTTTTCATCAAAACATTTCAATATGCTCCACTGTCCTAGTAAATTTTCTATTGATCTTGTGGGCTGCTTAATTAAAAAGAAAATTGTAATGTAAATGTGAATAGAATTTATATTTTTGGATGCATATTTTCTTGTTTTGTTTGTTGTCTAAAAATACAAACCAAGTATAACAATTAGATGCTGAAACTGACTCAGGTATTCTGGGCCTAGAGCCAAAGTCCTTATGTGTGGAGAAGAGCACTCAGCACTTATTTGGGTGAGTGTATCAACAGGCAATAACTTTCCCAGTCCTTCTCCGGAAGAGAGTTTACAGACTACTTAGTAGAGTAAAAAGAAACAATTGGCAATAAACATTTAAAGTGATGTAGGAGACTTCAATATCCAGAGGCAGCAGAGGAGAACAGAATGAATTCTCTCTTCCATGTAAAAGTAAGCAGCACTTCAGACTGTGTGACCATGGGACTTTCAGACTCCAGAGACAAGGAAATAGAGACAAATATAAATAAATAAATAAATAAATAAATAAATAAATAAATAAACAAACAAACAAACTACTAGGATGAGAAAAGTTTCACAGACAACTGAGGCTACATTCATGCCAGTCTTGATGTTGCTGTTGTCATTCCCAGACTTTCAACATTAAAGCTGTTTCTCAATTTTCCCAACTGATCTGTGTAGGAAAATACTGTGCCAGCACCTCAGATTCATTAAAATTTCATTAGCATCCACTCATGGAATTGCCACTTATTTTCGGCATAGTATTTTCTAGTAACACTGCAGAAGGAGATAAATGAAATTTTCTTCTTTGGGAGAGAAACAACTCAATACCTTTCCAAACTGAGTATAATTTTATGAAGCCAGGGTACTCACCCTTTCAGCATTATGTACATGAAGGTTCATTAAAGCTCTGAGATGATTCAGATGAACAGAGAGTGTACTACTTTGTATAAAAGGGGAATGGACATCTAGTATCTACTCTTTCATTTGCTTGTATTCTTAAAATCAATGTGGGATATTTCCAACATAGACAAATTAAACAAAATTTCTTTTCTTGTTCTTTTTTTTTTTTCACAAGTGGAGAGGGGAGGGGAAACCAGAGAAGGGGAGAGAGAGATAGATACCTGTAGACCTGCTTCACGGCTTGTGAAGCGACTCCCCTGCAGAAGGTGAGCCAGAGGCTGGAACTGGGATCCTTAGCTGGGATCCTTAGCCAGTCCTTGTGCTTTGCGCCACCTAAGATTAACCTGTGCTTAACCTGTGCTTCTCCCGACATTTACTGATTGGATTTCAGACATCTTGTTAAATATATATATGTATTCCAGGTATATGTTCTTATATATGAAAGACTTTTTTTTAGAAATGAGGAAGATGTATAAGTGTAATTCCATTAACATGACTATAAATAGTTAACAATAATTCCTTATGGCCACTAGGCACCTCATTGAAATTATATCATAAAATTTATATTTTGGGCAGAAGGTAGGTAGCATAATTGTTATGCAAAATAAACTCTCATGCCTGAGATTCCAAAGTCCCAGGTTCAGTCCCCTACACCACCATAAGCCAGAGCTAAATAGTCCTATGGTAAAAAAAAAAAAAAAAGGGGGTGCACCTGGTTGAGCACATATGCTGCAATGCACAAAGACCCCAATTCCAGGCCCCACCCCACCTGCAGGGGGAAAGCTTTGCAGTGGTGAAGCAGGGCTGCCGGTGTCTCTCTGTCTCTCTTCCTCTCTATGTCCCCTTCCCTTTCAACTTCTGACTATTTCTATCCAATAAATAAAGATTAAAATATATATTTTAAGCACTTTGTGTTAGGTAAGTGGTTCTTTGGCCTATTATGCTTTTTTAACAAGAAAAATCATACAATTAGAACTATAAAGATCAAATAATACAGAAGCATGAAGAATAATTCCTTACAATATCTTTATAGGTTCAGACAAAATAGACAAATTTTGCTTTGTTTTTCAGATGTGGTGTGCAGTTTAAACCTCACTTTCTATAGATTTTCTTTGTTTCCTTCTCCCTTGCTCTCTTATTCTCTCATTCTTAGTCTTCTTATTCACGTATTGAATAAAGTGAATCATTCTGTTTATAGGATTTTCCAGTATGGATTTTGTTGGATTCATAATGTAATGCAACATATTCCTCTATTATTTGTATTACCTATAAATTAGTACTTATACCTCAAGAATTGATATGATTAAAAATTCAGTCTTTTTATGGAATGAGAGAGACTAAGCTACTTCATAAGTGTTATTTACATGAGGAACATATGTTTTATATATGTGTATGTGATATTGTCAAACATGTATGAACATTAACAACTTGCTGTAAGTCATTAATATTTCAAAATACTGACTGCTTCATGCTGTCATTATTATTTGACTAAGCAAAGTAATATTCCTACAAAGAGAAATTTATTTCCATCTAACCATTGGTTATCAGGTCTATCATGTTCTTTTTAAAATCGTATCAACAGAATCCTTTTCTCAAACCCAACTCAAATGACTATGGACTCTGTGAGAAAGTCAAAGGAAAATGATTATTTTTTTTCCTTTTTCTAATTTTTTTCTGCTTGAAATATACTAGACATTCAAAAGTCATAGAGAGTAACATAATGAGATGTCTGGTACTTGAAAAACTTCTCAGTGCTGTTTCAATTTGCATTGATTACTAATGAGAAAAATTTTTATCTTATGTTTATCACCTAGGCAGATATTTAACAGTCCTCTGATTTCCTGTTATTAAATACTAAGATTGCTTGATACCGCATGATAAGGAAAAGACAGGACAAAGGTTATAGTTAGAGCACACAGCTATAGCTCATCTCTTCACAGTCCAGCATGAGTTATTTTAGAAATGAGAGTGTGTCCCAGATGAGAATACTGTTGATAGGGCAACATGGCAGACAAAAGAGCTAGAAAACTACTAGACCAGTGGTAAAAAGGTGATGGTGAGAAGTCTCAACATCTATCAGAGAAGGGAGGAGAGCTAAATATCCAAGAAATTTCATGTTGGCAGAAGAACTGGAGTTGACTTTTACATATATTTGTAGGCTTATGTGGAATAAAGAATTAAAGCAAATAGGAGGTTTAGAGAGAGGAAGAATGTGGCAGGAGTAATAAAAGCAGATATTGTCTGAAGGCCCCATATAACTAGGATTTCAAATATTCATATGTATCAAGAAGATGAAAGCAAGCAAGAGAGAAAGAAAGAAAGAGAAAGAGAAAGAAAGAAAGATAGAAAGAAAGGAATGAAGGGGAAAGAGATAAAAGAAGAGAGAAAAAGAAAGAATAGAAGGAAAGAGGAAGGAAGGAGGAAGGAAGGGCAGAAGGAGGGAGGGACAGACTGTGAGTTTAGTATACTACAAATAGAAAGAAGTAATAATCATGGTAACCTGGTGATCAGCTTTATCATTTAATTCCTGACTAACAGTTATGAAGGGCCAGTGTTGTCTGGATTCTTAAGTTAAAATCTAGATTGATACAGAATCTTTCGCTTTTTTAAAAGCAGCCTCCTAGTTGTTTTTTTTCTTTGAATGTGGTGTCAGAGATTGATTCCAGATATATCATTGACCAGTGAACACCTCACCAGCTTAAATTTTATTTTGTTAGAGAAAAAGAGAGAGAGGAAGAGGGGAAGAGGGAGAGGGAGAGGTGGAGAGAGAGAGGGCAGGCAGTAAAGTAGTACTCCCTCATCCATGGAGTTCAATTTAATCAGCCTTTACTTCTCTCATGTACAGCTTGGGGGTCAAAATCAGAGCATTAGCATATACGGGTTGAAACTAAGGTCCTTAGAAGTTCAGAAAAAAGTGTAAATACTTTGTCATTAAACATTACATAAAGATTTATGTAAGATAAAATTTTGGATAGGGCCCACTTTACTGTATGCCTCTCCCAATCCATATCAAATAATATTGCATCTGCCGATCACAACCTAATCAACACAAGGATTGCCACCTCAACATGCTTCACTTCAGACTGTGTCCAGAGACTTCATATATGGAATGACAACCCTTCAGTTTCATCACTGGGGTGAGACCTTTCCTTTCATAGTATACTCTAATTCTATCCCAGGTGGTTCACTTTCTAACAAAGTCCCAAAACCTAGATATACACCAGTTTCTGTGAGGGAGAGCATATGTTCACAGGTACCCATAAACTAGTGCAAAATATATACCTGAAAGCAGAAGTACACTAGAGTTTGCAGTGAGTACCCCCCTAATACTTCCTCTCCACTATTCCAAGCTTTGGGTCCATGATTGCTCAACAATTTGTTTGGCTTTGTATGTTAACTCTCTTTTCAGTCACCAGGTTCCAGATGTCATCAGGATGCCGGCCAGGCTTCCCTGGACTGAAGACCCCACCAATGTGTCCTGGAGCTCCGCTTCCCCAGAGACCCACCCTAATAGGGAAAGAGAGAGGCAGGCTGGGAGTATGGACCGACCAGTCAACGCCTATGTTCAGCGGGGAAGCAATTACAGAAGCCAGACCTTCCACCTTCTGCAACCCACAATGACCCTGGGTCCATGCTCCCAGAGGGATAGAGAATGGGAAAGCTATCAGGGGAGGGGGTGGGTTATGGAGATTGGTTGGTGGGAATTGTGTGGAGTTGTACCCCTCCTACCCTATGGTTTTGTTAATTTATCCTTTCTTAAAAAAAAAAAAAAATTAGAAAAAAAAGTGCATTTAAATAGGCAGTCGTGTCCTGTAATGCTATATTGAGTGTATAGCTCTAGATAAAAAACATATTTGGGGGTCGAGCAGTGGGGGGCCGGGTTAAGTGCACATAATGCAAAGTGCCAGGATCCCAGTTGGCGAACCCATCTCCCCAACTGTATGGGGGTGGCTTCAAAGCGGTGAAGTAGGTCTGCAGGTGTCTAGCTTCCTCTCCTGCTCTCTACTCTCTCTTCTCCTCCCTTAATTTATTTCTATCCTATCAAATGAAATGAAAAAAAAAATGGCGACCAGGACCAGTGGATTCATAGTGCAGGCACCGAGCCCCAGCGATAACTCTGGAAACAATATAGATAGATATCTTTCCTCACTTTCCTATCAATTTCTCTGTCTCTACTTAAAGAGAAAAAGAAAAAAATATGGCCACCTGGAGCAATAGACTCATTGTGCAAACACCAAGTCCCTGCAATAACTCTGGTGGCAAAATAAAATCATTAATTAATTAATAATTTTCACTAATGCTCTGAAGAAATCACTCATAAGAAGTGTTTTCCGATGTGATAAATAGAAATAAGTAAATTGAAGCTGAGGCAGTGCCTCCTTAGGTAGAGACAGAACTCCATTAGGTGAGGCCAGCAGTAAATTTCCAACACCACAGATTCTGCAATGGGTTAGGGTTAGGGTCCTCTCTCTTTCTTGCAAAATAAATTTAAAAAATAATAACATAACTTTGAAATATAGAAAAAAATGTATATGAGAAATGTTTCCCATTTTCAAATACCATGAAGGCATGCCATGTAGTAGAGTGTCAACTTATTCTGAGTAGCTCTTAATAATAACATTTTGGCAAGAATAGCTGAGAAAGAGATTGGGGTTTAAGTACAAAAAAAAAGAATCTCATAGTTGTTTTTTTTTTTTATCTTTATTTATTTTGTTAGAGAAAACCAGAAATCGAGAGGGAAGGAGTGATAGAGAGGAAGAGAGACACCTGTAGCACTGCTCCATCACTTGCAAAGCTTTCTCCCTGCAGGTGGGGACCAGAGACTGAAACCCGGGCCCTTACTTATTGTAACATGTGCACTCAACCAGCTGTGCCACCACCCAGCCCCCAGCAGTTTTTTTTTTTTAGATATAAATATATAAAAAATATTACTTTAAGAACAGGAATTTCTGTTACTGAAGGAATCAAGTGATGTCTATCATAACTTTAGGGAAAAGAAATGGTGCTATCTTGATCTTCACCTCCTTAGATAATATGCAAGTTTCCTTTCATTTCAGTGAAATTTAAATCCATTAACAAAGAGAATATATACCCCCTACACACACACACACACACACACACACACACACACACACTCACACTAAAATTAATAAAGATAGGAACTAGAAAAAAAAAAACTATTGGTTTGAAACAAATCAAGGGAAAAAATAGTGGGGCTAGGTAGTGGTGCACCTGATTGAATGCACATGTTACCCTGCTTAAGAAACTGGGTTCAAGCCCCTAATTCTCAAGGGGGAAGGCTTTACAAAGTGGTAAAACAGTGCTACAGGTGTCTTTCATTCTTTCCCACTATCCCCCCCTTTCCCTCTCAGTTTCTGTCTCTATCCAAAAGATGAGTAAATAAAATTCTAAAAAGAGAAATAAATGGTAAATTGATAGAAAACATAAATAAGTACTGTAAGATGCACCTATTATTTGTTATATTATTTGATAAACCCTATAACAATGATATAGCATTTGATCCATTTAACCAGTTATAGAACTAATACCACTGAGCTTGAAAGAATGTCCTAAATTCATAAAGAAGTATCTCATTTTCACTGGGAATTAAAAGTCAAAAGATAAGATTCTAAGTCACAGAACTGTCACACAATCCAAATCAAGAGTATAAAAGATTGGTTCTGCTTGTAAATTAAAACACACTAAAAAAGCTAGTATTGTGCAAATGACATAACAAAGAAGAACATAAATGGAGCCAGTATTTATTAACTACACTCTTCTCACAGAGTTATATGAGGGACCCTTAAAAGTACTATTTCATTTTATTCTTGTATTAGCTACATGAGGTAGGTACTTACATTATCCCAATAGACAGACTAGAGAATTTATCAGCTTGTATTATGTCACTCAGAGAGGATCAGCACTGGAATGTTTCACCTGGTGTGTAAAAGTTGATTGTTGGGCATTATGCCAGCTCCCCTGCATTGCTTGATACTATGGCCTATTCACATAATCATTGTTTTGCCTGAAATATCCCCACCCATGCTTGCAGGGTACATTAATCCCACCAGCCTTCTACCTTCCCAGAGTGCCTTGTTTTCTCCACCCCCTTTCCTAGCCAATCTTGTTCCCGACTTGCCACTTCCCTTTTTACCCTATAAAGCCCACTGCTGTTCCTGGTTTCGTTCTTTTTCTCTTCCGTATCCTGACCTGGAGAAGGGCTGGCATGCATAGTGGGAGGTGGCCATTTTGCTTGCTCCATATGGCCTAAACCCACTGTGCTCACACTCGATTAGGGGCATCCGCATCAATAAAGAATTGTATTTCCACACTGCCATGAGTTCCTCGTCTCTCCAGTGAAGCTAGCCTGGCAGTTGATTGGACTATTTAATTTTAAAATGTAGATTAATTCAAGAGATAAGCTAGTCAGACTCTGAAGACCAGGCATTTTATCTAGTGATCACAAGGATGGTGTTTTAGCTTCCTATGATTCCCACTACTTATTTATAACACATTGCTTTAGCTGAATCAAAACCAAAATTTATTATTATTTTACTGGCAATAAAACAGAACATTTAAGCATTCACAGATATTCTACTATGATATTACTTTGGAAATGAAAGTGATTTATAGGTTTTAAACATATGAGATTATACTTATTTTTTATTAGTAATTTAATACACACCTTCCCACCACCAGAGTTTTCTCCTCCCATTCCCTCCACTGGACACTAAATTAGTTTCCCTAAGATCATAGATATGTTTGACTATTATTTCTATAATTATCTATTTATATTTGTATGTATTTGCCCCCCCTTTATTTTTGCTGGTCCTGCTTTCTCTTTATAAGTCTCACCTACTACTTCTGAGTGTTCTTCCCCCCCCCCCCTTTTCTTTTCCTCTTCTCTCTCTGGATCCAGATACAATTAGAGTTCAGAGCTCTCTGGTCATCTTCCCCTAACATTTACTCATCTGGGAGTGTGAATCAAAATTCTTTATGGGGAGCTTCTGTAATTGCTTCTCTGCTGGACATGTATCAATCCATACTCAAAGCCTCCTTCTGTCTTTCCCTAGTAGGCTTTGGATAAGTGAGGTCCTAGGACAAATTGGTGGGATCATCTGCCTAGAAAGTTCTGGATGAAATTGTAGTAGCATCTGCAACTTGGTGGCTGTGCCTTAGTATGTTTCTGGAGAGATCCTAGTTGTATTTTATTGAGTTTTCAGGTAAGCAATCTTTCTTTCTTCTTCTTTCCTTCCTTTTTTCCAAGTTAATCAGAAGCATTATCTGAAAGGCTCCTACTCCATAGCCATGCCTCCAGTAGTCCTATAAATGAATTTTTAATGTCCATGAGGGGTGCTACATTCTCTTTACATTTTCCCTCTTTTTTTTTCTTAGACATAAAACTGTCATAATTCCTTAAACCAAAAATGATATTACATTTCCAGGAAGAAGCCTTACAGTTTTTAAAATAAACTTGAATTTATTTACATTTAAAGTAATCTATATGGATACTGTCTGCAAGTACAAATTAATGTCCATTATTAATTTCTGTAGGTATAAGAAAATTCTTATGTAGGAAAGGAAAGCAAAATTATTTTTAAGGATTGAAAATTAACTGTTCTTTGCCAACTTCAGATATTGTTTCAAGTCAGTATTCTGTTAATGGTAGCACCCGCTGTTTATTATGAACCTACCTTGTGCCAGGCATCATGATAGTTGACTTTAGTAATGGTAAATCATACATTTACCTTTTACCTCATTTACCCCTCAACTATGGCACAGGTCAATCAGGCTCTAGTTTGCCACCATTAGGAAATTTTTATTTTTTTCATTCCTCAAATCAATTAGGTTTAGATGGCTTTTTTCAAACTGAACATTTTATGAAGCAACTAGACAATTTAATGCATCTTTAAATCAGAAATCTTGGGGTGTGAAGTGAAAAAAAAAAAAAACTAGCTGATGGAATTTGCCAGCATTAGTAAGTGACTCTCAGGAAGCTGAATTTACAACTTAATTTGTAGCACAGTGCTCATTTAATTTGACTGCCTGGAATGTCTCTCTCTCTCTCTTTTTTTTCCTTTCTTAGAAATCATCTCTCCATCCTACTGCCCTGTCTTCCCAGAAGTATTTCACTCTTCACTTAACCCTTCAGTTCTTGTGTCTTTTTTTTTCCAAGTATATGTATTTCTCTCTAATCACATTCCGTAGGGATAGCATTTTAGCATTTTTCCAGTACCTAGAATTGAAATGAGTGAATGAATAGGTGCTCAACAGAACAGGTATCTTGCAATGTGACTTCAGCATTTCCTTGTCAAATCATATCCTCAACTATTGCATAGTGAAGTTGGAAAAAGTTAAGTGTGATAACAGATGAGAACTAGATATATAATGCTGGCTTGCATCTTGCTGGTATTTTCTTCAATAAATGAGCCTGTAGTGATTTCACAGTTTTGTAACCTCCCTAACAGCTTTTCCATGCCTTCTTTTTTTTTTTTAATTTTATTTTTTTATTTTTTATTTTTTTTAATTTTTTATTTAAGAAAGGATTAGTGAACAAAAGCATAAGGTAGGAGGGGTACAACTTCACACAATTCCCAACACCCAATCCCCATAACCCACCCCCTCCCATGGTAGCTTTCCCATTCTCTAGCCCTCTGGGAGCATGGACCCAGGGTCGTTGAGGGTTGCAGAAGGTAGAAGGTCTGGCTTCTGTAATTGCTTCCCCGCTGAACATGGGCGTTGACTGGTCGGTCCATACCCCCAGTCTGCCTCTCTCTTTCCCTAGTAGGGTGTGACTCTGGGGAAGCTGAGCTCCAGGACTCATTGGTGGGGTCTTCAATCCAGGGAAGCCTAGCCAGCATCCTGGTGGCATCTGGAACCTGGTGATTGAAAAGAGAGTTAACATATGAAGCCAAACAATTTGTTGAGCAATCATGGATCCCAAGCTTGGAATAGTGGAGAGGAAGTGTTAGGGAGGTACTCACTGCAAACTCTAGTGTACTTCTGCTTTCAGGTATATATTTTGCAGTAGTTTATGGATACGTGTGCACATAAGCTCTCTCTCACAGAAACTGGTGTATATCTAGGTTATGGGACTTTGTTAGAAAGTGAACTACCTGAGATGAAATTAGAGTGTACTATTAAAAGAAAGGTCTCACCCGAGTAATGAAGCTGAAAGGTTGTCATTCCACAAGTGAAGTCTCTGGATACATTCTGAGGTGAAGCATGTTGAGGTAGCAATCGTTGCTTTGGTTAGGTTGTGATCGGCAGAAGCAATGTTATTTGGTTTGGATTGGGAGATGCATACGGGAAAGTGGGCCCTATCCAAGGGTTCCAGGACTGGGGGAAGTAGGGGCTCTATAGTGAAGATGTGAGGTTCCTGCTGTCTTAGGGTTCAAAAAGACAATCAATAGTTAATATTATCATCACATTATTTGTTGGTGGTGGGAATGGTGTTTATGTACACTCCTAGCAAAATGTAGACATATAAATCAGTAGTTAATTAATATGAGAGGGGGAAATCAATTGTATGTCTCAAAGTTTCTCAAAAGACAAACTGAATCTTTTTAATATATAGGCTATGTATTTGATATGCGGACTCTCTCAAAAGCCTAGACCAAGTAGATTAGAAGCTTCCAATAGCACAGCTATATACAAGATACTGGGTACTGTCCAGCAAACCATAACAAAGGGACTTTTCAAAGTTAATCCATTCCTTCTTTTTAATGGCTCAAAAGGAAGTTGTTACAACCTTTGCAGTGAATGAAAATATGGATCCACGATCCTAAGTGTCTCATAAAGAATCTTGATAAACCATTATTATACCTAAACAATAGTCTCTTATGAAATCAAGTGAATCAGCTTTAAACAAAACCATTCCTTCCATGCATCTCAATGTGCAATTTTATGAGAATATCAATTGACATTTACACACACATGCACATATGTACACACATGCCAATACCCTGAATAATGGAAGAATATTAGAATAAAGAAAATGAGGCTTGAAAAGTCCAGTATTACTAGGTAATATTGTTTATTTCATCTGGAAAATTTCTAATTTTACTCATTCTGTGGAATGGATAATTCTTGTGGGGAATAATTTGTAGATTTATAGGAAAAAAACACAATTTAAATTATTCAGAAATATGCTACATAGATCTTAAAATAACACCTTACCCCCATTCTTTATTTCAAATTTTACAAAGCCCTTTCATATTTACATTATTTCATTTCACCTTCTTAACAGCAGTCTGTGATGCTGGATTTTGCTATTGTTGCCATATACATATATGCCAACCAATTCAGGTAATGTCTGACTCAGGGGATGTTTATCACCTTTCTCCCAAGAGACCAGACCAGAAACATACAATCATATAGCTATTTTACATTAAATTAATTTCTTTTTGCTAAATCACTTTCATATTTGCCTCTCCTTTTATCTACCCCAGCACCATTCCCTTAGACTTTTTCTCATACAGTATGTATTACAAAGCAGGCATTCAGTGTATTTCAAGGTGGGGCAGTGAATGAGTAAGCAAGTGAAAGAGCAAGGAAAGAAGGAAGTGAATCTTCAGAGTTAGAGGGTGAGCAATTACTAGCTAACTTACCTCTAGTTTCAAAATCTTTAGAGCAATCTTGCATATGGCAACAAGAGTAATCTTTTTAAACAAACAGCTGATGTTTTATTCCTCTGATCAATACCCTCACTACACACAGTATGGTAAGAAGAAAAGATAAAAATCCTGTGTAA
This sequence comes from Erinaceus europaeus, assembly GCF_950295315.1. NCBI lineage: Eukaryota > Metazoa > Chordata > Mammalia > Eulipotyphla > Erinaceidae > Erinaceus > Erinaceus europaeus. Next base: position 59,269,442 of record NC_080162.1, read on the forward strand.
TAGATATAAAGGACTTTTATATTTCAGCCTATTAAATAGGCTAAATTCTATCTCCGTCATTTACCTTATTTTTTATAGTTGTTCAATTTTGAAACGCTAATGATTCCAGCCCTTGCATGCACTAATATGCTCATGGCCCCCTACATGCTGTACTCTTTAAGTAGAAGTCAAGTACAAAAATGAGCTATTTCTTTGAAGGTTGATATGACTCTACTAAGCAAAATTAGAATATACTACCCTTGAAAATGCATTGATTTTGATATATTATTATATCATTTGAGGTTTTTCATATGATTGTTTCTTACATGATAATATAAAATTTCTAGAGCCTAAATTTTCTTTTTAGTAAGTTATTTTATCACCAACAGCACAGTTCCTAAAAAAGTATAATGGAGGAGGGCAAGTAGGATGGCATACCCTGCAGAGTTCATGATAAATATGAACACAGCTTTATTCAAGGCCCTGTTTCCCACCTGAAGGGGGGGAAGCTTCTGGAGTGGTAAAATGCTCTATGTCTCTTCCTCTATACCCCATCCCTCTCCATGTTTTTTCTGTCATTATAAAAAATGACGACAGGCTGCAAAAGTTCATATGAAGAGTTGCAGAGGGGGTCTCCACTTTGTAGATAGTTAGTAGTCCTATTTTAGTTATATTCCAAAGAGCCCATGAGCTTTTCCAGCCTTTAGGTTCACGATTTGTAAAAAAAAAAAAAAAAAAAAATTTGGCTCTATATGTTAACTCTTTTTTTCAGCCACGAGGTTCTAGATGCTAACGTGATATCAACTGGACTTCCTTGGACAGACGACCCCACCAGTATGTCCTGCATCCCCACCCCACTAGGGAAAGAGAGAGGCAGGCTGGGAGTATGTATTCACCCCGCCAATGCCCATGTTCAGTGGGGAAGCAATTATAGAAGCGAGACCTTCCATCTTCTGCATCCCACAATGACCCTGGGTCTATACTCCCAGAGGGATAAAGAAAAGGAAAGCTATCAGGGGAGGAGATAGGATATGAAGTTATGATGGTGGGAATTGTGTGGAGTTGTACCCTTCTTATTCTATGGTTTTTGTCAGTGTTTCTTTTTAATAAATAAAAATTTAAAAGAAAAATGACTACAGGGAGCAGCAAAATCATGATGCAGGCATGAAGACCCAGTGAAAAACCTGGGCAATTAAAAATGATAATATTAGTATAAAAGAGAAATTAATTGGAATAGAGTAATTAAATAATGTCAAGTGGTAGACCTATATCACTTGACTACTCAACAACCTAATTTTCACCAAACTATAAAACTAAAAGTATTAAAATTGGGATTTTTACCTAGAATTTATATTAATTTTAAATAATTTTGTTGAATATATATACATAATATATATGTATATATGTTGTTTATTTTCGGAGGCTCCAGCTGGCCAGGCTAGCTTCACGGGCGGGTAACAGAGACTTGAGGACACACGGTTGGGCAGGGAAGCTGTATTTCTTTATTCAGGAACAACGATTCATAAACTAACCCAAACTAATCACCAAACAGAACTCTCCTGCCTCCTTCCCCCGCGGCGGCGCCAAGAACTCTCCAGCTCTGTCACTCTGGAACTCTGTCGGGGTTCCTTCCTGAGGCGGGGACAAGCGGGCCCGCCAAACTAGCAGGACTAAACCACAATCAACTAGAGATGGGGGGGAAGGGGACCGAACCACTATGAAGAATACCAACATATATATATCATGTCAAACATCTAATTACAAAGCAACTGCTATTTCTTATGTCTTTCCTCTCTCCTTAAAGTACCAAGTCCCTAGTCTATTCCTTAGCTTGATATATATATCCACATCATATTTGACCTAATTTATTTAGGAATACTTATGTTTATGCAGATTCCTGGTGAAAAAATCCACCATGAATCAGTATGATGCTAATTTGATTATTTAACTAATTTAAGAGCCCAGAGGTATAGGTGGAAACGTCCCCTCCTCCCTGATACTAGCTTTAGACATTAACTCTGTGAAGGACAACCAGCCAGAGCAGAGCTAATCAGTCTTCACTTCAACTTAATGCAAACATATCAGGAACAGTCTCTGTCTTCTTTCAGAATATCTAGCTGTCAAAATCAAAGAATTTGGAACTGCTATTCTGCATACCAGATAGACAGAGCTTGATTGAAAATAAAGTCAGGACTGAGGAAAGCAACACTAGAGACAGACAGATCCTGGTAAAATAGCTTATTCTTTTCAGCTTTGTCACAAATCAATTAACTGAGCCAATATAGTCCCTTTTTCTTTTCTAAAGTTGAGACTAAATTCCAATCACATGCAATAGGGTAAGAAAATAAAACCTTGATTAATAATGTTTCCAATACAATAATGAATAGAAAAGGAAGAAGGGGCTAGGGGGGACAGTATAATGGTTTATAAACAAATTCTCATGCCTGAGGCTCTATGGTGCCAAATTTAATCCCCTGCACCATTCTCGGCCAGAGTTTAGCAGTACTCTGGTAAAATAAAACAATAAAAAATAAAATAAAATAAAACAAAGAATAGGCAAAAAAAAGAAAGTCACATCAGGTGACCCAATGCCATCAAGAGTCCTAGCTAGTTACAACAAACCACTATATTTATTTTTATATTTTAACATAAAATTGGAATAAAATGATTTATAACATTTTTGTTTCACTAAATTAAATTGTTGAATGAATTTATTGAATATCTCAGAGCTCACAGAAATATATACAGAATAATGATAGTTTAAAATGGTAAGTACCACTAGCTCCTCAATTATAAAGATATCACTGAATATTTTATAATAAAGCACACTTAATAAGATAGAATTAGTGTGTATGTATGTATTTATTATATTTATCTATTTATTTAACATCTTCAGGGCTTCCTTGACCAGGGCTGACTTTTCTTTCAAATAGAGACAGTAAGACAGACTGAAAGAGAAAGAAAGGACAGTACAAAGACCTCCTCCAATGCAATGGATGTACACATGGCAAAATAGTTCACTATCCAAGTGAGCTATTTTATCAGCTTTAACTATGTACTTTAATTGTTCAAAACTCAGCTGAGAACAAAGAATTGTTCAACTGTTGCAACAGAGCCTGTGAACAAACGTTGGAAAGGAAACCATGAGTTCTTTCTATTCTCTAGGGCAACTTTCCACCTCCGCTTTCTGCTTCTGCTGGAAACCTCACTGTCTATCACTAGTGGAGAATAAATGGGAATTTATGTCCGTCATAAAACGCTGCCCAATAGGTAGTTTTATAAGATTTATGTACATACATTAAGTCACTCTGTCCTTTTGGCATGTACTTCCCATAAACCTTGTGGTTCTCCCTCATCATTTCATGCCAAATGAAAAGTGGTAATATTACTAGATTTGCAGTTAATTATCATGAAATATGACTCCCAGTGATTTAGCATCTTTGTTAAGAAGTCATGGTAACGTGGAGCACAGCACTGGAAAACATCATTAAAGCCATTACTTATTCATGACATTCACATTTTGCTCACTCCCCCCAATTAATTGACTAAGCACATCTATACAATACTTATCAAGAAAAACAGCTCTCTCTCTCCTTCCATCAGTTAGTTTATATTAAAGTTATATTTATAGGATCTAACTTTTCTTATCCTTTTTAATGACCTTGAAAGTGAGTTACATTTCCTTCCATTTAAATAGAATTTATGGGCAAATAATCTTCCCTTGGCAAAGGACCACTAAACTGATAGAGGAGAGTTTGATTCACATATCATTTCCCTGATGAGCAAACATGTTCTAACAAGAATTTCATGGAACTGTTACAAATCTTGACTAGTGAAATGCCTTGTAACTCTTCCTTTTCCAAACAGAAAATGCTTTTGGGAGAGTTCACAATAATTCTCTCTTTTCTAATATGTTTCTCCAAGTCAAGGCCATCAACAAAAATATTTTACTTTTCTATGTTTCTTTGTTTTTCCTTTAATACCGACATCAGATTCTGAAGAGTGCAAAATACTGCAGATTTACTGAGTTATCAGGGTTCAGACTAAGAAATTTAGTTCAATTTTATATCTACTTAAATAGTGTAGTTAATCAATGAAATTGCTTATTTCAATAACACCCAACCTATACAACCAGTTTATATCGTCATATCTTTTGTCTCCACCTAGTTTGTGAAGCTGAGCTTATCTTTATTTTTTCATTTCATTCTTCCCACCCCCAATACAAATATAAGTATCTATCATATAATCAGCATTTGATAAGTATTGGCAGATTAAATTATTATCTAATAAAGTCAAGAATTCATGCTACTACATCTAAAATAATTTTTATTGGAAAATACTACTTAGGGGCCAAACAACATTTATAAAATAACTTCATGGTAATTCCATTCAAAACTCAAATATTACAAAAGGCATTAAAAGATGTCCGATAACACACAGCTCACTGATTTTTTTTTCATTTTCTTTCTCTTTAAAATCTACCTCATATAATCTTTTTTTTCATAAAACACTGATAACTTCCTTTCAGGTAAATAAAACTTTATTTTACAATAACTTTAAATATAAAGTAAAAATAAATAGTAAAATAATTCTTTTAGAAATCTGTTTTTCCTAAATAGAATATATATATGTATATATATATATATATGTATAGTCAAAATATATAAGATATATTGTCAAAACATCATAATTCATGACCTGTGTTTAAATCAAGGTAATTGTATATCAGAGTATTTATTTATTTGACTAAATAACTAAAATCACTCTAGGTTCCAATTGGTGATATATTAATGAGATATGTACTCTCCTATGATTCTAGAAAAGTGACACCTGTGTGCTCAGCATACATAATTAATATCAAATTAGCCAGGGAAGTCCAATAATTAAGGTTGGAAAAACAGTATTAGAAAAGCTAAGATTATTTCTTTAATGCAAATATAAAGTAAATATCTGCCAAAGATCTAACTCTTCAATGAGAGAAACTGCCTTCCTGTTAGTAAATGGTTCAAAGAGAATTCTAAAGACCAAGTACATGTTAGCAGAGAAAGAACTGTGGTATTAGTTAAAATCGATACTAAACTGGGTATTGCTCTAACAGATAATTCAACACAAATCACTGAGATTCCTTTTACTACCAGATAAATTTTGCTTGCACTTCTACTGGACAAAAGTCATGCATATAACTTCAATTTTCAACAATATTTACTTCTAGAATGATGACGAAACATCTCCACAAAAGGAAAATAAAGGATTAAGTTATACCCTTAAAGAACAAAATTACCATTGGGTGAGTCTGTTTGATAATATCTCCGGTATAACATGGAGACAGCTTGGATTCTCTTTTTCCTGCTAGAAAAACCACTAGACCAGAGGTCCTTCTGAGTTTATAACTATGCCAGTCTGTAGCATAAAGGATGTGGTCAGCATGTACTCACTCCCTTAACTATTTAATGGGATGTTTCTTAGTCTCTGTGGTCCAAGGAGAGTCTTACAGCTTTCCCTATGGTGTCAGGGGTTTTCACACTGTTGTTTTTTGCCTTTGGATTTGGTCTTCTGTTGTCATGTTGATAATAATTTTCTCCTAAGATGATATTTATTATTATTTGTATGTGCACTTGTATTTCTCTAAGACAAGAATCAAGTAAACTTCAGTAGTTCAAGGGTTTTAATTTTAACTGCTGAATTTATTCTTTGCTTTTCCCAGGTAGCCAAAAAAAAAAAAAAAAAAAAAAGAATACCTGACTGAATACCTGACAGTTCTCATTATTACTAGCAAAATAGTCTTTGTATGATCCCAAATTCAAAATTCAGCTATTAATCAATTTAAAATCTTAAACAGGTTATGGTGGGGGGAGGAGGCCAATCTTACTAGAAAGACTGCATTAACTTTTGCTAATAGACTATCATTCAGGTAATACGAAAAATCAATTAAGAATTGCATTAACCACTTTTTCTTCATGAGCAATGTATTTTAAGACTTCTACTAAATATTAATTACATCATCAGATGACCAACTGGCAAATAAGCAAACTGAGTTAATGTCATTATGAAATAATAAAAGACTAAATGAAAACTAAAAAAGCAGCTGAATGCCAAATTACTGTTCCTTTCTGCTTTGGATTCCTGGATTGACCACTGAATTTCACTCTCATTTCACTTTGCCTATGGTGGACTGTCATAGAAATCAAAGTTAATGTCACTTAAAAATTAAGATGTGCACATATGTTTTAAAAACTTACCTGGGGGAAGGGGGGCTGGGGAGATAGCATAATTATGCAAAATATTTTTGTACCTGAGATTCTAAAGTCCCAGGTTCAATCCCCAGCACCACCATAAACTAGAGCTGCAGTGCTCTGGAGTATTTCTCTCTCTCCCACTCTTTGTATTTTTCATTGAAAAAAATAGTAAAATAAACATAAGATTTAAAAAGTATTACTTGGAGGAAAAATAGCAGGCATAATAAGAAGACAAAGATGTGCAAAAGATGATAAAAAAAAAAAAAAAGAAGAATTTCAGTCGTCTGCGAGGTGGAATAGTGACTAAGGCACTGGACTCTCAAGCATGAGGTAGTGAGTTCAATCCCCAGCAGCACATGTACCGGAGTGATGCCTGGTTACTTGTCTCTCCTTCTATCTTTCTCATTAATAAATAAAGAAAATCTTAAAAAAAAAATAAAAAAGAAGAAAAATTTCATTAAAGAGACAAAGGAAACAGATTCATTTATAAGTTTCTTATTTATACTTTTCTTCATGGCTAAGTAATTAGTATTGCCTAGCCTTTAACAAAGGCACTGATGCTACATCTTTTAACACAGTTATCCCCAAAAGAACATGTTTTTTATCACCAAGAATGCTTTCAGAATCAAATAACATTTCAAATTAACTAGCCTAAATATTATGCAAGAGTTGCTTTATTAAAATAAATAAACAAACAAATAGAAATCCTGAGATAGAATAGCTGTGGAATCTGCCATATTTCTTCTCTGTCATCTTTAGCTAAAGGCAAACCTACCATAGTCTCCATATTTTCTAGCATCTTTAAAAATGATAGCATAATACCTAGTGGCAGAAACCAAGATGCTTATTTCCTATGTAACTCATTATGATAAGTAAAGAACAATAGCAACAAAAGATTTCCCCTTGAGATTCCTTTATTGTCTCATTGAGAAGAATGTGATCCAAAGTCTACCCCCAGTCCATTCAGCCACAGAATATATGAGACTGCCCTGACAGGAGGTTGAGTAAGGAGGTTTTAACCTTGAGTAATGTAGTGGAGGATGGATAAACAAGAGCTGTGCTGAGCAGGAAGAAAGGCTGAACTCTAGTAAATACGATCTTATCTCCTGGGCCAGTATTTTCTGAAATGTTAATTTGGTGGACTCCTTAAAATATAGATTTTGATTCAGAGGTCTCAACTAAAGCCTGTGATTCTGCACCTTAAACTCTGATCATTTTGAACTTTCTGAAACATAACAACTCAGTGAACTTAGATTGCAGAGAATTAGGTAAGACGCAGTTCAGAATGATAGAATTTCACCTGGAATAGAATTTCCAGCTGTGTGGTCTTATGTTTCTTACTTAAACTATCTACACCTCAGAGGAAGAAAAGGTGTAAAGAAGGATGTGAATAAGAGAAAGAAGAAAGGAGAGGTGAAAAACCTAACAAAAGAAATCTCAAAAACAGTAGGATATTTTATAATTTCTCAAGGTCACTCTACAATGACAAATGAAAGAACTGGGAAGAAATAAACAGGGTAGCATTTAATTAGTACACTTGGGAAAAGAAATAAATAAACTGTACAAATAAAATCTTGGGAATAGTGACAAATGTATACACATGACAGAATAAAAGACCTCAGGGTCCCAGTGATAGGAAGCTATATTGAAATACTGCTGTGCTGTTGTAGTTATAAAACTTACCCTGCCTTTGGGATGGCTAACAAAGCATATATTATGTTCTGAACTAAAGAGTTATAAAGGATAATGATTTTAGTCTCTGCATCATACCCAGAAGGGAACTGTAGCAGATTTAGTGGCAGACTATGAGGAAAAATTGAAGGAAGAAAAAATAGTCATTTTCAAAAGACACCTAACCCAACTTCAGGGCAGGGTATGACCTTACTTGAGGGAAGGATAAGAGGGAATTTCTGACCTTGATAAGTCAGATAGAAAATGTGAACAGGATTCAGCGGCAGGCTTTGCCAAATAGCACATCTGGATAGTGTGCTGCTTCGCCATGCATGTAAACCATGTTAAAAGTAGGCCCCCATCACACTGTAAAAACTTGTGTGTGGTCTGGGTCTTGGCCTCTCCCTCTCTCTCTCCCTCTCTCTCTCTCTCTCTCTCTCTCCATATATATATATATATACATATATATATATATATATGTATATATATATATATATATGTATGTATATATATACCCCACTATATTAAACAGTGGCAGAATAATCAGTAATTTTAAACAGTTTTTCATATGTCTTCAGCCCTCTAGATCTCTTCTTTGGTGAGGATTCTATGGATGTCTTCACCCTGTTTTTCGGTGAGTTGAGGGAGTTCTTTATATATTTGTAATATCAGCCATATCTGATGTATGACAAAGGACTCTGGGGAAGGAAGGGGAGGAGAGGGAATTGGGCTCCTGGTGCATGATGATGGGATTAAACCTAAGTAGAGAATGAGAGTGCTTTGCTGACATCTATCACAGGGAAATGAGAAATTATACCCATATGTCAACAACTATACTGCAAACCATTATGCCCCCAATAAAAATGATTCAGAAACAAACAAACAGAAAATTTAAAAAAAAGAGTTGCAGACTAGGTCATATAAAAGGACCATGGCAGAAAGCCTGAGTCTGAATTCCTCCTGGTTCTGTTTATGAGTAGCCCCATGTCTTTCAGTGCTCTGCATTACTTCTCTTTGTCTCAGTTCCTTCTCAAAAAAAAAAAAAAAGAAACAGCATTTTCTCTTTCTCTTCAGAGTTTGGGGTAAATATTAGAGATAAATACAAAATAGGTTTTTTTTCTAGAGTTGGTGCTTAATAAATGGGAAAATATACAGTAAGTAGTAAATAGGTTTAAATGAAAAGAAGGCCCCTGTCCTATACACTATAGATATCCTTTATAAGCTACTGAAATAAGTTGAGTCGTCAATACACACCTGACACAGAAGCATCACAGGACTGTCCATTATCTTACAGTATCTCCAACCCTATAATGCTAGTTATATAAAAATATGTCATTCAACATTAATTCTCATGGGAGGGGCTGTACTATATGTTGCCAATAATTTCCCTTATTCCTACTTACTCTAAACCAATCAGCTCGTCTTTTGTCTCCTTTATTCTAAGAAAAAAATATAGGGCAATTGAACTTTATTCACAATGGATTTGTAACAGTGTGCAAACCTTACTTCACTGGATTTCATTAGATTTAAGATGCAGTTAGTTTTTTTTTTTCCAAAACACTTTTGCCATAAGAGTGTATACCTTGCCCGTGTCCTAGTGTTTTGCAGATTTTTCAGAAATGGAAAATGGTTGCTCAGTATGTTTTACTTTTCTGTTGAATTCTGATATATGATATTTCTGCTCATGGAGTACATTAGTGAAAAGGCAGTATCTATGCATTAGATCAAGTTGCTTGCTGCAATAATAATAAAGGAAACTTTTGCTTAAAATCTGCAATGCATTTAATGAAAATTTCCTTTCTTAAAGGTAACTAAAAAAACTTTTAAATCATATTTTCTTCTACTCCATTAATGATTTATATTTGGTCCTTCCTGCAATGTAAGAAACCTCTAAATAGTCCTTAGAGACACAAATAAACAGAAAGGTCATGGTATTTTGAACCCCCTCTGTTGCCGTCTTTACAATTACCCATATGACCTTTGGAGAGGTGTCTCCGATGAACACCTGGCATTCATTGGAAAGTTGGGTTGCTGAGTCTGACTACTCCCTGCAGATGTTATGACTGCTAAAATAGCCTTTCAGTTATTCTTTAACTGGGGAATTAGGGCTTTAGTGTGATTTCAAAGAATACAAATTTCTGGGCCAAAGTGCAATTGTCCAGTGATTACAAGCCAATTAATAATACAAGATAGTCTCTAAGAATACAATACAAATTTAGTAACTTCAATAAGTTAGTTAACAGAGAAGCTAGATAGAAATCCCATAGCATAATAACACATCTACTACAAATGATTCATTTGAATAGCAACTTTTTTATTTCAGGGTAGTTTAGAAATAGTTCTGTCTATAAGTAGTAATTAATACTGATTCTGGTTTTAAAATCATAGTGAGAACTGTAATGACATTTACTGAAAACTCACTATGTGTAAAACTCACTTGTGCTAAGAACTTTATAGATATCAGTTCAATTTGTTGCAAAAGACCTAACAAATTCTAAGCTAAGGATAAACATTAGGACATTGCTCATGATTGATGCAATGATGTTAGGGAGTGTTCTCCGTTTTAGATGGTCAACACCTTCCCTCATTATCTTTACTAAACTGAGGTCAGGATGTTTTAAGTTCCAGGAACTGATTAAGCTCACTTCACCCTTAAAAACCAAACAGTTACAGTTATAATAGTTAATACTTAAATTTTTGTACTGTCAGTAATAGCTACTATTTAGTATGTGCTAAGCAACCACTGTGATAAGTATTTGTCATATATTATCTTTATCCTCAGAACTTGGCCAGATAGATGTTTGTATACCCACTTCAAAGATAAAGAAAGTAAAGCTTAGAGTAGTTATATAACGAGTCTGTATTGTAGCTATTATAATAGTGAGGAAAGCAGAACTTGTAAGAGAATTCTACAGTAGCCAATTGTAAGAGCTAACAGTTGTTTCCAGATATCCTGTGACAAAGGAAAAAATAGTTCTTTTGGCTATCCATACTGAGTTTTTTCCAGTTCAAGATCTTCTTGGAATTACTGCCTTTCCCTTCTCCTTATACTTATGTGCTTACTCAGCAGTTCTCTTACAAACCTGTGGTATTTCTTTGAAATTCATTATAAAGAGGTGTTAGCTCAAGTAGGGTAGTTTAATTTTTATTGTAAAAATTAAACAGGCAATGATAAATTTCCCTTAGTGGATTTTAAGGTCAGGGGAATAATATGAACAAATTTAAGAACGTCCCAAGAGAAGTACCTTGACAAATCTGGGTGAACAGAAGCTGGAGTCAAAGGAAGTGGATATTGCATAGGAAGCTTGACTGACAACGGTGAAAATTATTCCACAAAATGTGCTTTACTCTGAAGTGCATTATGTGGACTTCTTTATATATTTATTTATTTTTCCTTTTGTTGCCCTTATTTTTTATTATTGTTGTAGTTATTATTGTTGTTTTCATTGATATCGTTGTTGTTAGGACAGAGAGAAATGGAGAGAGGAGGTTAAAACAGAGAAGAGGAGAGGCTTCACCGCCTGTGAAGCGACTCCCCTGTAGGTGGGGAGCCTGGATTCTTACGCTGGTCCTTGAGCTTCATACAATCACATGCGCTTAACCCGCTGCGCTACTGCCCAGCTCCCCTACATGAACTATTTTTACTTGCCAAATTGGAATAGATAATTTACCCCGTTGTAATTTAGGAATAATCAATCCTTACTGTCTCACATGCATACAGTAGTCAGAAATTACTTCTTCATTCTATACTTCCAGTCCGTAAGTTCCCACCACTCACACAGTAAATGTAAACAGTATATACTCACAATACTATAGAGAAGCAAAAGAACAGTCTTTTAACACTGATACACGACTCAGATATACATAACTTTATCAGTTGAATGCTTCACAATCTGATTTTTAAAAAGAGCAAAACAGAAAGTCGTGAGAAATATGTTGCTTATAATTGGCTTATAACAAGGAACACTGACCTGGTAAATTAAAATAATTTTCTCTATGTGTATCTTTTGAATGACTTCCAAGGATATAGCCTCTGCAAAATGTAATTCCAACTATAATTTGACTAGATAAGTCTAATATTCTATTTGATATATACCAGGAGGTGGGAGGGGCAGACTTTGGGAAGCTTGCCAACATTTTTTGTGAAAAATCATTTAGTGAATACAAAAAACCATGAAATGTTAATACTCTGGAATGGCACCACAGCCTCAGAACAGTTTGTTTTGAATACACAGTTTTATACATCCACAGAAATTTTTGTCAAATTTCCTTTTTTTCCAGCACATAATTATTTTTCTAATTAACTAATTAGACATTTTAGCAGTTTTAAAGACACAAAGGTTAAATACAAAACTGTTTAATGGTTTCTGTTACAAAAAAAATGGTGCTAACAAGGGTTGAATTCTTCTAACATGTTTTTCATTCTTCTCTAAGAATATAATTCTATGTTAGGCAGTACCTCATTATCAACATTAGATGTGAGTCGAGTGGGAACAGATCCCAAATTCAACATTTAATAAACAGAAGTGTAGTTTTTTTAAAAAAAAATAACTGAATCTCTATTAACTAGAGCCTGTTTACAAATTATGTGACATCTTGGGGGGGGACAATGTATTTTGGAACTATCTCTTTTTTTTTTTTAACAATTTATTTATTTTAGATAGAGATAGAGAGAAATTGAGGTGGAAAGAAGATAAAAAGGGAGGGAGAAGGCAAAGCACACCTGCAGCATTGCTCCCCCATTTATGAAGCTTTCCCCCCCCTGTGGGGACTAGGGGCTTGAATCAGGGTCCTTCTGCCCTGGAACATGTGCACTCTACCAGATGAGGCATCACTCAGTGCTCTTTGGAATTATTTCTGGGTAGGTATATATGCTGAACTATAATTGGTTTTAGGAAGGAGAGACTAATATGATCATGTCATACATGGAGGAACTTAAGTGAAGAATAGTATCTTCCTCTTCAGATAATTATGATTTCTATACCTTTCACAATTGTTCACTTATTCATACAATCAGCAAGTAGTTATCAACAAATATGTATTGAGCTTATAATACTAGCCAGGAAAAGTGGTAGGTACTTTATATGTATCATTCATTCACTCAAAACCATACAGTGTTTCTTGAGTTTCTACACTGTTCCAGTAATTTTCCCCAAGCTAGTAAAATTTCCCCAATTACACAAGAATTTTGCCACCAGAAAGCTTCTCTGGAAATGTAAATCAAGACAGCAATAGCAATGAGCAATGAGAAAGGTAGACATCCTGTCCTCTTCTGCTAGGCCCAGGTGGGGAGAGAGGAAAACAACAACAACAACAACAACAAAAAACCCTCTGGGTCCTTTAAAATGTCCCTTAGCCACATTGTCTACAACTGTCCACTCCAGGAAACAAGGGAGCTGCAGACACTTAAAAACTTTTAAAGACTTGCATTTTCTGTCTTGGGTAATTCTTCAGCATTAACCTGAGTATTAGAGAACTGTCAGCACTGTGGTTTTGCTATCTTAGCCATCCTATCTCTTGAGCGGTTAACCCTTGTAAGAATGTCATATACTAGAAAAGAGAGAAACAAGTATTGGTGAGGATGTGGGGGAAAGGAACCCTTCTGTACAACTGGGAAAATTCAAATTGGCCCAACTCCAATGGAAAACAGTCTGGAGATTTCTCAGAACACTAGAAATTGAGCTTTTTATGATCTAGGAGTTTCTCTCCTGGAGATTTATCCATAGAAAATAAAATCATCTATACAAATAAATTTATGTAATCTATGTTCATAGAACACAGCTTGTTATTAGCCGAAACTTGGAAGCAACACAGATGTCCAATGACAGGTGAGTGACTAATAAAGTTGTGGTACATATACAGATGGAACACTAATCAACAGTTAAAAAAACGATGAAGTCAGGGCAAAGTCAAGATGGCCCCTTGAAGAGAACTCCTGGAATACTCTCATCAAAGAGGGTGCTTTAAATCTGGGAATTCCAGGTGAAAGCAGGTTTTCCAGGCCAGTGGTGGAGGAAGTATACAGGAGGGGACAAAGCAGAACCACAGCATAGAATTACAACCCCTACATAGGCTGCCCATGGGCTGCTGAAAAAAGGACAAAGCAGAAAAGGAGCTGGTGTGTTTTATTTTTTCCTTTTCCTCCCCCTACCCCTCTCCACTCACCCCCCCCCACCCCAGCAGACCAAACCCATGCCAGAGGGGGTAATGGAACCAGCTATAGACAAGAGGATCCTCTTGTGGCGTTAATCTCATTAAGCAAGATTCCAAGATCAGCAGGTAGTCATCCACAGGATATGAGAACCTCTGATTGAACTCCCAAACAAAAAACAAACAAACAAAACTATGAAGTTCTAGCCCTTGTCTCATCTTAGAAGTTGAAGGGATCATGTTATGTGAGATCAGACAAAAAGAGAATGGTGAATACCAGGTAATCGATCATATGTGTATAACTTAGGAAACAGGAACATAAAAGGAAAACAAAGTGAAACTTATGAAAATACAAAGTGAAACAAAGGACTCTTGGGAAGGAGATGGAGTGACAGAGTGTAAAGGGAGTTGGGGTCCTGGTGCATGAAGGTAAGTTGGAAATTAGAGTGCTGTACTGACAGCTGTCATAGGGAAGAGAAATTGCATCCATGTCTCAATAACTGTCCTTTAAACCATTTACCCCCACCCCATCAAAAAAGCTTCTTTGTTTGTTTGTTTTTATGGGGGATTTCAATTTTGTAGGGTTTAAATTTTATATGATTTTGTCAGTCCTATTTATTACAGATGGAAAAAGAGAAGGGTTATTTATACAAATAGGCCTGTGCAAGTGTGGAGCCCTGTAACTCTGTAACTGAACTTTTTATTCATGATATTGGAAATCTGCCTCTGGCCTTTATATGTTGATGCTCTTCTACTTTGTAATATGCATCAGTGTGTACCAAAAATAGGTCCTAAGCATAGGAAATTTACTTATTTGGGAACTTAAGGGCATTTGAATTTTTCAGTCTTTCAATAAATGCAAACTCTAAATGAGATCACAGCTTAAGGTGTTATTATACCACAGGAGGGTTTGTTGGTGCTAAATAAATATTGAATTAATTAATTAAAGGGATATGCAAAAACCTTGTTAGCAAGTCAGGGAGTAGAAAACTGAAGGTAGAGCGACTCAGGACACCAACTGAAACAAGAAATATTGAAGAGGCAGCTTATCTTCCTTACACATCTCTCTAGGGCCCGTCTGCTAAAACTGACAATGTTGCACCAAGGTCCTAAGTAATTATAATGACATCTGCTGCACCAGATCCTAAAGGACAAGAAGGTAGCCCTAGAGGATATGAACTATGTCCTCTTGGGACAATTTGTAAAGCAGATAATCATCTTTATACTGATTATGTACTCTAGAATATAATCTTATTCCAAGGAATTCCCTTTATAGCCAAACATTACTTGTCAGTACTTGGTCATTTTAACTTAAAATACACTTATTTTTCTTCAGTTAAATATAATTTATGTATTACAACCAGCCATAGACAGTTAAAGGGCAATGGGTACACCTATTAGAGAATGTTGAAAGAGATTTAGCAGTTAAAAAAAAAAAAAAGGGTGGCAGAGACACACCTTACTAGGGAAAGAGAGAGGCAGACTGGGAGTATGGACCGACCAGTCAACGACCATGTTCAGCGGGGAAGCAATTACAGATGTCAGACCTTCTACCTTCTGCAACCCTCATCGACCCTGGGTCCATGCTCCCAGAGGGCTAGAGAATGGGAAAACTATCATGGGAGGGGGTGGGTTATGGAGATTGGGTGATGGGAATTGTGTGGAGTTGTACCCCTCCTACCTTATGTTTTTGTTCATTAATCCTTTCTTAAATAAAAAATTAAAAAAAAAAAAAAAGGGTGGATTGAAGGCTGGAAGAGAATGGGGCAAGGTCCAATCCAAAGGAAATTCTAGTTAAAGTATAGGAAGTGAAAGCTAGTCTGAGCCACATTTGCTTGGTTGCCTAGACATGCATGCACATTTAGTCAATAAGGGAAAGAGTCATGGAAGTGCTCTGTGATAATGCTACAATATGGAATATCTTTTAACTAATCTCTGTGTGTATCCTATGGAGAACTGTCGAATAGTGATTTATAATCCAACAAGATAATTTAAAGATAAATAACAAGTTCCCACCTAAAGAACACATTCATCCAAATGGCCCTGGAAATGAAAGTTTTGTTTTTGGTTCTTCTGTTTTATTGTCACCAAGGTTATGGCTGGGCCACCCAGCACTATGAATCTACCTCTCTCTCAGAGGTTATCCCCCACCCCATTTTTTTTGTATATATCTCTGTCTTTTACACTTGATAGGACACAGAAATTTGGGAGGGGGAATAAACAGAAAGAGGGAGACACCTGCAGGCCTGCTTGACCGCTCTTAAAGCATCCCCCTACAGGTGGGGAACAGGGGTTGGAACTTGTGTCTTTGCTCATTGTAATATTTATGTTTAATCCATTGGACCACCACCTAGCCCCCTTGTTTCCTATCTTTAATGGTGTCATTCATCTAAAAGAGGTGGATGGTAACCCTATGATTTGGGGGCATTAAGATAGCTAATTCATAGCACTTATCTTCTACAGAGATAATAACAAACATCAATTCTGGGAGTTGGGCAGTAGCACAGCACATTAAGCGCACATCTCGAGAAGTGCCAGGACTGGCCTGAAGATCTCTGTTAGAGCCCCTGGCTCCCCACCTGCAGGGGAGTCACTTCGGAGGTGGTGAAGCAGGTCTGCAGGTTCTAGCTTTCTCTCCCCCTCTCTGTCTTCCCCTCCTCTCTTCACCTCTCTCTGTCCTAACAATGTTGACATCAATAACAACAACAATTACTACAACAACAATAAAAAGGGCAACAAAAAGGAAAATAAATAAATATTAAAAATAATAAATTCTATTATGGTTCAATACTTCCTGTTCCCCAAAGGTCTAGAGGGAAAAACTCTTTTTTTCCCCTGAGAAATTCATGGAAAGACTGAAAAACATCCTGGTTTCTGCTTGATATTTGGTAAGAGGATAAGAATATTGACAAGTTTTTATCTAACAGGATTTCATGCTCTCTCTCTCTCTCTCTTTCTATATATATAGGCTTTGAGTTCTTTGTTTGTATAAGTACTATGCCAATCTCTGGGAATACAAAGGTAGCCAAAGTAGTATTCCTTCCTCTGGATATTGAACAAGCTTGTGCAGTAGGCAGAGAACAGAATTAAAATGCCCTGTGTGAAAAAAAATAATAGTAACAACCTCTTACAGAACTTTGGGATACCCAGTTAGAGTCAAGAGTAAGTGTCCTTTCTATTTAGGCAGGCTTTTATTGGTAACTTAAGTTAGAGTAAAAGTATTAGTGGGCAGGGGGGGGCATGAACCTGAGATGGTGTACATTTGGCTGATATAAGATCACCTGGGAACCTGTAGTCACTCACCTGGAGCTTGAGACCAGGTATCTGAAGGCTATGACCCACTGGAGTTCCCACCAAATATTACATATTAGACCAAAAATCACAAGAGGGCAAGATAATCTACATAAATATGCACTGATAATTCATGGAGAAAAGGGGCTAAGAAAAACATAAATGGCCTGGGACTTCTAGAACTTGAAGCATTTCTCCTCAGCAGAAACTATCCACTTCTAAAATTAGCCTTTACCTTTATTTCCTTACTTTGTTTTTTAAAGTGTTTTATTTATTTATTTGATAGAGACAGGCATAAATTGATACAGAAGAGGGAAATAGAGAGGAAGAAAGAGAGATAATTGTAACACTGCTTCAGGGCTCATGAAATTTCTCCCCAGCAAGGGCTTGAACCCAAATTTTTGAATACTGTAACAAGTGTGTGCTGCTAGGTGTACCACCATCCTTCCACTCATGTCACTAAAAACTATGCCCATGTTTTCTTGATAAGTTTTCTGTTTTATTTTTTTAAATACATTTTAATGTTTTATTTATTAATGAAAGGGATTTGAGGAGAGAGAGCATGTGTGAGAGAGAAAGAGAGGGAACCAGGCATCACTCAGGTACATGTGCTGCTGGGGGTCAAACTCAGGATGTCATGCTTGAAAGTCAAACACTTTATCCACTGTGCCACCTCCCAGGTGACTAAATCCAATTTTTTGGTGGTGTCTACACACCAAAGTTCTTTCTGTAGCATGGGATGAATCAAGTAAGACCCAGAAGGGGATCCTGCAGACACTGAAAACATTTCTTTGTGACTAAGTTATAAAATAGTATGGAGGGAGTCGGGCTGTAGCGTAGCGGGTTAAGTGCAGCTGGCGCAAAGCACAAGGACCGGCATAAGGATCCCGGTTCGAACCCCGGCTCCCCACCTGCAGGGGAGTTGCTTCACAGGTGGTGAAGCAGGTCTGCAGGTGTCTTTCTCTCCTCCTCTCTGTCTTCCCCTCCTCTCTCCATTTCTCTCTGTCCTATCCAACAACAACAACAATATTAACTACAACAATAAAACAACAAGGGCAACAAAAGGGAATAAATTAATAAAATAAATATTAAAAAATTAAAAATAAATAAATAAATAAAATAGTATGGAGTGGGGGCAAGTCTTATTGGAGACAGAGGAATGAGGTAACCAAGAAGCAGGCAGATTATAATAGACTTTAAGAGTCATCTTCAAGACTTGGAACTCTGACTTGAGGACCAGAAGGAATCATTGAAGAGACCCCCTGGGCTTTCTTAGAAGCAAAATCATGGTATAGAATCTAGACATGCAAGGGTTATGGCTCTAAAAATGAGTTAATGTGATAGAACAATAGAAGCAGGGTAAGTCCATAGTAGTTAATGGCAGCTTTCTAGGCAAGAGAAGAAGGAATGTTGCCATTACCTTTCTTCATCTGGTCAACAAGGATTTCGTTATGGATGCTCATCAAGGCCAGATCATAGTTATCTGATTCTCAACCTCTCTATTAAAATTGCATAATTTTTATCTTCCTAATTATAGGCAGAATCACTTGGAATCATCAGCAGTACATGGTACATAGCTGGTGTAAATAAAGATTCATTGTCTTGACTTTTTGCAATTACCAAGGTCTCTGACTTATCTAGGTGAGGGGTAGTGTGAAATTATGGAATTTATTATCTTTAGAAACTGAAAAAAATTTGTAGTTATCCACTGGACTTGGATAAAACACATTACAATGGCTATCAAACTTTTTTACATGAAAATTGTATGTTCATTATAGTTCGCAATATAGAAATGGATTTACTATTGATATTTCTTTACATTTATTATTCAATGCTTAAAAATCACCTGCATTTCTAAGTCTGATACCATCTGGGAAAACTTGCAAACATTTACAAGGTAAAGACTGAAATGATGCAGTATTTTGGAACTTGATAGTACTGCCTTTCAGAATTGCTAGTGTTTTCTTGCCATTATTTTCCCTTATAAAAATCTTTGAACAAGCATATAACTTGCTCAGGGAACATTAGCAGATACTAAAACACTGAATTAGATGATTTATTAAGCTTTTGAGAGTCATTCTTTGAAAAATAGGGAGAGAAATAGTTACAACAGAAATTAGAGAAATCAGTCTCTGAGACAAAGGTAACTTTTCTTCCTGCTTTTAAACACATAGATCTAATTCAAAACAGACCAATGTCTGTGTAAATGCTTACAGCATGTTTTTCCCCCCTCAGTGAGAGTGATGGTTCAGGAAAGAAAGGAGAGAAGACAAGAGAAGGGAACGGAAGGGAAGATAAGGGAAGGGAAGGGAACATAAGGGAAGGGAAGGGAAGGGGAGGGGAGGGGAGGGGAGGGGAGGGGAGGGGAGGGGAGGGGAGGGGAGGGGAGGAGGGAAGAAAAAGGAAGAGAAGGGAAGAGAAGGGAAGAGAAGAGAAAAGAATTCCTAAAATATCCACTTTAGAGTGGACAAGTAAAATATAATGAGGAAAGAGGACCAAGGAAACAGAGAGTTGGATTTTTAGGGTGATCAAATAGTCCTGGCTTAGCACCTCTGTGCAGTTCTTTAGCCAAGAAAGACTAAATTAACTACTACATCTACTTGGCTGCATTTTCCAGTTTCTGCCTGTTATATGTATTGATTTTATAATGATACTGACTGATCCAGAAATGGATGTAATTGAAATAGTGGGACTAAGCAGTTTAAAACAAAAGTAGCCACTTGTTTACCAGGACATTGATATGCAAGGCAAGAATAAGAAAAAACCCAGCTGCTCTTAAGAGATCAAGTCCAAAAAAACTTAGCAAGAGACACTGTTAATATACCAACATAAAGGAGCAATTTAAAGGAGTGCTAAAGTGAGCTAATCTGAGATGCTTGTACTCTATACTTAAGGTATTTCCTATGACTTTTCCAGATTTTGTCAGACTGTGCTTTGAAGAAACACTCCCCTCCCTGACAAACTGACTTCACATGGGGAATTTCAAACAACAGCATTGCAGCTTTTTGTATGGGTCTCACAAACATTATCTTAGTGGCTTGTAACCTATCCCCTTTACCTGTCCAGTGAATTGCATGCTTATATTATTATAATATAAATTTTTCCCTAACAAATCATATTCTAATTATATGTGATTGATTTGAGTCATAAGGAAAGCCTCTCCCGGGTGGGAGTTGGGAAGCTGAAATGTGAACTGTGTATCACACTGCTGTGTTACTAAAAGAACATCAGTCTGCTAATTCACATAACAGTTTTCATTTGCAACATAAAAAGTGTAACATGAGTAAATGACTTGGAAGTCCCCAGTCTACTGACCTTTTGGAATCCAAACAGACTGTCAATCATCAAATGCTGGATTGAAAACAGCCCACATCCTAACTCTTCTTCAAACACCGAGTTAGTTATATTTAAGCTTTCTTTTATTAAAAGACCACCTCCAATGAATATTCACAAAACAAACCCCAGAAGGTATAATCAGGGAAAACAAGAGGTCAAGAAACCTTGTCAGCAGGATTTGGTCCAACGAAGTTTGGGCTTCAAGCGGTTTGTTCACTTTTTAGAAATCAAATCGATGGCTTATAAGTCTCTGCCATTTAAAAAGCCATGATGGGCAGTTCATGCTGCTCTCTAATACTAAAGCAATTGTTGATAATTGTCCTGGATTTCAAAGTCTAATTAAAGCTAAGTGGCAAGATTTGCATACAATAAACAATAGAACTGACTTGCATCCTAGTCCCCCAGGCATAATCAGCTTCACAATACAATATCGTTAAAATTTACTTGCTAATTATAGCTAACTGTTCTAGCCAACAGAAGCATTTCATTCAGAAGATGAGCTTTTTTCCCCCAAAGGCTTAAATCCTGCTGTTCATCGGAAAAGACCCAAGATATTTAAGCCACTTTGAAAGATAAACAGAAAAATTACTCAGAAACAATTTTGTGTATTTTCATATAGTTTCTTTTTTTTAATTATCTTTATTTATTATTGGATAGAGACAGCCAGAAATTGAGAGGGAAGGGGTGATAGAGGAAAGAGACAGAGAGACACCTGCAGACCTGCTTTACCTCTTTCCCTTTGTAGGTGGGGGCCAAGGGCTTGAACCTGGGTCCTCGCTCACTGTAGTGTGTGTGCTCAACCAGGTGTGCCACCATCAGGCCCTTCATATGGTTTCTTTTCTGAAAGGTTTCAGACCCTCATGCAAAGTAAGCCAGTTAGAATTGTCTGTTTAATAATTGTATTTGTTGGCAAAATGTGAATATCTCAAACAGAAATTTCTTGTTAATGAAATAATAATGGAAATATATGTAAAAGCAGCCCCTTGAAATTGTTCCCCTAACTAATTCTAGAAGGCAACACAAATGTGAAATATCGGGTATGTTTTATCTAGACACTGAACTGGCTTTCAAAATCAAAATTAAATACTACAAATGACACTCAACAATGGAAAGATATTAAAATTAATGCAGTGTATAAATGAATAGAAGGACTTTAATCTTAGAAGAAAAAAATATACTGCTGCTGTAACATGGTGATTATTTTGAACTAGGTGTTTTTTCAACATTTTTTAAATTTTTATTTTAAAAGAATAGTACTCAGCTCTGCCTTTTGGTGGTGACCCTGTCTGAATTTGAGAATCCTAAGCTTTAGGCATGGAAGCTGTGTTGCAATTTTTTTTTTTCTTTTTTAGAAATAGTCAACCTAAGTAAGATGATTCTCTGGTTATTACATAATTTAAGGAGGTGGGATAGTTTATTTAAGTGAGTTAGTTTTCCTGGATTGTTCCCACACATTCAACAGGTATATATGCTATCCAACTTACATTATTTTCCTTCTAAAATCTCTCACTGTCTCAAAGGAAAATGAAGGAAGAAAAAAAAAAAAGGAAGGACACTCAGAAGTAGTAGGTGTGACTTAGAAAGGAAAAGAAGGCAGGGCCATGGGGGTGAAAAAGGCAGATAGATAGATAGATAGATAGACAGACAGACAGACAGACAGACAGACAGACAGACCAGACAGACAGATGGTTACAGAAATAATTGCTAACCCATATTTGTGATCTTGGGAGAATGAATGCAGATTCCAATGAAGGGAATGGGGGCCTCAGAACTCTGGTGGTGGGAAAGGTGTGGATTTATACCCCTGTTGTCTATGGCCATACCACCTTGAACACATCTGATCTTGTCTGAATTATACCACTGTTATCTTATAATTTTGTAAATCAATATTAAATCACTAATAATAATAACAACAACAAAACTTCCTCTTTTTTTCAATGTTTTATTTTTTTTGCTGGAGGTATTCCTGTTATCTGTTTTGATAGACCTTAAATTGCCTGCAAATTTTTAAACATGACCAACTGTTTATAGTATATTCATATTTTGACGCCTCTTTGTAAATATTACTAAAGAGATTGGCCAACACCATAGCTCACAATTTATTATCTGATGGGAAAGGTAGTAAAAAAGATTTTAAGTATATAAACATTTCTGATGTGACATGATTTGCAGAACACAAATTAAGATCAGGGAGAAAAAAAAATGGAGTCATGTAAACCATGTATTTTAAATATCAGAAATAGTTTAGACAAAAATGATGTTTAATGAGAAATTTCTATTCCATTCCATTTTGCCCCATTCTGTTCTTTGCCTGCAGCATAAAAAGAAAAAAATGTAAATACTGTTCCTTGGGAATTCTTCTTAATCAGTCAGTGAGACACAAATTGTAACTACACTCAGATTCTATTCCTTACAGGGTAAGACAGGAAAAGAATGAAAGAGCAAAAGATGTAACCAGATAGGTCAGCCTGCAGGCTTGGAAACTGGTGTTACCAAATCCCACACCTGAAAAACAAGGAAAGGTGATTTACAGGAGAGGAGCCACCTGGCAGGACTTGGGGGTGCTTCTAATCCCTCCCCAACTCCTACCCACCTGGAAGAACTAGCCTGCCTGAATGGCAGTCAGTGGTGGGAGGGAAGGGTATCTGTAACGAAACATTTAAAGGATCTGTAGGCTTGCCTTGAAAATGGACATTTGCAAAGAAAAAAGAAAAGAAAAGAAAAGAGCTCCACTGTGGGATAAGGAGCTTCCAACACAACATCTATACCCGAAAGAAGTTGAAGGAGTTGAATGGACTTGACTAAGAACATGGAGTGGAGATCTAAAAAATCTTTAAACAGAGGAGATAAAAGACTTGTTACAGGAGTAGAATTGGAATACAATATCCCTGTCTTGATTGTGCAATGTTTGTACCGACTTTTAGTAAAAATTTTTCTTTCTTTGTTTTGTTTTAAGCACAAATTATATTATGAGGCTCTTATGAGCTAGGGACAAGAGAATCCATATTTGCCTAAATTTTAGGTTCTATCTCAATGGTAAAAGGGAAAAGATGAATATTATACAGTGAAGAAAAGGCATTTACAAGGTATGATTAAAAAATGAAAGAGTATGATTTGAATGTACGAGAAAATAAAATCAACACCTACTGAATCCATTGCCCTTTGCATTTCCTGTCCCAAAAGGCTGAAACTCTGACATGAATTTGGGGTTTTAAAAACAACTAATTTAGGGGGTCAGGTGGTAGCACAGCAGGTTAAGCGCACAAGGTGCGAAGCTCAGGGACCCTTGTAGGGATCCTGGTTTGAGCCCCTGGCTCCCCACCTGCAGGAGGATCGCTTCACAGGCAGTGTCTTTCTCTCCCCATCTCTGTCTCCCCTCCTCTATCGATTTCTTTCTGCCCTATGCAACAACAATGGCAGCAATTACAACCACAATAATGACAGTAACAAAGGTAACAACAAAGGCAACAAAATGGGAAGGATGGCTTGCGGGAAAAGTGGATTCATGGTGCAGGGATCGAGCCCCAGCAATAACCCTGGAGGTAAAATAAATAAATAACGTCTTTGAATTTATAAAAATAAAAAAAAAATAATTTACAACTCTTTGCAAGAACACAGATAATTTGGTTTGACTTTTTGAAAGCCAGCATAATAAATGCAGTGCCAAGTAAATATTCCTTATTAATTGACCTCTAATCATAGTGATTCATTTATCAAAAATAAAAAATGAAACTGCTCATGAAATGGCACTTGAAGCTCACCTACTTCTGGTTGCTTTCTACTTAGCTTCACCTCTTCCCCAAGTAGATTTTATCTTAGAAGAAAGTTTCTCCTCACTTATGAAAGACTGACTGTAAGATGCCTCTTTCATAATTTTGTTTGATTTGGGATTTCATTATTCTTCCTCTCTCCCACACTCTTATTGTTCCTAAATTTTTTAAATTAAAACTAATGGCAGCACAACAAATAGGTCAAAGAGAGCCAAGTACTATGTAGAGCAACACACTTCTTGAACTCAAATAATTATTAAAAAAATATATCTTAAAGGTGGTCTGGGAGGTGACACAGTGGACAAAGCACTGGACTCTCAAGCATTACGTCCTGAGTTCAATCCTCAGCAGCGCATGTACCAGAGTGATGTCTGGTTCTTTCTCTCTCTCTTCCTATCTTTCTCATTAATAAATAAATAAATAAAATATTTTAAAAAATATCTTAAATATTGTAAAATTACATGCCATTTTGTGGGGTTTTATTCAATAATTATACCTGGAGAAAAGTGGAAAATACAAACAGTATTCTTTAATGCAATATTGGAAATTAAATTTACATCTAATTTTAAAAAGGCATATATAATTTTCCAAAAAAATCTCTAGTTCTCCAATTATTCTTTGTGTTGGTTATATAATTTTGCTAGTTCCTCAGTCAATGAAGAAACTGAACAAAATATTTGACACATATTTTCATGGGAATCACATTTTTTAACATTTTGAAAATTCCACTTTGTCAGTAATCAATTTTTGTTACATAGATAATTGAGTGATTTGACTTTTTAATTATGCTGTGAAAATTTCAGTACCAGAGTTTTTCTTATCAGCTTATTTGTTTGTTTATATCTACAGCACACAGCATGTTTTCTGACACTTACTAGGTATTCCATAAGTGCTGTTTAGAGGTTGCTAACTCAATTACATGACTATACTCATATATCAATGACATAGTCATTTACATTTGGTCCCCAAATGTTATGTTTATCTCTTTTTTTTTAATTTGACATCCATGCAACTAAGTAGACTTTTACAAATATATGTAGCATCATCATCATTATTTCAACCAGAACACTGCTCAGCTCTGGCTTATAGTGGTGCCTACATTAGATCTAGGACCTGAAAGTCTTAGGTGTAAAAGTGTATAAGCATCACACTATTTCCTAGGCTTTATTTTCATTCATGCTACTTAACATAAAATAGGTCAAAAATGACTTAACTAATATTTCACACATCAGTGCATCCCAAGAAAGATATATATTTTTTAGTTTCCTAAGAAAGATTTTGATGTACAGACAGACTTCTTTTTTGTTTGTTTGTTTCCTTATATTTGGTAAAAGGAACAAATATTTTCATCAAGAGTAAGTGATTTAGCTTGAAGAAAGCAAACAACCTTCATAATCACCTACACTAAGGTTTTCACAGATAATTCCTATATAAAAGCTACTAACAACAAAAATCTAGGGGTTGGGTGGTGGCACAACCTGCTTAAGTGCACATGTTACAATGAACAAAGACCTTGGTTCAAGCCCCTGATCCCCACCTGCAGGGGGAAAGCTTCAGGGGTAGTGAAGCATGGCTGCAGGTGTCTATCTCTCTCTTTATCTCCCCTCCTCTTGATTTCTGACTGTCTCTACCCAATAAATAAATAAAGATTAAAAAATTTAAAAAGCAGTTTAAAAAAGCCTATACTTTTAGCCTATGAAGATCTGGAACAATTTTTTTTTAAAGATTTTATTTTATTTATTGATGAGAAAGATAGGAGGAGAGAAAGAACCAGACATCACTCTGGTACATGTGCTGCTGGGGCTTGAACTCAGGACCTCACGCTTGAGAGTCCAGCACTTTATCCACTGCGCCACCTCCCGAACCACAGATCCGGAACAATTTTATTTTTATAAAAATAAATTTACTTTGGGCTACATGCCAGAAATACATAACATCAATTATGTGATTGATAAAAAGAAAAAGAAAAGAGTAAAACAGATTGACAGTAGTAACCAAAATAGTCTTCAAATATTTTTAGGGAATAACCATTAACTCAAAATAAGTAGAAGTCTCTAATACTCATATGGTTTTACTGAAAATCCCACTGTTTTCATAACCATATTTTATCAGTTACTCATATTTTCTCACCACACATACTTCCCAGAGAGAATGATCTTAACAGGTGATTTTAGTTCATTTTTCACTTGGCTTACATTGCTATAAACAGCTCAAATATTTAAGTGATTTATATATTTTTTTCCAGAGTATTGCTCAGTTTTAGCATTTGGTGGTGCACCAGATTTAACCTGAGGCCACTGGTGCCTGAGACTGTTGGCATCACCAATATTATTATTCCCCTGGCTCCTATTTATTTTTTTGTCAGTTTGATACTACACAATTAAAACCTTCATTTTCCCAAATGTTTTTATTCTATAACCACTAGACTAGAAGTAAAATAATACAGTTTTTATTTTAGTGATTAGATATATACTTTCTTTTATTGGTGTATTTAATGAGTAATTTGATATATACCTGAACTTAGATACCACGTTATTTTACTTCAGTTAAAACAAGACTCATTCAATCACTTTATCATCTACTCATTCTACACCAAAATCCAATGTCTCAGACTACTTATTTCTACTGTATAGCTCATGGACTCTAGAAAGACAAGTAAATATATTTTTTAAAAATGTAGATAAAATCTCCAGACATTCTCATTTCATACAGAAAATCTTGTATCCAAATAATGTCATTTTATTAATTTTCAACATACAATTAAAAGATCTAAAAAAATATTTAAAGAAGTATCCAAATACTAAAAAAGAAGGGAAAAGAAAAATCACTATACTATAGAATTAGAATCTTTAATTTCTTCCAGCTAAAATTGTAAATCCACAATTCAGGGACATAGAGAAGTAGTTACCCAGTAGAGTGCAAATCCTAAAATGTGTGAGGCACTGAGTTTCAACTCTACAACACATGAAACCATCAAAGATGGTCCCAGGCAAGTCTCATATAAGAGGTAGGGTATTATCTCTCCTTCTCTCAAAAAGAAGACTGAGTGTTAGTACATAGAATTTTAATGTCTGAGGCCCCAGGAACCCAAGTTTCAAGTCCAAGCAACATTATACTCCAGAGCTGAATAGTGTCCTGTTTTTTCTCTCTCTCTCTCTCCCTCCCTCCTTCTCTCCCCCCTCTCTCATAAAAATAAATAATAAATCCTAAAAAAAGAAAAGAAAAACAGCAAAGAATAAAGAACATTTCCAGTGAAAGCAACTCGGTATTATAATGTAAATTCCTTGTTCATTTCCTTAGTTGTGGTGGGAAAAAAAAAATCCATTTTCCACAAGAGAGTAGTAGATAGCGGATAATGCTAGTTACATGCCATTAAGAGTTTAAGCAGAGGGGAGTCAGGTGGTAGTGCAGCAGGTTAAGTGCACATGGCACAAAGCTTAAGGACTAGAGTAAGGATCCCCCGGCTTCCCACCTGCAGGAGAGTCTGCAGGTGTCTGTCTTTCTCTCCCCTTCTCTATCTTCCCCTCCTCTCTCCATTTCTCTCTGTCCTATCCACCAACAATGACATCAATAACAACAATAATAACTACAACAATAAAACAACAAGGGCAACAAAAAGGAATAAATAAATAAATATTTAATAAAAAAGAGTTTAAGCAGAAAAAGTGAGATCTCTGCCTAATTATAAAATACATATGCATGACTTAATTTTTTAGGTTACCATTTAGTTTCATTATCTCTGATGACTCACAGTGTCAGTCAATTTTCCAGTACCATAGTATATTGAAGCAGTAAGTCACAGAAGGAGGAGACAAACTGGATCAATATACCATACAATTCTGAAACACAATGCACTTGCTTCCTTCAATAGTGATGGTAAAAATAACTTCTTAATACAGAAAATACAGCCTTTTACAAAACATGACTGCAACCCATTTAAATACCTTACTTATTAGTATAAAGAGCCTGGTATCAGACTTTCTTTTTTTCATTTATTAACTAGATTGCTGCTTGACTCTAATTTATAATGGTGCTGAGGATTGAAACTGGAACCGCAGAGATTCAAGCATGAATGTATTTTGCATAACCATTATGTTATCTATCCAGCCCTAGACTTGTTTAAATCTCTCACCTCATTGTACTCATAGTGCAGAACTATTATAGCATGAAATCTATTAAATGTTGCGCACTTTGCTGCCTTCCAAGATCCACTTTAAAATCACGTAGTTCTACACTGCGTATGTCTGCTCTGCATTGTAAATATTCTACCTTAAATTCCTCACTTTGAAATGCTACTCAACACTTAAGGGTCTGATCTCTAATCATATACTATTAATAGGTGTAATGAACTCAGATTTTCTGTAGCAACAGGTTTTTTTTTTTTCTAGTGAACTTTGGGAGACTGACAGCCCAAAAAGTATTGATCCTTTTCACTGTACCAGAGTGCTAGACTGACACTCTCTCTCTCTCTCTCTCTCTCCTCCCCACCTCCTTCTCTCTCTCTGTTTTTTCTCTTCTCTATCTCAAATGAAGTAAACAGAATTTTATTTCAAAAATAAATAAAGACCACTGAACAACAACAACAAAAGAAAAAACCCACAAAAACTACTATAACATTACAAATCATGCACTGGCTCTTAACAATTTATAGGAGTCCAGGTCAATAATATTCCTCATTTCAATAAATTCTCAGAATGTTTTCATCTTAGAAGAGAGAATAAAAATGAATTTCATAATGATAAGTGACTGAGTAATTAATATAATCTTAAACCATGTTCAATACAATCTGTTTAAAATGACAGTGAAATGTATTATGTATTTTACAGATGGTTATACCCAAATTAAATAATATTTTGAAAGTTTTGGCAAATATCCAAAACTTTCTCTAGAAGTAAACTATTCAGATAATGTATTCCCAGGGACTCCTGTTAGTTGAGGTTCCGACAAAATAGGTTCCTTGGTTCTAAATTGTTTATAACAGAAGTATTCATGCTTGATAAAAGTGGCCAGGAAGTTCCTAGACTTGTACTTTATGATTACACAGAACTGACTTTTATCTTCAGCATTATAATTTAAATAGAAAAGGAAAAGAGAAAGAAGCACAAAAAGAAAGAAAGAAAGAAAGAAAGAAAGAAAGAAAGAAAGAAAGAAAGAAAGGGAACAAGGAAAAATGGCGGATGGAGATGGTAAAGCTATGCAAGCACCACACCCCAGTGATAAAATTCCTGGCAAAAAAGAATAAATAAATGGAAAAAAAAAATAATGCCAATCTCAAAATACTTAGCATCTTCTTTGTTAGATGAGTGAAAGAACTAATTATTGGCTATATAGGTAGGTAATACTGACAAGCATATGATATGTATTTGCTTACCTAATTCTTAGAATTGTGCCTGATGCAAGAATTATTAATATTCCCAGTCTAGAGATGGGAAAATTGAAATTCAAAATATTAAATAATGTACTCTAGTGACCCAGTTAACAAATAGCAAACCAAGCTTCTGCTCCAGAACTCACATAGTCCTATTTATCACATTGTGTGGTAAAACATCAACTAATAAAATTGAACACAAGTAACATTTGCACAAGACATTTTAATATACCCATGTTATGAATGGTTATAGTTGATACATGTTAATATACATTTGTAATTAATAATAGAAAAAAACTTGAAAAAAAATTTTTTCATTGCCATCAGGGTTATTGCTGGGGCTCAGTGCTTGCACATTGAATCCAACACTCTTGGTGGCTATTTTTTCCTTTCCTTTTTTCTTTCAGTTTTATTTGATCAGATGGAGACAGATTGAGAAAGGGAGGAGAGAAAAAGGTAGAGGGGAAGATAGACACTTGCAGATTTGCTTCATCATTTGTGAAACATCCCTCTTGCACATGGGAATTGGGTGCTCTCGTATCCTTGTCATTTTGCATGATAATATGTGCACTCAACCAGGTGCACCACTACCCAGTCCTAGAATTAATGAGATTTGCATAATATACAAGTTTTTTTTTTAATTGAAGGGTAGACTTAGCAGTTATCGGTTACTTTTTGAAAGTCTACAACTTTGTTATACAAGACATGGAGAGATAAACTACATAAGCATGTTCAAAATGTACTTTGAAGGTTTGATTAATCATCTCATTTCTTTCCTAGAGAAAAATACATATGAAACTAAGTAGCCTCCCATATTGTAACTAAATAAATAGAAGGACGATTGGATGCAAACTATTGTCAAAAGACCCATGAGATGGCCCATTAGCAGTATCAAGGGAAATTCATATGTGGGAGATACACGATTAAAAACAGCAAAATAAATAAAGGATTAGCTTTGAGAATAAAATTGCTTAAGTCAAAAAATTAAAATTATTAGTCCTTGATAAAAATGAAACAATCTACATTAAGCGAGTGTTTGGGATAATTCTAAGGAGTTTGGGATAATTCTCCAATTAAAGAATTTGAGATTAATACTCAATTTCTAATCTTGGGGTAGTGTGTAGATTTAACATTATTACTTTACTTTTTATCCAGAGGAAATAAAGATTGAGACTGTTAGTAAGATAGGTAGACAATATCAAATTTTTTAAATTTCTCTGTCTCAGTAAAAGAGAAGATTTTTAAATATATTCATAAGGATCCAGTCTGGGTAGAAGGTCTATTATCAGTTCAGGATCATAACAGGCTTTGTTAGAGTATCATCTTGAAATTATATTAAGTGATTCCATACATTGGATCTAAGGTTAACCTGGTGATAATTTAGATTTGTGTTCATGTTTAACATCGAGGTATAATCATTGTCTTGGGAATTCAGCGTTTTGGGGATCACAAAGTTTCAACTTACAAATCAACAAATCAGTCCGCTCTGCTGTGGACAAGGCATATGAATATCTTCCCTGAGTCAGGCGATGGTGCATTTGGTTGACTGCACATATTGCCATGTACTAGACCTGGGTTCAAATCTCAATTTAGTTCACTACCTGGAAGGGGAAAAGCTTCACATGTGGTGAAGCAGGTCTACAGGTATCCCTCTTTCTCCCTCTTGTCTCTCACTCCCCTCTCAATTTCTCTCCATCCTCTGTATTGGAGGGTTGGGAGGGGGAATGGCCACCAAGAGTGATAGATTAGATTTGTTCGCAAGCACCAAGTCCCATGATAGTGCTGGTGACAATAAGGAAAAAAAAAACTTTTTTTCTATAATGAGCTAGAGTTTTATCAGCCCTATAGTCTCAGTGTTAAATATTTAATTTTGCCTTCATAGTGAAAAGTCAGTCAAAGACAATATATAGATGAATGGGCAGCATTGGTTATTTTCTAATACAACTTTTTACACATAGACAATGGCATAGATTTGGCACACACAATAATATTTTAGTGGACTCTTCTTTAGATCATCAGAATTTTGAGAGTGTGTTATAGGAAGACTACTGACCTTCCAAAGAAACCTATATCCAAAACTCAGAACATATAATTATATATCACTTGATGATAGGAATAGTTAATGACTGACAGAGTGATATTATCCTATATTATTCAAGTGGTTCCAAAATTACTTCTACAGGCTTTAAGAAAAAGAGGAAGATAGAAGTGTCAGATATAAAAGAGATATGATTACAGAAACAGACTTGAGAATGATATGACCTTTAAAGATGGAAGAAAGAGATATAGATCAAATGTTCCTCTAGAATTTCCAAATGAACACAGTCCTACCAACACTTGATTTTAATCTAACAAGATCTATTTCAGATTTATGAACCTTTTATCTCTAAGTGAATAAATCTGTGTGGTTCTGTTGAGAGGCAGTCTTGTCAACATTGTCACAGAACAAAAGTAAAATTTACGTAGAGCCATTTGTCTATGATGGTTGTGCAAAACTAAATTTCTGTGCTTTTGACCTTCTCAATTGTTAGGATAACTCATTACCTCACATACAAGTTTGCATCTTAAATCTATAGATGCAAATAAGCAGGATACTAGTATATCTGCTCAAAGTTAATTCTTTTTAAAATTTATTTATTTTCATTTTTATTTATTTATATGCTTGCCTCCAGGGTTATTGCTGGGGCTCGGTGCCTGCACTGTGAATCCACTTCTCCTGGAGGCTATTTTTTCTCCTTTGTTGCCCTTGTTTATCATTGTCGTTGTTGTTATTGTTGTTCTTACTGCTGTCATTGTTGTTGGATAGGACAGAGAATAACCCAGAGAAGAGGGGGAAGACAGAGAGGGGAAGAAAAAGATACCTGTAGACCTGCTTCACCACTTGTGAAACTGCCCGCCTAAAGGTGGGGAGCTGGGGACTGGAACTGGGATTCTTGAGCAGGTTCTTGTGTTTTTTACCATGTGTGCTTAACCCACTACACTAACTCCTGGCCCTTCGAAGTTAATTCTTTTTTTTTTATTGTTGTTGTAGTTACTATTGTTGTTGTTATTGACCTCGTCGTTGTTAGATAGGACAGAGAGAAATGGATAGAGGAGGGGAAGACAGAGAAGGGAGAGAAAGATAGACACCTGCAGACATGCTTCACTGCTTTTGAAGAGATGCACTTGCAGGTGGGGAGCCAGGGCTCAAACTGGAATCCTTCCACTGTTTCCTTGCGCTTTGCACTACGTGCGCTTAACCTACTGTGCTACCGCCCAACTCTCAAAAGTTAATTCTAAGAAAAATATGCAAAAATAATTTTATACTTGTCTTTGTTTACACATTTCCTAAAATCTTAATACCAACTACTTAAGTGACTGACTTTTGAAATACACAGACTAAACAGATTCCACTTACGCCTCCTCTTGCAAAAGACTATTTTTCTCTTTCTAGTATCTTTTAGTATAACTTTCTGATTTGAGCTGGAGAATTTATACCTGGGGTTCTCAGACTCAATCAGTAGCAATTTGAAACATTCCTTTAATTTTGTGGTAGGTAGCTCTTTTTCTTAGTCTGTTGCCAGGAAGTTTCTCAATTTAAGATTTTCGAATACCATCTTGTTTCCTAAAATCAATCTTAAACAAACAAACAAGCAAAACAGCATAGCACCTTCACATTATCCTTGTTAAAAAAAATAAGAAAACATTAGTCACTTAGAAATAAAGAAGAAAGAAAATTAAGATGAAAGTAAAGAAGAACAAAATATCACTGAGAATAAGAAAATTGTTTCTGGATGGAGCCTGAAGAAATCATGTAAAGTGAGATAATCAAGAAAGAAAAAAGGATGAATATGGGATGATCTCACTCATAGAAAAAAGTTGAAAACCAAAATCAGAAAGGAAAACACTAAGCAGAACTGGAACTGGAGTTGGTGTATTGCACCAAAATAAAAGAGAGGGGTGCAGGGGAGGGTATAGGTCCTGGACCATGATGGCAGAGTAGGACTTAGTAGGGGTTGAATTGTTGTGTGGAAAACTGGGAAATGTTATGTAAGTACAAACTATTGTATTTTACTGTCAACTGTAAACCATTAATCTCCCAATAAAGATATTTTAAAAATAATTAAAAAAAGAAAGAAGATTGTGTGAAAATCTGACTTTTACAACTCTTCTCAATGATCGAAATTTCTTTGCACTTGGCAGAACATTTTACTTTACTCTAAAGACCTTCATTAATGGTTACAGGGGACACGGTTTGCTATATGTATTTTTGTTATTGTTTTCTCCCTCCTCATCCTAATGTTCAACACTGACAAATGTGCTGCAATTTCATTGAACAGCATGTTGTAATGCAAGGCACTTCATGTTTATTCAGTGAGAGTTTACACTGGGGAAAGTTTAAGTCTGAGGTTTTCTAAGTAAGGGATAAACAAAGACATGGCCTTGTCATTTATCTAACTTCATTACTTTCTATCAAATAAAAGCATGGCAATTTTTCAATGACAGGGAAATCTATTTTGATGTGAAATAGAACAAGTAGTTAAACAAAGAAAACTTTGGTATTATATTCAGTTTTATTTTGATCATCTTGCTTGTACCTATTTTTCTCTGATACTCTGGTTTCTCTTCAGATCACATAAATCTTTCGCCTTTTACTATTTTTTCTCATAAATTCTATAAAACAGCTCTGCATTTTTCCCATTCAAAATCCCTAACCTCACTTGCCTAAATGATTTGTTTTCTCCCTCTCTGAAACACACACACACACACACACACACACACACACACACACACACCCCTTCTATAGGGAAGAATCTATACCTCAATATATTTTAAAGTATTTATTAAATCTTTACATATACAGAAAAGACTTTCACAGATTAATAGTTCATTTTTTCTCATACCTCACAAATATTTACTATAGGTGCTTGACAATATGCTCTATTATGTATGATATTGATATACAAGGCAGACCTGTTACAATTTTAATAAAGCCGGTGACCTATAGGGAATAAAACATTTTGAAAGGAGTAAACAAATATAAATGTAAAACTCTTACCAAGAAAAAGAAGACAGAGCTAAGATCCAAAGTGTAAGAGTTGATAGATAACTCTTAGAAGGAAGGAATATCTTTCTAGACAGAGATAGTAACATATGCAAAGGTCCTGTGACATATATAAAAGTATCATGGAATAAAATATAAAAGGCACAGTTGTAAAGCTTTAGTCTTGAAAGCATGAGGTTCTCAGTTTTTGAACAGTACATTT
Organism: Erinaceus europaeus; assembly: GCF_950295315.1. Classification (NCBI taxonomy): domain Eukaryota; kingdom Metazoa; phylum Chordata; class Mammalia; order Eulipotyphla; family Erinaceidae; genus Erinaceus; species Erinaceus europaeus. The sequence continues at coordinate 59,304,489 of NC_080162.1, forward strand.
GCCAGAGTTCTGCTTTGGTCTCAGTCTCCCTTTCTTTCTTGATATAGATACAGATACAGATACAGATACAGATACAGATACAGATACAGATACAGATACAGATATAGATATAGATAATTTTGGCCTCCTTCCACCCATATTTTCCCCCTCAATCTCTCTTTCTCACTCTGCATCTCATGAACTAAATAGAACAAATTTTTAGAAAAGAGTTTTTAGAAAGACTCATTCTTTCAATTAGACACTCACTGATTTTGGAAAAATGACAGTAAAGTGCTAGCTAAGAAAATCAGGCAAAACGTTGATATCCATGATGCTCCTAAGAATCATGAACTAGATCATGGACCAGTGTGACAGGTGGATGTTAAGTTACCAATGTGGTTTCAGCTTAGCACCATTCAAGTCATTTTTTTAATTTTATCTTTACCAGAACATTGATCATTTCTAGCTTATGGTGGTGTGGGGGATTGAACCTGGAACCTCAGAACTTCAGGCATGAAAGTTTCCTGCACAACTATTATGTGATCTCCTCCATCTTAAGAGTTCCATTCATGAGCTGTGCACAAGATGCTATGAGGGTATCTGCATTTAGATCTAGGCCAAAAACTAACAGTCAAGAGAATCTTGTTAAAGCAGAATTGCTCTTTAACCTGAGTGGTAAAGGGCTGTTGAATAGGGTTAGGTAGTAAAAAGGGTTATCTTGTTAAGGGAAAAGTGCATATTAAAGCATAAAGACCTGTTGCTCTTTGCAGACATTCCATGGACTAAGAAATGTGTATATGACAGTAGGATCAAATGAATCAGATATTGCCAATGCCCTTATGATGCAGGTATAAAGGAGAGAATCCCAAAATTTTCAACCCACAACACTTCTAGTCTATCTCTCTCCTCTCTCTCTCTCTCTCTCTCTCTCTCCCTCTCTCCACCCCAGGGTTATTGCTGGGGCTCAGTGTCAGAACTGCTCCTGAAAGGAATTTTTTCCCCATTTTTATTGGATAGAACAGAAAAAAATTGAGAGAGGAGGAGGAGATAGAGATGGAGACAGAGAGACACCTGCAGACCTGCTTCACCACTTGTGAGGTGTCCTTGATGAATGTGTGAAGTGGGTGTTCAAACCAGGATCTTTGCTTTGGTCCTTGTGCTTAGTAGTACCATGTGTACTTCACTGGGTGTGTCACCACCCACTGGGCTCCAAATCTCAGTTGTTTTTCAGTAAGTTCTTAGAACAAAAGAAATGCATAACAGCTTCATTTCTTTCTTAATTTGGGTCCAAACAACTTAAGTATTTATGTACTGACAACTTAGTAACCATTTGAAAAAGTAAAAGAAAAGGACTTCTTTGATTACACATAATTCATATTTCAATACTTATATTCTCTTGTTGGTACCACACAAGTCTTTAAATGTAGGAACCGGGTTAGAAGCTGCCATCCACATTTTGTGGTCTACATGGATTTTCACTCAGCATTTTCTTTTTCTTGCAGCAACAGTTAAAAGTTCACATTGGGGGGAAGGAGTTGGGCAGTAGTGCTGTGGGTTAAGAGCATACATGGTGCTAAGGACAGGGACCTGCTTAAGGATCCCAGTTCGAGCCCCCTGCTCCCCACCTGCAGGAGGGTAGCCTCACAAGTGGTGAAGCAGGTCTGCAGGTATCTATCTTTTCTCTACCCTTCTGTCTTTCCCTTCTATCACAATTTCTGTCTTGTCCAACAACAACAGTGATAACAGCAATAATAATGACAACAAGGGCAACAAAAATGGGGGGGGAATGGCCTCCAGGAGCAGTGGGTTCATAGTACAGGCACCGAGCCCCAGTGATAACCCTGGAGGCAAAAAAAAAAAAAAATTAAAACTGTGAATTATCTTGAAACTAATCATGTTAATAGTATCCAACAGAAGTTGAGTATCTGAGCTGTGCTATGCTGCTATTCTGCCAGTGCTATGCACAAGACCTTATCATGGAGGAGACCTAGGGGCTGCCACCTCTTCATCAGCAATACCTATTCAAACGTGAACAACGCCACTGGCAAGGTGATGCAATGTAAGCATCCCAAACTGAAGGAAGTAGATGATGTGCATGGGGGAGCAGTTGCCCTGGAGTTTTTCTCCCTGCCTGTATGGGTGCTTGATAAATTTCTAGTTTCAGTAGGGGTTCATTATACAATGTATAAAAGATAGTAGGATATATCATCATAAAACATAGGAGTTCAGAGTATGCCACCTAAGAGCTGCTATTTTTGTATAGTTATTTTGAGATGTAGGTTTTTAAAATACTCAAAGTGTGGAGAGAAACTTTCTCTGAATTCCCCTTATCTACCTAAGCACAGATTTTCCAAAAGCAATTCAACTGTCATAGATCACCCTTGGAGTAGTGTTAATCTGGAAAATTCGATCATTATCTTAGAAGGTATTAAAAAAAATGGCACCACATACAGACAAAATTTGTCACATATGGGCTAGGTGGTTGAGAGCACACATTATGGTACACAAAGATGTGAAGAACTCGATGAATTAGTTACAATTTGCAGAGTAATTTATTTAAAAATAAATTGAAAGCATATGAGAGACTTGTGCCACTACTGCCTGTCCATATTACTAGAAGTTATATACTAACTTCTACTGTACTGAAAAACCCAGCCTTCTGGGTTTTCTTCAGGGTTTTTTTTATTTGTTTGTTTGTTTGCTTTGTTTTTTCCTTTTCTCATCTTCATTACTTCATAGCCCAGGACATTGCAGGGTAGATATGAATGCTCAACTAATGCAAATAAAGCTTTGAGGAAACTGTTTTTTTTTTTAACCAATATTATATTTGTAACCCTAAGCAAGTCTTTGATACTGAATGAACTGCAAGAAGCTCCCTCTGTGGACCTCACACGCATGCTATTTCTTGTTTAAATGAGTTAACTTTAAGTCCACTCCAGGACTCCAGGCAGAGCCAGGATTGAGGTCAATTCATTCCATGCTGCCTCTAGGTGGCCTTGACATGTTTTCTCATCTGAAAGCTGCTCTCTGCAACTGTGCAGGTGTCATCGTCACAAAGCCTTCTCTGCTCTTCTGATCTAACTTGAAATCATAGCACTGCTTTACACCAGGAACATTCCTTTATGACTCTTTAATTCTCTTGGCTTTCAGAACACCACTATCTTCTTTTCTCCCTTTTTATTTGGTCATTTTTCAATCTTAGTAGCCAGCTCTGTGGCTTATGTTATAAAACTTCCCTTATATACCCATGCTCCTCAGAGGCAGCAGTGTCTTTATATTCACATTTATGTATGGAACCCAGTCATCATTGTATTTTTTTATTTATGCACTTAGCATGATATGAACATAGTTGTGAGAAGGTTTCTAAGAAGTTAATCTTAAATGATACATTACCTTTGAGAAAAAATGTTTCATCAGCATTAAAAGTACATCATTTTGCAGTTCATTGACTAGATTTCCTATGTGATGCTAGCCTGTAGTTCATTAGTTCTAGATACTTCCACTCTTACAGATACTGTAAGATCCAGGTTATTTTTCTAAAATGCATAGCATTCTTATATTACAGTGTGCAATTTACAAAATTGTGTCTTTTAGTTTATTTCAAAGCAAAATATCATTAACATTTCTCAATGGTAGAATATTCATATCCTCATATAGTGCCTACTTGAAGTTTGTATATTTATTTGATTATTATTTTAGTCTTTTTTTAAATATCAGAACTATCATACAAGGTTGTATGAATAAAAGAAAAGAGTTGACTAGTGCCTGGACCTCACGTCAGTTCCTGACAACTCTTTTCTAATGGAAATATATAACTACATTTTGAGTGTCATAAAACCATCCCACTAGCTTGTCATGAGAAATGGATTAAATATATTTTCTTGTTTAAAGCAACAGAAGGGTGTTGATACAATATGTCAGAAACCTTACACCGAATGAAAATTTCTAGTCTGGAAGAAATCAACTCCACACAACAAGACCCCTAAGATTTTTTTTTTAATTTAGTAGATGTCTATCACTCCTTTAAAAAGAAAAACAGTATCAGTGTGGAGAACAAATACATGAATGAAATAAATATGCAAATATGCATTTAATAGTACTATTATCCTGCCAGCTATTAAAAATAATAATTGCAAAGAAACAGAATCTATCAGAAACTACCACGGTATATAGAAGTATGGAGACTTTTTTAAATTTATTTTTTATTTAAGAAAGGATAAATTAACAAATCCATAGGGTAGGAGGGGTACAACTCCATACAATTCCCACCACCCAATCTCCATATCCCACCCCCTCCCCTGATAGCTTTCCCATTCTCTATCCCTCTGGGAGCATGGACCCAGGGTCATTGTGGGATGCAACAGGTGGAAGGTCTGGCTTCTGTAATTGAATCCCCGCTGAACATGGACGTTGACTGGTCGGTAGTATGGAGACTTTTACTGGGTTTGAGATTGAAATATTTCTAAGTAATGGCCTACATTATTGTACAAATAAATTGTACAAATAAATCAGTGGACTATTTGAAGATATTGGCAACTATGCTTGATTTTATCTTTATCCCAATACATTAGATCTGAGGTAATGAAAATAACTAAATGTGTGCAGAATTTGCCTTTACCACTGTTAGAGGAGTTTTTATTTATCCATAATTTAAAAAACGAACATGTTTTACTTGGTTGGGTTGTTAAGATTTATAACACCAAATAAAATAAAATAAAATCTGACACTATAGCTTAGTTAAGTCTTTAACAGAGAAAAAGAAATGGGACACTTATTTTTTTTTTATTATCTCCAGGGTTTCACCAAGACTGATGAGAGAGAGAGAGAGAGAGGGAGGGAGAGAGAGAGAGAGAGGCAGGCACAGAAAAAGAGGGAAAGGCTCATAGCACCAAAGATTCTTCTAATAAGTTGGTTTCTGGATTGGGTCACACACATACAAAACTGTGCACTTTTCAAGTAAGCTACTTCACTGGTTCTGCCACATCTTTCTCTAGGAAGGTTATGGGGTCTTTTTTAAATTCAAAACCTTAACTTCTGGTATGGTGTGCATGGAGAGTTGATAATGGAAGGAAGCATGTGCTTCTTAAGTCATATGAATCAGGCTAATCTGAGGATCATATGGAGCATCAAACCAACAGGCACTTTAAGCCACAAAGCCTTACTTGTCTCAAGTCTAGAATAAAACTAAGCAGTTGGAAACATTCCTTCATTATCCTGGTTTGACAATACAAAACCCATTTACTGGACTCTCCTTCGATGTTGCAATTAAATCAGCAGCAATGAAACCACTTTAATTGCTAACATATCTTTTTTTTACCCCTAAAGTTTACAGCATGAAAAATATAAATAATTGACATTAATATATAGACAATAAAAGAGGTAAAACTTGCTCCAAAGAATAATTACCATGTGACACTGAAAAAGAGCTAATCTTCCTTACCCAACTGATCTTGACCCACAAGTACTCATGAATATACATGATTGGAGTAGTGGCAATTGTAGTTAATCAGATAAGCAACTTTTTGCAAAATTGGAAACAGAAGTTGACAGAGCAGTTACTCTTCCCTGAAAGGTACAGCTAAAAGACCTTGGTTTATGCAAACTTCGTGCAGAATCATTTCTTTGCCCTTTACAAAAGCAAATTAAATTCATATTTTGTATACAATTTTTGGATCCATTTCACAGCACTCTAATGGCTCTTGTGCATTAGACTGTGAGATGTGCAGATTCACATTAATTTTAGTATAACATAATTGATGTACAAGCAGTTGTAATAATTTCTATAAACTTTGGGAAATCACTTCTGAAAGTCCAGTACTCCCTGTATTATTCTTCTCTATCTGTGTCTTTAGTCCTGAATTACCCAGTGTGCACAGAAGCATGTGCAGGACACATGCTGCCAAGGAATAGTCATCAAAAATTGTGCCAGCTTATATAAGGATTTGGGTGAAATAGTTTACTTTTCAATTTAAAGAGAAGTAATAAGTATTACTGGAAGAAAAATCAGAATACTACTGAGTTCTTTATATATATTTTTAGTCTGTTATTGTCTTATTTTGGCTGCTGTTTATGTTAAGAATCTCTAAAAGCTTTATATATGATATTTTTATATAATTGGAACAATTTTAAAAATTAGAATGACTTCTGTGAATATATGTACTAAGTTTATATGTATCTGTAATTTTTCAAAATATATATCCATGTTACTATTGCAACTAACAGATAAGTATTGTTCTAATAGAAAGGCTAGTGATATTTTCATTTATATTAATACTTAGATTGAAAATAAAATAATGAAACTATAAGAGAACATCACTTATTGGCACAAAGAGAAAAATTTTTTAAAATATTTATTTATTCCCTTTTGTTGTCCTTGTTTTATTGTTGTAGTTATTATTGTTATTGATGTCATCATTGTTGGATAGTACAGAGAGAAATGAAGATAGGAGGGGAAGATAGAGAGGGGGAGAGAAAGATAGACACCTACAGACCTGCTTCACCACCTATGAAGCGACTCCTCTGCAGGTGGGGAGCTGGGGGCTCGAACTGGGATCTTTACGCCAGTCCTTGAGCTTTGCACCACCTGCGTCTAACCTGCTGCGCTACTGCCCAACTCCCAAGAGAAAACTTTCTTTACTGAATTTAACAATAATTTTCAAATATGGAGGAATACTTAGGCAATAATTTGTGTATTCACAATCTAACAGCTACAGACACAACATATATGCAAGTTTAATGTACTTTACTGTTTTTCATAAATTTATTAAGTCTAATCAAAGAACAGTTATCCAGTACTGATTTGTATAGCATTTATTGATTAATGTGGTGTCAATTCTCCAACCCTGGTCAATTTCAAATACCTATGTATCTTTGAACATGAAACTGGAATGAAAGGCAAAATATGCCACAAGTATGTTCACCATGAAGTTATAATAGATATAAATTAATCCCAGAGTATAGATAATATTAATATAATATAGGCTTATCTGAAGTGGCATGTGTTAAATACTCATTATAATTTCGCTCCATGGAATTTATTGCATTATATGTTTTCATATTTAATTTTAATAAAGTCTTTGTTTTATAAAGTAATTCATGAAATTGTAAAAATCAGTTCTAATAAGCCAGTAAAAGTTGGCACATATTTGAATAACTTAAGATCGATATATAATAATCTATGTGTATGCATATGTGTATGTATCTTATTCTTGCAAATGAGCCAGACAACCAAGAAAATATGCATTTTAGTGATATATGACACATATATCTACTTATATGTATGTTTGAAGAAGATTGGGTCATTTCTCAGAGCAAATGAGTGCTGCATTTGTTAAACTAAAAAATGTGTTAAAATAGTTCTGCTTGGATCAGTAAGCACATAATATTGATATAAGCATATAAAGTCTGCTATCTGCTTATTCATTTTTTTCTCAAAGAAGAAAAGTATTTTTCCTTTACTTTCTATACTCCTTGAACTACTAGAAATCCTGCTCCAGTGACAATGCCTAACCGCTGACTAAACTGAACTCTGGATCAGGACAAAATTGTCTAAGAATCCCAATTCACGATGGTGTCTGGAAAGAGGGACACTGTAACACTCAGGACAAAGTCAAATTCTCTCAACTACCGGGAATATCACAAGCAGGCAGTCCTCATCTGTCAGCCATCTCAAAGAAATTTCCTTTGAGTGATGAAAGCTACTTGCCCCAAGATCATGTCCCTTCCTGGTATAGCCTGCAGTCATTCACTAACTGGTACAGCAGTGCAAAGACCCAGGCTCCTAACACCAACAATAGTTAATTCTGAAGACTTGTCCCAGCTTTGAGACTTTCCAGAGAGTCAGCAGATACACCATGGAGATTACATCACCACCTGACTTTTCCTTCTGCTCAGTTTTTACATTGCCCTTCGGCACATGTCTAACTGTCAAGAGCTACCTTATTAATTTCTTGCATGAAAGCTTCTGTCCCCACACTGTGTGGGACACACAGCTGCAACACTTAACAAAGAAACAATGGAATAATAAAAATACAAGCAAAGATCTTTAGTAAAACATGGGTTCTATGAACTTCATAGAGAGGAGATAGAAGAGATACAAATAGAGATGAGAGGGAGAGACACTACCGCACCACTCAGATATTCATAAACACCCAACTCCCCCACCATAGTGTCCATGGGTGTTTTTATGAAGTGGTGTGGCTTTAACCCTGAAACTTATGCATGGTGAGATATGTGACCTACTGGGTTATTTATCTCCTGGTCCCTTTTTTTTTTTTAATTTTAAGAGCATAGAATTTTTTACCAGATATTTCACAGAGATCCAAAATGTGAACTAAAGAGTATGTTCTCACATAGCATTTCAATGTTACTAAATGAACATCCAAACAAATAACCAATGGCAATTCCTTGCAATCCTTTCAAAAACAGACAAAAAGTAACATCTCTCAACTCACGACATGATATTCAAATCAAAGACATCAAAAGTAATGAAAAACTATGGGATAATATCTTATGAATATAGATGCAGTATTGTTAATAAAATAAATCCACCAATATATAACAAAATAAAAGACTGCATAGTATGTATCAATAGACTGAAAAGCTGGTTTAAAATTTTTAAAACAATGTAAATACCACAAAAAATAAATATTGAAATGGACAATTCTGAAGACCATTAATTTGTTTTTTAATATTTATTTATTTCAAGACTTTAGGGGGCTGGGTGTTCGCGCACCCAGTTAAGCACATATATACCAAGTTCAAGGACCCACACAAAAATCAGGGTTCAAATCCCTACGGGAGATGCTTCACAAGCAACGAGGCAGGTCTGCAGGTGTCTCTCTCTCGCCCACTCCTCTCTCAATTTCTCTCTGTCTTATCCAATGAAATGGAAAAAAAAAAAAAATCACTGCCTGGAGCAGGGGTAGGCACTGAGCCCCAGAAATACTGCTACAGAAAAACAAATAATAATAAAAAGACTTTATATAATGAGCGACATTGCTTTTTCCTCCAGGCAGATTTCTGTTCAACTTCTTAGATTTTACAAAAAGAACTGATCTTCAGAAATAGCAGTTAGGCTTTCTCTATGTGTCCAGTAACATAACTGCATATCTTTATGGAAGTAAGTTAACTGAGAGTTGTGTTGTTATCATTTCATGCAACTGTTAGATTATTTCTACTCAGCTATATTACCTTATTATCTCTTTAAATATTCATTCAGGAATCACAAAAAAATAAGGTATAAAAATAAGATGACAAATTACAATAATGTTGAGATATATTTTGGGGACAATGACAATATAAGTCATAGTGACTAAAATTATGAAACCATCTAATGATAATCATGATTATTTTTATCAGTAGTAATACTACTATGTAAGCCCCAAAAGGATAAATAAATGCAAAATACTTAGAACAGTAACTGTAACTTAGCAGTTACTTCATACACTCGTTTTGGCCAACAAGAAGACGCTTCTGCTCATTCCTCCCAACTGTCCTCTTCTTCCCCTCTGGCTATTGCCATGTTCTGTTATGGTAAATTTCAAACATAAACAAAAATAGAGTAAATAACATAATAATACACACATTCATTCATCATTATGTTACAGTCATTAGATAGTGATATGTGCCATAATTTCCTAAATCTCAAATGTATAATGTTTTACTGTATTACTAAAGTATATTCAATTCTTCTATAGCAGAAAAACATATGGTATGTATGAAACTCACATTATATATTGTCAGTGACTAAGAAAATAGGCTTTGAGATGTAAGTGTCATTCATAGAATGTGCCGAGTATACCAAGTTAATGACTTCTAAGATATGACCAGTGATAAAAGAAACATAAATGGGTGGGTAGATAAATCAGAGTATGCAACTTACATGTCTGAGAGCTCATGTATAAATCCCAGCAATACCATATACCAGAGCTGACCACTGATTTGTTATCTCTGTATCTCTCATATAAATAAATAGATACATCTTAAAATACACCATGAAAAAATGTTGGAGCAAAGAATAATGCTAGCTCTAAACAGAAAGAGATATTGAGCTCAGGTCATAAACAGAAATTATGCCATCTTTAGGTAACAATTAGTCACAAAGGGTATATATTTTGGTCTCATTTGGTCTGATATCTCCTCTGACTAGAAAATAAGATAAAATCCACTTCTGTTTACCAACTAACTGATGAGCTATTAGCCAGGCACACTACTGCTCTGACCACAAGCACTTAGTACTTGTAATCCTGAAACCTCAACTCCTGTCCTCCTATCCTCACAGTCACCGAGAAAGTTGAAATGGAAAGTGTGGGGGATATATATAATTGGTCCTTCTATTCTTTATCACTTAGTGCTCATAGATAGGTTAACCTACTTAACTATCCCACTGTTCCCAAGTTTCTTTCTTTTAGTTGAGTTTTAGATAATAACCTTAATTTGGTCTATAGAGCTTTTCTGTTGTATATCATCTAGGATAGTTTACCTACTATTACAATTGCAGCAAACACTGTGCTCAGAATGAGTCTATTGAATTTATTTATCTTGCAGGTAAAATCTTGTGGTTAAATGTACAGCTCTATTAAGCCCCGATAACAACTACAACACCATACCATTTCCATGAGGCACATGCCAAGCAAATGTTTTATCTTGTACATATTTATTTTAAATTTTCTTAGTGACAATATTGATTTACAAAATTATAAGATAGCAGGGGTATAATGCTGTCCTGTTCTCACTACCAGAATTCTGTATCCCTATTCCCTCCATTGGAAGCTACGGTAGTTCACCCAAGGTTGCAGATATGGGTTGAATATTATTTCTATAACTCTCTGTACACATTTTAGAAGTTTGTTCAAAACAAATAATCAAAGCCAATATCTGACTTGGACTCAATCTGTAGTGTGTTTTACATTTGTTTTAAATCCTCCTTATTACTCTGTTGACTTCTATATAAACAACACATGAGTACTTTCTTGACACTGAGAGATTTTTAAATTTGTATTGGTCTTATTTTGTTACCTCATTCTTTCAGTTTTGAGAATTTTGAGAATTGCTTAACTCCTATACACTAACATTGCTCTTCTAAAAAAAAAAAAAAAAAAAAAAAACTCTGAACATATGAGCGTTTAAAGTCATTGCTTTTGGACTGGACTCTTAACCCTCCAGATATATGTCAATTTTGCCCATTGCTCAACCTAATGATAGGCTTGGGACTTTGTGGTCTGGGTTTTGAGTGGAGTATTTCTTCATGATAGAATGATCTAATAACTGTTGCTTGGGTCAGGGAAAAATAAAACACTTAAGATGAAAGTTTACATTGCAGATCTGTTTACTATTTCTATACAAATTTCACTGTTACATACTTTCTCTGACAGTGTGTTAGGTCAGTATTTCCTCAGAAAGACACTGTTGTAGAACTCAGTAATGATTTTCCTGAGAATGTTCCCGTGGTTAATAAAAGAACCAAAAATAAAGTTAACAGATTTAGCTAAATTTAAATGCTTTATACTTTCATTTTAAATATAGTTCCTTTCATCTATACATCTGGGGAATGCACATGTGAATAAAGATCATTCCTTCAAGCTGCAAAAAATAATGAAGCACAAAGTTTCAGACACTCTTACTGAAAGAGTTGATAATAGATTTTTGAAGAAAATACAAAATAATGTACTTCTTAAAATATTGAAAGAAGACATAATTTGAAAATATACCGGTGTTAAAATCAAAAGTAATGTAGTCACAATGCTCACCTCTAATACGAATCTTTTAATTGGGGAGTAATTTTATACAGAAATAAATCTGGGGGCCAACTCTTTTGCAATTTGCATGATGAATCAAAGTTTAGTGTTACAAACTGCTGAGAAAAAAACTAACTAAGGAGATAAAATATTGTGACAGTGCTTCTCTACTAAGATTTACATTCACAGAAGTCAGGCAGTAGCCTATCCAACAACTACATCAACAACAATAATAATAACTACAACAACAAAACAAAGGTAACAAAAGGAAATAAATAAATATTAAAAAAATAAAAAAAGATTTACATTCACTTTCATAACTATGGATTCCACAGGATATAACACAAGTCACATCAATTATTATCATCCATATGGCATCTAAATTACATCATATATAAAGCAGAGAGTTTAAGAATAAAAATATTTTGCCATTTTTTTGGCATTTTAGGCATACCTCTTCCCTATGGGAAATTTTATCTTAAACCAATGGTTTTCAATTTAATTAGACCTAATGTTCCCTTATTTATGACAAATATTTTGTAACATGTGCACTCAACCAGGTGTACCACCACCCAGCCCCAATGACAAATATTTTGTAAAGCCCTCTTGACAATGCTGACATGATAACTGTAAATAATACAACACACCTAAAACATGAATCTGGAAATATTTGTGCCCAAAACTTACAGTCCCACTACCTGCCCACCAATAGCATCTTCCAGTAAACAACCTTGCTGATTCTGCCTGACAGCTTTCTCCAAGTCACAGTGAAATATCATGACTTACAAGAAATACTTATTAGCTCAGTCAGATGAGCAAACTACATTTCTCATATACATTTAGTCTTCTCCACAGTTCCTAGATCAGAGCTCCTCATGGTCTTGTGATTTTCTAAATTTTAAGAGTGGCAAGTGTACTTTTTAAATATTAATAAGGTGATAATTTGGAAGGTTACCAGTAGAGTTACCCACTTGATTAGACATTTAGAATTCTCTTTTTTTGTTATTATTATTATTTATTGAGGAGCTTAATGCTTCACAGTATAATCATATGACATATCAATCTCATTGTAACAGGCTTCCAAAGCTTTTTTTTTCATATCCTCCCTCCCTCACCCTACGCAGAGTCCTTTGCTTTTTTGCAATACACCATGTCCAGTCCATGTTCCACTTTGTACTCTCCCTCCCTATTCTCTACATTTTAAAGTTCTGCTAATAAAGGATCACCTGATATTAGTCCATTTAGAATTTCCATCTCCTCATGACTGTATAATAATGTCTTCACAAAACTCATTACAATCTGGGTGTGAAGTTTCTAGCTGGTAAGTTTCACCACTGGGTATTAAAGGAGAATAGTGCCCCTACAAGGAATTCCATGCCCTTTCCCCCTATCGGGCCCTATGCTGCTCGTCCACTTGACTGTTCCTTAATAATATCCTTTGTAAGAAACTGGTAATCTACTAGATAAAAAGTGTTTCATGACTTCTGTGAGCTACTTCAGAAAATTAATAGAACCCAAGATGGGGATCACAGGAACTTTTAATCAGGAACTAATCTATCAGAAGCATAGGTAACTTCCAGAACTTGCATTGGGAGAAGGAGGCAATATTGGTATACTGGGTCCCTTACCTATATAATTTTATGTCTAAGAAGGTAATAAATTGAATGGAGCTGAATTCTTGGACACCCTACTAGTGTCTGATAATTTCTTGTAACAGGAAATCCTTTATACACCTTAACTTTAATAATGGGTCCAGGAACACATTTACTGGTCAAAGAGTGGACAAAAAACCTTGGGATGCTAATGTACCAGGAGAACTCTCTAGTCAACCACAGATGGAAGTAAAATATGAATAGCTCAGTTTTCCTCACTTTTCAGATGGGAAAGCCTCAAGCCATGTCTTGGAATGCCTCCAAGAGCTCTTCCAGTAGCACTGATAAAATGACCCTTGGATTCATTTCACTCTCTTTTTCAGTTTTCTAGTTTTCTGACTAGCATTTTCAACCCTACCCTCAAATAAATTACTTAAACATAACTTATAAAATATTTACTTCAGGACCAACAAGAGTACTCACTTTGATAATATGCTTGTTGTTTCATGCACACAACATAGATTTGAGCCCAACCTCCACAGCATGGAAGGAGGTGTTGTGGTATTATTCTCGCTGTCTCTCAGTCTCAGTCTCTGTCACAGTATCAGCCTGTCTCTCAGTCTCAGTCTGAGTCTCAGTATCACTCTTTCTACACCAAAAAGTCAGTGGTGAAGCCCCACTGACGATGATAACAATGTATTTATTTATTTCATGAAAGTGAAAGAGAAAATGAGTGAAGGGAAGAGATACAGGTGTGTTATGCTGCTTGAGGTGACAGGGATGGAATTCAGGTCCCCATACTTCTATTCAAGGCACACATTCAGGGATGTCTTATGCACAGATTTTGTTTGTTTATTTGTTGTTTTTTGTCTCTTGCTCTGTTTCTAAGTGAACACAAGGCAAGACAATATAGAGTTTTCTTTTCTTTTTTCTTTTTTGCCTCCAGGAGGTTATTTTTTCCTTTTGTTGTTGTTGTTGTTTGCTTGTTTTTTATCATTGTTGTGGTTATTATTGTTGTTATTGATGTCGTTGTTGGATAGGACAGAGAGAAATAGAGAGAGGAGGGGAAGACAGAGAGGGGGAGAGAAGGATAGACACCCACAGATCTGCTTCACCGCCCATGAAGTGACCCCCCCTGCAGGTGGGGAGCTAGGGGCCCCCACCAGGATCCTTAAGCCAGCCTTTGCTTTGTGTCTTGTACGCTCTCTCGACACGCCGCACTATTGCCTGACCTCTGAGTGCTTTCATTTTATTTTATTTTATTTTATTTTATTTATGTAGTACCCTTATTTATTTATTTATTGGATAGAGAAAGCCATAAATTGAGAAGAACGGGGAGATAGAGAGAGAGACACCTGCTGCACTGTTTCACCACTTGAGAAGCTCCCCCCCTGCGGGTGGGGACCAGGGACTTGAACCTGGATCTTTGTGCATTATAACATATGCACTCAACCAAGTGTACTACCACTTGCTTTCTTTTTAAATTGAACCCTGCCATGAACATACTGTGAAAACCATATTAAATGAAAGTGACTAAAAGTAAAAAAACCTCCTTCTATGGTATGGGAAGTGGCACAGTGGGCAAAGCTTTGTACTCTTATTTTTTTCTTAGTTTTTAAATTCTTTCTTTTATATGACAGAGATAAATAGAGAGGTGAGGCAGAACAAGAGAAGGAGGAAGAGAGACACCTGCAGCACTATTTCACTGCTTGTGAAGCTTGTCCCTTGTAGGAAGAGACCAGGCTCTTGGACAGAGGTCATTGTACATGGTAATGTATATACTCAAGTACACGTGCCGTCACTTGTCCCCAAAAGTCTTGGACTCTTAATCATGAGGTCCTGAGTTCAATCCCTGGCATAGCATATGCCAGAGTGAGGCTCTGGTTTTCTCTCTTCATCTCTAAAAAAATTAATTAATTAAAAAAACTATACAGCCAGCATGCAAAGTCTCAAGTATGAATGTATAATGCTTAGTGTGACATGTTATGAATTATATAGCATATAATGAAGTAGTCAGATAAATTGTTCGATTTAAAAAATCACCATGAAAAGGACATTTATAAATGCAGCCTTAAACAAATGTGATGTATTGCCAATTGATTTAGTGGTACAGCCATCAAGGGTCCATCTTTTTTTCAAACAGTCTGGTAAAACTCCAAGCAAATAAAGCATAAAACTTTCCTAATTTTTATAATGTTCAGTATTTATTAAAGGAAAGAAGACTTGGTTTTTACATAACCTACTGTAAATGGGTTTTTTTCTTGTATAACTAAACTGCAAAACAGTAAAATACAGTGTGGAATATGAGATGATTTCTCATGTGTTCTTGACCTGTCCATATATTTGCGGCACTGCTGGACCTGATCAGAAAATGCTAGTGAAATGTCCAAATTGTTATGATTGCCCAAAGTCAAACTCACAAAGCAAAATCCACCCTATACAGAAGTACTACAGAGAGTCATAGGTTTAGAAACACAGAAAAGATGTGAAACATCAGAAAGGAACAGAACAGTGAAGTAAAAGCACTGGATGTTCTCTCTCTCTCTCTCTCTCTCTCTCTCTCTCTTTCTCTCTCTCTCTCTCTGTTTAAATCCAACCTGCACTTTTTACTAGAGGGAAAACCTTGGGCAATTTACTTATTTTTCCTCTGGTTCATATTCCTCAATCTGTCAACACATTTGCTAACTCAGGACTTTTTTTTTTAATTAATGGCTAAAGTTCCTTGCACAAAATGAGGATTCAAAAATATTAGCTATGTTCCTTATATTTCATGGTTAAATAATTAAACTCTCCATCCAACTTTACTTTTCTGATGTGGTCAGTAGATGTTGAAAACTGTCCAATATATAACAATATAGCTTGTGATATACTTCCCACTCATGATTTCTGAATTCACCATTACTATATGCTTTTTTTTTCCAATTTGCCTCAGCTATCTTTTCTTAGTCATATGCCATTACTAGCAATAACAACCCAACAGAGAATATTACTACAGATAGATATTGTACTACTATGATCAACTAATAACTCTCATAATGCAGGAGTGTAGGCAAAAAGAGAGAAAGAACTTTATTTAGCCTTTGCTTTATTCATTTGGTTAAATCAAAGAAACACAGCTTGCAGGATAATTTGAATATCAAATGAGATGATATATAGGGACTAGAAACAGTGTTGTAAATTGTAAATTGAAGTGCAAGTATAAAAATGCTTTTATGTCTGTTGCTTATTAATAGTATCATTAGTCACACAGCTGTTAGAACATCAACTAGGAGTGATACAGAGATTTGGAACTTTATAACAAGAGAAAACAAAAAATTAGATATTGACTAAAAAGAAATGAGAAAAGATCAAACTATTGGCAGAATAGGGTATTTTGGATGAAGAACCAGCTGGGAAATGGTGATATCAAGTTAGACAGAAGAGTAGAGGTAGTATAAAATTAAAGGGTCAACTTTTTAAGACTGCTGAAGTCTTCTTGAAGAAGGATTGCATTGATTGATGTGGCCTGTAATGGAAACTCAGATAATGAAATAAAACCAGCATTTAAGAATTTCAGGCTGAGAACTCATCGCTATGGCAACCCTCTCAGAAGGAAACTTGTATAAGAAAAATAAGATTCACTTGACTATGCCTTAAAATGAAGCTTACAGTACAGTGAAATAATTAAACATAGAGCCCCCAAATTGCTTATCGCCACAAGGCCTAGAAACAGCACTAAAGTGCCAGTTCTATCATCTCTTCCATTGGAATTTATTGCTACTCAAAACCTATGACTCACAGAGAAAATATTATTTACCTTGGGGAATCTATATTGGTAATGGATATTTTCTGCCAGTGAAGAATTACCTTTTATTTCCCACTCAATGAAGCATCTAACATGACAGTTTAATGGGAATAACAATGGTACACACTACTTAAACAAACACCCATGTTTCAGTCTTCCCATTGTGGAAAAAATAAATAAAATTTGCACGTTAATCATAGGTTATGCCTCATGGAGAAATAATTTTTAACCTAGATAAAACCTGTCTTATATTCAGATTATAATCATTTTAATAAAAAAATCTATTTTCTTATTACATGTTCCAACACAAAGAATATCAAACTATGTAAACTATACTTTTTTTAATTGAAATTATTTTATTTATTCCCTTTTGTTGCCCTTGTTTTATTGTTGTGGTTATTATTGTTGTCGTCGTTGTTGAATAAGACAAATGGAGAAAGGAGGGGAAGACAGAGAGGGGGAGAGAAAGATAGACACCTGCAGACCTGCTTCACTACCTGTGAAGCGACTCCCCTGCAGGTGGGGAGGCGGGGGCTCCAACCAGGATCCTTAAAGCGGTTCCTAGCGCTTTGTGCCACGTGCGCTTAACCCGCTGCGCTACTACCCGACTCCCAGTAAACTATACTTTTTTCAACTAGAAGGAGTTGTTATCAAATACCTGGTATCAGGTATCATTGAAAAAATGAATGTATGCCCTGGTTCAAGCCCTCAACCCTCACCTACGTGGGGGGTGGGAGAGTGAGGGGTGGGGGAAGTTTCACAGGTAGGTGGTGAAGAAGTGCTGCAGGCGTCTCTCTTTCTCTGTCCCCTTTTATCTCTCCTTCCATATCAAGTTCTCTCTATTCTATCAAATTAGAAACTAGTAAATAAATATTTAAAAATGAATCCATTCCTTTTAACAAATATTAAAAGAAGAAATCCCAGTAGTAAATCTTGAATGCTATGGGTTAAGTTCTTAAAACTATACCTAGTGGTAGGAGAATTAGGTGTTGAGGAATTTAAGGACATACTGTACAGAAAGAGTAAGATAGAGCTAAACTAGCATAAAATTCGTGTAAAATAGTCAATTCTTACTTAAAAGAAAATTGCAGGGGTCGGGCAATAGCTCAGTGGCTTAAGTGCACATGAAGCAAAGCACAAGGACCTGCGTAAGGATCCCCGTTGCTTATCCGGCTCCCCACCTGCAAGGGGTCGCTTGTCTATCTTTCTCCCCTTTCTGTCTCCCTTCCTCTCTCGTTTTCCCTCTGTCCACCCAACAACAGCAGCAATGACAACAATAATAATAACGACTACAAGGGTAACAATAAGGGCAACAAAATGGAAAAATGGCCTCCAGAACAGTGGATTACTAGTACAGACACCAAGACCCAGCAATGACCCTGGAGGCAAAAGAAAAAAGAAAAGAGAGAGAGAGAGAGAGAAAGGAAACAAATACCTGCGCCATCTTACTCTTTAGTGTGGAGAGATTAAGAGATGTAGTATCATTAATTTTCACTAACTAAGCTTTGCTCAATAGTCATTTTTCCTGCCGGTCTTCATCTCTACACTCACTCCTGAGGTTTCACCTAGATTTTCCCCAATATAAGTAATCTCCATTTGCATATTATAATTAAATCATATTTTCAAAGATATTTTGTATGTATCTGGTCCTCCGTTGACTCCACTATACCATTCTAATTTACTTTAGCTAAGATCATTTAGTTTCTTGATTTCACCAATTCATGTTTCAAGACACACGAGTTTTATAATATAGTGGTTCTAAGGCCTAGACTTGTATTGTTTGTTTGCTTTTAAAATTTACTTTGATCTTTTAACAGACTGTACTGAGATAATTTGTACCCTCTTTGGCTTTTCTTTGAACTATTTTTCTGTTCCCATTTCCATTTCACTCTATTTATAATTATTCCCAACATGGTGTGCTACTTTCTTGCCTGTATAGTTATCAGCATTCTCAAGGTTAATAAAAATGTATACAAAATAAAATGTATATATATTTGGATTTTGTCCATGGGAATTCATAATAGAGAATACTAACTGAACTTTATTTGACAAGTTAGAAAGAATAAGATAGGTACAGAAAGAAGGTCAAGCAAGCATAAAAGGTCAAGTGTTTCCATATGAAATTTTTTATGATAAGATCAGAAAGAGAATCATGACTAGCATCCTAAATTTAAATATTCTTTGGTAGGTATTAAAAAGAAACTGTGCTAATTAACAATTCACAGAGGAAAATCCTATTATAAGATGAGCCCTTAAATGTGTTGGTTATATATATATATATATATATATATATATATATATATATATATATATATTTACCGAAGTAAAAAGTTTTATATTGACAGAGGATCACCAAAAAGAATTGATAGAGTAGAGCGATGGAAAAATAGCATTTTCTATATTAATAAATGTAATATTATTTTTTGCAGTGGAAAATTTTATATATAACACATCCAACAATTAAATAACTACTTAATTTCTAGGTGATTCTATGTGACTTTAACTTCTTATTCCCCATTTGATAAGTATATTCCTTGAACAAAATGGGAAAAGTTAGTCGAATTGGGAAATGTTAGTCGAATTGATCTGTATACCCATTTTGTTTTCTGTTTCTCCCAAGCTGCCTATGGGCTGCCTTCTAATTCTCCTCGCCACCACCTCCCACCAGGCTGAATTGCTTCATACTTTTATCATCTTCTAAATTATACTGTCCAAGTGACAACCAATTTGATAAATTTCTTCATAGTAAGGTATAAGGAAATTAATTATCTACTGATCTCATAAGTATTTGCACTTTAGTTATTCCTGGATATTTCCCAACCTCCTTGCAGATAGGTGAGGCTGAATAAATAGTTCTGAGTAAAGATATATATGACTTCTAAACTGAGATAGTAAAAAGTGTATGAACCATTTTCCAGTCTGTTTTTGGTTAAGAAGTTTATAAGTTTTAGATAATACAGCCACAAGATAATGAAATGTTCACAAACTAGGCTTTGTCAACACAAAGTATGAAGTTTATTTGTAGTTGTAGCTAGCTGATACAGTTAAATAAAGCAGTACACACCCTTATAGCATTTAACACATTGCCAATAGCTATATTTTTACATGTCAACTAGCCATCTTAACTATTTCTCATTCATTTTTATATCATTGTTATCAAAGATCAGATAATGGTAGCAACTAATAATCTGAGATTATTTCTGACAAATTAAAACTCTACTGAAGAAAAAAAAACTTAATTGTCACTAAGGCTCACTGCCCAAAGACAAATTCACTGCTCTCAGTGGCTTTTTTTTTTTGGGGGGGGGGGGGATGTGTAACAGAAAATGAGAGGGAATGGAGAGATACAGAGTGAAAGAGATACTTGGAACACTGCTTCACTGCTCATGAAGCTTACCCATGGGTAAGCTGGGTACCAGAGGTTTGAACCAAGGTCCTTGGTCATGACAATATGTGCACTCTACTAAGTATACCACCACCCAACCCCTCTACTGAAAAGTTAAGACAGTTTGATGTGTTGATAAAACTAGTATAATTCAATTCAATACATATACTAAACAATGATACCATTATGGTCTGTATAGTCAATATAGACATAAGGTTGGCAGTATTAATAATGATATATTTAATGATGAAAAGATACTCACTGACTATTTTAAAAATATTTATGATTTTAAAATATCAGAAATAATATGAAACATGACTAGAGCTCTGATTTTTAGAAACAGGAAATATGTTAACATCTTATTATATTAATATCTTAATATTATTAAGTATAAAAAGAATAAATCTTAACTTGTAATAATATCACCAACATATAACAATATATTTTATAGAAAATTACAATTTTTCAATTACCTTATATTAATTTTTTCAGATGATACCCATAGTAGCCTTATGATTTAGACAGATGTGAGGTATTAGTAGTAAATTTACACGATTTGTGTATATTTTGTAGATTATGTAGATTTTATTTGGAGTGTACAAAATAGTATTATGCATTATCTATGGTCTACCAATATTTATTTCACTCTGGGGAAAGTTTTTTGAGAATTTTTTTAAACAAACATACAATGAGGTTAGGTTGGGAATGGGTGGTGGCCCACCTGGTTCAAGCTCCCGGTCCCCTCCTGCAGGGGGAGAGCTTCAGGACTGGTGAAGCAGTTCTGCATGTATCTCTCTGTCTCTCTCCCTCTATATCTCCCCACCCCTCTCAATTTCTGGCTATATTTATTTAAAAAAAACAGATAATAAAGTTAAAAAGAGGGAGAGAGAAGTAAGAAGCAAACAAACAATAAAATTCAAATGTGGGGAGTTGGGCGGCAGCGCAGTAGCGCATGTGGCGCTAAGCGCATGGACCTACTAAGGATTCCGTTTCTAGCCTCCGGCTCCCCACCTGCAGGGGAGTCGCTTCACAGGCAGTGAAGCAGGTCTGCAGGTGTCTTTCTCTCCCTCTCTCTGTCTTCCCCTCCTCTCTCCATTTCTCTTTATCCTATCCAGCAACGACGACATCAATAATAATAGCGATAATAACTACAACAATAAAAAGACAACAAGGGCAACAAAAGGGAAAATAAATAAAACTAAAAAAAAATATACAAGCGTGGTTAGGTTGATTTTCTATCTTAATAACCAGACTTTTATATCAGCCAAATTTCCCCATTTATTATAAGCATACACTACAAAATCACATATTCAGTCATAATCATGTATCTAAGAATTTCCCCCCCAAATAATATAGACTTCATGTCATTTACATTATTATTTATATTTAATAATTTTAATATTATATTTTATTTTTATTGAACAGAGACAGAGGGAAACTGAGAGAGGATGAGGTAGAGTGGGAAAGAGACAGAGAGACACCTGCAGCCCTGCTTCACCACTTGTGAAGCTTTTCCCCTGTAAGTGGGAATCAGGAGCTTGAAACTGTGTCCTTGCATAATGTAATGTGTGCACTTAACCAGATGCACCACCACCTGGCCCTGCATTCTTATTATTTTAATATTAATCAAAACATGTCAATATTTATATTTAGAAATACTTTTACCTTCTTAAAAAGGGGGGGATTCCTTCCTTTCTTCCTTCTTTTCTCCCTCCCTCCCTACCTCACTTCATTCCTTCCTGATAAAAAAGTAGACAACTGATAGCAGCTCCAGGAAAGTCCAGTAAATCACGGGAGAACATTAAGATTAATTTAGCATGACATTTTGCTCTACATTTCACTGATATTTTCTTTCCCAATTTAGATCTACTTATATTGGAATGCATTCAGTTTGGTAACACCTACTTACACTATCCAAGGAATATGTAACAAACCACTCAAAATTATTACCAGATATATAATGACAGACTTAATCCCCACCCCAAGACAAATAGTGCTTTGGTCAACCTGCAGGCCATAATTCAATCCCTAGTTATTTTAATTTTTTGTAGGACTTGGACTTCACATATGCACAAATTCAAGGCTCCTAGATCACTTTTTTATTCATATAGAAACAGGAAGAAGAAAAGATACCACAGCACCAGAAATTCCTGCAGTGCCATGGAACTCCTATCCGCTAAGCCTTCAGCCCGGGTTGTACACACGCAAGACATTTGTCTTACAGAGTTATCTATCTAGCCCTTACTTCATATTTATTCTATCAGCAGCATCTAGTGTATCAACACATATGGTATTTTTGTTTGTTATAAAAATCATTGCATTTAGGGATATTTCTTTTTTCCATTAAAAGAATGAGTGCTATTTTTTTCAGTTTCTAAGGGCTTCACCTCATCTTACTGTATTATTGGCTTAAAAAATCATGAGAAAATTCTTTCCAGGTATCAAGATTTCCCAAGTTAGAAACTTCTCTATGTATCATTTCCCCAAGCACTTCAGCCCATGCATTTTTCAATCAATAAGCCATATTGACAGAATTTTAATTATTCCCTAAACAGGCACACCTGTTTTGATTTTTTTTTTTAATCTTGCTACAGAGAAAGAAAATTAGCCAGCTGGTTTAGTAGTTTGCCATTGTCCATTCAGTTTGAACTTTAGCTTTGTATTCTAATAGAGAAAAAAAAAAGTCTGATTAACTAATTTGTAAAGAAAAATTCTTTAAAAATTAAAGGTGAAGTAAAGTCTCCATGTGTTAATTATGCAAAAAATGTAAAGGTTGTAGAATTGTCTTGCAAAAAAATTCTTATATTAAAGAAAGTCATCTATGTATCATGAAAAAGACACTTTAAATTTATAATCAGGTATGAACAAAGTATAGGGACCACCCAGGGTTATCTAAATGTATCTCACTAAATGTTTTGTCATTTCAATTGTAAAACTACCATTTTTGGTCATTTCCCAAGCAATGCTCATTCATTCAGCCTGCTAAAAAGTCACGTGTTTAACTGTACTCCTGCCTAGACATTTCAACAAGGCTATATTATGTGTAAAAGGACCCAAGGGATGCTTCTCAAGTTAACTCACTATTGGGCATTAACATTTTCATTTTTCTCATAATTTTATGTCCCTGCTGTAATTGAGATGTAATAAATGTGGGGCATCTTGTAAAAGAAAAACAGGTGAATAAATATCTCCAAATCCAGCTAGAGGAGAGTTCCTTTCATCTCTGAGTGCATGTAAAAAGATAGATAGATTAGATCCACATTTTCTGACCTTTTCTGTCTAAATTGATAAAATTTTAGAATCAATGTGGCATGCTTGACTGCAGAATATTTGTTTATAAAGAATAAAATAAATTTAAAAGAATAACAACTTTTAAGTTAAAACACACCCATAGTAAATTTTACTAAATGAGTCCTTTCTAAAGCTGTGTTTTTATATATGTGCAGGCAGATTATACTAGAAGGCAGAGATTAAATGGAACTTTAATGGATAAATGTACTCATTTATAATTAAATTCATAATGTCATGGTAAACTTAAAATACTTTCTATTTTACTTCTTTATGTCGGTCAACCACCACTGTCATCCTTACTTTCTTCAAAATATAAAGACAAAATGAACAAAAATACGTAAAAGCAATTATTCCAGTTTAGGGGGATTCAACTGTTTTGAATTATAAAATATCATGGATAGCTAATCATATATTTATGGAAAACAAAAGAAAATAACAACTATAACCAACAGCTAAATCACTAAGATTCTTAAACTCAGTAATTTGAATTTTAGAAATAATTTAACTCTTATTTTTAAACAATCATTTTGATTTCTGATACATAAAGGCTGAAAAAGAATAAAACGTAAGAAACATGAAAGTACTTACAAGTGACCGGATGCTATTTTCTTTCACCAACTTCAGAGATGATTTATAGCAGTTAGCAAGGTCTTCCTTGTGGGAACCGTTTATATGGCCTCTAGCTATTGGCCCAACTGTGTGAATGACATCTGTAAATACAACAAAAAAAAAAAAAGAGAGAGAGAGAAGAAGAAGAAGAAAATAGGATAAGTATTTTTTTCATATAATTGGCTTTATATTTACATTCAGTTATTTGGGTTGGATCTCGACTAGAAGCAAACTAGGAAAATTAATGATGCAAATGCTTCTTTAGTAAAATATTTTAGAATAGGATAGCCTCCTCAAGCAGGCAACTCCCATGCAGATTGTGATTGTGAAAAGGAATCTCCTGTCAGTGACTTCTTCCATTATCATTGGTCAGAGTCAAGTGAGACAGGTTATAATACAAATGTGAATAATTAGCGTCATGGCAAAAGTCACATACTTGGTGGAAAATAAAATGATAAATAATTGCCCGGTAAATGAGATATTTTAACTGATATAAGGAAGAAACACAAACACTATATATCAATTTATTTGGAAATAAGAAAATAGTTTCAGGGGTCAGTCAGTAGTACACTTGGTTAAGCATGTATTTTACAATGTTCAAGAACCTGGGTTCAAGCCCCAGTCCTGTCCTACAGGGGGAGTGGTGAAGCAATGCTGCAAGTGTTTTTCTGTCTCTCATTCTCCATCTCCTTTTTCTCTCAATTTCTCTCTGTCCTATCAAATAAAGTAAGTAAAGTTTAAACATATATATATATATATATATATATTTAAATCTAAACATATGCTAAAAGATTTATATTTATTCAGTTATAACTTCATGAGTCTAAGGGATATTTGTGTGTGTGTGTGTGTGTGTGTGTGCGCGCGCGTGTGCTTGTGCTTGTGCGTGTGCATGTGTGTTGTACTGAGGACTTGCACATGATGTTGCCAGTTTCTGTAAAGTGAAATTTTTGCATTAGTTTTATTTCAGGAAGGAAGAAAGAGGTGAGAGAGGGGAAATACTGCACCTCTCCATCATCCATAGCATTTCTCCTGGTATCAGGTCTCAAATACAGGACTTTTGCACATGGCAAGGAATGCTCTGAACAGTCTACGGCCATACCACCCCGAACACGCCTGATCTCATCAGATCTCAGGAAGCTAATATACTGTTAATTTTAAAAATACTCTCATTTTAAAGTGGGGATGGAGAAAAGCAGCCTACCATTCCTCACATATATGAAGCATGTTAGGGATAATTTCTAATAACTACGTAACTTCTTTTTTTAAATTTTTTTAATATTATCTTAATTTATTTATTGGATAAATACAGCCAGAAATTGAGAGGGGAGGGGAAGATAGAGAGGGAGAGAGACAGAGAGACACCTGCAGCCCTGCTTCACTACTCATGAAGCTTTCCCCCTGCAGGTGGGGACCAGGGGCTCAAACCATGGTCCTTTCGCACTATAACATGTGCGCTCAACCAGGTGCACCACCACCTGGCCAACTACGTAACTTCTATCTTTATTAAAACAAAAAATATTGTACACTTTCACCTTTTACTTATGTTTGAAAATGAAATGTGATTTTTTTTTTGTATATAAAGTGGTGATGTGATATTTTTTAACATTTACAGATAAAATAAACGTTCAGATAAAGAAACAATGACGTAGGATTATTCTAATCTTTAAAAAAATAAGTGGAAACTCAAATTCAAATCCAAATAGTTGGGACTGGGTGGTGGCACACCTGATTTAGTGCACATATTACAATGCACAAACACTTAGGTTCGAGCCCCTAGTCGCCACCTGCAGGGTGAAAGCTTCATGAGTACTGAAGCAGTGCTGTAGGTGTCTCTCTGTCTCTCTCCCTATTTCCCCCTTCCCTCTTTATTTATGGCTGCCTCTATACAATAAATAAAGATAATAACGAAAAGTTAAAATAAATAAATAAAGTTCAAATAGTTGAAAGCACCCTTCAAATTCTGCTTCTCAATCTTATTTGTTAACCTGGAATATTTCTCTCTTTCATATACTAAACAACAACACATTTTTATTAAAAAAAAACTGCCATTTAATATCTGAATATCATAGTAAAATGAAATTATTTACTTTGTTTAAACGGCACCACTTAATTTCAACAACAAAGAGATCTAGAGGTTATGAAATAGATTCCTATTTCATATGAAATTTTAATAGTAGAAAATAATTCACTAGTGGGAAAATCATTGCTGATTGCCTGATAAAGGTATAATACATAATTATATATTGAGAAAATACCTAAAATACTAATTTCAAATATCAACTTAGAAACTGTATTTAAAATCTTGTTAGATGTTAATATATTTTGTGATCAAAATGAGCAGAAAGGCATCACTAGTGAGTTCATGCAGATTTTATGACAAATAAAGGCATCTTTAAGGCAAGATGCACTACAATACAGGAAGACAGTAGAAAAGATTATTTTGTATTCATAAGTACACGTATAGGTAGATATACATGCATACACATTTTGAGTGATTACATCAAGAGCTGTATATGTTCAAGCAGTACAAGTACTGTACATATGTAGTAAATTGTATATGTTTTATATTTGTGTCTGTTTTAAAAATGAATATTATACTACATAACACTGTATTTAGCTTTAATTTCCCCTTTCAAAGCTACTTGTGTCCAGTTATGTTATTTAAATCAACTAAGAATACAAAAGGGAGAAATGCTATCAAGTCAAAACACAGGGTTCTATATAGCAATATTTCCCAAAATGGGTTCATAAAATATATATATTTTTCTTTTCACTTTATCCTCATTGTCTCAATATAGCAACAGTCTTAATAAAAAAGAAGCCCCAGGATATGACCTTGTTCTTGTTATTTTATGAGTGGACAAGATCAAGACTAAGTGCCTCTCATCTGGGGTCATGAAAAATGTGTTGACTGAATAAAGTAAAGAGAGGGCTTATAGGCATAAATGGGAAGAAAAGATAAGGGATAAGCTCACAAGATCAAGAAATTATAACATAAATAAAAGTTCCTTTGCTTTTACTCTCAGTTATCATTGTCAAGAAAACATAAATGGAATTTATGAAAAAATGTTCCTCACATTTCTTCAATTTTCCATTTAAAATCATGGTCTGAGGACAAACAGCCAATAAATGAGTTTCTTCAGCATCAAAATATTGATCTCTGTATTTTATGGTCTATATTAAATGTCCATCATCTAAGATCAAGTGTCATTATCGACCAACATGATGACCTCTCAGATTCACAAAGCCAAGGTAGATCGATGTAAGGTTCAAAAGAAAATTTCCCTCATAATGTAATTGTTTCCAGTGTTTATGAGTAACTTCCACAGTAAAGATTAAACTTTTTCTATTATAAAGTTGTCTGGAGGCCTGCCTTCTTATTTCTATTTTAAATCCTGAGACAAGAATGTCACAGAGAAATTTGTTATTTCAGTAGTTTCTGCCATAGTTTCCTTTTCTCTGAAATGAGTTACTTAGATTATCTCTGTAGTTTTTTCTGAGTTACATGGGATAATTAATATTTAACATTGTAATGGAGGCAGATAGAGTACAGAACTATATCTGAGAAGTATAAGGGGACTTGAATATTGCTTTGTGAATTTTGAGCTTTGGGAATATAAGGTTCATTAAAGTAAATATAGTACTCTTTCACAACAGTAGTTTCACAAGCCATTCCTTGAGAACAGGATAGAGACAAACAACTATTATATTTTAATGATGACTTGTATTAATAATATTTTATAAAACACAATATCACCGTCATAGTGGATATACACATGTGATATGTGTAAATTCAAACCATGAACAATACCATTACACATAAGTTGAGGATGTTCTGTGGCTCACCCAGCAGTGTGCACACCTTATCATCTTCAATGACCTAGGTTTAAGCCCCAGTTCCCACCTGCAGCAGGGGAAGCTTCCTGAGTTACAGAGCAAGGCTGTAGCTGTCTATCCTTCTTATTCCCCTTCCCTGTCTCTCAACCTACATCTAGAGACAAAGAAAGAAGGTGGGAGAAAGAAGGAAAAAAGTGGCTATAGAGAACAGTGGAGTTATGCAGGCCCTGAGCCTCAGTAATAACTCTAAGGACAAAAGTAAGTAAATACATATGCATGAATCTGTTTATCTCATTTGTTGTGACGCCATTTGTATACTGGCCTGCGGGGCTGAGCATGGCATGGGCATGCCTAGGAGGTAAATGCCTTCTGTCAGTCTCCCCAGGGGCTTGTCACCTCTATGGGCTGAGCAATAGGGAACCTGCCTAAGGGGTCCCAGCCCCCTATGAGTCTCTCTCATACAGGAGCCCACCTCCCCTTCTCTGTGCTAGCTGGCGGGTTTCACTTCCTCATTCCCCAAACCAGCTTGACCACTTACCCAAGGAAAGACCCTCATCACCTCTCTGCTGTCTTGACCTTGTAAGGTATTCCTCAACATTCCTAACCTTATAAGGCTAGGCCATAGTTGCCCTGCTCTCCCCTACCCCAACCTATAAATTCTCTGCTTTGCTGCCCAATAAACAGGCTGTCTACTGACACAGTCTCCTGGGCATTCTTTGGTCTTGTCTCTTGTCACAAGTCATGGAGAAGGGAACCAGTTTGCTCACCCCTGCTGCTCGGGTCATATTCTTGCTTGCACCCATTTCTGGTGGCCAACAGAGTAGTCATGCTGGAGAGTCTATATGTGAGATAACCCCCCACGAAAGCCTGGCACTGGCCAACAACAAGAAGTTGGACACAGCACACGACTGACATCAGCCTGGCGACAGAGCATACAATGGTCTGTGCAAACACTCAGCAATTGTGGGTAGATCAAATGGACTTAAGCATAGGCAGCTTGAAGTCCAACCATTTTGATCCTTGCTTTTCCTGCTTAGATGGATCCTGGCTGAGGGTGCTCAAAGTGCCTGCTATGGCTGCCTCTCCTGGGAGCTGAACATGTGTGACTCAGCTGGTAAACTCTTAAGACTTTCCTCAACAGCCATAATTAGTAACCTAAACCCTTGCCCATAATTGCTTATTTTGTTGTACCTAAAATATAATGCCCCATATACTACTGTACTGCAATAATAAAGCTTTGATGGTTTGAACCTACTTCCAGCCACACTACAGCCAAGTCTTCCATTTTTTTTTATCACAATACCCATTGTATAAATAAGTTACTGTAAATGGAAGTATTTGACTCATGAACTTGACACACACAAAAAAAAGTAGTGACCACAGTGTCTCTAAGACTTTGTGAGAACTATTATGGCTATCCTTGTGAAGAGAAAGGTCATAGAAATTTGATGGTGGGTGTAGTGTGGAATTATACTCCTGTAATCACATTGTTTATAATCCATTATTAACTCATTAATAAAAATGGAAGTCTTTAAAGTGGCCCAGAGGTGGTACAGTGGATAAAGCACTGGTCTCTCAAGCATGAGGTGCTGAATTCAATCCCCAGCCTCACATGTGCCAAAGTAATGTTATGGTTACTTTGAAAGAAAGAAGGAGAGATGAGACAGAGAGAGAGAGAGAGGAGAAATAATGGCAGAGGAGAGGAGAGGAGAGGGGAAAGTAGGGGAGGAGAGGTGGAAGAGAGAGGAAGGAGAGGGGAAGGAAGGGTAGGGGAGAAGGGAGAGAAGAAGAGAGGAGATAGAGGGGAGGGGAGGGGAGGGAGGAGAGGAAGAGAGGAGAGGAGAGTGGAGGGGAGAAGAGAGTGGAGGGCAGGGGAGAGGAGGGGGGTGAAAGACACCAAGAAAGAGTAAAAGACACCAATCAAGTACAAAAGTTTTCCTTTATACTGGTGTTAATCTCATGTAGTTCGGGGGTTCAAACCCTGGCAGTTTGCATTGGCAAGGCATGAATCCTTACCGTGAATTATGTGTTTCCATCCCTTCTGCCATAATACAAGGCTATTCTTGTTGCTGTTGTTGTTGTTCTTCTTCTTCTTCTCCTTGTTTGTTTATTTATTCATTTATTACTAGAAACTGAGAGCAGAGGAGGAGATAGAGTGGGAAAGAAACAAGGAGACACCTGCTGCTATTTCACCACTAGTGAACTGTCCTCCTGCAGGTGAGGGTTAGGGGCTTGAAGTTAGGTCCTATAATGTGTGTCCAGGTGTGTAACCCACTTGCCCCCCTTTTTTTCTTCTGTCCTTAAATATGGCAGGAATTTGTGTATAAAGGATAGGACAGGGTGTTGCAGAATTAATATCACATCTGTTTGTGAACAATAAAAGTAATGCTATTTTCTTAAAATGTCCAGCTCCACATTCCAGAAAAGAAAATCAGCCCCACGCATTTAAAGCCCTTTATACATAACTCAGGAAAGCTGAGAAAACAACAATGCAATTTGTACATTTAATCAAAATTTCAAATGCAACCCCCTGAAGAGGTATGGAAAATGAGATGTCAGACCCTTTTGTGCTTTATCAGCCTAAAGTGTGGCAAGACAAATGGAACCTGTTTTTGCTCATCTATTTCTGAAATCAATCAGCCTATAAATCAGCTCTTTTGTTTTGAAGCTATAACCACCACCTTGTGCTCTCCACTTCGTTTTATCCTGGGAAATTAGTCTGAACAATATGAAAAAAGATAGAAAATTTTTGAGGTTGGGGGGGGGATAGAGCCTGCTTTCATTTCCAAAAGTGTAAATTGAAAAATGTGTGATTGGAATGCCAAATAATTATTGAAAGCAGTAGAATTATTTACAAAGATCCAATCAGACTTATCCTTGGCAAAAACAAATGCAGCAAAACTATTCTGCAGGAAAAATATGAGCATAATGAATTTTAAAACAAATGAGAGCACATATAGGTCGCTCTCATCGTCTCTATTTGCAAAGCGACTGTGCTACATTCAAACTGTTAATGAACAGTCAGACCAAGTGTAGAATCAATTACACATTGCTTTCATTCACTTCACTCTAACATGCATAAGCATAATCGGTCCATCTAACAGAATGTGTAATAATGCTGGCGCCAGTCAATCATATTCAAATACAATGAAAGTTAAGGAGAAAACCAGTGCATGGAATTAAATTGATTTTCTTTTCTGAAGATACAACCACAAACCAAGCACTAAAGGTACTATTTGTAAAGCTTATTGGCCAATTTATATGATAAGCACCACCAATCTATAACCTGAAATAGAATACTTGAAGTTCAGTTAACAGAAATTGAATTACCACCTGATAGCATTACACAGTAAATGTTGCTTTTTCTCTCCATATAGGTCAATGTTTTCATATACATGTTTTCAAAGATTGCTTTTATTATATTTCAAGAAACAATCAATTGTCCATAAGACGTTCCTTTGCAAAGTACACTAGACATCAGTAAGAGCGTACTTCAACAATAGCCTTGCAATGTGTTCCTTATTTTGGATTAGTCTCTCATATAGTTCTTACTGCTTTGTCAACTTCTTTTCATGTCCAGAAAGAATAGTTATCCAGTTCTTTGGGTGAATTTGGAAATAAACTAACACTTATAATATTACTTCCTACTCAATTTTTCTTTGAGTTTGTGTTGATTATTTTGTCCCCTGACACTACTGGTTACAAGTGGATTTTAGTTGACCTCTTTTAATACCCTTGTGCTGTGGTTCTCTAAAGAAGATATATATTTGTCTAAGATTAAATACACAGTACTTAAACAACATTTACATTTTGTAGCTGATAAAGGCACACAGAACATAAAGCCAATTCTTGGGTGAATACATCCAGCTCAGTTAGAGCTTTGCTCCCATTTTTATAGGAGAATGTAATAACGATGCCATGTTTTGAACATCATGTGCAAACAATATGCTTCACGGTGGATTTCACTCTCCCCGGTCAACTAGGAAAAGCAACAAAAATCACCTGAAAACTCAACAGAATATGACTAGTTTTCAGAAACTCACCAAGCCACAGGTGAGTTTAGGAGTACATATATGTGTGGCTCATGGACAGAAAAGGGGTGAGGGAGAGATTACCGTGACTAAAAGTGTTGGTATGCATGAGACCCCTTCTGTTCGTTTGGTTTAAATCCCCCCTGCTTAACACTATTCTATTTACATAACCACTTCATTCTATTTACATAACCACTGTTAACAAGTTCCACCCTCCCTCCAGGGCATTTGTGGTTCAGTGATAGGATTCTCACCTAATCTGCCCCCTCTTTGTCACACTCTGATTTTCACCAGTCACTTTTCTCTCCACCCTCTCTATGTCACATCCTGTTTCCACCTTACTTGGCAAGTATATATAAAGACAGCATTGTGAGTTTTACAGTACTGTACTTTGAGTTTAACTTAGCTCGTCTTAGATTGTGCTGCGTCCTGCATGAATAAAGAGATACTGCCTACAGCTCAACCATGAGTCCCTGGTCGTCTGTTACCCGCCCATGAAGCCAGCCCGGCAAAAACAACATAACCTGTCGAAAACAACATAAAAACTGTACTTATGCACCAAACTGGGAAAGTGACAGCTGAAGCACACCACTTCCAGGTCTGAGTCAAAGAAAAAACTGTTAGGAAAAAACTAAAAACACCTAAGCCACAGGTTTATGGCTTGTGGATGGAAAGAGGGTGAGGGAGTGATTCTCAGGACTAAAATCCTATGCTCATGGAAGGCTGGCACCAAATTGGTATACTGGAGCTGAGCGACATCACTTCTGGGTCTGAGTTTAAGTACAAAGAACTGTTTGAAAGAAATAAAATCACCTAAAAAGTTACAAATTTATAACTGTGACCTCTTCAGTTGCCAAGGTTGTTGCCTCACAGAGGCTGTAACATCAGCAGGGAGACCCTATATTGACATCAGGGATAGTAACCCAGCCTGACTCAGGATAACTGCCCCCCCATCAAGATATATAAATGAGGAAATCAAACATCATAGCCATAGTGCCTCCTTCTGGCACAACAACAAAAGAATATTAAATGTACAAACTGAGAAATACACAGGCAGCAATGACAAAAAAAACCCAAACAACCATATAGACACAAATCTAGGAAAAAATGACATAGAGTTCAGAAAACTCATTATAATATCACTTCAAGAAACAAAATTAAGATTCAAGAACTCAGCGATCATTTTACAAAAGAATTACAAAGTACAGAAAGAAAAACAACAACAGCAAAACCCTCCAAACATAAAAAACAAAAGTTGACCAAAAAAAAAAAAAAAAACAGGACTTTACAGTCCAAAAGATACTTTGAATTCAGGTCAGGTAAGCTACCTAACATCAAAACTGAGCTAACTAGGAAAAGGGCAACAAAGATATCCAGAAGTCAGTAGGAGAAAGTAGTCAAAATCAGAGAAGAAATTAATGAAATAGAATCCAGAAAAGATAAATAAAATAGATAAACCACTGGCTAGACACAAAAATAAAAAGAAAGTTATGATAAAAACAATCAGGAATAAGAGAGATGAAATTAGAACTGAAGATGGGAAGATACAAAGAATGATACCTGATTATTATAAACATCTTTATGGGAATAAACTGGGCAACCTAGATGAAATGGATATATTCCTAGAATTATACCTAACCCAAGATGGAACCTAGCCCAAAATGAACCTAAGATAACTTAAACCTAGATAACTTAAACAAGCCAGTCACTACTTTAGAAATTGAATCAGCAATCAAAAATATTTCCAAGAATAAAAGGTCAGGTCCAGACAGAACTAACACCTATTCTGCTAAAACTATTCCAGAAAATTTCAGGAGGGCAAACACTACTAAACATGTCTATGAGTCAAACATCACTTTGATCTCCAAAGCAGGAAAAGAATCTACCAGGAAAGAAAACTATATACCTATATCCCTGGTGAACACTGATGTAAAGATCCTGAACAAGATCTTGGCAAATCGAATCCAACAATATATCAAGAGACTAGTCACCAAGACCAAGTGGGATTCATCCATAGGAAAAAGGGATGGCTGAACATCCACAAATCAATCAATATAATTCATGATATCAACAAAAAGAAAGAAAAAAATCACATGGTCAAATCAATTTATGCCAAAAAGGCATTCAACAAAATGTACACCCATTTATAATAAGAACCATGCAGAAACTGGGAATAGAAGGGCCATCCCTCAATACAATAGAGACAACAAACCTATATCTAACATCATTTCAATGGGGAAAAGCTGATAGCTAACCCCTAAAATCAAGAACCAGACAAAGATGACCACTGTCTCTTCTGGTATTCAACATAGTTCTTGAGGTCCTCACCACTGCAATCAGACATGAAAGAGATATCAAAGGCATAGAGATTGGAAAGGAAGAAATCAAACAACTATTTTCTGATGATATAATATTATACCTGGAGAACCTCAAAGACTCTACCAAAAAATAAAAAACAAAAAGCTACTGGGAATAATTAATAAATTCAGCAGAGTAGCAGGATATAATACAAAATACATAAATATGTGGCATTTCCGTATACAAATAAGAAGTCAGGGGGGTCCAGATAGCGCAGCACATTAAGCGCACGTGGCGCAAAGTGCAAGGACCAGCATAAGGATCCTGGTTCAAGGCCCCAGCTCCCCACCTGCAGGGGGTCACTTCACAAGTGGTGAAGCAGGTCTGCAGATGTTTACCTTTCTCTCCCCCCCTCTGTCTCTCCTCCTCTCTCTTCTCTCTGAACATCCAACATCAATGGCAGGAAGGGCAACAAAATAGGGGGGAAAATGACCTCCAGAAGCAGTGGATTCATAGTGCAGGCACCAAGCCCCAGCAACAACCCTGGAGACAAAAAAAAAAAAAAAAAAAATCAGAGGAAAGGGAAATGAAAGACTGAAAGACTCAGTCCCATTTACAATTGAACCCAAAAAGATAAAATACCCTGGTGAATCTCTTGAAGGTGGTGAAGGATCTTTACAACAAAAACTATAGACATTGATAAAAGGAATAAATAAGAATATACATAAGTAAAAGAACATTCTTTGGTCCTGTATTGGAAGACTTAACATTATTAAAAAGGACATTATACCTAATGCAATATATAATTTTAATGCAATCCTTATCAAAATTCCAATGGGAATTTTTAAGCAAATTGAACAACTTGTCCAAAAATTTCTGTGGAACCACAAAAGGCCATGAATAGCCAAAACACTTCTGAGAAAAAAAAAAAGAATATATATAAAGGTATCATGCTCCCCAAATACAGTTTATACTACAAAACAATAGTAATCAAATCAGCATGATACTGGAGTAAAAATGGACACTTAGATGAATGGAGCAGAATTGAAAGCGCAGAAAAGGGCCCTCACATATACAATGACCTAATATATGACAAAAAAGGCAAAAGCCATTCAATGGAGTAAAGAAGGTCTCTTCAACAGATGGTGCTGGAAAAATTGGACAGGTAGAAAAGTGAAATTAAACCACCACCTAACACCACACACCAAGGTCAAATAAAAATGGATTGAAGATCTGGATATAAGATCAGAAATACTAAAATTTATAGAAGAAAATATTGGTGAAACTTTTGCATCAAGGATGTATTTGGAGACTCAAGCTCCTGGGCATGGGAAATAAAAATGAGTATTAAATGGGAATACATGAAACTAGGAGCTTCTACACATCAAAAGCAAACTACATAGGGATACTCAGGCAACCCAGTAAATGAGAGGAGATAGTTGCACATCACACATCAGGCAACTGATATCAAACGTATACAGAATTGGTGCAGATCTACCAAAAAAATGTGCTAGTGGCTGAGCTCTGACAACATCTCCTGGAAACGGTAGGATTTTCTGCCTTTAGCAGGCCAGCCAATAAGGGGTCCTAGCGGTGACAACAAGGAGGTGACTATAACTTAATTTGGGTTAAGAATTAGAGTAGGGAAAAAAGAGGGAAAAAAATTTTTTTTCTTCCTTTTAATTTTCAAGCATACCTCCTTCCCGCCCCCCCCAACCAGTCCCTGGGGACCAGCTCCTAGCAGGGGAGGGGAGCTCCTTTTCTTTACCAAATTCCTGCCCCACCAGGGAGTATCATTAATTCTAAGTCTATACCCTTCTGAAACCTCTGGCCTTTTTTCTTTCTAAGTAGCCAACCCCCCACCTCACCCTGCATAGCTAATTAAATAATTAAAAATAAATACAAAAAAAAAAAAACCCTTTCCTTTCACTGCCCTTTTATGACTGTTCTTTTTCTTATCTTTTTCTTTTTTTCTCTCTCTCTCTTTCTTTTTTTTTCTTTTTCTCATTCTTGTCATCCCTTCTTCCTTAATCCTACAGCTTCCAAAGTCACAGCCCCCAGCCCCCAAACCACAGTGTGCTTTTTTGAATTCACTGATACACATTTGGGAATTTCCTTTCACTGCTCTTTAATTACAGCTCTTTTTCTTATCTTTTCCCTTTTCTCTCTCTCATCTCTCTCTCTCTTTTTCTTTTTTTTAATCTTGTCATACACTTCTTCCTTCTATGCCTTTCTGAATTTGTGAATTATTTTGGCGAAGAAATCTGACTCAGAGTGGACTCTCTATGTGTGTATCTCTGCTCTAGTTCCCTTTCCCATCTTGGTATCCCTAGAATATACAGTGGATAGTAGATTTGCATAACTGTCTATTCTTGCTATCCTTTCTTTCTTTTCTCTTTCTTCACTGAGGTTTGGTTACTATTTTTTCACGGACTGGAGAAATTGTTTGGTTAACTGGTAATGATTAAACTACTTCAATACTTGCTTCAGTAGCTACTGTAATTCCTGAGTTTGGTGAGTGCAATTGTCATAAAGGTATTTAGTACAGTGTTACTTGTACTCAAGACACAACAACTGAGGAACAACAGAGCATAAAAAAAAAGAAAAACATAAATTAAAAAAATGGGTAGATCAAAAACAAATAAAACTGCTACTCCAATGAATGAAGACAAGAGCCCAGAAGAAACTACAAATCAGCCAGAAGTAACCATAGATAAGAAAAGTATGCAAGCAATAATAAATTTATTAATCACAGAAATGAAAACAACATTGGAGGAAAGGAATGGTAGTATTAGGGAAACAACAGTTGAGACCCCCAAGGAAAATACTGATTATCTTGAGGCAATTAGAGAACTGAAAGCTGAAATAGCTGTAATGAAGAAAGAAGCTGAGGCAAGGGAAAGCAGACTAACAGAAGTAGAAAACAGAATTAGACAGAGGATGAGTTAGAGAAAACGAAGAAAGAGGTGAAAGAGCTTAAAAAGAGATTGAGAGATAATGAAAACAACAACAGAGACATATGGGATGATATCAAAAGAAGTAACATTCGTATAATTGGCCTGCCAGAGGAAGAAAGAGAGGAAGGGGAAGCAAACATTCTAGAGGAAATAATACAAGAAAACTTCCCAGACCTGAATAACAGAAAGGACATCAAGATTCAAGAGGCCCAGAGAGTACCAAACAGAATCAACCCAGACCTGAAGACACCAAGACACATCATAGTCACAATGAGAAGAAGTAAGGATAAAGAAAGGATCCTAAAGGCTGCAAGAGAGAAACAAAAAGTCACATACAAGGGAAAACCCATAAGATTATCTGCAGACTTCTCCACTCAAACTCTAAAAGCCAGAAGGGAGTGGCAAGATATCTATCGATCCCTGAATGAAAAAGGGTTTCAACCAAGGATAATATATCCTGCTAGACTTTCATTCAAACTAGATGGAGGGATCAAAACCTTCTTAGATAAACAACAGTTAAAGGAGGCAACCATCACCAAGCTGGCCCTGAAAGAGATTCTGAAAGACCTCTTATAAACAAGAACATCACTATAATACTTGCAATATATCAGAGCAAACAAATTTTTTTGGAACAATGGCACTATAATACATTAAATCCATAATATCAATAAATGTCAATGGCTTAAACTCACCCATAAAAAGGCACAGGGTGGGGGGATGGATCAGAAAACATAACCCAACCATATGCTGCTTGCAAGAATCCCATCTATCACAACAAGATAAACACAGACTTAAAGTGAAAGGATGGAAAACTATCATACAGGCTAACTGACCACAAAAAAAGGCAGGAACCGCCATTCTCATCTCAGACACGATAGATTTTAAATTAAATAAAGTATTAAAAGATAGGCAATGACATTACATAATGATTAGAGGATCAATCAGCCAAGAAGACTTAACAATTATTAACATCTATGCACCCAATAAGGGACCATCTAAATACATTAAGCACCTATTGAAAGAATTTCAAAAATACATCAATAGTAATACAATAATAGTGGGAGACTTCAATACCCCACTCTCACACTTAGACAGATCAACAAAGCAGAGAACCAATAAAGATACAAGAGAATTGAATGAAGAGATCAACAGACTAGACCTCTTGGACATTTTTCAGACTCCTCCACCCCAAAAAAACTGGAATACACCTTCTTTTCAAATCCACATAACACATACTCAAGGATGTTAGGCCACAAAGACAGCATCAATAAATTCAAGAGCATAGAAATCATCCCAAGTATCTTCTCAGACCACAGTGGAGTAAAACTAACAATTATCAACAAACAGAAAATTATTAAAAGACACAGAATTTGGAAACTAAACAACATGCTCCTTAAGAACCACTAGGTCAGAGACTCACTCAAGCAGGAAATTCAAATGTTCCTGGAAACTAATGAAAATGAAGACACAACCTCTCAAAATATTTGGGACACAGCTAAAGCAGTACTGAGAAGGAAACTTATAGCCAAACAATCACATATTAAACACCAAGAAGAAGCTCAAATGAACGACCTTACTGCACACCTCAAGGACTTAGAGGAAGAGGAACAAAGGAACCCTAAAGCAACCAGAAGGACAGAAATCACTAAAGTTAGAGCAGAAATAAACAACATCGAAAATAAAAGAACCATACAAAAGATCAATGAAGCCAAATGTTGGTTCTTTGAAAGACTAGAAAAAATTGACAAGCCCCTAGCCAGACTCACCAAACAAAAAAGAGAGAAGACTCAAATTAATAGAATTGTAAATGATGCAGGAGATATCACAACTGACACCACAGAAATCCAGAGAATCCTGCGAAACTTCTATAAAAAATTATATGCCATCAAGCTAGAGAATCTGGAAGAAATGGAACAATTCCTAGAAACATATGCCCTTCCAAAACTGAACCAAGAAGAACTACAAAATCTAAATGCACCAATCACAGACAAAGAAATTGAAACAGTTATTAAGAATCTTCCCAACAACAAAAGTCCTGGACCAGATGGCTTCACAAATAAATTCTACAAAACTTTCAGGAAACAGTTAGTACCCATACTTCTTAAGCTTTTCCATAAGATCGAAGAAACAGGAATACTCCCTTCCACCTTCTATGAAGCCAACATCACCCTGATACCAAAAGCTGATAGGGACAGAACAAAAAAGGAAAACTACAGACCAATATCTCTGATGAACATAGATGCCAAAATATTAAACAAGATCTTGGCCAACCGGATACAGCAACATATCAAAAAGCTTGTTCATCATGACCAAGTGGGATTCATCCCAGGAATGCAAAGTTGGTTCAACATCCGTAAGTCAATCAATGTCATTCACCACATCAATAAAAGCAAAGCCAAAAACCACATGATTATCTCAATAGATGCAGAGAAAGCCTTTGACAAAATCCAATACCCATTCATGCTCAAAACTCTACAAAAAATGGGAACAGATGGGAAATTCCTCAAGATAGTGGAGTCTATATATAGCAAACCTACAGCCAACATCATACTCAATGGACAGAAGTTGAAAGCATTCCCCCTCAGATCGGGAACTAGACAGGGCTGTCCACTGTCACCGTTACTCTTCAACACAGTATTGGAAGTTCTTTCCATAGCAATCAGACAAGAGAAAGAAATCAAAGGAATACAGATTGGAAGGGAAGAAGTCAAGCTCTCACTATTTGAAGATGATATGATAGTATACATAGAAAGACCTAAAGAATCCAGTAGAAAACTACTGGAAATTATTAGGCAATATAGCAAGGTATCAGGCTACAAAATCAATGTACAAAAATCAGTGGCATTTCTTTATGCAAACACTAAATCTGAAGAAGAAGACATCCAGAAATCACTCCCATTTACTGTTTCAGCAAAATCAATCAAATACCTAGGAATAAAGTTGACCAAAGAAGTGAAAGACATATATACTGAAAACTATGAGTTGCTACTCAAGGAAATAGAAACTGATATCAAGAAATGGAAAGATATCCCATGCTCATGGATTGCAAGAATAAATATCATCAAAATGAATATTCTCGCCAGAGCCATATACAAATTTAATGTGATACCCATCAAAGTTCCACCAAGCTTCTTTAAGGAAATAGAACAAAAACTACATTCATTTATCTGGAACCTGAAAACACCTAGAATTGCCAAAACCATCTTGACGAAAAGAAACAGAAATGGAGGCATCACACTCCCAGACCTTAAACTATATTATAAAGCCATCATCATCAAAACAGCATGGTACTGGAACAAAAATAGGCACACGGACCAGTGGAACAGAATTTAAAGCCCAGAAATAAATCCCAACACCTATGGGCATCTAATCTTTGATAAGGGGGCCCAAAGGATTAAATGGAAAAAGGAGGCTCTCTTCAACAAGTGGTTCTGGGAAAACTGGGTTTAAACATGCAGAAGAATGAAATTGAACCACTTTATCTCGCCAGAAACAAAAATCAACTCCAAATGGATCAAAGACCAAGATGTCAGACCAGAAACAATCAAATACTTAGAGGAAAACACTGGTAAAACACTTTCCCACATACACCTCAAGGACATCTTTGATGAATCAAACCCAATTGCAAGGAAGACTAAAGCAGAAACAAACCAATGGGACTACATCAAATTGAAAAGCTTCTGCACATCCAAAGAAACTATTAAACAAACAGAGAGACCCCTCACAGAATGGGAGAAGATCTTCACATGCCAGACATCAGACAAGAAACTAATCACCAAAATATATAAAGAGCTCAGCAAACTTAGCACCAAAAAAGCAAATGACCCCATCCAAAAATGGGCAGAGGATATGAACAAAACATTCACTACAGAGGAGATCCAAAAGGCTAACAAACATATGAAAAACTGCTCTAGGTCACTGATTGTCAGAGAAATGCAAATTAAGACAACACTAAGATACCACCTCACTCCTGTAAGAAAGGCATACATCAAAAAGGACAGCAGCAACAAATGCTGGAGAGGATGTGGGATCAGAGGAACCCTTTTATATTGCTGATGGGAATGTAAATTGGTACAGCCTCTGTGGATAGCAGTCTGGAAAACTCTCAGAAGGCTAGACATGGACCTTCCATATGACCCAGTAATTCCTCTCCTGGGGTTATACCCCAAGGACTCCATAACACCCAACCAAAAAGAGGTATGTACTCCTATGTTCATAGCAGCACAATTCATAATAGCTAAAACCTGGAAGCAACCCAGGTGCCCAGCCACAGATGAGTGGCTGAGAAAGCTGTGGTATATATACACAATGGAATACTATGCAGCTATCAAGAACAATGAACCCACCTTCTCTGACCCATCTTGGACAGAGCTAGAAGGAATTATGTTAAGTGAACTAAGTCAGAAAGATAAAGATGAGTATGGGATGATCCCACTCATCAACAGAAGTTGAGGAAAAAGATCTGAAAGGGAAACTAAAAGCAGGACCTGACCTAACTGTAAGTAGGGCTTCAAAATAAAATCCCTGTGGTGAGGGGTAGACATTCAGCTTCCTGGGCCAGTGGGGGGTGGGAGTGGTTGGGAGGGATGTGTCACAGTCTTTTGGTGGTGGGAATGGTGTTTATGTACATTCCTAGCAAAATGTAGACATATAAATCAGTAGTTGATTAATATGAGAGGGGGAAAATCAATTGTATGTCTCAAAGTTTTTCAAAACACAAACTGAATCTTTTTAATATATAGGCTGTGTATTTGATATGCATGCTCTCTCAAAAGCCTAGACCAAGTAGATTAGAAGCATCCAATAGCACAGCTATATACAAGATACTGGATACTGTACAGCAAACCATAACAAAAGGACTTTTCAAAGTTAACCCAATTACCAAATAATGTGATGATAACATTAACTATCGATTGTCTTTTTGAACCCTAAGACAGCAGGAACCTCACATCTGCACTATAGAGCCCTTACTTCCCCCAGTCCTGGATCCCTTGGATAGGGCCCACTTTCCCGTATGCGTCTTTCAATCCATACCAAATAATATTGCATCCGCCGATCACAACCTAACCAACACAACGATTGCCACCTCAACATGCTTCACCTCAGACTGTGTCCAGAGACTTCACGAGTGGAATGACAACCCTTCAGCTTCATTACTCGGGTGAGACCTTTCCTTTTATAGTACACTCTAATTTCATCTCAGGTGGTTCACTTTCTAACAAAGTCCCATAACCTATATATACACCAGTTTCTGTGAGAGAGAGCTTATGTGCACACGTATCCATAAACTACTGCAAAATATATACCTGAAAGCAGAAGTACATTAGAGTTTGCAGTGAGTACCCCCCCTAACACTTCCTCTCCACTATTCCAAGCTTTGGGTCCATGATTGCTCAACAATTTGTTTGGCTTCATATGTTAACTCTCTTTTCAATCACCAGGTTCCAGATGCCACCAGGATGCTGGCCAGGCTTCCCTGGATTGAAGACCCCACCAATGTGTCCTGGAGCTCAGCTTCCCCAGAGACACACCCTACTAGGGAAAGAGAGAGGCAGACTGGGAGTATGGACTGACCAGTCAACACCCATGTTCAGCGGGGAAGCAATTACAGAAGCCAGACCTTCTACCTTCTGCAACCCTCAATGACCCTGGGTCCATGCTCCCAGAGGGATAGAGAATGGGAAAGCTATCAGGGGAGGGTGTGAGTTATGGAGATTGGGTGGTGGGAATTGTGTGAATTGTACCCCTCCTACCTTATGGTTTTGTTAATTAATCCTTTCTTAAAAAAATAAAAAAAAAAGCAAAAATAACCCAATAAAATGTGGGCTAAAAAACTAAACAGACAATGTTCTAAAGAAGAGATACACATGCCCCATAGACACATGAAGAAATGTTTCACTTCACTTATCGTTAGAGAATTGCAAATTAAAACTGTACTGAGGTTCCCTTTCACATCTGAGAGAATGGCTCACTCACATCAACAAACCAGGAAATGGCAGGTGTTAAAGAGGTTGTGAAGAAAAAGAACTCTGCTACATTGCTGGTGGGAATGCAAACTTGGGGCAGCCCCTTTGGAAGACTTGATGAAGAGTTCACAAACAAACAAAAATATAAGTACCTTATGGTCCAGAAATATTACTCTTAGGAATTTATACTTGGACAAACACTAATTAGAAGAGACATTATTCACCCCTGTGTTCATAGCTGCATTATTCAGAATAGCCAAAAAGTAGATGCTTCCTATATGCCCATTAACAGATGACTGGCTAAAGAAGTTATTAAATATATATTCCGTGGAATATTTCTCTGCCATCAAAAAATATGATATTGTGTCCTTTGGGACAAAAATGGATGGAATTGGAGGT
The DNA here is from genome assembly GCF_950295315.1 of Erinaceus europaeus. Taxonomy (NCBI): domain Eukaryota; kingdom Metazoa; phylum Chordata; class Mammalia; order Eulipotyphla; family Erinaceidae; genus Erinaceus; species Erinaceus europaeus. The sequence continues at coordinate 59,348,358 of NC_080162.1, forward strand.
GATTATGCTTAGTGAAATTAGTAAAGAGATGAAAGACAACAACCATACAGTTTCACTGTGGATTCTAGAGATCTGATTTACATGAACTTGCCAAAAATAAATAAATAAAAATATAAACAAAACAGAAGGAAGCAAAGTTATTGTAAGACTTGTTAGAACTACAGTGGTTATCTTTGGGAGGTGGGATGGTAGAGATACTGACCTTTGGTGGTAGATGTGGTGTGGAACTATACACTGTAATCGGACAATCTTGTAACCTACTATTAATTACAAATAAAAAGTATTAAAAATATACTTCATTATGTTCAAAGTGCAGAATTAAGCTTCAATGATGTTTAAGTTATAAAATGTTATTCAACTTCTTCCCAAAGTGCTATATTTTATAAATAAAAGAGGGGGCAAAGCTCATCTCTAACTTTGATTAGCTCACTCTTATCTTCCAAAGATCTATTTAGAGTTAATTCTATTGATGGGAGTCTGAGTAGTTCCAACTGGACCCCTATACATTCATTTTTAAATAACATTTATTGAAGTTCATGTAAAAGGGATATCCTGTGGTAAACCATTTACAGAATCTTTGAGATTCCACAGGGTATTGGGAGCATATACATCACAATACTGTTATTTCCAACATAGAGGGTTCTTAGAGAAACTGTGGGAAATTAGCCATGAAACGCCAATATTTCCCATCATTCTAGCAAGAATCCAAAGAGAACACATCCTAGAAGGAAATGAGTCAAATATGTGGCATTTCTAAGGCATCAATACCAGGGGTGAGAGGAGGTGGAGATCCTGATAGACAATATGACTGCTTCAAGCAAGGAAATAATCAGGTCTTTGTTCTGGTTTAAGAGATGGCAGAATTTTGCAGTTTTTTCAGAGATGTAAAATTAATACTTTATTAAGAGGAAAGGAAGCTTTAAAATCTGATGTAGGTGGTAAAAATAAGTAAGTATTGGTCCCCTTTGGGATAAGAACTCTACAAATGCAGAAAGTAGACTAAGACTGAAAAGTGAAGAGGGGTCAATGTCAGGACAAGCAGGCTGATGGGTTGTATGTGCCTGTTTTTCCTCAGCCTTCCTTCTTATCTTCCTTGCCACAAGTCTGAATAAGACAGTCTCTTCCACAGTCCTTCACTCACTCAATTTTGTTCCTTACTCAATAATGTTTAGTGAGAATATCTACTATGTGCCAGGTTAATGGTATACATATTCCATTTACTTGCAGTAAGCAAGTCTTGTGCTGTTCTTATTCCAGACCATACCTGTTGACAGAAGGATTTCTGCATTTTTATCTCCACAATTTTCTTTTGCATTTCATTAATCCTCCAAATAATTTCCTTCTGTGACGCTGCAATCCATGAACAATACTACATGACATAAAATTGAACTTATTTCTCTCTTTTTTTTTTGGTCTTCAATATCACTTTTGTTTTATCCTATATATGACTCTTAACATGAATCTTCCTGAAATGAATTTATTTGTCAGCACTTCTCAGTAACACAAATATTCTGTCTGAGGAAACAGTTTGTTTCCGGTCATTGGAAGCGATCAAATATGACTATATATGTGCTCAGAAATTCATTATAATTCTGTAATGTTATTATGAATATGTTTTCCAGATTTAAAAGGAAACTGCATGTTTTTCTGAAGAAAACATGACCAATCTATGTCTGAATCACTCACAGAGGCAAGAAGTATATAGGAATAGTTGCTTAATTGATAGTGAATCTGTAGGTAATTAAATAAAACTTGGCTCAAAGTAATCAGTCTAACCAGAAATGATACACTGGGTTAGAGAAAACAATAAAAGTGAATGGGTAGTCTAGACTGGAAAAGTAATTATAATGATTCAGATCTGTTTCTACATATACTCAGCAAAGTCTCATCAAATATTTTCTAATAATCATACCACAGATGATAAAAATGACTCAAACACCATTACACCATTTTGTCATTACTTAACAAAAGCTATGAGATTATTCTCATAAAGTCACTAACAGAAAAAATATAGATATGGTCACTTCTCTGTGTTTTTATGAGAGACAATTAAACGCATTTTAAGTATCATTTTTCTCATTTACATATAGCTCATGTTAGAATAAGTTCACATTCTGCTAGAAAGTGGCTTTGTCTCTCAAGTCACAAAATGGAAAGTGACAGTTTCTCTACATATCTTCTCAAAGAATTAATGGGATCACTGGTCAGATTTCTTTTTAAGAAAAATGACATTTGGATAAAATGAACCTACCCCTCCATCAAAATTTATCTATGTTCAATTTTTCTTTGAGACAAGTGCGATCATAGGACACAGTTCAGGACTTCAGCTAATCTATACACATTTACCTGTATTTTCACTTGGGTTCTACTCATGGTGGATGCTTTTACAGCAGGGACTATAATTTCTAAAGGAAATTTTGTTTAATGCAGACAAATGAAAAGGAAATTTTAAGAATTTGACCAATAGAAGCTTTGCAATAAAATAACTTGCTGAAATTCCCATACTATGAAGTTACATTTTTCTTGAGTTTAAGTTACCCAAATTAATAACATGAAAAAAGGGTGAAGGGAAGTAACAAAATATTCAAGTAATGAAGACTTCTAAAGAAGCACTCACATTGGGTGCTTAATCTAACATGAACTTGAAGACTTTGGCTTTTACTTCTGGCTCCTGGAGATCATTCTACATTTCCACCTATCAAAAATTACTAAGCCCCCTTTTCATACGATAATAGTTATTTTCAAAAATTTTGGCTTTGGGAGCTCTTTCTACTCCAAAAAATAATCAAGTGTTCCCCAAAGCCTTTGTTTTGTTGGTTCTTATCTGTCAAATAAGACAAAAAAACAGATCTATCATTGGTTTTCAAGAAAATGATGTGACATGTAGCCACTGGAAAACTGTTTAGTGTACTAGAGAGAAAAATGCATATAGCCTCTAAGTATTATTATAAACATTATTTCAATTTGTTGAAAAGGGGGCTCAAAGCTAACTATAAAGTTTGCCCTACTGGAGCTTCTTATTGTGTAGCTCTGGTAAATAAATAAAAAATATCTCTGTTTTCTAACACAACACAAATATCATTAAATAATTGTATAGTCCTTAAGACTAAAGGGATTTTGAAATCTCTCAACTGCATGGAGAAAAACAGATATGTTAGACTTGTTAAATGTTGCTTGTTTCTGAACCTCAACTTTTATACGTGATGACAAATTTTTAAAAAATTGCAATTTTAAATAAATGAATTATTTTGGATGTTTCTTAGTTGAAAATAAAATGTTGTTATGCTGAGAAAGGGATCCAGGGTCTTACATATGTGCCATACTATTGATCTGACTCCTCAGCCAGTTATTATTTCTACCATTTATGATGGTGTTCTGTTTGTTTTTGTCTCTTTGTTTTTAATGCAGGGCCAGGAATGGAATCCAGAGTCCCCCACATGCAATTTGTTTACTTTATTGACTGGTCAGCTCCCTGGCTGCTTTGCTTAAATTTTAGAATCTAAAATAATTTAGATTTCTCTTCTATAGATGTTGAGGTGCTCATTTCTACTTACCAATTTCATGCCAATGAAGAATTATTATAACACAAGCAGTATTTAAGAATTCAACTTAAGGAAGTGAATTTGTTTTGCAGAAACTTATCATGGGGACCTGAGAAATTGTATCTGTGTGTCAACAATTGTACAGAATACCATTAACCATCCCTTCCCCAAAGCCATGACCACAGATGTGAGCTCAGGCCTACAAGGATAGGCTCCTGTGCTGAATATGGGACCCAGATCAAATTTATGGGGTCTACAGTTAGCAACATTTATATACTTCTCCCATATTTGGGAGCTACTATCTTCCCTGATTCAGCTTTCTAGTCCTTTTTCCAACTATGACACCATCTCTCCAGACAATACCTTGAATCTACCTGTATGTTAGCTGTCAGACTTAGGCAAAAACTAGTAAAATCATGGGCCCCTTGGAATATACCTAAAATAGATCTATTAGCTTTTTTCCAATATTCATCTGCAATATTCTTGCCTTTAGGTTCATGATTAGTCAACAATTTGTCCTGGAGCTCTGCCTCACCAGACTCCTGTCCCACTAGGGAAAGAGAGAGACAGGCTGAGAGTATGGATCAACCGGCCAATGCCCATGTTCAGTGTGAAAGCAATTACAGAAGCCAGACCTTCTACCTTCTGCAACCCATAAAGAACCTAGGCCCATACTCCCAGAGGAATAAAGGATAAAAAAGCTACCAAGGGAGGGGATGGGATAGGGAGTTTGGTGGTGGGAATTTTTTTGTAATTTTTTTTAATATTTATTTATTTATTCCCTTTTGTTGCCCTTGTTTTTTATTGTTGTAGTTATTATTGTTGTTGTTATTGATGTCGTTGTTATTGGATAGGACATAGAGAAATGGAGAGAGGAGGGGAAGACAGAGAGGGGGAGAGAAAGATAGACACCTGCAGACCTGCCTCAACGCTTGTGAAGCAACCCCTCTGCAGGTGGGGAACCAAGGGCTCAAACCCGGATCCTTCTGCTGGTCCTTGCGCTTTGCGCCACATTTGCTTAACCCGCTGCACTACTGCCTGACTCCCTGGTGGTGGGAATTTTGTAGAATTGTACCCCTCTTATCCTATGATCTTGTCAATATTTCCATCTTATAAATTTAAAAAAATTAAAAAAGAAATAAAGCCAATATAACTTGCCAAGTGAGTCTAGCAGAGAAGAAAAGGGTAGAAACAGATTTTAAAGCAAAAAAAAAAAAAAAAAATCTGTAAGCCATCAATGGAGCAAAGCAAGAGTGATCTTCTGGATCACTTTTTTCCCAAGATAAATTGTAACAATGTTTTACTTCTCTTCTTGAAGAATTAATTAGAAGCCACTGAAGGGAAATCATATAATTAACTTTAAACCATGCTGATATAAATTTAGGATTATTCAAGAAACTTAAAATCAGCAAACTTTGATGATGTCTTCCAATTAGGTAAAGAGAGAGGGGCAAGTAAAATTTATTCAAAGTAACCTTACTCTGAATAACTGTAGGGATGACAGAAATAGGGAGATCAGAAATAAGGTTTTGTAAAGCTTCTGAAAAATGGCTTCCAAAAGCAGTGGATTTCTAGTGCCAACACTGAGTTACAAAGATAATGCTGACGGCAATTTAAAAAAAAAGTACAGTCAAGAAAACTTAATTTTCTTTTTTAATGTTTTGTTATTTATTTATTTTAGCAAAACACTGCTCAATTCTGGTTTATGGTGGTGGGGGGGGACTGAATTATCGACCTTGGAGCTCAAGTGTGAGAGTCTCTCTCTTTTTTCTTGTTTCCAGGGTTATTGCTGGGACTGGGTGTCTGCACTACGAATCTACTGCTCTAGGAGGCCATTTTTCCCATTTTGTTGCCCTTGTTGTTACCCTTGTTGTTGTCATTATTGTTGTTGTCACTGCTGTCGTCGTTGGCTAGGACAGAGAGAATTCGAGAGAGGAGGAGGAGACAGAGAGGGGGAGAGAAAGACAGACACCTGCAGCCATGCTTCACTGTTTGTGAAGTAACCCCCCTGCAGGTGGGGATCCGGGGCTCAAACCGGGATCCTTATGCCTGTACTTGTGCTTTGTGTCATGTGCGCTTAACCCACTAAACTAACCCACTTTACCCCGAAGAGTCTCTTTGCATAACCATTATGCTATCTACCCCCACCCCGTAATTTTCCTATAATCAAGGTAGCTTTAATTTTCTTGTATTATTGCTTCTCGGCCTTTTGGCTAAGATCAAGTGTAATTTTCTTGTCTTTCTCACCTATTTTTCACTTGGCATGGATTTACCAAAGACAGAGGAATATATTACTGAGTCCTTTGAACATAATACATTAAGAGACTAAATTCGAAGTGGTCAATATATGTCTTACAAGATTATCAGAAACCATTAATATGGAACCACTCAAAGTAAACCGAGAGAACTTATCATAATTCATATGCTAAGAATTAATTGTTTTCATGGGGACTTTGCAAATTAAGTAATAAGCATCAGCTTTTAAAAAAATACAATTTTATCTTAAATAACTAAATTGCATCTAGTGACTGATTATTTTGTTTAAAAAGCAGAAATTTCAAATTTTTTTCACAAATGGTTTTGTGAACGAGGTGGCCTGGAAATATAACTGTAGAGGAACTCTGATGAGAGAAGTGAGTAGGGTAAAAGAAAGACTAGAACAAAAAACTTGATTATAGATCAATGTTGAGAAATGTTCTTAAATGATCCTTACTGAAAAATGTTTTGCATGTACAAACTATTGTATTAACTGTCGACTGTAAAACATTAATCCCCCAATAAAGAAATTAAAAGAAAAAGACGGCTACTGGAATGTGTAATTATAGTCAGATAATGCCATATAGGGAACAAAAAAATATATATCCCAGTGAAAAGTTCTACTCATCAACTGGGTGAATATGAGCAAATTATATTCCTTTTGTATAAATAAATTGTGCTTGTTATGGGGAATAAATTTTGTATAATATATGAAAGGATCAAGTACAGTACTTAGCATGTAATGAACTCTGACTTAATTATCACTAGTAAATTTACATAACTATTTAAATTGTACATAAATTGGATAACAACAAAATCACATTTTATCAGAACTTTAATCTTCCTCTTGTTAGGATAACTTTTGCTAACTTCCACACATATTACATAGAACTCTTTTGCTAACAACATATTTTCCCCTCTTTTTGGAGCCAAGCTCTTCTATATATGTGTTTGACTACTTGTAAACATTGTTTTCATTCAAACAGACTGAGAACATTAGAAAAAAAATAAATGTCAGGGAGAGACACCACATCATCAGAGCTACCTCATCTGGTGGAGGGGTTGGAACATGGGCTGTGTACAGGGCAATGCATGCCCTTCCTAGTAAGCTAACTCTCAGACCAAGATAACAATATTTTTACTGAGTATAAATTCTTTTGTTTCTTGGGTAAAAACTTGTAAAAGTTAGTTCATAAGTGAATTCACATTCATCTCACACTTCTATAGCCATATGAAAATATCATATATTTTCAGAAGATTTTCATTTCTAAAGTGGTCAATCCCTTGGAAGGCAATTTCTTTTCTTTCTTTCTTTTTTTTTTTTCATTTGTCAAAGCTCTTTTTATTTATAATCTCTTCCTCTTGTCAAAACTCTTTTTATTTATAATCCCTTCCTTGCCGGGCTAGTGTGGGGGTGCCTCTTCCCGGGTGCATGCTCTCTGGGTTGGAGAGAATGTGACCAGAGCCAGCCTGGACTGCTACTCAGCAATGCAAGGGAGATGACTCAGGAACCAAACACGTGGCAGCAGTGAGGCAATACAAGCTCTTTACTGATCAGAGAGATATGGCTTTTAATAGACAGATCTGGAAGTAGCAAGTCGGAAATGGAAATGGCTAGGAAAGGGGCGGAGAAAGGCAAAATGGAGCTGGAAAGGTAGGAACTTCCTTAGCAACTGTTGAGAAGGTTTTAACTGGTTAATACTACCCTGGAGGCAGGGAGGGTCTTGAGGGTAGAAAAAAGATAGATCAAAGGAATGGAATGGGTGGGGATCTTTCAGGCAAAACAATAATTATGTAGATAGGCCATAGTATGAGGTATGCAGGGTGCTTTGTGAGCCCTGCAGAGCTAAACCACATCCTCACAATATCCCGACACTTCCTCTTGTCAAACCTCTTTTTATCTGTAGTCCCTTCCTCTTGATACTTGATAGCAGGGTCAAATGGGAGTCTCAGGCATGCAGGTCTTATGCTTTCCCTTATGATCAATTACCTTAATACTCTTCTAACTTTTAGCAAGGGTTGTGTGACTGAGTAGTGGTGCACCTATGCACAAAGACCCAGGTTTAAGTCTCTGGTCCCGTATGTGTGTGTGTGTGTGTGTGTGTGTGTGTGTGTGTGTGTGTGTGTGTGTGTGTGTGTAAGAGAGAGAGAGAGAGAGAGAGTATGTGTTGCTTCTTCTTGAGTGGTGAAGCAGTGGTGCAGGTGTCTATCTTTCTCTCTCCCTCTCTATATTTCTCTTCCCTCACAATTTCTGGCTGTACCTGAAGAAAACAGAGAAAGAGGAGAAGAATTGGAGAAAGAAGAAGAGGAGAAGAAGGATGGGGGATGAAAGGGTAGAGGAGAAGGAAGGGAAGGACGAGAGAGTGAGGGAAAGAGAAAGGGAGTGAGGAAAGGAAGTAGGAAGGAAGGAAGGAAGGAAGGAAGGAAGGAAGGAAGGAAGGAAGGAAGGGAGGAAGGGAAACTATAGCTGCTGGTTGTAATGGGTTCATCATACAGGTACCAAGATTCAGTGAAAACATTGTTGACAATAAAATAAAGAAATAGAAAAGATTTATAAATATAACAAGGAATAAATTATAAGCAGAGAGAAATAAACTACAAATATTGGGCATTATATGCTTTCAATTCTCTAGAAGATTAAATTTTACTTTTTATATTTTTTATTTATTATTAAGAGTTTGTTACAAGATTTTAAGACTACAATATATAGCTCCATAACACACCCACCACCAAAATTCCATATCCCCAACCTCCCAACTATGAAAAATAACCACCATAGTTCTCACAAACCTTACAGTTTTCCTTGTTTCTGTTTTATTTGAATTTTTTTTTTTTTTAGATATGGTTATACTATCACTAGGAAAAGGATTCCAGATACTCACCATACAAAGTATAATGTTCTATCATACAATAAAAATTATGGAATGCTACCTTAGCATAAAAAATGCCAGGTCTGTGGTGGGGTGGTGTTATGCTGGTAAAGTACATATTACTATGCACAAGGACCCATGGTGAATTTATAGGAATAATCTGAGCAATAGAGCAATAAATAAATAAATAAAGATCTTGGCAGTCGCTTAATGGAATTATTACAAAGGCAAATTTATATGCAGGTTATTGGACAGTATTCATTTTACCTTACAAGAAAATTTTAAAATTGGTTTTAGGAAAAGAGCACCTGATAATAAACTTGTAATTTCAAGAGTTGCACAAGATAAGGGCTGAAAATTACAACAAGCCAGGTACCATGTCAGCTCTGATATACTACAACACTTCTTTATGAGCACATTACATTTCAGAGAGCTAATAATAAAAAGAAGTGATGCTGAGATGATGAATTGATGCTTTGCAATTAGACCTATTAGAATTCACAAGAGTCGACAGGCAATAATCAAACTCTATTTATGCTGCCCATTGCAATTATATTTGCACTTAAGAATCAATAAAGCACATAATGACTTGCACTTGATTAAGGAATTCATGAGAAATGGAATTTTAATTAGTGTGTAGAAAATTTGGGTCATTTATTACTTTTACAGGACAACAAATTGTGAAAACTTGTTGAGTTAAAGCAGTCAGCAGCGATTGATATTTGCTGATCACAGTGAGGGGCTTGGACAGAGAAACTTTGTAATAGTTCCTGTCCTCTCCTGAAATTATAATTAACAAAGTAAACCTATCATTAAAAACTGAATAAGAAGTATGTGAATCTGATGACATGATGGTTGATTAATAAAACTAACATTAAAATCTACTCCCAATTTTACTTTCTCAAGTCACAGTATTTCATATTATTCACACACATACACACACACACACACACACACACATCCCATATCAGAAGAAACAAATACCCACTATTATCTATATAAATCAAATATAGTATATGTCTTTAGAAGAGGTAGGGTTATTAATTTAATATAGAAATTTTTAAAGTTCAGTGAGTGAAGATTATGCTTAATCAATGTGCACATTCTTTTTTTAAATATATATTTATTTAATACCTTTGTGTTGCCCTTGTTTTTATTGTTGTTGTAGTTATTATTGTTGTTGATGTTGTCATTGTTGGATAGGACAGAGAGAAATGGAGAGAGGAGGAGAGAAAGATAGACACTTTCAGACCTGCTTCACCACCTGTGAAGTGACTCCCCTGCAGGTGGGGAGCCGGGACTTGAACCGGGATTCTCACGCTGTCCTTGGCTTTGTGCCACTTGCACTTAACCTGCGGTGCTACTGCCTGATTCTCCAATGTGCACATTCTAAGGGTTAACTATAAAAACCTGCAATGTAGTGGCTGCTTGTTTTTAATAATGTTTATTCATAACATATATTCTGTTATAATGCACTTGACCTTGGGCAAGAAGATTAAATTCTCTTAGCTTAGTACATCACAACCATAAGTAATAGGCTTTGGCATTTAACACATAAGTTAATGGAAATTCATTTTATGAAAAAATTCCTGGATATTGACTAAAATGCACCATATTTATAAATAGAAAATGTTAAATGCCACTTTGCAATATAGTCAATTTAATAACATTTCTCATGCTCAATTTTCTATTTGAAAAGCTAGTCTAAAACACAAATAGTCAAGGAATAGTTATAATCACTGCTGTGTTCTGTGAATAAATGGAAACAAAGACAATACAATAGTCCTTTTTATTCAGTTCATAAAACCACCAGGGAAACAAATCAATATCTATGACAATAAATCATTGATTTAATACCTAAACAAAGGAAATAATTTTGAAAGCATTCTCTACATTTACTTGAAAAAGTTTGTTTTGTGGTTGAAATTATGCTGATTTGAGATGCAAGATTTTCAAAAAGAGAAGGTAAGAAAGTGTATCTACAGTGACATCTGACTTGTTTTCAACTCATTAGGAAAATAATGATCTACAAGTCAGTTGTCAGATGGATACAACTTTGTATTACCCTATGACAGTTGTCTGCTCACTACCAACTTAAGTTCTCCTGCATTATCATACACCTTCCCCCTCTCAAATACATCCAACTCCTCCTATCTTTACCTCCTATCGCCCATCTTTTTGGCTGTAATGGATCGCAACTATTGAATTTTCCTCCTCTCTTTCTCTCTTTCTTCTTCTCCCTAAAGTGAGATCATACAGTATTCATTATTCTCCTTCTTATTTGTCTCATTTCTTCAGGTTCCATTCACAATGTGGGAAAGAAAATATCATTCCTTCTTACAGATGAGTAGTATTTTACTGTGTAAATACATCTCAACTTTTTAAGCACTTGCTTCCCATTGAGATATTTGGGTTGCCTCTAAATTTGAGTTATTGTGGGTTGTGTGCTATTGCAATGCATTGTAAGTATCCTTTCAGACAGGTGTTTTTTCTTTGGTTACCAGATAATAAGTTAGATTAATCCTAATGTTCCCAGAAATCGCAGACTATTTTCTACAGGGATTGAATCAATTTATATTCCCACCAACAGTACAGAAAGGTTCCTTTTCTCCCATATTCTTACCAACACTTGTTTCTGTTCTTCCTATTGTATGATATTCTCACAGACATGAAATTATATCATTATTTGTTGGTATGCTTCTAAGACCCCTTCTGTTTCATTGGTTTAATCCCCCCTGCTTAACACTGTATTCTATTTACATAAACCACTGTTAACTAATCATCGCCCTGCCTCCAGGGCATTGGTTTAATCCCCATTGGTTCATGATGTCTTTTTGCTCCGCCCCTCTCGTAGTACACCCTGATTTGCACCAGTCTCTTTTCGCTCCACCCTCTCTATGTCACACCCTGTTTCCACCCTACTTGGCGAGTATATATATAAGGACAGGATTGTGATTATAGTTAGTTTAGATAGCTTAGATTGTGCTGAGTTCCACATGAATAAAGAGGTACTGCGTACAGCTCAGCCATGAGTCCCTGGTAGTCTGTCTCCTGCCCGTGAAGCTAGCCTAGCAATTATTGTCTTTATTTGTATTTCTCTATCAGTGACATGGAGAATTTTTCCACGTGTCTATTGGATATCTGCATATCTTCTTTGATGAAGATTCTGTTCATGTTCTCTCACAATATTTATTTGTTGTTGGTGGTGGTGGTGAGTTTTGTGAGCTCTTGAATATATATACGTATATATATTGAATATATATACGTATATATATGTATATATATATTATTAGACATTTGCTGTATGATGTATAAGGATCTTCTCCCTTTCAGAAAGTATCTTTTTGTTTTGATGATATTTTTTTCTGTGCAGAAATTTTTCAGCTTGATGTAGTCCTAATGGTGTATTATTTGCTTTTGTTTTCCTTTATGTTGGTTGGACAGGAATTTTTTTTTAATATTTATTCATTCCCTTTTGTTGTCCTTATTGTTGTTATTATTGTTGTTGTTATTGATGCCACTATTGTTGGATAGGACAGAGAAAAATGGAAAGAGGAGGGGGAGAGAAAATAGACACCTGCAGCAAACCTGCTTCACCGCTTGTGCAGCAACTCCCCTGCAGGTGGGGAGCTGGGGGCTTGAACTGGGATCCTTATTCCCAGTCCTTGTGCTTTGCACCATGTGCGCTTAACTGGCTGCGCTACCAGCCGACTCCCTGGAGAGGAATCTTTAAAGATTTCTTTGGAGCAAAGGTCATGGAATATTATGCCAATATTTTCTTCTATATATTTCATGGTTTGTAATCTAACATTCAAGTCTTTGATCCTTGCTAAATTGACTTTTGTGCAAGGTGGTATGTTGTTTTTCTGTCTCATTCTTCTACGTATTTCACTACAAATTTCCAAACACCACTTATTGAAAATACTCAGCTGTAGGGAAATTGTGAGGATGTGGTTGAGCTTGGCAGGGCTTGACCTGAGGGGCAAGTCTTTCCTGTCAGTCTCTCTCTCTCCACTAAGAGGTTGATCAAGGAGGGACACGACCCCCCCCAAGGTTTGCCTCCTCTTATCAGACTCCCTGTCTCACAAAGCACCCTGCATTCTTGATACTATGGCCTGCTCCCTTATTATCTACATAATCATTGTTTAACCTGAAATATCCCCACCCATTCCATTCCTTTGATCTATCTTCTTTCTACCCTCAAAACCCTCCCTGCCTGCCAGGTATAATTAATCCTAACAGTTAAAACCCTCAAAACAGTTGCTAAGGAAGTTCCTACCTTTACCAGCCCTTTTGCCTTTCTCCACCCCTTTCCAAACCATGTCAAGCCATTTCTATCTCCAACTTGTCACTCCAGGTCCAACTTTTAAAAGCCTTGGCTCTCTGATCAATAAAGAATTGAATTGCCTTGCCAACACAAGCTCTGTTCCTGGGTTATCTCTCTCATGTTGCTGAGTGAGAAGCAGCCCAGGCTGAATCTGGTTGTGTTCTCTCCAACCCAGAGAGTGTGCGTCTGAGAAGAGGCATCCCCACGCTAGCCCGGCACTCAGCTTTTTCAATTTGATGTTCTAAGACTCCTTGTGATAGATTTGTCCTAGGTATGAGGGTTTATTTCTGGGCTCACAATTCTATTCCATTTGCACAAGATATTTCAATTTTTTTATGACAATTTAAAAAAATTGTGGCTCGAAAAATAGCTCAACTGGTAGAGTATCAGACTTGTACACCTGAGTTTCTAGTTTCACTCAGCACTTCATGTACCAGGGTGTTTTCTTGATATTTTTCCTTTGTCTCATGTGAATCTCTATCTCTCATGTGTAATAAATAAGAAAATTGCTAAAAATTTAATGTTATTATGATAGAAAATTAAGGGCTGGGTGGTGGCACATCTAGTTGAGCACATGTATCATAATGTGCAAGGACCTAGGTTCAAGCCCCCAGTCCCCACCTGCAAGAGGGAAACTTTGCAAGTGGTAAAACAGTGCTGCAGGTCTCTCTCTGTCTCCCTCTCTATCACCTCCTTCCCTCTCGATTTCTGGCTGTGTCTATCCAAGAAATAAAGATAACAAACAATTTAAAAACCTAAAATTTAGAAGATTAATTAATTTTTAAAAAGAAAGAAAGAAAATTAAGTGTCCCCTATTCTGGCAATGGTTAAAAAATAATAATTGTAATAATTGGAGTGTTTCACCTTCATCTTGCTTTCCTTCTTCATATTTTCCTCTCCCTCTCTCTCTCTCTCTCTCTCTCTCTCTCTCTCTATATATATATATATATATATATATATATATACATATATATGAATTATATATTGAGCTGTTGGAAAAGTCATGATACAATTTTGCATAGGAAAACAGGAAAATACTTCTCTATATAAAATTTTCCTACCAGGCCATGTCAATAGATGTAGTCTCATAAGACCAACTATTTTGCAGAACATCTGAGTATTTTACAACATTAAAATAATCCAACTCTGGGGTGGGTGGAGGGGAGAATACAGGTCCAAAAAGGATGACAGAGGACCTAGTGGGGGTTTTATTGTTATATGGAAAACTGGGAAATGTTATGCACGTACAAACTATTGTTTTTACTGTCAGATGTAAAACATTAATTCCCCAATAAAGAAATTTTTAAAAATTAAGCCAACTATGTAGTTATAATTATTATTACCTTTCAGTACTCAAGTATACTAACTTGATCATGGCTAGAAATCCAACAGCCATATTGGCCCTTGTGGTAGAAACATTTTTATAATATTTTTCTGGAATTCAAAGTTATCATGTGCAAGGACCAAGACAGTGTGTAGTGAAACAATGCTGCAGGTGTTTCTCTCTGTACTTGCCTCCCTCTTACTCATAAATACATATATATATATATATATATATATATATATATGAAATTATTAATCCTGTCTCCCTAAGGAAAAGAAAGAAAGAAAGAAAGAAAGAAAGAAAGAAAGAAAGAAAGAAAGAAAGGATGCCACCGGGAGTGGTATGGTTGTCATGCATGCATCAAGTACCAATGATAAAAAGTACCAAATAGAATAAAATAGAATTAAGAATTTCATATATATATATATATATATATATATATATATGTATATTAACAACTATAAATAAGTATTATGCATTTGTTTTGTTTTATAAAATTGTAGCATACAGAGTGTAAATAAACTAATGAGTGCTAACAAATAGCACAGCCTAGGGTTTCCATTGACCTCATTATTTTGTTAATATGGTTTCACTTAGTATTTTGTTACAGAGATTGTCTAACGCATATGCCAATTTTACAAAGTAAATTGTACCATGTTTTACATCTATTTCCATAACAAAGAATATTTTGTTTAGACATTGAAAGATGTAAATGTGATATAATCATACAGATGTATGAGATACAGTCCTAATATTCTCTAGAATCTGCTACTGGCACTGTTTTTATCTTTTCTCACCTTTGCCCCTCCAAAAATGTGTTAACTGGGTGAAAAGGTGAGGCAATGAAAAGAAAACCAGATGGAAAAACAAAGTATGGAATTTAACGCCCTCTCCCCCAAATAGGGTTATTGAAAATATAGTCATCAAAAGAGCATGTAAAGTTTCAGTCAGCATATAAATTAGTCACTGTGAAAGTCCGGGTGGGATAGGGGAGCAAAGGAAAGGTCATCTCTCAACTATGGAACTTTTTAGTAAGTTTCTTCTTCAAAAGCAGCAGTTATGATACAGTGTACTAATGATATAGAGACTTAGCTGAAATTACAAAGGCCACAGGTAAGAGGTTAATATAAAATTAAAAACACATTTTTAAGAAGAAAAATCATTATCTATTTAAATAGTGTTTAAATGTTTTACATTTGAAATTAACTACAAATAGTTTGCCACTGCTAAAAAAGACACGTCCAGAAGTGCATTTTTCTACTGTTCTTTCTGTTTCACTATTTCAGAGTGGGTGCAGTATGCATCCTGACATTGTGTCCCTTGATGATAATGATGTTACTGCACAGTGGTGATCAGATATCCAAGAGCTATGCCTACAGCTTTGTCAGACAGATGCTGTTCCAGCAGGATTTGGTCCTCATTTATAAGAGTATGGAAGCATAATTTAAACAACGAAATAGCAACAGCCAAATTGTAATTTATCTTTATAAGCAAATATTAAAAAATAAGTATGTCTAATACAAGAATAACTTATGTAAGTCAATATAAACTCCCTACTTCCCAACAGATACCGGATAAAATGTTATTTATACTAAATAGCAATTATAGTCTAGTTGCTTAGTGAATGGATTACTTCATTTAATTATTACTGCATTGTGAGGCATTTAATATCATCAACATGATATATATGAGGAAACTGAACTGAAAAATACAGGTAAGTAATCCAAAGGGTCACAGACATGCACACAGCATAGGTTATATCTAGTTTTTTTTCTGTCACGATGAAAAGTTAAATAGATGATTTTAAAAAATCAAATCTTAATAAGGATTTCAATGATACACAGTGTGGGGTCAGCAGGTGTCTCACCTGGTAAAGTGCATCATTCACAAAGGTTTGGGTTTGAGTCCTGAGTACCACATAGGAACACCTGTGGTGGGGAAGCTTCAATAGATGCTTCAAGAGATGCTGTAGTGTCTCACCTTTTCTGTTTCATTCTCCCTCTGTATCTCTCTGTCTCTCATACATTCTCTCTCTCTCTCTAGAAGAAAGAAATAAAATTGCTAATGGGAGATGTAGAATAGTGCAGGCACTGAGCCCCAGTGATATTCCTTGTTGAAAAAAAAAAAGAATTTAAAAAAAGACAGAAAGAAAGATAATGGCAAAGCCACTAGTTGACAAAGTTAAAAAAAAATGAGAAAGACTGAGCAATAGTTGAGCCTCAAACTCAAACATTGCCATTCACATGAGTAGGGTTTCATAAAGAGTTAGAACTGCAATTGGTTTATAACCTATTTCTCCACTTCTGGAAGTCTATCAATCGAGAAACAAACTGCCAATAGGGAAATAATTACAGTTAAGAAGTGTAAACCTGGGACTTCCAGGATCGTGGCCTTGGAATAACTGGGACCAAATCACCTCTCCTCCCAAAACAACAAATAAATACAAGAGATCCAACTGAAGTCATAATCTACTGATGAAAGTTCTGCAGCCTCAGGTGGGTGCTCTCGTGTGGTGGAACGAAAAGGGGTGTGGGTGCGGGTTGAGAAACATCAAAGTCAATGCAGAGCTCTGGGCAGTGTGGGCTCTGAGCTGCGCCATTTTGGCAATTTCACTTTAAGCACAGCAAGCAACATCATTCCTAGTGTCGGAAGAAAAGAGACAGGGGCTTAAAATCTCTCAGTCTTTGACTTGGGAGTTGTAGCCTTCTGAATTCAAGGCAAGGACACACCATAAAACAGGACATTTGTGACCACAAGATAGCCCAAAGCAACCACCACACTCCCACCCACGCCCATCCCATGTGCTGCAGATCATACAAGCAAAAGAAACCTAGAGATCACAACAGCATCACCTGCTGGCCATGAATAACCAGCACAAAAAATGCACAAACTGAGAAACAACTAAACAACCAACTATGCCCTATCAGCTAGACAGAAATGAAACAGAGGAAATCCAGGAAATTACTGAATTAGAGAGACTCTCAAAGACAGACTACACAGAGCTCATTATAAGGGCTCTTCAAGAAATTAAGCAAGAATTAAAAGAGCATGGTACTATGAAATTAAACCACATGAGAGAGGAACTTATAACAGAGCCACTAAGTTCTTGAAAGAGGAACTTCAGTCAGAACTCCAGGGAGTAAAAGACACCCTAACTGCAACCCATCCCCAGGTAGAAAGCTTAGCAAATAGATATACACATTCAGAAGAAATAATCTTCAGTCCAGAAGATACAGCTAGGCCACTCTTTCAGTTCAAAGATGAGGCAGAGAAGTGGTTCAGAAAGACCGAAGCAGCTCTCTGTGAAATTACAGACTCCACCAAAAAATCAAATATAAGAGTGATAGGCATATCTGAAGAGGAAGACAAGGCCAAAGACCCAGAGTCTATTTTCAGAGCACTTTTAGCTGAGAACTTCCCTTACTTAGGAAACCATCAGAACATTCTCATACAAGAGGCAGAACGATTACCCAGATTTATAAATACAAAAAGACCAATGCAAAGGCACATTATTGTAAAACTGTCAATAAGTCAAGGACAAGGAAAAAAAATTGCTGGCTGCTAGGGAAAGGAAAGAAGTTACATACAGAGGCAGAACTATAAGACTTTCAGGGGAGTCGGACTGTAGTGCAGTTGGTTAAGCGCAGGTGGCGCAAAGCACAAGGACTATGTAAGGATCCTGGTTCGAGCCCTGCCTCCCTACCTGCAGGGGAGTTGCTTCACAAGCAGTGAAACAGGTCTGCAGGTGTCTATCTTTCTCTCCCCCTTTTTGTCTTCCCCCTCCTCTCTCCATTTCCCTCTGTCCTATCCAACAATGACGACAACAATAATAACTACAACAATAAAACAATAAGGGCAACAAAAGGGAATAAATAAATATAAAAAAATTTTAAAAAACTTTCATCAGATTTCTCTTTAAAAACTCTAGAAGCAAGGAGAGAGTGGAATGACATATTCAAAGTTCTAAAGGAGAGGGGATTTCAGCCACAAATATTGTATCCTACAAAATTATCCTTCAAATGTGAGGAAGAAATAAAGGTTTTCTCAAATATTCAAGAACTAAAGGAATTTGCCACAATCAACTCCACCTTACAAGAATTACTAAACTTAATCCCACAAGAAAGGAGGAAGCAAAGGAATATACATGCAGAATACCAAGTTGTAGATGCTACCCTGATGTTAACCTGACTCATCTGGACAGACGACTTCACCAATGTACCCTGGAACCCCACATCTCCAGAGCGAAAGATAGGGATAGATAGGCTGGGAGTATGGATCAACCTGTTAATGCCCATGTCCATTGGAGAAGCAATAACAGAAACCAGACCTCCCACCTTCTACACCCCAGGATGACCCTGGGTCCATGCTCCCAGAGAGATAAAGAATAGGAAAAGTTCCAATGGAGGGGGATGGGATATGGAACTCTAGTGGTGTGAAATGTGTGGAATTTCATTGCTCGTAGTCTATGGTTCTGTCGATACTTTCTATTTTACAAATAAAAGAAAAAAAAAAAGATGCAAGAAGGGCACCTGAAAGCACCTTAAATTTTCTTCCACGAACAGTATCACAGCAAAATTATATATTTCTCAAAAAAAAAAGTAAGAAAGAAAGGAAAAGAAATGTAACCCAAAGGAAAATTAGAGCCTTAAATAGTAATGGTAAGAAAGTGTAATCACATAGAGTAAACTGATGATACAGTGTTTTAGGAAACTATGGGTTGCACATGCTATGATATCTAGCATTAAGAAGATAGAGGAAAATGTCAAATAAAAATGTTAACAATAACTACCTCTGAACATTATGTTTATAGAGATTTGGCTTTTGCCCACACCTTCTAATAAATATATTAATTTAGAACTGACATGTTCACAAGACTTGTGATTTCATGATTAAAATGACCTTTAAGTTAAAAATTGGATATTTGTAAAATAACTGAAAAAACAATTTCAAAAACCATTATTTTGTATTATGTAGGGATTTAAAGATATATAAAGGAATGGAACATTACAAAGAAAGGAAGAAAGAAAGAAAGGAAAAGTGAGCTTCTTCTAGCGTTTGCCCTTCTTCCATAGCCAGTCAACAGCGTCAGGTTGAGCCTGACGCTGTTGACTGATGTAAAGTTTCGAGACCTCCTTTGAATCTGGAGAGGTTAGGCTAAATTAGAGGAACTTATATGTATTTAAGTCTACCCTTTAGAAAATGTCATGTATTTACTTTGTGTTAAAAAATTATTCAATTATTTCTGTTCAAACTATTTAAATATAAAATCATAGACTGTAAATATTATATCTTAATAGTGACATATTAACTTTTTTTTTGAATTCAAAATTATCATGTGCAAGGACCAAGAAAGTATGTAGTGAAACAGTGCTTCAGGTGATTCTCTCTGTACTTGCCTCCCTCCTACTCTTATTTTCCTGTCTCCCAAGGAAAAGAAAGAAAGAAAGAAAGAAAGAGAGGAAGAAAGAAAGAAAGACACCAAGAGTGGTATGGTTGTCATGCATGCATCAAGTACCAATGATAAAAAGTACCAAATATAATAAAATAGAATTTATAATTTCATATATATATATATATATATTAGAAACTATAAATAATTATTGTGCTTTTTTTTTTTTGCCAACAGGATAACTCCTTGGATTCTGTGGTTATACAATGCCACCATTCCTGGCAGCCATGTTCCCTTTTTCTTTCATTCCTGATAGAGAATGAGTGATGAGAGAGAGAGAGAGAGAGAGAGAGAGGGAGAGAGAGAGAGAAAAAGAGAGAGAGAGAAAGAGAGGACTCCAGGTGGGGACTCCAGGTGGGAACTAGGGGGCTTGAACTTAACCTAACCCTGACCAGAAATAAAAGATATTTAACTCAAATAATAAAGTTCAGATTTTGAAAATCTATGAAATTATAATAATTGTCCACAAACAATGCTTACTAGCACTTTCTTAGTATCTTATGTGAAAAATCAGTTTTCCCCCTTTGGGTGGTGTCTCTGTTTTGAGAACCAAACTTTAAGAGGGGAAAAAAATATCATGGATAACTAGCAAGATAAACGATTTTTTTTTCTAAAAACAGATTACCCAAACAAAGACAACAGGGAAGCCCTTCAAATCAGGAAAGGAAAACCAAAGCAGAAATGAATCCAAATAATACAAATTAAGTAAGTCTTTGAAAGAATGAGCAAAGTAGCCACCTGCAGTGAGCTGGTTGGACAATATTCTCTTCTTTTGCTGAGTTCTCTGATTGTATAATCTTTGGAAATTAAGCTTTGAACGTTTCAAATGGTAAAAAAAAAAAAAATCATTTAGGCTTTACCACATTCCACAAAGTATAACAATGATATTATGGATAAGTCCCTCATCTCCTACATCTTCTCTGATATTATCAGACCTTGTTTAAACAGAATGTGAACACCCTGTGATAAAAGCAGAGGTAGAGGGACTGTGGGGCTGAGGTGCTGATTCACTGTGCTCACTCTGCCCTCATCAAATAGATTAGTTTAAAGATTCAAAGATGGTGCTGTAAGACATTTACCAGTTTTGCATCTAGCCCATAAAACTTATTCTAACATTACTTGTAAAATTACCATTTATACCTACCTTCACAAATGATCTTCAGACTAGACTTAACACCTTACTATATGTATTCATTAATAAACTCATTATGATATTTGATATACTTTCACTTTATAGCTGAGTGCCGTGTTTTAGCATTTTGAAAGTTATTTTTTGGCAGAACTAAGTCAAAGTAAATGGCACAAACTGTCAAACATTAGAACAGAGAGTAACAATAAACACTGGAGAGGATGTATGGAAAAAAGGCCACTTCTACACTACTGGTAGGAATGTAAAATGTTTCAACCATTATGGAAAACATTCTAGAGATTTCTCAGAACATTAGAAATTGACATACCCTACAACATAGCAATTCCTCTCCTGGGAATTTACCCAAAGAAAACAATAACACCTATCTGAAGAGATCTATGCATATGTATATTCATATTAGCACAATTTGTGGTAACCAAAACCTGAAAGCAATCCAGAAGACCATAATCAGATTATGACTAAACAAACATGTGATATATATGTTATATAGATCATTATATCTATATATCTATATATTATATATAATGTGGTATATATATGTGTATATATGGTGATATATATATATGTATTCATATACATATAAATATATATACAATGTGGTATATATATTCCTATATATATATAACGGAATACTACTAAGCTGTTAAAATGTCATCTCGGCATAATCTTCAACTGGAACTTGAAGATATCATGCTCAGTGAGACAAGTAAAAGGAGAACAACAAATACTGAGTCTCATTTATAAGTGGGACTTAATATATGGGGACAGAGGGAGAACACAAAGTAAATAGTGGATTGGACATGGTGTATTGCATTAAAGCAAAAGACTTTGGAGAAAGAGGGAGAGGAAAAGGGCCAAGTAGTGGTACATCTGGTCAAGTGAACATAGTACTAAGTATAAGGATCTGTGTAAGGATCCAGGTTCCAGCCCCTGCTCCCCACCAGCAGTGGGGGGATGCTTCACAAGTGGTGAAGCAAGCCTGCAGGTGTCTATGTGTTTCTCTCTCTCTCTCTCTCTCTCTCTCTCTCTCTCTCTCTATATATATATATATATATATATATATATATATATATATATATCCTTTCTCTCTCAATTTCTTTCTTCTCTGTCAATAAAATGCAAAAAAAAATGGATGCCAGGAGTAGTGGATTCATAGTGCTGGCATGGAGCCCCAGTGATAACCCTGGAGGAAAAAAATAAATAAGTAAAAAGAAAGAGGGAGAGGAAAGAGTGGAAGAGAACTTTTCATTATGTCCTGGTGCATAATGAAATTGTACCCATGTGTCCATGAATACACTATAAACCATTGACCCAATAAAAAAGATAAACAGATGAAAAAAATGGTTCTTAAAAATAAGTGTACTCTTAAATAAGAACAGAAGGGGAAACACAAAGCAGAACTTGGACTAGGCTTGGTGTATTGCACCAAAGTAAAGGTCACTGGAGGTATGTGGGGGCTTTCATGTCCTGGTGAACAATGATGCCGGACCTAGGTGGGGGGGTTTTCTGAGCATTTGCAGAAAACTGAGAAATTTTACATATGTACCAACAACTGTATTTACTGTAAACCACTAATTCTCCAATAAATAAAAACTTGTGTCAAAAATGTTTTAATGTCTTAAAAATGTTAATGTCAAGATCACAGAGAAATAAAAGCATAATAGTAGGACACAATATTTACATGCAAATGATTCCAGGTTTGATGTCTGGAGCCATCAACAGCCAGAGCTCAGTGATACTCTGGACAGAATAAAAGTATGAAAAAACTGAAAAATTGCTTTAATTTAAAGGATAGTAAAGAGACCTAAGAAATGAATACACAAAATAATCCTGAATTAGATCCTGACCCTTTTATTTCCTATAAATATAAAGAAAATGTATCTAATATTTAATGACATTTTATAAGATTTTGGTATCAAGTAGTATTACTCCATCAGTTTTAATTTCCAGTGTTAATTCATTAATTCATTCATTCATTCATTTTTGCCTCCAGGGCTATTACTGGAGTTCGGTTCCTACACTACATATCCACTGCTCCTGGCAGCCATCCCCCCCACTTTTATTAAATAAGACAGAGGGAAATTAAGAGAAGAGGGAGAGACAGAGGGACAGAGAAAGGTAGACACCTGAAGACCTGCTTCACTGACTGTGAAGCTTCTCCCCTGCAGGTGGTGAGCTAGGGGCTGGAACCTGGATTCTGCTGGTCTTTGCACTTCATACTGCATGCACTTAACCTGATGTACCACTGCCCAACCCTCCAATGTTGAATTTACAGTGCTGTAATTATACAATGTTTTAGAAAATACTAGTAGGGCTGGGGAGACAACATAATAGTTATGCAAAAGACTTTCATGCCTGATATTCCAAGGTCCCAAGTTCAATCCCCAGCACCACCCCACAGTAAGCCAGAATGAAGCAGTGTTCTGGTCTTTCTCTCTGTATCTCTCAGTAAAATAAAATAAAATAAAATAAAATAAAATAAAATAAAATAAAATAAAATAAAATAAAATAAAATAAAATAACTAGAATAGAATAAAATAAAATATTTAAAAAATAAAAACAATATTGTTAAGCTGAAAAGATACTGCAGTAGTAGCTACACAAGATACTAAACTAAGAATGTAGTACATGAAACTCACATATAGCAGGCAGCCAGAGTTGAGTAGAACTTTGATATAACATAATATATATATATATATTCAATCAAAATTTAAAGATTTATCATTGACTTACAGTACTGTATCATTTAGGAAGGATCGTTTCATAGATCAGTATGTCTCCCGTCTTCAACCACCCTGAAAGTTCTTGTATCAAGTTGATCTACTCTACTCATTCTACCTTCACTACAACTTTTCTGACTTTCAAAGCATCTGATGAAAAAAGGTAGCAAGTTTTCACATTATTACCAAACAGTTCAGAGATAGTAGTATATCACTATTACTGATAGATAATGAAATAACTTAAAGTGTGATAAAGGTAGAGTTGGATAAATCTGTGAAGCAAAAAAAAAAAGAGTGGAATGTACTACTGTGCTTCAAAATATGAGGTGGTGAAAATATCAAACCCAGAGTCCCATGTTTACAACGCCTGTGTTCTGCCTGCTGGGTCATCTCCTTGGCAACGGAGTTGGTTTCTTGTGAATTTTCATAAAGTGTTATTGTCCCCAGCTAGAACTTGAAAAGATCCTTCCACTATTATCTCATTGTTAATTTAGCAACTTAATGTTACTGACTGGCCCTAATTTTCACTATAGATGCTGATAAGATAATTTCCAAATTGTTTCTTGGGATTCACCCATGGGATAACAACTAGATGGAAGAATGTAAAATTAACAGTGATTTTGCAGGGATGAGAAGAGGGGAGTTGGAATCAATGCATGATGGTTGGTAGTTTAGTGAATATTTGTCTTTCATATCTATACATTGCACTTACCGACCTCTAATGTCTGCCTTGTTATTTATGGTGCAGTTCAGACAAAATCACTTGGGCAAAAAGTCAACATGTCTCTTTCATCCATGTTAAATTTGCAAAGATTTATGAAGAACTTTAATTGAAGTAAAACTGTAAAACATGTCTTTGAGGACTCAAGGAAATTGTAAGATAAGAGAAAGGAAGTGAAAGAAAGAAAGAAAGGAAGGAAGGAAGGAAGGAAGGAAGAGAGAGAGAGAGAGAGAGAGAGAGAGAGAGAGAGAGAGAAAGAAAAAGAAAAGGAGGTCGAAGGTCCACACAGTAGAAAGCACACTTTACATGTGTGAGAAGATGGCTACAAGATGGAAGCATCATGTAAAGTGTGAGTTTTATGAATGGCACAGCAATGCTTTGGTGTCTCTTTTCTTTTCTTCTCTCTCTCTCTCTCTTACTTTCTATTTAAAAAGAAGAAATTAAAAAAAGGAGCGAGGAAGAAGTTCACAAAATATGGGCAGGTGTGAACACAGAAAAATTGGGGGGGGGGAAGGAAAAGAAAGAGGATAGTGGGAGAGAGACAAGAGAAGGCTGGTGATTGTTGAACAGATAGATCCAGAGTTCCTTGGTGTCTAAACACTTTTTTTTTTCACAGCCAATAATTCTTCCCGTATTGGCTTTCAAACAGGCAACTTGGATAGCACAAGGGATGACAGTTCTAGCCCTATATTACTAAAGATGTTAAAATAGCTTAGCATTGTGTTTACACACACACACAAACACACACTCTTCACTGTGGAGTTAGATATCAGTTTGTTAGGAATGCAGCAAACTATAAAATCTAAAAGGTTTTAAAATATTAATAGCACTTGAATGGTTTTCTCCCAGATGGTGACACAGCTGACTATAGTTCCCTCTTAGAACCTTCTGCTGTTTATCCTCTAAATGTCCCCAATATAAAACAGTTTTAATCTTTTGTTGCTGCTGTAAAACTTGATCTACTGTGGGACAACATAATTAAGTGTCAGTTTCCTGGATGTATGGAGTGAGAAGAGGACAGAATAAGCCAGGATGTATGTCACGAATAATTCAGTTTATGCCTCAGTGATAATAGGATTCCTGATTATTAGTAGGACACCTGGCACTGGAAGCTTCTTAGCTTGAAGTCCAGGTAGGTGGCCATGGTAGGTAGAACTGGCACTGTTAGAACCTTATGAGTCTCACTCTCTGCCTATCTTTGCTATTCCATATCTCTAGTAAAAGTCTATGACACTCTTGCTGTACTATTTCAGTGTGAAACCAAATTGAAAGGTATAGCAGTTTGATTTAAAAGATTAGATATTGTTTTGTGATTTTTTTAAATAAAAATTGAGAAGAGGCTGTTAGTTCAAATGTAATTTACAGAGGGCTTATGCCCTAATTTATATTTTCTAGCAGTGCTGAAAGATGGTTCAGGCTACATGTATCTACAATGACAATAATGAAGATAAAAGAGGAAGCAGAGAGGAAAATATGAAGAAAAAGAGGAAGAAAACATGAAGAATGAAAGAATGAGAGAGGTGTGAAGAAAAAAATGGCAAACAGAGAAAAGGAAAAGAAAGAAAAGGATAGTAAAAACAGTCTATACTAGAAATATTTTTGCTTTCTGTATAGGCAAGTAGATAACTTATAACTTTTGCCAGCCTGGCATTCATTTGTTTGTGAAAAATAGGGTTGCATGTGGCTTCTCTGCTACTTTCTTTCTGTATTTATCATCTTATAACTTCCATCTCAAAGAGTTTGGTTTTTTTTCATACTTTTGGGGGTGGCAGATTTGGGGTATAGCACAGAGCTGAGTAATTAGTGCATCTCTTCAGCTGCAGCTAAGACAAATAGCTTAATGCATCATCATGGCTTCTCATTTCAACACCACAGGAGCCTCAGACTTTCTGTTTCAGGACTTTCTCTGAAGTTGAGTCTATATTTCACCTAGGTATGCAAACTAGTCCTAGAAACACAGAGAGATGAGTGTCCCTAAAAGCCACAGAGCGCTGGGAGTTGGTGAACACCTTGTGCACATTGAAGGAACAGTTCTGAAATACATTCTACACTATTGCCCAGAGAATCACCAGTGAAACCAAGCCACAATTTTCAGTAACTTTCTTTCTTTTCCAGTCTAGCTCTCTCTACTTCCTCACTTTTGTTTCATGACATTATTGTCCAAAGAACCTGATCCTTTGTGCTAAGTGTATTTTATTATTCCCGGTATTGTTTATGCTGTGGCATCTGTGGGGGGGAGGGGGACAGGGGGCGTGGCTCACTAACTGAAGGAGCATATTCATCTCAAGGCTAGACAACTTCTTTTTGTAGAAAAAGTATTTATTGGTAAGAAAGAGAGCATCAAAGCATCACTCTGGCACATACAGAACTGTGGATCAAAATCAGGAACTTGTATGTAAGAGTTCTATGTTCTACTTGGTAATAAGCTACCTCCTTGGGTATATGACTACCAAGTCCTTCAAGGTAATAAATGACTTTTCCAAACCTGTTCTTCAGGTGTACACCAACCGGTCCACAGCCCATACTCTAAATCAGACCTTCTACCTGACTCCTACACTATAGAAACAAATCTTTCACTCTAATCAATACAGAACCACACACTCTATAACCAGAAAGAGTTTGTATGTTCCAGAATCTACTATTATTCCAATTCAACAATACTAATTTTGTTTACCTTCACCATAATCACCACAGAATTATTTTCACCCACAACTCCCCGTCTCTCCTTTATCTCCTAACAGCCATTGGTACTGCTTTGCAAAGCATACATGTAGCATTCCATTGGAAATGGGAATCTTTTGATGGCAATGTTCTTCTAATTTGCTATCCATATATACCAGTATAAAAACAATTTTTTTTGCCACCAGGATTATTGTTGAGATACTATCTGTGTATGATTACTCTGCTTCTGGTGAACTCATTAAATTTATTTTTATAGAGGGGTGGGGGGAGAAAGGGGGAGATATATCTCAGTATTCTGCACTGCCTATGAAGCTTTCCCTTTGGGGGTGTTCCCATATAGAAGCTAGGGACACAAGTCCAGGCCCTCCTGCATGGTAAAGTGTGCACTCTACCTGGCAATCTATCTCCTGGTCCCTGAAAACTTACATCTTGAGAGATTTCCAAATACTTAGGTTCTATGAACAGGGATATTCAAATAAACTTATCTTTCCTAAATGAATTTTTGAAAATGGTATGGAAGGAATTATACAGAAGAACCAGTTAAAGAACATTAAATTGAATGGTTTTCCCAGCTAGGGAAAGAGAACTGGCTAGGGGTATGGATCAACCTGCCAATATCCATGCCCAGCAGAGAAGCAAATGCAGAAGCCAGACTTTCCATCTACTGAACCCCATAAATAATTTTGGTTAGGGGGCCAAGTGGTGGCACCCCTGGTTGAGCATACATGTTACAATGCACAAAGACATAGGTTCGATCCCCTGGTCCCCACATGCAGGGAAAAGCTTTGCAAGTGTTGAAGCAGGGCTGCTGGTGTCTCTCTGTCTCTCTCCCTCTCTATCACTCCTTCACTCTTGATTTCTGGCTGTTTTTATCCAATAAATGAAGATAATTTTTTTTTAAAAAAGAAAGACTTTTGGTCCACACTTACAGAGGGGGAGAAATGTTAGGAGCGAAGACCAAAGAGCTCTGAACTCCAGTTCTACCAGGACCTGGAGGTGGGGGGCGGAGGGTGAACAGGGCATTCAGAAGTAGTAGGTATGACTTAGAAAGGAAGTGAAGGCATGACCATACAAAAAAATGAACAAATACATTTAAGTATAAAAACATATATATAGAAATAATAGACAACCCTTATCTGTGACCTTAGGAAACTACAGCAGTTTCCAGTGGAGAGAATGGGGACACAGAACTCTGGTGGCTAGAACGGTGCGGAATCATACCCTTGTTATCTTATAACTTTGTAAACCAATATTAATCCACGAATTAAAAAAAGAAATGGAGATTTGAACTGCAAAAATAAAAAGAGGAAGAAGAAGAAAGAAAGTGGAGTGACCAATGATCTTGTCTGCTAGGGCACTAAGCCTTATTTCTCTTCCCCTCCCACACTCACTCACTCTCTCAAACTCTCTCTCCAAATATCTGGGAGAATCTTGAACAGTCAGTAGTTTGCAACATAACACAATAGAAGGAGAAAATGAGACAGAGATTAAGTTCAGAAAATGTATTTTATAAAGAAACATTTACTGTCCTTGTTAGGGAATTTATATCCTATTTCATATACTTTAAACTAAGAGTACATTATAGTTATATTTTAAGTATATATGACAGAGGGATAAAAATGAAAGGCACATACAAGTTAAAGAGAAAGAAGGAAGTGATACATACAAGTCATACATAGTTGAGGCTTTCTGTGTGAAAAGAGGCCATTTCTCATCTTGGGCCTCAGGGTATCTGTTAGTACACTGGGAGAGGTAATTCATTAAATGAACCTAAGGTTAATGCACCTTTAAAGGAGAGTAATTTATCTCCTCTTCTTCAAGAGGATCAGGTCAGAAGGTTCTATAGTTAGAAACTTTTATCCTGGTGTGACACCCCTGAATTTCATCTTCTAATTCACTACATTCCCATGATAAATGTACCAGATGGGAGAATCTTCTACTTGCTCTTCAGAATATTAGTACTTAGGTTCTTTTTTTAAATTCCAGGAATTGTTTCTATTATGCATTAGACATTAGTTCTCATATTCTTGTCAGATCAACATACAACCAGAGAAATGTTGAAAGGAATGATGTGCTATTTTGAATGAACTGAAAAGTACTTATGAATAATCTGTTTTTTGATAAAAATCAATAATAGCAGTAAAATGTTATTATAACATCTGCTGAGTTAACTGAGACTAAGGGAAATAAACAAAGTCACAATCAAAACTTTTTCATACTAGATCGCCTAAATACCTGTTTCTTCTGCTCAAAAAAAAATTATTCATTTATATTCTTTCTCAACATGCACACATATATACACACACATATTTATTAAGCATACATATATACACAAAGTTATACACAAAAATACAACATGCAACATGCACCTCTTCCTTCTGATGAGACATAGCTCTTTCTCATGCATCCTATATGGTTTAACATGTATATATATATATATATATATATATATATATATATATATATATATACATATGCATTTATCATGCCCCTTTCTTCTCTTAGAATTAAATATACACATAAATCACATGATACCTATCTTTCTATCAAAATAGAGGCATATAAAGTATGCCAAAATAACTTTCTATCAAAATAGAAGCATACAAAAGCATATAAATAAAAGTACAACCATATAAATTCAAGATATGAAGAGCATGTAAAACCAAGGGGTTCTCCTGATGGAGGAACAAGTTCACTGAACAAGCTTTAAAGAGTTAGAGTTACATCAAACCAGTGAATATATAGCAAATAAACATGCAACATGCTTCTCTGGGAATTCACATTTCCCCATCTCAAAATAATACACAAATAATTTGCAAAATAAAAAAGACATATATTAGTTCTACGAGAACAAATATATGAAGGAATGAAGTGGAGAAGAATTAATTCTGCCTATCCATACTTTCATCTTGAAGGCACAATTTCTAATAGCCAGAACCCAGAAGCAACACAGGTGTCCAGGAACGGATGAGTGGCTGAGATAGTTGTGGTATATATATATAATGGAATACTACTCAGCCATTTTTTAACAGGTCTTCACTCCATCTTGGATAAATCTTGAATGAATCATGTTAAGCAAGATAAGTCAGAAAAAGAAAGATGAAAATGGGATGATCTCACTCATAGACAGAAGTTGAAAAATTCTACCATGACACAATATGCTTTCCCTGGGCTGATGACCTCACTAATACATCCTGAAACCCCATCACCCCAGAGCTCTATCCCACCAGGGAAATATAGAGTATAGGAAATATAGGCTGGGGGTATGGACTGCCCTGTCAATGCCCTTGTCCAGTACATAAGCAATTAAAGAAGTCAGACCTCCCTTTTTTTGCACTCCATAGAGATCTTTGGTCCACACTCCCAAATGGATAAAAAATAGGGAACCTTCCAATGAAGGAGTTGGAATATGGCACTCTGGTGGTAGAAATTGTATGGACTGTATACCTCTTATCCCACAATCTTGTCTATCATTATTAAATAACTAATAATAATATAAAGTGAACTAGAAAAATAAGAAAACACAAAGCAGAACTTATACTGGGTATGGTGCATTGTACCAAAGTAAAAGACTCTTGAGTGTGGGGGGAGGGTTCAGGCCCTATATGTTGGCAAGGGAGAACCTAGAGGGGGTTGAATTGCTATGTGGAAAACTGAGAAATGTTACATATATACAAACAAATGTATTTTACTGTTGACTATAAGCCATTAATTTCCCAATTAAAAAAGAAATAAAAGTGATAACCCAGTTTTTCTCATCTTGGTTGTACATTAGAATCTCAAGAGGTTAAAAAAATCTGGCAACACTTGGATGATATCCGTAAAGACATTGATTCAGTTGGTCTAAATTTACTTGACAATGAACAATGTCTGGCATACAGTATACTCAACACATACATACTGACTGACTGTATTCAGCTTTGAACATTTAGGAAATAATATAGACAGAGCATAGCCATTATTGCTACAGAGAAAAATCTTTTAAAAGAATGCACACACATGTGTGCATACATGTACAAATTTACTCTACCACTTACTAGGAAATAGATTAGACTGTATAACAATGTCAGATCTATGTCAGATCTCTGTAGTTTAGTACCACAAGCATGTATTACTTTATTGTTACTTGAAATAGGTAAGCAGAGGGATTGTACATATCAGCTGTTCAGAGATTTAGATTGAGAATACAAATGTGATGGGCTTCCCATTTTCAGCTTATTAAGAAGAGGGGAGATATGGTGAATTATAGATTTGTTCTTAACACTTTACTTAGACATAAAATAGACTCCTTCTGATGTTTGTTTAATTGGCCAAGTCAAATCCTGTCATCATCCTGAACCACACAAGGAATGAGGTCTTAGAGTCTTTATGATATGGCTAAAAGGATGGAAGACAGAAATACTTGATAAACAGTTATGTGGAAGAAATTTAGCAGTAAATAACAGTAAAATTCAGTTCCATTCAGAATTTATACAACTTCTGTTAAAATATACTTTAATGTATAAGATAAGATGTAGATCCAAAAAGCTGAAACAAGTTCTCATTATTTAAAGGAAAACACACACACACACACACACACACATTGTTATATAGAATTGTTACAGGTAATTTATAGCAAAAAAAAGAGAAGAAAAAAAAAAACTTTTCCACTTAAGAATGGTGTCTTTTATAAAGAAAGTCACTGTCATAGATGACAGCTCATTTAAAGAATCACACACTAACCACAAAGAGTTTCCATCACTTGACTCTCACTGAGGAATAAATGTCTTGTGTCACTCGAGGATTCATCTTATGACCTGAGCTTACCATAAGAAAAGAATATGGGCCCTCACACAATGTGAGCTACATTATATCCAAAAATTACTCTGGCTCTACTAGATGCTCCCAGCACAATAAACAGGGCCTTTAGCGACATTGAGACTTAAATCACATTAAAATAAGGTAACACTCATAACATAATATAATAACTATACTGTGTGATTCTGGAGATATATGGATTTAAACATATACCTATAGGTATATTTTGTACATTATTGTTAATATTTCAGCATATACCTAGATGTTATTCATTTTGGCTTGCTATTTATATGAACCCCAATTTCTTTCCTTCCTTCTCCTCCTCCTCCCCCTTCTTCTTCTTCTTCTTCTCTCCTCTCCTCTCCTCTCCTCTTCTTTTTACCTCTCTCTCTCTCTCTCTCTCTCTCTCTCCCTCCCGCCCTCCCTCCCTCACTCCCTCTCCCCCCCTCTCTGTTTTTGCCACCAAGTTTATCACTGGGACTGGGACTGGGACTAGCACAACAAATGAAAAATCCACAAATCTATTATTCCCAGCAGCCACTTTTTTCCCTTTTAATTTACATTTCCCTAGTTTGATAGAGTCAGAAATAAACTGGGAGAGAAGAGAAAGATGGACAGAATGAGGAAAAGAGACATACCTGTAGTTCTGCTCCACTGTTTCTACAGCTCCCCCCCCCCCCACACACACACACAGGCTTCAGACCTACTCCTTGTGAATGGTAAAATGTGTAATTTACTAGATGTACCAAGGTCTGGCCTTTCAACTCTGATTTCTTTTCAGCATGTGGATGGTAGCATAAGCTGTATTTTTGTTTGTCTTTGTTAGTCACTTTCATATTTAATTTTATGCTTAGGGAAGCAGGGGTCAGTTTTGCTATTACAAGAATAATCCAAGTTAGAGAAGCAAGGTCAAATAAGATGTGGTTGCTTATATAAGACAATTAAGACTTTAGTGGAAAAAAAATGTGCCAGATCAGATCAGATCAAATCAATGGGGTTGATAATCAAAATATTTAGACACTTTTCCCATACTTAGGAGCTACTATCTTCCCTGATCCAGCTTTCTGGTCCTTTTTCCAGCCTTCACATCATCTCCCCAGACAATGACTTGGATCCACCTGCATATCAGATTTCAGGCTCAGGGAAAAAAAAAATGAATAAACTAGTGTAGACACAGGCCCTTTGGAATATAACTAAAATAGGACTACTAACCATCTACAAAACAGAGACACCACTACCCCCCAACTCTTCATCTGGACTATTCCAGCCTTTAGGTTCATGATTAGTCAACAGTTTGTTTGGCTTTATATGTTGACTCTTTTTTCAGCCACCAGGTTCCAGATGCTATCATGATG
The DNA here is from genome assembly GCF_950295315.1 of Erinaceus europaeus. Taxonomy (NCBI): domain Eukaryota; kingdom Metazoa; phylum Chordata; class Mammalia; order Eulipotyphla; family Erinaceidae; genus Erinaceus; species Erinaceus europaeus. Next base: position 59,381,551 of record NC_080162.1, read on the forward strand.
CCAACTGGACTTCCCTGCACAGACAACCCCAGCATTGTGTCCTGGATCCTTACTTCCCAGAGTCCCACCCCACTTGGGAAAGCAAGAGACAGGCTGGGAGTATGGATCAATCTGCCAACATCCATGTTAAACGGGAAAGCAATTACAGAAGCCAGACCTTCCACCTTCTGCATCCCATAATGACCCTGGGTCTATATACACCCAGAGGGATAAAGAATAGGAAGGCTATCAAGGGAGGGAATGGGATACAGAGTTCTGGTGGTGGGAATTATGTGGCACTGTACCCCTCTTATCCTATGGTCTTGTCAGTGTTTCCTTTTTGTAAATAAAAAATTTTAAAAATGTGTCCAACTTTGCAAAGTTTTAAACTTAACATTGACTATTCTTTTCCTAGACTGATAGTCTGAGTTTTGTAAAAATCATATTGAGTTTCTGAAAGCACCCATTATATTACTGTGGGGGGTATTAATGAGGTGTAAGTCCAGCATAATTAAGGAAATTAGAAGAACCAGAAGAAAAAGGGAATATTTTGTTCTTTGCAATCTCCCTTATGAAGCAATAATTAAAAAAAGAAAAAAGCAGAACATAGAACAATCATTTTCTGTGAATATAGGACAAACTGCTTACTCACAGATAATTATGAAACAAATGAACAAATAGCAGGCTCAGAGATTATGATAAACCCTTTAAGGAGAAATGTAATTAATGATGATGATAATAAATGCTAAGCAGTTACAATAATAACCACAACATGTCTGTCTCCAAAGGTCTGTTTTAATGTTCCTTTTCTGAAACATCATCAAAGTTTATTCAAATGTACTGACTAGAATAGGCCTGCCAATTAATTAATTAATCAGTTAGTTAATTAATTAATCAATTAATTGCCACCATTACTATTTCTGGGGTTCAGTGCCTGCACTGCAAATCCACAGATCCAGGGAGCCATTTTTTCTTTCTTCATTTTTCTCAGATATGGCAGCAATTGAGAAAGAAATTGAGGGGAGTGTGTGGGGGTGGTGAGGAGGGTGGTGAGGGTGGCTCCCCACTTGCAGGAGGTCACCTTGAAAGCAGTGAAGCAGATCTGCAGGTGTCTATCTTTCTCTCCTCCTCTCTGTCTTCCCCTCCTCTCTTGATTTCTCTCTGTCCTATCCAACAACAACAGCTATGACAACAAAACAATAGCAACTACAACAAGCTCAACAACAAGGGCAACAAAAATGGGAAAAATGGTCTCCAGGAGCAGTGGATTCGTAGTGCAGGGACCGAGCCCCAGTGATAACCCTGGAGGCAAAATAAATAAATAAATAAATAAATAAATTAATTAATAAATAAATAAAATAAAATAAAACAAAAATAAGAAAGGGATCTTGACATTGGTCCTGCCACCATTTCCTGTGGACCATTCTTATAATAATACTGTCAAGCGAATAAAATAGAATGTACAGGGACAAAAAAATATTAGTTATTTGGGGGCCAGGCAGTGCTACACCCAGTCGAACACAGAGGTTATCAAATATAAGTACCTGGTTCCAAGCCCCTGATTACCACCTCCAGGGGGAAGCTTTAAGACTCACCCTTTTTCTTTCTTTCTTTCTTTCTTTCTTTCTTTCTTTCTTTCTTTCTTTCTTTCCTTCTTTTTTTTTTTTTTTTTTACTCCAGGACTATCACTGGGGCTGAGTTCCTGCACTACAAATCCACTCCTCCCAGAGGCCATTTTTTTTCCTATTTGTTGTTGTCGTTGCCCTTGTTGTTGTTATTATTGTTATTGTTGTTGCTGGACAGGAAAGAGAGAAATCAAGAGAAGAGGGGAAGACAGAGAGAGGGAGAGAAAGATAGACAAATACATACATGCTTCACCTCTTGTGAAGCGACCCATCCCCTGTAGGTGGGCAGCCAGGGGGATCGAACTGAGATCCTTACACTGGTCCATGTGCTTAGCACCATGTGCGCTTAGCCTGCTGCACTACCGCCAGGCCCCAAGTCACTCTTTCTATCTCTCCATTACCTCTCAACTTCTGTCTGTCATTATTTTTAAAAAATTTTTAATTTGAGTTATTACAATTTGTGATAGTATGAACACAGATTTGCATAGATCTCTTTGAATGGGTGTTTTTTTGGTTCCTTAGGACATATCCCAAGGACAGGAATTGTCTGTATAGGGGAAGTACTTTTCTAGCCTCCTGAGAGTTGTCAAGACTGTTCTCCACAGGGGTTGGACCATTTAACAAACTCACAAGCAGTGTAAAGGGGGGGGGGGGGGCAAATAAAAAATGAAGCTATAAATCATCAAGGCACAGACTAAATAGACTAAGTTTCGAAGGGTTCTAAAAAAAATAAGAGTAGTTTCCATTCATGCTCAACACAAGGGAGGTCTCTGGGCAAAGATTTAGTTGTTCTTGGTTTATGTTCACTTTTCATCCATCTGCAAAAACACACATATACCCTAGTCTTTTACTGATACAAATGGTTCCAAATTTCATTCCTTGGCTGGCAAACGAGTCATTTCTTATGAATGAGTGATATATGATACCACATTCCTAAACTTTTTTTCTCCATCAAATTTCCAACAGAAGTTGAATGGCCACTTTGAAACTTTATGATAAATGGTAGAAATGCATTTCCTTCTGGTATTGGTGTCAGAACAAGAATCATTTAGCAAACAACAGATTGTTGAATCTGAACTAAACATGAAAATGGCATCTGGTTCATACTTTGGAAGTTGAGATTTCTTTTGCCTTTATTGAATATGTTCAATAATAAGAGAGAGGGCTCGGCAGTATTAATTCCATTATTGGGACACTTAAATTATAACATTTGTAAATAAATTATATAGTAAATTTAGTAATATGTAGTAGATTTTGAAACTGATTTCCTTTAAATAAATAATGACTACACTAGTAGTGAATATGACATATTGTTTTGAAACCCAATCTGATTCTTTTTAGCCCAGGTAAGTGATATACCAGTTGCTTAAAGTGAAATCAACATTTGTTACACAGCTAGGAAATTGTAATTTAAGGCTAAATTTTATGTATTATTTAAAGATAATCTATTTGGACATCATAAAATGAGTAACCATAGAAATATTAAAGATAGGGAGTCGGGCGGTAGCATAGCAGGTTAAGTGCACATGACACAAAGTGCAGGGACTGGTGGAAGGATCCCGGTTCGAGCCCCCGGCTCCCCACCCTCAGGGGAGTCGCTTCACAAGCAGTGAAGCAGGTCTGCAGATGTCTGTCTTTCTCTCCCCCTCTCTGTCTTCCCCTTCTCTCTCCATTTCTCTCTGTCCTATCCAACAATGACGACATCAATAATAACTACAACAATAAAAAAAGAAATATTAAAGATAACAATTCAAAGAATATCATATTAGCATAAGCTTAAAGTATTTTTTTCAAATGATTTTATTGGAGAAATAATGATTTAGGGGATAGTTATTGACTCATGAGTACAGCTTCTTTTTGTTGTTGTTGTTGGGGCTAGGTGCCTGCACTACAAATCCCCTGCTCCTGGAGGCCATTTTTCCCATTTTGTTGTTGCTACCCTTGCTGCTGTCATTATTGTTGTTCTTGTCACTGCTGGATAGTACAGAGAGAAATCAAGAGAGGAGGAGAAGCAAAGAGGGGGAGAGGAAGGGGGGGATGTGCTTAACCGGCTGCACGACTACCCGACCCATGAGTACAGCTTATTATCTCCCATGATATGTATCTGCCCAGCATTTTTTCTTTTTTTAATAAATAACATTTTATATTTATTTATTCATTTTCCCTTTTGTTCTCCTTGTTCTTTATTGTTGTTGTAGTTATTATTGTTATTGTTGATGTCACAGTTGTTGGATAGCAGAGAGAAATGGAGAGAGGAGGGGAAGACAGAGGGGGAGAGAAAGATAGACACCTGCAGACCTGTTTCACAACTTGTTAAGCGACTCCCCTGCAGTGGGGAGTCAGGGGCTGGAACCGTGATCCTTACGCTACTGGTCCTTGTGCTTCACACCATGTGCGCTTAACCCACTGAGCTACCTCCTGACTCCCTCCACCCAGCACTCTTACCACCAACCCTTGTCTCTCTTCACCACTGTGTCCTCAGATACCTGATGCCCTTCTTCCTTCCCACATCACCCTGTAGTGCAGAGGTTTTTTTGTTATGTTTAAATACAAGCCCCCCTCCCACTCAGTCCAACTCTGAAAAGATAATGACTAGCTTTTTCTCCTCAAATCAACAGCCTACTTAGAACAGGGGAGATAGCAGAAAGGTTATGCAAAAACTCTCATGCCTGAGGCACTAAGCCTCAAGATTCAGTCCCCTATACCACCACAAGCCAGAGCTGAACAATGACCTGGTAACAAAACACAACAAAAAAAACTCTATACCATTGTTCAGAAATTTACTCATTTATCTACTTGAAAAATGCTTATGGGTATTCCCCATATATAGTAGATAGTGGGAAAATACAAAAATGAATAAACAATATCTATGTTCTCAAGAATCTTATAGTAACAGAGTAAGTAAGCAATAGTTAATCCAACCACTTCATTCCCAGTCTATTTGTATTATAGTGTAGTTCCAGCAGATATTTCAGTTTAGTAACCATTACCTTAACTAAGTGAGGTTGCAAGCCCAAGCGGTAACTGTTACTCTCACCTTATCCCAGGCACCAGCCCATGTGAACATTTCACAACCTTTCATGGTAATTTAAAATAAGAGTATTCCATATGATAAAACCCCATTTATATTTAGTATCCTGACAAATACCTATCATATTATTTATTATCTTGACCTCATACAAATGTGATTCTACCACTCCAAGGCCATTATTTGCAGCTGGTGTATGAGGGAGAAGAGAAAGAGAGGGAAACTAATACAAAAGCACTGTGCCTCTGCACATGATAAGGTACATAGCCTATCAGGTGAGCCAACTCCTGACCCACAATTAACAAAAGAGAGAGAGAGAGACTGAATAGTAGCTTATCTAAATAGGGGATCCTCTAATAGTCTACAGCTCCCACATCATCCAACCACTTCACACCCAGCCTATTTTTGTTATCCGTGTAGTTCCAGCATATATTTCAGTTTGCTAACCATTACCTTAACTAAGTGAGGTTATAAGCCCAAGTGGTCACTGTTACTCTCACCTTATTCTAGGCACCAGCCCATGTGAACATTACACAGCCTTTCATGGTAATTTAAAATAAGAGTATTTTCCATGATGTGAGGAGGAATGATGTCGGGAAATTGTGCACATGCGGTCACATCCACCATGTTGTCCCCTCAGGGTATTGTCAATTCCCTCAAGAGTTGAAATGATATTCCCGGAGTACCTTTCCCAACCAATCCTGTCCAGACTCGTCCTTCCATTTTTTTGCCCTATAAATCCCTCCTGCTTCTGCCCTTCTCTCTCTTACCCACTTTTCACATCAGTGACTGGATGCAGGGAAGGGTGCTGCGCATAGCAGGAGGCGGCCATTTTGCTAGCTCCACGTGGCCCAAACTGCTGTGCTCTCACGCAACTCTGAGGTGTCCACTTGAATAAAGATTTGTGTTCCCTCTTCACTCCGGATCTCCTCTCTCTCCTCCCCATCACAGCCCGATAGAATACCACAGTTTTGTTACAATGGATGATTCCCACTATAGAAGCCCAAGACAATGTATAGTCAGTCTCCAGCCATTTCAGTGGAGACCAGGAAATTATATGTTGTTTTCATCACTTCTGTATAAATGATGCTTTCATAGTCTCTATTTTTGTTTTTATAATTTACCTTCACATCTCATTTTGTAGTAAGTATTTTCTGAGGTAGTGGGATCTGGGGACCCTTCTATACTGTCTAATAAAAGCAAGAAACACACCATCTTTATAGATTTTGATAGATTTAAGAATGAGAGAAGGTAAGATAGTTTATACAAAAACAATCGTGAAGGGCCAGCTGGTGGCTTTCCCAGTTAAGCACACACAGTACTATGCTCAAGGACTCATTCAAGGACCTGGGTTCGAGCCCCCACTTCCTACCTGCAGTGCAGACACTTCACAAGTGATGACACAAATCTGCAGGTGCTTATCTTACTCTCTCCCTCTTTTTCTCCCTCTGCCCTCACAATATCTCTCCTACTGAATGAAAAGAAAGGAAAGAAAGAGAAAAAAAAAGCCACTGGGCGTGATGGAATTTTAGTGCTGGCGCTGAGCCCCAGTGACTGGAGGGGGAAAAAAACAAACAGTAATGATGTTTAAACAAGGTAAACCAAATAAAGCTTTCATTTGAGAAAAATAGTATATTTTCCATGTGAATTGCCAGGCTAGCTTCCTGAGCGGGAAACAGACAACCAGGGACTCATGGCTGAGCTGGGAACACAGTTCAATCTTTATTGATGAGCAGGAATGCAGTGCAATCTATCTAATCTCTCTTCATTAGAAAATCCTGTCCTTTATATCTCCTGAGGCGGAAGTGTCAGGAAGAGGAAGTACATAGGATAGGGGGTGGGGAGGAGCAAAAAAGCACGTGGACCAGTGGGGATTAAACGGTGGAAAACAGGAGAGGGGGCAGAGTGGAAAAAGAGCTCGAACCAGTGGGGATTAAACCAATGCGGGTCTCAAACAAAACAATGATTATGTAAACAGACCACAGTGTTAAGCAATGCAAGGGAACCTAATGGGATGATCAAAACTTAGAAGCAGAATTAGAAGCTGAACAATAGTGAAAAATGATGATACTTCAATTTGTACCTGTTTCTTCAGGTTTCTGTTAGTGGAAATCACACAGTGGAAATAATGATAGCATGGTTATGTTTAAAATTTAGTCTTAAAGCTTACATCTCCTAAATATAACACTGATATAGATATAGATACACACATATATATATATATATATATGTATGTGTTGTGTTGATATATATATATATATACATATATATATATATCTTCAGCTCAGATTCTGAGTGACTGAATGAATGTATGAACTAATGAATGCAATATGTATGAATGCAGGTTACACTACATATGCCCAACTATATCTAGTTTTTATTCAAAAATTATTTTTTCTAAAACACTGATGAAAAGATATGATAAGGAAGCATGCCTGAATGTCTTTAAGTTTTAATTGAAACTACTTTGCTAAGCTTCAGAAAAGATAAATTTCTGTGTTCAGATACAAATTATTCTTTCCTCATTATGGGCTAATGAGTGAAAATTGGGTAAATCTAGATTCAGTGTCTTCCACTTCAGAAAAGTCAGATTATACCATAGTTTATGACCTTGCTTAGCTGGTTCACTGCCCAATTTTATTGTACATTTTCTCTACCACTTCTATACAGATCTAACTAGAGTGTAAATATAAGACATATTCCACAATCATTTATACTGAAAATCAGAGTCAGCATTGTAATTACTAGTAGCATATTCACCAATACTCATGTTGTTTGTTTTCCCTACAATCTACCTTCCCATACCTCACTAAACAAAAATTTAGTTATGTTACCATGGGATAAGGGCTTAGAAAAATAGAAGAATATATTAAGTAAAAACTGATTATAAGTAATAAAAATTAGAAGCAGATTTTTTAAGACTGGTTCATTTTGTAAGTCTACTCTTTTGTCTAATTTACCAATATTATTTAATATTTTCATTCTATTACGTTTTATGGTGAACATATGAAAAGAATACTGAAAAGAATATTCTTGAGAAATATAATATGGAACACCTATTTAGAAGTACGCTATTTTAGAAACAGAAGGATGAATATGGGATGATCTCATTCACAGGCAGAAATTGCAAAAACAAGATCAGAAGAGAAAACACTAAGCAGAACTTCAGTTGGAGTTGATGTATTGCACCAAAATAAAAAACTCTGGGCTGTGTGGGGGGTGGGGGAGAAGCGGGTTAAGGTCCTGGAACAGGATGGTAGAAGACCTGGTGGGTATTGTATTGTTGTGTGGAATAATGAGAAATGTTATGCATGTACAAACTATTTTATTTACTGTTGACTTTAAAACATTAAGCCCTCAATTAAGAAATTAAAAAAAAAAAAAAAGAAAGAGGAAAAGAGAGTTAGGCGGTAACCAGGTTAAGCACATGTGGCGCAAAGCATAAGAACTGAACCAGAGTAAGAATCCAAGTTTGAGCACCGCCCCCCACCCACACACACACACACACCTGCAGGGGAATCACTTCACAAGCGAAGCAGGTCTGCAGGTATCTTCTCTCCCCATCTGTTTTCTGCCTCTTCTCTCCATTTCTCTCTGTCCTATCCAACAATGACGACAGCACTAACAACAATAATAACTACAACAACAAGAAAAAAACAAGGGCAGCAAAAATGGAATAAGTAATGAATAAATATTTTTTAAAATGGGGAGAAAAAAAAATAAGTCTGCTATTTTTATAGCAATACACTGGCTATCAAGAAAAGGTAATTTGAATCATGGAAACAGCTCAGTCTGATAGATATGATAAATACTTGAGTGTCCATGGTTTAATAATCAAACCACATCAATGAAACTAGTATCACAATATACTGTTGCTGATCTTTGAATAAACACTATGGCACTATCAATCTGGAATTATAAAGTACCAAGAGCTTAGGCCCAGCTCTTAGGGTTTTATTCAGGGAGTCAATAGGTTATGGAGAAGCTATAAATTACAATATTATATATAATTACAGACTCAGGCACAGTGCAGTGGTAGAACAAAGGATTTTTAACTCTATGGCCTGTAGCACAATCTCTGACACTGGGCAATGCTCTGCTCTCTTGTCCTCATATAAATAGTAAATCCTTAAAAGACAAAAATGACAAAATAATAATGTTGCAAATGCACAGTGATAAATAACATAGTATATCAAATCAGTGAACCCTCTACCTATTCATTATAACATCAATATATCAGTATGGAAAATGTTTATGACACAGTTATTGAAAAATGAGAATATAAAATTGCATTAATAGCATGATGATTCTAACTAGGAAAATGTCTACTGTTTTCCTCTTGATTTGATAATATTATTCATTTTGAAGTGTTAATTTAATAGCAAGTATATCTAGCTAGTAGATCATATGACACTCAATCAGATCTTATGGGTTTTAATAAAATAGTGGTATGATTTATTTATTCCTATGTTAATAACTCAATTAACAGACTTATTAAGTATATCAAAAGAATTTAAAACTCAAACACTTTTTATAGTATTATTGAAATATATTTGACATAAAGTTTTGTTTTAGTTTAAGCTGTATAACATAGTGATTTCATTTATATGCTATTGCAAAATTATCAAAATAAGTTTAGTAAGCATTCATCCTCTCACATAGTTAACAAATATTTTTCTTATGCTAAGAACTTTTAAGATGTAATCTCTTAGCTACCTTTAACTATATTGTTACATATTATAATTATGCTATATGTCCTCCCAATTATTTATATTATAATTTATACTTTGATCAATGAGAAGGTGGCCAGAATCTAATTCTTGATATAGTCTGAAGTGAGCAGGTTTAGAAAGGTCGACTTTAAATCCCCAAAAAGGACAGTCTGAAAAACAATATGGGAATAGAAACAAGATAGTCCACAGGGGGACCCAGACAATATCCCATTGGTATGTGTGGTGTGATTTTTAGGGTAAGAAAATCAAATTCATTTATTTCTCTCTATTGTCAATCTGCAGGAGATGTTCAGAAGATCAATAATTCCTATCTCTACGATTCTACATCAGAGTTCTCAGAAAATCTTGATAAAGCTTTTCCCTAGCTAGAGTACAGACCAAAGGTAGAAAGACAAAAATAAACACTGGCAGTGGGATTGGAGGAAGAAGAGTATAATTGCCTCAAAAGAGTAGAACTCATGGCCTGAATACACTTGTAATTTGTAAGAATACACATCTAAATAAATAATTGTAACATAATTTTCCTAGTTCTTTAGCCAGAAAGGGCATAAATTTAGACTTGAATTGAGGACAGGATTGGACAAGGCTTCTGGAAGAGAGATAAGCTCAATAAACTGAGTAAATCAGTAGAAGGAAAAAGATGCTCCTGAAGAGAGAACACTGTGTGTAAATTCCTGGGGACTTTATTAAGCATGCTGTGTTTGAGGAAATGGAAATTCCTATTAAGATCAACAGAGCAATGAAGTAAGGGTGGGTTCATTCCTAAAATTATAAAATCTGATACATTATGGTTATCAGTTTGTTACTTATCTTTTATTTGCCAACAGAAGTTTAAATTCTGAAATATAAATTATCTGTATGCACAGGTACCACAGATCACATAAATCAGGCTCCCTCAATTTTCTACTAATTCAAGTAGAGTTAGTCATGAGTAAAAGAAGATATATATATTCCCAGGTCCCCAATAATCAAGGTTCATTTAGTTGGCTCCAATATATAAGCTTTTACTAGATTCGAGAAGTCTTAAATTGTCCAATCATAGTAGAACGAAAGATAGTCCATGTGTTGTCTAGAATGACTTTGCTTAGTAAACACTAGCTAACATCATTTGGTGCATACTGGCAATTAAGAAAATCTGAATTCATATATAGATAGAAGGGACATTGGTTCCACTGAGCTTGTTAAAGATAACTCAAGGAATTTCACTGCTATATTAGCAGACTGTTTCATTTTTATCTGCACAGAGTTGCTTTTTTTAACCAAAAAGAAAAAAAAAGTAAGTTACTTCTTCTTCTAGCATTTGCCCTTCTTCCGTAGCCAGTCAACAGCGTCAGGTTGAGCCTGATGTAAAGTTTCGAGACCTCCTTTGAATCTGGAGAGGTGGCAGTCATTGACTATGTGGGTCATAGTCTGTCTGTAGCCGCAGGGGCAGTTCGGGTGGTCTCTGGCTCCCCAGCGATGGAACATAGCGACGCACCGGCCATGGCCTGTTCCATAGCGATTGAGGAAGCATGCAATTAACTGCATAAAATTTAACTGTTAATTTGATATCCCTGTATATGTTCATGTCACAACAATCAGCAAGAAAAGCATGGAAATGTCATCAGAATAATTAGAAGGGGGAAGATATAAGCAAGATGGAGGCTGGTGTGACATGACTAGATGGTCAAATGCTACCTGTCAGATTGCTTAGTAAACAATCATATTTGGCCCTATATTTACTTCCATTATCTTCTTCAGCTATTCAATTAGCCCCATCTCTAGCAGGCAACAGAGACACCAGAACTTGGTCAGTACATATCCCTATGAGACATGATGTGTCATGGGGAAGTACATTTACTTAAATGTCAAGGATTTTTGAAGTAGATTTGTAGGCTGACCTAATGAAAGTGGTCATTTACAACTTTTTATTCTGCTATGTAGATTTTTCCTTTTTGAATCTACCCCTGCTAAACTCCTGGGTTTAATGTCATGCGATTCTACATATTCTTCCAAGCAGAAGTGTAGGGAATTGTGTAGATACAGTAGAGCTTGGTGGGACCCCCCCCCCCATTGAAAAGTTAGGGCCTGAGGGGCACAGCCAATCCTATCAGTCTCTCTGTACAAAGAGGTCGAGCAAGGAAGGACAAGGCCTCCAGGGTCTGCCCTGCCTATCAGCCTTCCTGCCTCACAATAGCCCACTCCCTTATTATCTCTATCTTCTCATCTTCTCTCTACCCTCAGGATCCCGCTCTGGCTGCTGGTTACTAATAACCTTGGTTTCTCATTCCTTTAACCAATTAAACCTCTTGCTCAACAATTAATGGAAAAATCATGACCCTTCCTCAGACCCTTGGTCTCCCTACCATATTTGGTATGCACATGTCACTTCCTACTGCGACCCCTTATAAACCATGCTTTGCTGTTCAATAAAGGGATTGCCCATGAGACAAGTCCCTGGGTCTTCTCTCGCCTTGACACTATCATCGATCATAGAGAGACACCTGTACAACTCCACCTTTGCTACCCCGGAACATTCTCTTAGGCCCCTGCATCTGGTGCACAACAGAGCTCCTAAGCCAGGAGCTTGTGCAAGGGAAAGAGGCCTCCCCACCAAAGAGTCTGACACAGAAGGTGTAGGTGTGGCTCCACTCAGACAAAAATTGTTATAGGATGAGCAGAAACTCAAGAAAGATTCATCAAAGCACATGTTCAGGATTGATATGAATGTTACAAAGGAACTTTTTTTTTTCCCTGAAACACAGGTGCTAGAAAAGCAATCTGGGGTAGTGGTTATATCTACTAAAACTAGAGTCAAACTGGTTATTCAAATCCAGTTCTATCTCATTTTACTTATAGCTTACATCATATCACAACCTCACAATATTATGGTTATGATAATAATTGAGAGACTGTCTACAAATTGTATAGAAAAAAATCCAAGTACATTTACAAAAAGGTAACTGTCACCAAAGTTACTTTTGGCTGGACTCCTACAGGCATCTATGCTAACAAGTGAGAAACATCCACTTGTGAGAGTCCCCACAAAGAAGCATAAGTCAGGGAAAGGAAGGAGAGAAAGAAATGGGAACATTGGGAGTCGGATGATAGCACAGCAGGTTAAGCGTACATGGCGCAAACCACAAGGACCAGCGTAAGGATACCAGTTCGAGCCCCCGACTCCCTTACTACAAGGGAGTAGCTTCACAGGCGGTGAAGCAGGTCTGTAGGTGTCTATCTTTCTCTCCCCCTCTCTGTCTTCCCCTACGTTCTCCATTTCTCTCTGTCCTTCCTATCCAACAATGACAACATCAATAACAACAACAATAACTACAATAACAATGAAAAACAACAAAGGCAACAAAAAGGAAAATAAATTAATTAATTTAAAATAAATAAATAAATGGGAACACTGACATCATTCAATGTCTGGATGCAGCCTTTCCTGAAATCACAAACATTGCTTCCATTTCTTGGATTGTCAAAGTCAATTGGAGGAATTCATTAATTCTCATGTTTTTCTTTTATATTTTTAAAATAATTTTAAATTATTCATTTACATATTTATTTACTTGGAGGGAGGGAGGAGGAGTGGAGAGAGACAGATGAGAGAGAGAGAGAGAGAGGATACTGCTTAGCTCTAGCATATGGTGCAATTACAGATTGAACCAGTGCTCCAACAGACTGATGAGCTAGCTTCCTGGCCCTCACCTTTTTCTTATACTAGATGGAACTTGTTTTCTGACATGTAAGGCAGAATGAGTTTTGTATCCCTATAGAAATTCCATAACTCTAAAATGAAACTTTAGCCAAGCTTCCTTCTTTCACTTTCAGTTTGTACAAGAAAAGAGCAAGTCTATCTTTCTTATCATGCAAGGGTATGATGGGTTTCTAGGGAGAGCAACTGTAGAAGATTCAATGTAATTTCTAATTTATATATTCTTAAATAATAGCCATGACTTTGATTTCATTCTGTGGTGGCTTTCATTTTCATTTTCTCTGTCAAAGGTGACTCAGATGAAGAAAGGTGACTCAGATGAAGAAAGGTGACTCAGATGAAGAAATAGAGCCTAGCAAGGAGAGGGTTAAGTTTCTTTATGCTGGTGGTCATGTTTATTCTGTCTTTCTGGAACAAGGAAATCAATTGTAGAGGTGAAGCTATTTATTTATTTATTTACCAGCAAATGTCACATTCATTAGTGAAACTCTGAACATGCAGAGAGGCAGATGACTATGAAGATGGAAAAATGCACAGTTCAGTTTCAAATTTCCTGTCAGGATACAATCTAAAATAAATTTAGTTTCAATGGCAATGAATGAGTCAAAGACAAGTTTTTGGCAGCAGCTCTGACATGCGTTACCACAGACTGGCAGATTTGTATTTTTCAATTTAGAAAGCTAGGGTGTAGAGGTGTAGAACAAATGTGTACACACTGACAGTCTTGGCCTTCCCCTCTCCAAGCCATCCCCAAAGGGCAGAGAGAGGCAAAATGTCTGCTTCGACCAGGAAGAATTCAACCTGCAAGAAGCATCTTTTGGCCCCCACACTCTATTTAAATGTCACAAAAACATACAAACAAAAAAGATTAAACCCATGCAATAAATAGCTGAAATAGTTCCTTGCTTCAATTTTCTCCATTTTTCTAGAAATCAATCCATAAAATGGCACATTCACAGTGATTTTAAGTTTCATCAATTTTTCAGTAGCTAAGTTCCTATAACTAAATCTGTCTTCTAACATTCTGCGATTAAACATTTTTGAGTCATAAAATTATACAGCAAATCTGGATGACAGAATGATTCTCCATAATCCCTATATATTAATTTCAAAAATTTCCAGTGAGTGACTTTAATGACCATATGTGCTGAGTTCTTATCTTAATTTGAAATTCTTCTAATTATAAAGGCTACAAGTAATATTGTCTTAAAACCTGAAGAAAAAAGAACAGATACAAAGAAAACATAAACATAATGATTTTATATTATTCAAAATAAGACATTGCATTTGAGTGCAACAAGGATAAAAGTTCTTTTTATTTTACATAGTAATTTGCATAGCCCGAAACGACATCATCTACACCTACAGTACGAATTAAGAAAACTGTGATTTAAAATATGTGTATGTATGTTGTTTACCAATGAAGCACATTCTCAGTGATATGTTCCACTTAGAATTAGACTTATAGAATAAACTTCTATTATTAATTATAATGCTTAGAGGACACAGTCATTTAAAAAAATATCAAGGTGCAAAACATTTCACTCTAATTTTTATGCTTCAGGAAACTTGCAGTTAAGAAAGATAAAGTAAATGATGCGACATTTCATTGACCACCACTAGCTGGCATGACACCCTGAGTTTATGAGAGGGAAAGTAGAGTAATATTCAGATTATGTTGGGACTACATATGAGTGTTTCAATTAAAAAAAATATGCAACCATGATATCATCATGATCAATACTGGTTTTTCATGACTAAAAACAACCCTCAGATTGTATTTATACCCAATTATTGAGCAATGATCCTTTAGTTTTTTTTTTTTTTTTAATACCATATGCCAAAAAGTTGAGTTAAAACAGTTTGAGATTTTGCCAATTTCAAGAATTCTCCTTAATGGAATAAATTCTCTATGCTATATGGGACAAGAGTGATGTGATGATGCTCTTTGCATTGGCACTTAGAGACGAGGTCTCTTTCTCTTCAATAAGACCATCTTTGAGTTGCCAAAGTGGGTAGGAAGACTACCCACTCCCAGTTAGGAGCAGACCAAAAACGTTTATTCACTTTTATATTGAATGAGCTCCATTGGACTGAAATGGAGGATCATTTTAGACAGAGCCATTTTAACTATGCATATATGTTTAACAAACATGTATCTAGTCAGTTCTCACTTCACTGACTGAAAAACCAAAAGAAAATTTAAAAGAAATAGTTATACCTTTGGCACGCTATTGAAATAAACTCACAACATAGATTATATATAACAAATTCACATTTGTATAGTAATGCATTATTTCTTTAATATATAATTAGTATAATTTCGTAGATTTGTTGCTTACATATGAAAATTGTTAGTAAGTTTACTTTTGAAAAAGTAAAAGATACACACATACACATGATTGATTGTTCAGTATATATCTACATTCGTATTTCAAAGAGATTTTACATTTTTCTGTTGATTTTTAATAGTTTTGTCACTAAAGAATTTAGATGAACCTATTCATAACATGAATTAATTATACTAATTTTTTTTATCTGGCTAGTAAAAACATTAGTAAATTGGTGGTCATCTGCCCAGTGAGCTCAGGATGAAATCATTGTAGCATCATCAACTTGGTGGCTGAAAGGTGGTAAGATATAAAACATGGCAAAATGTTTAATAAACAGGAATGAAAAAGTAGGAATAAAGTAGCTAAGAAGAGGGATCCTGGAGTAGGAAGAAGCTAGGAAGTCTATTTTAGGTAAGTTCCCAGGGGCCCATGACTTTAGTAATTTTTGCCTAAGCTTGATAGCTAACATGGAGGTGGACTAAAAATATTGCCTGGGAAGATGGTGTCAGAGTTGGGAACAGAACTACAAAGCTGAATTAGAGCAAAGAGTAGCTCCCAAACTCGAAGAAAGTATACAAATACAACTAACTGCTTACCCTATCAATCTGACACAGGGCCCATATATATTCATATTTATTATATATTCATTATTACAGGTGTAATAATTGAGTTCCTGTCACTTAGGGCTGGCAGTCCATGGTCACAGCTATAAACATTCTAGGCTGCACTCATTTAAGGACCAGTTTTCCTGGAGTGGTAGATTAGGATGACCCAGCATTCCTTCCATAGAGTGGAGCAGTCCTTAATGTTGCTGCTTTATAATGAGGGCTAAGTCTTGGAGAGACCCACAAGAAGTTTTAGGATGATATTCTTGGTGGAAGTAACTAGTGATGGTGGAGAAAGGGACCTATTAGAGGTCTTGGCACATATTGTCTATGGGGGAATCCAAAGATCCCTGTCAAAGGTGCCAGATAACCTTTCCAAAGTGCTACCCCACTAGGGAAAGACAGAAACAGACTGGGGGCATGGATTGAACTGCTCGTGCCCATGTCCAGTGAAGAAACGATTACAGAAGCCAGAACTCCCACCTTCTGCAACCCTTAAGAAAATTGTGTCCATACTCCCGGAAGGGGAAAATGTTTGAGGAAGTTGACCAGAGGGCTCTGAACTCCAATTCCATCAGGACCCAGAAAGAGTCGTGGGAAAAATAGACCAGGCTTAAAAGTAAGCAAAGTGTCTACAGGTCCTAGAAAAGGATGACAGAGGACCTAGTGAGGGTTGCATTGTTATGTGGAAAACTAAGAATTGTTATGCATGCACAAACTATTGTATTTACTGTGAAATGTAAAACATCAATCCCCCAATAAAGGAAAAAATAAATTAAAAAAAATAAAGTGTCATACAACTATTTAACTCGTCTTTTAGTTATAGTAGTTAACTATGTTTTGTTTTTCTTTGCCATCACCATAACTAGGCCATCAGTATTCCAGGTTAATTCATGTCTGTTAATAACGGATATATGTTTACAATACTGTCTTCCTGTTGACCTATTTCTCTAATTATTAAGACCTATGTGTTAGAGATAAGAATACCTGATTGGTCATGTCAGAAATGATTTTTTGGAGGGCCGGGCATAGTGCAACAGGTTAAGCGCACATGGCGCAAAGCACAAGGACCAGAGTAAAGATCCAGGTTCGAACCCACGGCTCCCTACCTGCAGGGGAGTTGCTTCATAGGTGGTGTCTTCCCCTCCTCTCTCGATTTCTCTCTGTCCTATCCAACAAAGAACGACATCATCAACAACAACAATAATAACCACAACAAGGCTACAACAACAAGGCAACAAAAGGGGAAAAAAATGGCCTCCAGGAGCAGTGGACTCATGATGCAGGCACTGAGCCCCAGCAATAACCCTGGAGGCAAAAAAAGAAGAAATTCTTTTTTTTTCTTTTGCTATTTCTGCATTTCTATTTCCAGTCTCCAGGGATGCTTGGCCAACATCAGTTTAAACAAATATATAGGGTCTGATGTCCCTAAACTATGACTATATGCCTGGGGTAAGTTCATGATTTTCAGAGTAAACAGAATTTATTGTGATCATTAGAAGTGGAGATAACAAGTCTGATATAGAGTGGTTTACATACTAGGAGAGAGGTAATTCAATTGTGTGTTGGGTAGTTGCCATCTCCCCCTGGCTTCTGCTTAACCATATGCCTATATAGGGATTTTACTGATCCAAAGCTTTGGTCTATTTACATAAATCACTTTTACATAAAGCACTCCAGGGCATTGGTGGTTCTATGATAGGATTCTCTCCTGCTCCACCCCCTCCTTGTCACACACTGATCCCTTCTTTGTCACACTCTGATTTTCACCAGTCACTTTTCTCTCCACCCTCTCTATATCACATCCTGTTTCCACCCTACTTGGAGAGTATAAAAACAGCTGCTCTTCTGATTAAAGACACTTGGAAATTGCTTTCCGGCTCCGAGAGTTCCAGAGTGTATCTCCTGCGGAAGTTGGTGCAGCACGAGTTCCTGATCCCTCTCCCACACAGCAGCCTAGATCAGCTCCAGTTGAGTTCTCTCCAACCCAGAGAGCAGTAGCTCCGGAAGAAGTACCCTCAGGCTATCCCGGCAATTGTGTAGTCTCCTAAGATGTTTATACTTTACATAACTGTTTTGATGTATGCACATATGCTCAATAAAAGGACTTAGATAAAGGTCCAAGCTTGTGGTACTGAGTGAAATCTCAACACAGAATGTTAACCAGTGTCTGCCACCTCCAAATTCTTCTCTCATTGTTAATAGTGTTTGAAGTAATTCACTTGGTCCAGGGTTCACACAGAAAACCTTGGAACTTAGTACTTCCTCTCTCTTTTTGATAGAGGTAGAGAAGCTAAGAGAAAGAGAGAGAGAGAAGGAGGAGGAGGAGGAGGAGAGGAGGAAGTGACAGGAGGGGAAGGGAGGGGAGGGGAGGGGAGGGGAAAGGAGGGGAGGGGAGGAGCTCAATTCCAGGCAATCCATGTGCCATAGTATTGCTCTGGCTCTTTTTCTTCATCTCTCTCATTCATAAATAAATCCATCCAGCATCTCTCCCTCCCCCCCCTCTGCTGGGGATTGAACCTATGACTTTAGAGCCTTGGGAATGAGAATCTCTTTGCATAACCATTATGCTATTACCCCCACCCTCAAACAACAAGGAGAAGAGAGGAGAGGAGAGGAGAGGAGAGGAGAGGAGAGGAGAGGAGAGGAGAGGAGAGGAGAGGAGAGGAGAGGAGAGGAGAGGAGAGGAGAGGGGAGGGGAGGGGAGGGGAGGGGAGGGGAGGGGAGGGGAGGGGAGGAGAAGGCCACAACAAAGGAACTTCAATATGGTGAGTGCAGACTTGAACCTTAGCATATTGCAAAGAAGCACACTAGCCAGGTGATCTATTACACTTGGCCTAATATCTTTTATTGAATTTATTTTTCCGTTGCAGCTTACACAAAACTAACAAGTGTTAAATATTGTAGCTGAGGATAAGAACCACAGAATAATTGCAAGAGTCATAGGTTTAAGGCTTCAGGTTGATTCTCAGCCCTATATCTGCCCCTTACCTGTTTCCCTCACATAAAATTAAATTTAAAAATCCAGCTTTTAAAAGTATCACAATATTTGAACCTTAGGTATCTACTTTTCCTTCCTGTTAGTTCATAAATTAAAATTTGTTATAATTTATTATCTCTATGGTTCTTAGTAGTAGGAGACTTTACAACATCTAGTCCCGTATAATGTTATAACAATAAATTGTATTTTTATTATTTTATTCCTAAAGTGACTTATAATTAGCCCTAGTAAGTTATTTTAATACCACAAAATACCCATGTTCATAAACTGGTTCCCTGGTTTTGAACATTTGAAAATAAATGTTGCGAACCCTTATTCAGTATTTAATTTTAATTACTTTGATTTTTCTTAATTTTGAAAGATTATTTGTTTTGCTCTATTGGGTCAGTTATAAGGAAGTTTTCTGTTTCAGTATCTAGGCAGAAATTAAGTGTTGCTGACAGGTGACAGAGACACAAATGCTAAACTAAATTTTTGAAAGAAAGCACCAGTTTTATTCTTACTGAGTATACCCTTGTGTGCTGGGAGAAGAAAATGTAAATTAGTGAGATAATTTGCTGAACCAACATCCAGATGGTTGTTTTAAAAGAAAGTAATAATTTACTGGACTATTCTTGTCTATGTAAAGCCATATGTTTGTTTCAGACTCCTCTTATTTTATGCTCACTAATAGCCCACTTAGAAAAGAAAATATGCCAGGAATCTTCTGGGAATACCCATGGTCTAAATTTTTAATGGCTATATGAAAATATTTTCATCTTCTCTGAGTGAAGTAGCATTCACTGTTCCATATAATTTAACTAAGGTTCAGTTGATACTGTTGCCAAAAGACTTATAAGTGGCTTTTTTTTTTACTGTGCACATACTTTATTCCATCAACTATCTTAATTATTTTTGATATGCTTAATTTAGTGCTCATAACAACACAATAACTGCAACATTATTCCTTTTCCTTATATGAGACCAACGAGTCTTAGAGAAGTGAAGTTCATTTGATAAATAGGTGGCAAAGCTTGGATGTATAATAAAGCTGTTTAATCAGGCTACTTTTTTTTTTCTTTCCTCTTTTTTTCCATGAGGACTACCTCTGGGGATCAGTATCTATACAACTCCACCATTCTAGATGACCTTTTTTTTTTTTGTATTTTTTCTTTCAGTAGAGGGTGAAAGGGATAGAGGAAAAAAGAGGGGGAGGAGTGATCAGATAGAAGAAGAAACACCTGCAGCATTGCTCAGCCACTCATGAAGATTGCCCACTGCCAGTGGAGACTTGAGAACTGAAACTAGGTCCTCATCTGTGGTGACATAAGTGTTCTTCAACGTGAGCCACCAATTGCTCCCTAAACTACTGCTTCCCATATTTCATCACACTTTCTTTCATTACTTAATAGTCTGTGTGAAAGTGTGTGTGTGGATTTATAGATATGTGCTTTTTTGTATAGTCTACTACATCACCAATGTGTATACGTATTTCTGTGGGGGGGAGAATCTGTATAGTTATCATGAATAACATTAATTTGAAAAATTCTGAAGAGAAGACTGGGCAGTAGTGCATCTGGTAGAGTGCACATGTCACAAAATGTGAGGACCCAAGTTTAAGCCCCCAGTACCCACCTTCAAGGGGAAAGTTTCACAAGCAGTGAAGCAATGCTACAGATGTCTGTTTTGCCCTGTTTTCCTTCCGTCTCAATTTCTGTCTTTATTTAACAAATCAGTATATTAAAGAACTAGATCTTACTAAGCCAAGCCAAGAGTAGATAAATTAAGATTTTATACATAGTACAGATTAGAAAGTAATGATTACTACATTATACAGTATAATATGAACCTAATTTCTAACACATATAAAGATTATTATCAGATCAAGACATGAAATGGGTATAACACATTATATTTATTTATTCATTCTCTTTAATTATAAAAGGAACATGGGGAATAACTGAGTGGAGTGTGGCAATGCTTACTTTATTTCCATGTATGCTGGCCATAGAGTAAGAACTCATTAACTTTTGAATAAATAAGTGATTCATAGACTCAGCACTCTATGAGATTCCATAGAACAATAGGGTCAAATGATAAATTTGATCAATATTTTCTAGAAAATGAGTATTTCTCTACTAAGTCTTCCAAATAAATCACACTTGGAAACCTGCCTGATTTCGTAGTAGAGTGATTGTAAGTTCTTAATGGGTTTGTTAGTCTTAAAGTGCCCTTTCCAGATGCTTTGATTAGATACCCCATTGCTTCCTAAATATCTAGCCAAAAAGGCTTTTCCCTTAGAAGGACTGGGTGGCGAATTAGCACCCATTTCAAGAAATATGAAACTAAAGACATTAGATCTGAAAGTTTAATATATTGCATTCATAGAGCTCTTGTCTTATTGTTCATGCATTGTAAAAAAAAAAAAAAAAAAAAAGGTCCTACAGCCTTAGACCATATATATCAGAACATCTGGTCCTATTAGTATCTAACATAACCATGGGATTTTCAAAGTAAACCAAGCTTCCAAGTAACTTGGTTATAATACAAGCAATCTTCCTCATTCTCTTTACAATCAGTATTTCCCCCAGTCCTGGAACTTCTGGGATTTTGCTTGTATTTCTTGATGCCTCTTTTCTTGACTCCTTACCCTGTTATATACCCTGTTATTTTTTTAAATTAATTTATTTATTTACTCCCTTTTGTTGCCCTTGTGGCTTTATTGTTGTTGTTATTTGTTGTTTTCGACAGGTTATGTTGTTTTCAATGGGCTGGCTTCACGGGCGGGTAACAGACAACCAGAGATTCATGGTTGAGCTGTAGGCAGTATCTCTTTATTCATGCACAATCTAAGCCGAGCTAAGCTAAACTAAAGGTACTGTAAAACTCACAATGCTGTCTTTATATATACTTGCGAAGTAGGGTGGAAACAGGATGTGACATAGAGAGGGTGGAGAGAAAAGTGACTGGTGAAAATCAGAGTGTGACAAAGAGGGGGCAGAGCAGGCGAGAATCCTATCACTAAACCACAAATGCCCTGGAGGGAGGGTGGAACTTGTTAACAGTGGTTATGTAAATAGAATGAAGTGGTTATGTAAATAGAATAGTGTTAAGCAGGGGGGATTTAAACCAAATGAAACAGAAAGGGTCTAATGCATACCAACAGTTATTGATGATGTTGTTGTTGGATAGAACAGAGAGAAATGGAGAGAGGAGGGGAAGACAGAGAGGGAGAAAGATAGACACCTGCAGACCTGCTTCACCACCTGTGAAGCGACCCCCCCCCCCCCGCTGCAGGTGGGGAGCCAGGGGCTCAAACTGGGATAATTATGCTGTTCCTTGCACTTTCCACCATGTGTGCTTACCCCACTGTGCTACCACCAGATTCTCTTTATACCCTGTTATATACCTCTGTTGACCTCAACTAAATCAAAACAACCAGTGTCATCATGCCACATTATGCTGCCACTGTCTTTCTGCCTCAATTGTATCCAGAAACACCAAGCCTGAGATGATAACCTTCCAACTCCAATAATCTGGTTAGGCCTTACTCAACAAATGGGACGACCTAGCTTCATTTCAAATGGTTCATCCCCTAAAATTACAGAACCCAGATATAGGCCAGAGCTTAAGGGAATGGGTACATGCATACAAGTATCCTTAAGTTAGGGTAATCATATACCTCAAAATAAAAGTGCTTAATAGTCAACTGTGATTAAACTTAGACCTAGTAAGCTCAGAAGCAAGTAGAAAGGCCTAAAGGATCACCATAAGGGACCCAGGCAGTAGTGGACCAGGTTAAGCACACATAGTGTGAAGCTCAAGGACCCATGCAAGGATCCCAATTCGAGCCCCGCCCCCCACTGCAGGGAGGTCACTTTGCAAGCAGTGAAGCTAGTCTGTAGATGTCTTTCTCTCTCTCTCTCTGTCTCCCCTTCCTCTCTCAATTTCTCTCTGTCCTATCCAAAAAAATCAAAAGAAAAAAAAATGGCTGCAGAAGCAGTGGATTCATAGTGCAGGCACTGAACCTCAGCAATAACCCTGGAAGCAAAAATAGATAGATAGATAGATAGATAGATAGATAGATAGATAGATAGATAGATAGAAAAAGAATTCACTGTAAAAAGCAAGAGAGATATTGAGAGGGATATATGGAAAGAAAATGCAAGTCTGCAAGCATCTGCAAGTTCTGCTTCACTTCTCCTGAAGTTTCCCCCACAGGTGAGAAGGACTAGAACCCAGGTTCATGTGCACTGTAATGTGTGTGCTCTATGGGCACAATAATTCATGGTTCCAAAAATAAGGATTTTAATCAGTAGTTAAATATGTTAAATAACACAATATGTTAAATAGTGAAGGGCAGATTATGGGGAGAAATAAAAGACACTAACCTGGGTTAGTGTCAAAACTGGGTTTGAGGGTATCATAAGAATTATTATGGATGAAGTAATCAAAACACACCCTCACAAAACAAAGGGAACATTCAATAATAGTTGCAAAGATATGGCAGGCTCACAATGACTTTTATAAAAACTGAGAAATATTATACATGTACAAACTACTGTATTTTACTGTCGGCTGTAAACGATTAATGCCCCCCCCAAAAGAAAGAAAAGATATTAAACATAAGCGAAACAAAATTGACTGTAAAGGTAAGAAAGTTGTTGAAACATATCTGAGAGGGCTGGGTAATGGAGCACCAGTTAAGAGCACAAAGCATGAAGCACAAGGACCCGCTCAATGATCACAGTTCGAGCCCCTGGCTCCTCACCTGCAGGGAGGGGTGCTGCCTCACAAGCAGTGAAGCAGGTCTGTAGATGTCTATCTTTCTTTCCCTCCCCTCTTAATTTCTCTCTGTCCTATCCAAACAAACAAACAAAAATTGGAAGAAAAAAAAAGTGTCCACAGGAGCAGTGAATTTGTAAGTGCAAGCACTGAGGCCAGAGATAACCCTGGAAGTGAAGAAAAGGAAAGGTAAAAGGAAAGGAAAGGGGAGAGGAGGGGAGGGGAGGGAAGGGAAGATATTTGAATTTTATCACACAAAATTCACTGTAGAGTAAACCTAGGGGCTGGTTGGTACTGTACCCAGTAGAATGTAAATTTTACTATAGGCAAGACCGAAATTCAAGTGCTCCAGTCCCCACACATAGGTGCAGGGGAAGTTTCAGGAGCAGTGAAGCAATGTTGCATCTCTCTCTCTCTCCCTGCCTCCCTCCCTCTCTCTCTGATTTTATAAAAAAAATATAAAGAAAAAAGGCCTCATGGAGCAGTGGATTTGTCATGCAGACACAAAGTCCCAATGATAGCCCTGTTGGAAAAAAGTGGAGAAGTAGAAGAAAGGAGAAAGAAGATTGCCCAGCTAGGTATTGGTACACATGGTTGAGCGCACATGTTAAAATGCACAAGGACCCAGGTATGAGTCTCTGGTCCCCACCTACAGGGGGAAAGCTTCACAAGTGGTGAAGCAGTGCTGCAGATATCTCTCACCCTCTCTATCACATCCTTCCCTCTCAATTTCTGGCTATCTCTATCCAGTAAATAAATAAATATAAATAAATATATAAATTATATAATATAAATAATATATAATAAAATAAATCTATAAATAAAATAATTTTAAAAGATGACCAATTTGTTGAGTCTACTGATGATTTCAGCCCCCCCTCTGGCTCCCCACCTACAGGGGAGTGGCTTCACAGGCGGTGAAGAAGGTCTGCAGGCGTCTCTCTCTCTGTCCCCGTCTGCCTTCCCCATCTCCATTTCTCTCTGTCCTATCCAACAACAATGACATCAATGGCAAAAATAACAATAAGGACAACAACAAGGGCAACAAAATGGAAAAAAAAAATGGCCTCCAGGAGCAGTGGATTCATGGTGCAGGCACCGAGCCCCAGCAATAACTCTGGAGGGAAAAAAAAAAGGGGGGGGGGATACTTGAGTAATTGACTTGAAGTTTAAAGTTTCTGTATATTATATCAGAGAATGTGTTAGAGTGGTATTAAGGGATAATAATTATTAATTAACAGAGAATGAGACAATGGTAAAAAAAACCAGTCAACGCCCATGTTCAGCGGGGAAGCAATTACAGAAGCCAGACCTTCTACCTTCTGCAATCCTCAACGACCCTGGGTCCATGCTCCCAGAGCGATAGAGAATGGGAAAGCTACCATGGGAGGGGGTGGGTTATGGGGATTGGGTGGTGGGAACTGTGTGGAGTTGTACCCCTCCTACCTTAGGCTTTTGTTCACTAATCCTTTCTTAAATAAAAAATTTAAAAATAAAAAAAAAATCTCTCTAAAGATAAAAAAATACATTTTTGGAGGAAAAGCAGATACCAATGAGAAAATAATTACTTATGTTACTGACATGGATAAAATAAAATTTTCTTTATATCACTGGTAAACTCAGTAACAATAAAACAAAGTTAGGAGTGATAACCTAGTAGAATTACTCTGGTAGTCAACCAGACAAATAAAAGATAAAGGATTTTTACTAAGCAAAACAGTCTTCCAAGCAGAACTTCTCTTCCCTAACTCTACCACATTCTTAGCCATAGTTCAGAGCAAAAGTAAGAGACATAGTGAAATAAGGAACTGACAGATGTGCAAGGGAGGTAATGTCACAAATTGAACTTTATTCTATTTGTATGAATACTAAAATCATGTCAGTTTATCTTACCAGTAAATATTACCCATTCTTCACAATCTGGGGGTAAAGAAATGCATTATTCAAAGCTTATCTGACTTAGAGTGGACTAGCACAGCTGACACCTCAGAAAAGCAAAGTAAAAGTTGTGAGGCGATTTTTTTTCATAAGACTTTTGTTAGAGCCATTTTGTTTTAGTTTCACAGCAAATGTAAAGGTAACTTACAAAGATTTCCTAGATACCTTTATCCCTATTATATGCCTAGTTTCCTCTGTTATAAACAAACAGACTAATACATATTTTCCAATACATGAACCTACATTGACATCACAGTTACTTAATGCCCATACATCATATTAGCATTCACATTTCTTTTTCACATGGTATAAGTCTGGACAAGTATATATACATGATTATATCATACTGAGTGATTTTATTGCACTATTCTGTTCTATTTATTTCTCTACCCCTTCATTCCTGGCAACTACTGATCTTATAACTCTCTCCATGGTTTTATTTATTACAGAATGCTATATACTTAGAATCATAAAGTATATATCCTTCTTCCCTTGCAACAGATATTTTTCTGCTTGTAACAGGTGTTTAAGTTTGTACCACATCTTTTCATGTCTTAATATTAGCTCATTCCATTATAATGCTAAGTAATATCCTATTATACCAATGCGGTATAGTTATTTAGCCACTCACTTAAATGTAGATTGCTTCCAATCATGAATAAAAGATGCTATAGAGGGACAATGAGATAGCATAGTCACTATGCAAGAAGACTTTCATTCCTGAGGCTCTGAGGTCTTAGGTTCAATTCCCAGCATCACCATAAACCAGAAATGAGCAGTGTTCTGGTCTATCTGTGTATCTATATATCTTCCATTAAACTAACTAAATAAATAACATATATTTTAAAACATGCTGTACACATTAAAACACAAATTTTTCTGTAGGAAAATTTTTTTCAATTTCTCTGGTAAATAAAGGGAACTTAATTGTGGGATCATATGGTAAGAACAATAGTGTTCCAGATATTAGGCATTCTAATAGGTACAGGGAAGTATCTCATTATTATTTTATTTTGTAGTTCCCTGATGACAAGATGTGGGCCATCTTTTCATACGATTATTTATGCTTTATATTACATGTGTGCACACACGTGTGTGTGTATCCTTTAGTGAAGTATCTGTTGAGGTCTTTCATTCATGTTACGAACAGGTTTTTTTGTTTGCTTTCTCTATGTTGGATTTTAAAAGTTCTTCTTATATTTTGTGGAGTTAATGTCTCACATATGTACAATTTGGGGCCCACCTTTTAAAAATTTAGATGAATGGGGTTGCAAAGAGACCAAAGTATTGTTGATTCTTTCCATTACCATATTATCTGCCATGTGGAGCTGGGAGTTGAATCAGGACCCCAGACATAGCAATGCAGCCACTCTTAACCTCTGAGCTAGCTCACCAGTCTATTTTTAATATTTTAAGTAGTAGTGCTTCATCAGATGTGTTTTTTCAAAGTTTTTTTTTTTTTAAATTCTGTGATGTGTCTTCTAGTTCTCTCCACATTGTATTTCACTAAACAGATGTTTCATATTTATCAGGTAGAGTCAATAAGTGGAGTTGTATTAACAGGCCATACAAATTTCAAGATTACTTAGCCTCTTTATTGTATGAAAACACAATATGAAAACAGTAACTTTGAGAAGTAAAATGGGATTCCATATTAGAAAAAGAGAGATAGCTAGGAATCAGGGATAGGAGACAAATCACTGAAATGCTAATACTTATTTATCTATAACAATGAAAAAGTCCTGGATCAGAAAAAAATCAAAGCTAACTCCATTATGTGTGCATATGTACACACAGTATACATAGACATTTCCCTTTCTTTTATGATGAAGAGCTGTTTTCCCTTATTTCTATGTAAAATATACTTCACAAAATCTGAACTTTCAGTCAAAGCCAGTATACAGGCGATAGGTAAGGAAATGATACAAGAGCAATTTTACACTCAACCTCTGTCATTTAAAGATGACAGCACCAGTTGAAAAGAAGGGAAATATAACATGAATTAAAATTCTAAAATTAAGGCACTTCATTCATTTTTAATATATCATTTGGAACAAACGCCTCAACTTCTTCCAGTATAATTTACATTTTTACCTGGGGATGCTCTAATATCAAGGACCTTAAGATATGGTTTACTTGTATAAGGTCATCCAAAGGTTATCCTGTTTTCAAAAATTAGGGAATACTGTTCTTCAAATGGGACAAAATGTACATCATGATAAAACTGTGTCTCAAGGATGAATATCAGAATGATTAACCATGATGACAAAACTAGAAATTAAATTATACTCTAAAGACTAGCACATTATTGCTTTTTACTTTTCTTCTCAAAGCTTCTAATAAAACTGGTATCTCAGGATGCCTCATTTTGATCTTCTGAAGTGTCAAAAAATCAATGATAAATGAATTTCCTGTCCTTTCCTAGATACCTTTATGTTTTTAATAAGGGAATGAACAAAAGTCAGATGCACTAATGAATTGTTGTACTAAAAGAGACTCAGGAATAAAGATGTTAAAAATGTAAAAATTACTTCTTTGCTCATTTCACTAAAGATAATAATCTTCAGTTACATCCATGACATGTGCTCATATGTGCAATATAGATAATTGAAATAAATGAATTTGCAAGAAAGAAATTAACCAAACTATCTCAGGATGTGAGAATTATGATGGTTATGAGGGATTGGGGTGGGTACTGACCTTTGTTGGTAGATGCAGTTTGGACTTATACCCTTAAAATTTTATAGTTTTTAAGTCATTTTGATACAAATCCCTTTTCTGTATTCACTGGGGGTTCATCATTCTGGGGCATCATTTTCAGAAAGAAAGAGACACAGAGAGACTATAGATAGCACTGATATTTCTCACAGTGCAATAGTCCTTTGAGGTGATGCACTAGGGGCTAAAACATGGGTTATGAAAGACACAAGCAGGTACCATCCCAGGCAAGCTATTTCCATGGCCTTCCCACAATTTGTTTTTATAACAGAGAACAGAGTGCTGCCCAGCTATGGCTCATGGCTGTGTCTGGGCTAAAACCTGAGGCTTCAGGTACTCAAATTCTGTGTTCTAACACTGAGCACTTTTGTTGGATATGCAATTAGTTTTCTCATATTTCTCAGTCAATGAAATAAGTAGCTCTCTTGGTAGATTTTATATTTCCATAGAACAAGACAATAAAAAGGCCTACATCAGTTGAGAAATATGAAGCTTTGAGTTCTTTACCACCAGCAAAAATGAGATGCCAGGGCTTAACTTTAAGCAAAACAGCAACAACAAATAGGTATTTCCACTTTCACTATAATAATGAGGATTAGAAAAGAGTTCATCATAACACTTAACACCAATACTCAATACATAGTATAAAGATTCAAATTTTACTAAATTTGTTCACCAGGCAACACATGTATCTTGCCATAAATGTGGCTCAGGTTCCAGCATAGGCTTCACATGGATGTTACTATGGCACAGAAGGATGTTCTAATGCTTCAGCCGCTCTCTCCCTCTCTCTCTCTCTCTCTCTCTCTTTCCCTTTTTCTCCCTCTCTCTCTCTCTCTTTCTCCTTCTCTTCCTCCCCTTCTCTCCCTCTCTCCCCTTCTCTTTCTCTCCCTTTCTCTTTCTTTCTCTCTCTCTGCCTCTCCCCTCTCTCCCCTTCCCCCTCTCTATCTGAATGAAAAATTTGATGTGAAATCTCATAAGCATGAGGCCTAAGCCCTGCTGCACTGCATTCCCCCTAGTAAATAAACTTGATTTTCTAGACTCTGTGTCTTCAGTTATAAATAAGGTAAACTCTGTGAATCTTTCCCTGATGTGTAAGTCACATATGTATGAACTGATAATTTATATTCTATGTTTGGGTATTATGTTCTATAACAAAATACATGCTAGCCTGTTCTAAGATAGTTTTTCATGTTGTAGGTAGATCCAGGGGTGTATATCTGACACAATAATTTTGCCAAAAGCTTATTAGACTTTTTTTTTTCCTGAACATAAAATTTATCATTAAACTTGTGGCTAATTTTATTACCATCTTAGTCATAATGTGACATTTCCCTTTTTTTATTTTATGAGGAATACAAAGTTGAATTATGTTGACATAGTTTAGTGAATTTCCATCTTTTGAAACAAAATGATAGGAAAATATTATTTATCCTTCCAGAGAAAATTAGTAGGTTGAACATAAAGGTAATTATATTTTCTTTGAAAACTACAGGGAACTTTTCAGTGGTCTCATTGTCATCATGTGACACATTTACTATAAATATAATTAAATAAGGTAGTAAATAAGTAGGAATTAGGCAAGTTATCATTTTACTTGGCTTCAGACATTACCTTTATAACCATAATTGAATGGAATCCTATCACTATCCTACTACAAAATGATTGCATTTGAAACTTCTCACTGAATTTCTGAATATTACATATGTTTTTATATTTCTATGAATTATAATGTTCATGTATTAGAAGAGAGTTCTTAGGATGCTGATGTGTTTTTATGACAGAATATCCAACTTATCCAAATGATAAGAATAAAAATGTATTTTATAAAAATGAAAAATTAGACTTTAAAATAACTAAGAAAATCATAATAACATAAATCTGGGGGAAAAAACTACTCCTGTTACTACTGCCATAGTAACTGAATATTGAATAGTGATTTTTTTTTGTATTTATTTTTCTTTTTTTATTTATTTAAGAAAGGATTAATTAACAAAACCATAGGGTAGGAGGGGTACAATTCCACACAATTCCCACCACCCATTCTCCATATCCCACCCCCTCCCCTGATAGCTTTCCCATTCTCTATCCCTCTGGGAGCATGGACCCAGGGTCATTGTGGGTTGCAGAAGGTAGAAGGTCTGGCTTCTGTAATTGCTTCATGGGCTGAACATGGGCGTTGACTGGTCGGTCCATACTCCCAGTCTGCATCTCTCTTTCCCTAGTAGGGTGTGTCTCTGGGGAAGCTGAGCTCCAGGACACATTGGTGGGGTCTTCAGTCCAGGGAAGCCTGGCCGGCATCCTGAATAGTGATTTTTTAAAATTGTTGTCTAAATTTATTAGGTAACCTGTGGATCAATTAGCTGGTGATTTTTGGACCTCAATTTGAGAAACATTGGCATCCAGGAATTTATCACTATCAAAAACATTTATTGTCAACTAAAAGCCTTTTAAAGTTTTATCATCTCTATTATTTTGATATTAATTTACTCTAAATTTCAATTTACTGCACATTAGTAATTACGAAATATCATCTAAAATTCTAGAAAATATGCAAAGAATATTAGGGAGTTACTCAATGCAAACTCTAGTGTACTTCTGCTTTCTTACTTTGGTGCCATACTCCAAACTCAGTCAATTTCTGCTTTGCGTTTCTACTTCTTCTTTTTTTTTTTTTTACATGCATAACATTCCCCAGATTCCCATTTAACAATACCTAAATACCTAACAACCTCCCTAATACTTCCTCTCTACTTTTCCAAGCTTTGGGTCCATGATTGCTCAACAATTTGTTTGGCTTTGTCTGTTAACTCTCTTTTCAGTCACCAGGTTCCAGGTGTCATCAGGATGCTGGCCAGACTTCCCTGGATTGAAGACCCCACCAATATGTCCTGGAGCTCAGCTTCCCCAGAGACCCACCCTACTAGGGAAAGAGAGAGGCAGACTGGGAGTATGGACCGACCAGTCAACGGGGAAGCATGTTCAGCGGGGAAGCAATTACAGAAGCCAGACCTTCTACCTTCTGCAACCCACAATGACCCTGGGTCCATGCTCCCAGAGGGATAGAGAATGGGAAAGCTATCGGGGGAGGGGTGGGATATGGAGATTGGGTGGTGGGAATTGTGTGGAGTTGTACCCCTCCTACCCTATGGTTTTGTTAATTAATCCTTTCTTAAAATAAATAAATAAATAAAGATAAAAATTAAAAAAAAAGAAAATATGCAAAGAATAAAAATACTTGCTGATGGTTCTTTAATCGTTTATAGTTATAAATAGTGCAGATACAGAAACACCTATGGATAGAAACAAGTGATGTGGAGGGAGAGGAAGATGGCGGACTGAGAAGTCGCTAACAGCGAGCGCTCTGATCGCATCGTCGGCAACGGTAGGATTTTCTGCCTGTAGCAGGCCAGTTAATAAGGGGTGACACCAAAAAGTGAGTACAATTTAATTTGGGTTAAGAATTAGAGTAAAGGTGACATGGAATAGCGGGGTTCCAGAATTCCCAGGGCGCCGGGCAAGGCGAGTGCGCCAGGCATTGTCCTCCGCCCGCCCAGGAAGGTGGCTCCTCCGCCGGTTGCAGAGCGCAGCGGGCAGAGGACCCGGAGAGAGCACTTTAGCTCGGGGGCTTTCCCTTGGGAGTCTCCAGGGTCCACCACGACCCTGAGAGCGGATCCAAAGACTTCTTGAGTATAGCTCTCATTGGATCAAAGGATTTGGAGCTAGTTTTCATTTTTGAGAAATCCTTTAAAAAAGTCTGGTGGGGGGGGTTTCCCGGAAGATGGCGGACTGAGAAGCGGCTAGCCTTGGAGCTCCGGACACATCTCCTGTAAACAATAGGATTTTCTGCCTTTAGCAGGCCAGCCAATAAGGGGCCATAGTGGTACCAACAAGGAGGTGTCTATAACTTAATTTGGGTTAAGAATTAGAATAGGAGGAAAAAAATTCTTTTTTCTTCCTTTTAATTTTCAAGAATACATCCTTCCCGCCACCACCCCCCCCCCCCCATAAGCAGTGCCTGGGACCAGCTACTAGCAGGATACCCCATACCACCAAACAGGGTTTTTTGTTTTTTTTTAAACTCACTGATACACATTTGGGAAGTTCCTCGCACTGCTCTTTAATTACAACCCTTCTTCTTATCTTCTCCCTTTTCTCTCTCTTATCTCTATCTCTTTTTTTTTTATTATTCTTGTCATACACTTCTTTCTTCTTTGCCTTTCTGAATTTGTGAATTACTTTGGGGAAGAAATCTGACCCAGAGTGGACTCTCTATGTGTGTATCTCTGCTCTAGTTCCCTTTACACTCTTGTTACCCCTAGAATATACACTGGATAGTAGATTTGCATAACTGTCTATTCTTGCTATCCTCTCTTTCTTTTCTCTTTCTTCACTGGGATTTGGTTACTATTTTTTCACGGACTGGAGAAATTTTTTGGCTAACTGGTAACAATTAAACTCCTTCAATACTTACTTCAGTTGCTACTGTAATTCCAGAGGTTGGTGAGTGCAATTGTCATAAAGGTATTTAGTACAGTGTTACTTGTGCTCAAAACACAACAACTGAGGAACAACAGAGCATTAAAAAAAAAGAGAGAGAGAGAGAAACACATAAATAAAAAAAAATAGGTAGATTAAAAACAAATAAAACTGCTACCCCAATGAATGAAGACAAGAGCCCAGAAGAAACCACAAATCAGTCAGAAGTAACCATAGATAAGAAAAGTATGCAAGCAATAATAAACTTATTAATCACAGAAATGAAAACAACATTGGAGGAAAGGAATGGCAGTATTAGGGAAACAACAGTTGAGACCCCCAAGGAAAATACTGATTATCTTGAGACAATTAGAGAACTGAAAGCTGAAATAGCTGTAATGAAGAAAGAAGCTGAGGCAAGGGAAAGCAGACTAACAGAAGCAGAAAACAGAATTAGTCAGACAGAGGATGAGTTAGAGAAAACTAAGAAAGAGGTGAAAGACCTTAAAAAGAGATTGAGAGACACTGAAAACAACAACAGAGACATATGGGATGATCTCAAAAGAAGTAACATTCATATAATTGGCCTGCCAGAGGAAGAAAGAGAGGAAGGGGAAGCAAACATTCTAGAGGAAATAATACAAGAAAATTTCCCAGACCTGAATAACAGAAAGGATATCAAGGTGCAAGAGGCCCAGAGAGTACCAAACAGAATCAACCCAGACCTGAAGACACCAAGACACATCATAGTCACAATGAGAAGAAGTAAGGATAAAGAAAGGATCCTAAAGGCTGCAAGAGAGAAACAAAAAGTCACATACAGGGGAAAACGCATAAGACTTTCTGCAGATTTCTCAACTCAAACTCTAAAAGCCAGAAGGGAGTGGCAAGATATCTATCGAGCCCTGAATGAAAAAGGGTTTCAACCAAGGATAATATATCCTGCTAGACTTTCATTCAAGCTAGATGGAGGGATCAAAACCTTCTTAGATAAACAACAGTTAAAGGAGGCAACTATCACCAAGCCGGCCCTGAAAGAGGTACTAAAAGACCTCTTATAAACAAGAACATCACTATAATACTTGTAATATATCAGAGTAAACAAATTGTTTTTTAGAACAATGGCACTACAATACATTAAATCCATAATATCAATAAATGTCAATGGCTTAAACTCACCCATCAAAAGGCACAGGGTGGGGGGATGGATCAGAAAACATAACCCATCCATATGCTGCTTGCAAGAATCCCATCTGTCACAACAAGATAAACACAGACTTAAAGTGAAAGGATGGAAAACTATCATACAGGCTAACGGTCCACAAAAAAGGGCAGGAACAGCCATTCTCATCTCAGACACGATAGATTTTAAATTAAATAAAGTAATAAAAGATAGGCAAGGACATTACATAATGATTAGAGGATCAATCAGCCAAGAAGACTTAACAATTATTAACATCTATGCACCCAACGAGGGACCATCTAAATACATTAAACACCTATTGAAAGAATTTCAAAAATACATCAATAGTAATACAATAATAGTGGGAGACTTCAATACCCCACTCTCACACTTAGACAGATCAACAAAGCAGAGAACCAATAAAGATACAAGAGAATTGAATGAAGAGATTGACAGACTAGACCTCTTGGACATTTTCAGACTCCTCCACCCCAAAAAACTGGAATACACATTCTTTTCAAATCCACACAACACATACTCAAGGATAGACCACATGTTAGGCCACAAAGACAGCATCAATAAATTCAAGAGCATTGAAATCATCCCAAGTATCTTCTCAGACCACAGTGGAGTAAAACTAACTTTTAACAACAAACGGAAAATTATTAAAAGACATAGAATTTGGAAACTAAACAACATGCTCCTTAAGAACCACTGGGTCAGAGACTCACTCAAACAGGAAATTCAAATGTTCCTGGAAACTAATGAAAATGAAGACACAACCTATCAAAATATTTGGGACACAGCGAAAGCAGTACTGAGAGGGAAACTTATAGCCATACAATCACATATTAAACACCAAGAAGAAGCCCAAATGAACGACCTTACTACACACCTCAAGGACTTAGAGGAAGAGGAACAAAGGAACCCTAAAGCAACCAGAAGGACAGAAATCACTAAAGTTAGAGCAGAAATAAACAACATCGAAAATAAAAGAACCATACAAAAGATCAATGAAGCCAAATGTTGGTTCTTTGAAAGACTGAACAAAATTGACAAACCTCTAGCCAGACTCACCAAACAAAAAAGAGAGAAGACTCAAATTAATAGAATTGTAAACGATGCAGGAGATATCACAACTGACACCAGAGAAATCCAGAGAATTCTGCGAAACTTCTATAAAGAACTATATGCCACCAAGCTAGAGAATCTGGAAGAAATGGAACAATTCCTAGAAACCTATGCACTTCCAAAACTGAACCAAGAAGAACTACAAAATCTAAATGCACCAATCACAGACAAAGAAATTGAAACCGTTATTAAGAATCAACCCAACAACAAAAGTCCTGGACCAGATGGCTTCACAAATGAATTCTACAAAACTTTCAGGAAACAGTTAATACCCATACTTCTTAAGCTATTCCATAAGATTGAAGGAACAGGAATACTCCCTTCCACCTTTTATGAAGCCAACATCACCCTGATACCAAAAGCTGATAGGGACAGAACAAAAAAGGAAAACTACAGACCAATATCTCTGATGAACATAGATGCCAAAATATTAAACAAGATCTTGGCCAACTGGATACAGCAACACATCAAAAAGATTGTTCATCATGACCAAGTGGGATTCATCCCAGGAATCCAGGAATGCAAGGCTGGTTCAACATCCGTAAATCAATCAATGTCATTCATCACATCAATAAAAGCAAAGCCAAAAACCACATGATTATCTCAATAGATGCAGAGAAAGCCTTTGACAAAATCCAACACCCATTCATGCTCAAAACTCTACAGAAAATGGGAATAGATGGGAAATTCCTCAAGATAGTGGAGTCTATATATAGCAAACCTACAGCCAACATCATACTCAATGGACAGAAGCTGAAAGCATTCCCCCTCAGATCGGGGACTAGACAGGGCTGTCCACTGTCACCGTTACTCTTCAACATAGTATTGGAAGTTCTTGCCATAGCAATCAGGAAAGAGAAAGAAATCAAAGGGATACAGATTGTAAGGGAAGAAGTCAAGCTCTCACTATTTGCAGATGATATGATAGTATACATAGAAAGACCTAAAGAATCCAGTAGAAAATTACTGGAAGTTGTTAGGCAATATAGCAAGGTATCAGGCTACAAAATCAATGTACAAAAATCAGTGGCATTTCTTTATGCAAACACTAAATCTGAAGAAGAAGACATCCAGAAATCACTCCCATTTACTGTTTCAGCAAAATCAATCAAATACCTAGGAATAAAGTTGACCAAAGAAGTGAAAGACTTGTATACTGAAAACTATGAGTCGCTACTCAAGGAGATAGAAACTGATACCAAGAAATGGAAAGATATCCCATACTCATGGATTGGAAGAATAAATATCATCAAAATGAATATTCTCCCCAGAGCCATATACAAATTTAATGTGATACCCATCAAAGTTCCACCAGGCTTCTTTAAGAGAATAGAACAAATACTACAATCATTTATCTGGAACCTGAAAACACCTAGAATTGTCAAAACCATCTTAAGGAAAAGAAACAGAAATGGAGGCATCACACTCCCAGACCTTAAACTATATTATAAAGCCATCATCATCAAAACAGCATGGTACTGGAACAAAAATAGGCATACAGACCAGTGGAACAGAATTTAAAGCCCAGAAGTAAATCCCAACACCTATGGGCATCTAATCTTTGATAAGGGGGCCCAAAGGATTAAATGTAAAAAGGAGGCTCTCTTCAATAAATGGTGCTGGGAAAACTGGGTTGAAACATTCAGAAGAATGAAATTGAACCACTTTATCTCACCAGAAACAAAAATCAACTCCAAATGGATCAAAGACCTAGATGTCAGACCAGAAAAAATCAAATACTTAGAGGAAAACATTGGTAAAACACTTTCCCACATATACCTCAAGGACATCTTTGATGAATCAAACCCAATTGCAAGGAAGACCAAAGCAGAAACAAACCAATGGGACTACATCAAATTGAAAAGCTTCTGCACATCCAAAGAAACTATTAAACAAACAGAGAGACCCCTCACAGAATGGGAGAAGATCTTCACATGCCACACATCAGACAAGAAACTAATCACCAAAATATATAAAGAGCTCAGCAAACTTAGCCGCAAAAAAGCAAATGACCCCATCCAAAAATGGGCAGAGGAAATGAACAAAACATTCACCACAGAGGAGATCCAAAAGGCTAACAAACATATGAAAAACTGCTCTAGGTCACTGATTATCAGAGAAATGCAAATCAAGACAACACTAAGATACCACCTCACTCCTGTAAGAATGGCATACATCAAAATGGACAGCAGCAACAAATGCTGTAGAGGATGTGGGGACAGAGGAACCCTTTTACATTGCTGGTGGAAATGTAAATTGGTACAGCCTCTGTGGAGAGCAGTCTGGAAAACTCTCAGAAGGCTAGACATGGACCTTCCATATGACCCAATAATTCCTCTCCTGGGGTTATACCCCAAGGACTCCATAACACCCAACCAAAAAGAGGTCTGTACTCCTATGTTCATAGCAGCACAATTCATAATAGCTAAAACCTGGAAGCAACCCAGGTGCCCAGCCACAGATGAGTGGCTGAGAAAGCTGTGGTATATATACACAATGGAATACTATGCAGCTATCAAGAACAATGAACCCACCTTCTCTGACCCATCTTGGACAGAGCTAGAAGGAATTATGTTAAGTGAACTAAGTCAGAAAGATAAAGATGAGTATGGGATGATCCTACTCATCAACAGAAGCTGACTAAGAAGATCTGAAAGGGAAACTAAAAGCAGGACCTGATCAAATTGTAAGTAGGGCACCAAAGTAAAAACCCAGTGGTGAGGGGTAGACATGTAGCTTCCTGGGCCAGTGGGGGGTGGGAGTGGGCAGGAGGGATGGGTCACAGTCCTTTGGTGGTGGGAATGGTGTTTATGTACACTCCTAGCAAAATGTAGACATATAAATCAGTAGCTAATTAATATGAGAGGGGGAAATCAATTGTATGTCTCAAAGTTTCTCAAAAGACAAACTGAATCTTTTTAATATATAGGCTATGTATTTGATATGCGGACTCTCTCAAAAGCCTAGACCAAGTAGATTAGAAGCTTCCAATAGCACAGCTATATACAAGATACTGGGTACTGTCCAGCAAACCATAACAAAGGGACTTTTCAAAGTTAACCCAATTGACAAATAGTGTGATGATAATATTAACTATTGATTGTCTTTTTGAACCCTAAGACAGCAGGAACCTCACATCTTCACTATAGAGCCCCTACTTCCCCCAGTCCTGGAACCCTTGGATAGGGCCCACTTTCCCGTATGCATCTCCCAATCCAAACCAAATAACATTGCATCTGCCGATCACAACCTAACCAAAGCAACGATTGCTACCTCAACATGCTTCACCTCAGAATGTATCCAGAGACTTCACGTGTGGAATGACAACCCTTCAGCTTCATTACTCGGGTGAGACCTTTCCTTTAATAGTACACTCTAATTTCATCTCAGGTAGTTCACTTTCTAACAAAGTCCCATAACCTATATATACACCAGTTTCTATGAGAGAGAGCTTATGTGCACACGTATCCATAAACTACTGCAAAATATATACCTGAAAGCAGGACTACACTAGAGTTTGCAGTGAGTACCTCCCTAACACTTCCTCTCCACTATTCCAAGCTTGGGATCCATGATTGCTCAACAAATTGTTTGGCTTCATATGTTAACTCTCTTTTCAATCACCAGGTTCCAGATGCCACCAGGATGCTGGCTAGGCTTCCCTGGATTGAAGACCCCACCAATGTGTCCTGGAGCTCAGCTTCCCCAGAGTCACACCCTACTAGGGAAAGAGAGAGGCAGACTGGGGGTATGGACCGACCAGTTAACGCCCATGTTCAGTGGGGAAGCAATTACAGAAGCCAGACCTTCTACCTTCTGCAACCCTCAAGGACCCTGGGTCCATGCTCCCAGAGGGATAGAGAATGGGAAAGCTACCATGGGAGGGGCTGGGTTATGGGGATTGGGTGTTGGGAATTGTGTGGAGTTGTACCCCTCCTACCTTATGCTTTTATTCACTAATCCTTTCTTAAATAAAAAATTTAAAAAAAAAAAGAAACAAGCGATGTAGGATTATATTCAAATTATAAAAGTCAACTACACTCATAGGAAAGAAAAAGTAACGTTCAACAAAAACTTCAGGAAAAAAAAAGGTGCATTTTAGGTACACCTTAAAGGAACTAGGTAATCAAGAAGAGTATGAAGGCACAAGGCTTGAAAACAAAAGTTAGGCTTGATAGGAGGAGGTAATAAGAAAGAAAAACTAGGTTATTGTGATCTGATCAACTTAGAATGACCCTTGAATGTTGTTATATGAGGCATTTATTTTCTATATAGTGAAAAGCTTGCAAAAGTTTTTGGGAAATGGGAAAAATTATTAATCTTGTAACTATGAGAATCATTCCAGCAACATTTAAAAAAATAGCAAAGGATATCTAGAAGTGGATTTATTCTGAAAATATGAAAAGGAAGGTAAAATAATTTAAGCCAAATTATCTCTTATACATTAGCAAGGTATGAGTCAACATATCTGAAGTAAAAGAATAGCTGCAATTGTTGAGGTTACTTGGAATTAGGAAGTGAGCTGCCGTTTCCCAGTTTCATGCTTAAAAGCAAGCAAAGAGTGATGTGCAGCAGTGGAATGTTACGACTGATTCCAAACTCCACAGTTTTTCACGTGCAGATCTAATTGTAAAAATAGACCCAAAAAATGCACACATAGCTGTGAAATCCATATTCATGTGGATATAAACATGTGAATGTATGTTTATGTGATTGCATGCACATAGAATGAGTCTAAATAGATAGGAACTCAATGCTTTTCATGAATCCAGATTTGGCCAATATGGTAAATACAGAGATTCAAATATGGATCACAAAATCTAATACAAGTAAGCAAAATGTTTGATTTTCAAAACTGATTTATGACTGAAGAGATCAGCTGAATCATATCGGGCTATTGGAAAGGTCATGATGTATATTTTCCTGTGCAAAAATGAAACATGACTATTGCCATAACTTGAAACATCATTTAATTGATATTATAAGTGTGATGTATCACAAAGACCTTAAAAGTAAAGACCCAGAACATGCTTTCGATACTTTAACATACAAAATTCATTTGTCCTCTAACCCCTACTACCCTCTTTGTTCTCACACATATGTCTATCCTGACCACATTCTAGCTAGCTATTTCACACAGCAGAACTTTTGAGGATAGAACATCATTATCATAGAAAGTATTTTATTATGGGTATTAGTGTGTAAGTATTAGACTTATGGAATAATAAGTAAACTAATGATCCTCATAAAATAAATGAGGCTCCCTACAGTACATCAAGTCATCCTAAATAAAACTCTACATTATCCAGGGATGATACTTGCTCTCCTTAGTCAATAATTTTCACTTCTGCTATACATATTACAGCATCATATACACTCTTTTGAAAAGTAAACATAAGAATAAAGAATCTTAAAATATTTTGAAAGGAATGATATTAAGCATGTGTCACTGAAGAGATCAAAAAAGAAGTGAAGAATGACCTCGATACCAGTGAAAATGAAGAGATTAGCTATCAGAGTCTATGGAGTGCAGCAAAAGCAG
Organism: Erinaceus europaeus; assembly: GCF_950295315.1. Lineage (NCBI taxonomy): Eukaryota > Metazoa > Chordata > Mammalia > Eulipotyphla > Erinaceidae > Erinaceus > Erinaceus europaeus. Next base: position 59,422,307 of record NC_080162.1, read on the forward strand.
TCCTGAGAAAGAAGTTCATAGCAATACAGGCATTAAAAAAGAAGATACTAAAAGAAGACTACTAAACCAACTAACAACCCAACTGAACTAACTATAAATGGAGTAACAAAGAGACCAACAGTCAGTAAGAGACAGGAAACAGTCAAGAGCTGGTTCTTTGAAGGGCTAAACAAAATAGATAAACCACTAGTTACAGTCGCTAAGAGAGAAAAGCATGGCAAAGTCATTCAGAAATGAGAGAGGGGATATTACAATAGATAAGGCTTAGATACAAAGGATCATGCAAAAGTGCCATGGACATCTATATGGAAATAAATTTGACAACTCAGAAGAAATGGACACATTCTTTAAGTCAGACCAACTGCCAACCTTGACACAAGAGGGAGTAGATAAACTAAAGGCCAAATACTAGTGCAAAAATTGAAACAGTAATCAAAAGTGTCACTAAGAACAAAAGCCACTTCCAGGTGGCTATTCTAATGAATTCTGTAAAACATTCAAATAACTAACACCTATCTTCCGAAAACTCTTCCAGAAATTAGAAAAAAAGGGAATATTCCCAAACATATGCTATGAAGCTAACATCACTCTGACTCCACCAAAAAAAGAAAACGATAGATATGCATCCCTGATAAACAGTGATGCAAAGATCCTCAACAAAATCTTGGCTAATCAAGTCTGACAACATATTAAGTGAATAATCAACCAATACCAAATGAGATTTCATCCCTGGAAAACAGAGATGGTTCAACATTCACAAGCCAATCATTGTATCCTACCGTTTCAACAAAACAAGATAAAAATCATGATTTTATCAATTGACACAGAAAGGGTGTTTGACAAGGTTCAAACCCATTGATGATAAATGTATTTAAGGAATTGGGAGTGTAAGGAAAATTCCTCAACATATTAAAGGCTATCTAACAAACCCATGGCTAATAACATCATAGTCAATGGGGAAAAACTGAAAGCTTCCTCCCTAAAAGAAGGAACTAAGTAAGAATGCCCATTCTCACTACTTCTATTCAACATAGTCCCAGAAGTCCTCTCCATTGCAATCAAGCAAGAAAGAGACATCAAAAGAATACACATTGGAAAGGATGAAGTTAAATTATCATTATCTGCAAATGGTATGCTGATCGATCAAGAGGACCTCAAAAACTTTGCCAAAAAAAAAGGGACTAGAAATCATAAATAAATTCAGTACAGTTGCAGGTTACAAAAATCAATACCCACTTGGTGTATTGCATGAAAGTAAAAGACTCTGGGGTGGGTCGGGGGGAGGGTTCAGGTCCTGGAACATGATGGCAGAGGACCCTGTGGGGGTTGTATTGTTATGTGGAAATATGGAAAATATTATGCATGTACAAATTATTGTATTTACTGTCGACTGTAAAACATTAATCCCCCAAATGATAAAAAAATAAAATAAAAATCAATACCCACATATCTACACAAAAGATGGACCACAGAAAAGGGAACTGAAGACAGCAATGCCATTTTTTGAACCCAACTGGATACAATTGAACCCCAAAAAGATATCTAGAAATAATTTACCAAAGGAGAAGGACGTTTTCAAGGGAAACTATAAGATACTATTAAAAGAAACAGGATGACACAAAGAAATGGAAGAACATCCCTGTTCATATATTGGGAGAATAAATATCATTAAAATGGCAATTCTAGCGATGGGAATGGTGTGAAATTATATGCCTGTTATCTTACAATTTTGTAAGTCAGTATCAAGTCACTAATAAAATTTAAAAATAAAAAAGGAATTGATATTCGAAAGTATTGACAAGTGAAGTCTTTTTTTCTGCTTGAGTCCCACAGCTCTACCCACAGAAGTATTAAAATCAGTCTGGCTTAAAATAGTTAATGTACAGTTGTTATAGTAAGATACAGGAAGCATAGTGAGTACTTTATTGAAAATGAAGGGGGTTGGCGAGTGGTAATGCACCCAGGTTGCTTAACATAATACGAAGTACAAGGAGATGCCCAAGGTTCCAGTTCGAGCCCTGCGGCAGGGGTGTGTGTGTGTGTGTGTGTGTGTGTGTGTGTGTATGTGTGTGTGACTTCACAAGTGTTAAAGCATGTCTGCAGACGTCTCTCTGTATCTCTCCTTCTCTATCTTTCCTCCTCAATTTCAATCTGTTGTATCTAAAAGATCAGTAAAAAAAAAAAAAAAAAAAAAAAAGTGAAGCAAGGGGAACTACTAATCTTCAGACCAAGCAAACAGCCAGAACCCTGAATTGTTCCAGGCAAATATGGTACTTGCTCTCTCGAGTTATACGGAAGGAACTATGTGAACAAAATTCAAAGAGAACCCTCAGTTTCTCAGATATGAAATTTGTGGACTGTACTTATACCTATACCCACATTTTGCCATAAAAAATTTGTCAGTTCCGTGAAAATGCTAGTCAAGGAACTGATTTTGCTTTTTAGATTTCAAGTAGCTCCTACCTATTTGCAAGATGTGCTATAATCACTCCAGAGTTAATCCCTGACCACTGGAAGGTCAGCTACAATCCACTCATTGGATGTCCCTTGTACATGTCATCACTAGATTACTGGAGACAAATCCTTTTCTGTGTCACAAGTCTCCTTGGGATTTTCCTAAATCTTGTCATATGTGCCAAGGTGTGTTGACATAGCTGTTTCATCAGATTCACCTACTACCTGCTCTCCTAGATTTAATACCAAAAGAGCTATTAGCTTTAGAGTCATATTTTTTAATAACACAAATACTGGGCAACTTCACATGAATTTTTTTCCCAAATACCTTCTGTTTGGAACCAAAAAAACAATAATTTTGAGCTAAAACAATCCCTGACACCTTAACTCTTCCCATGGTATAAGCAAGCCAGTGTAATTATGTAGAGACATATGCTGATGGTAATAAAGCAGTTATGTATATTCACTATCTGTTTTGAAGATTAACTGTCTACCACACTGCAGTATTTAAACATGAGACCATCTCAGATTTAGTACACATTTTCCAACCCCCCTCTACACCATAAAACATTGCTGAGGGAAGAAAAAAAAAAACACAACTTACAACCAGAGGATTTCAGTAAAATAAACAGTTCTGGTATATAACAGTTGGCACCCAAAATGACAATTTATGCACTCCCTGATCCTCCCTTCTGCCAAACCCAGGCTGACATGTTCATTGTTTTGCTCATAAAATCGACAATTGCTTCTGTAAGAGCAAGAACAAAGACTGGCTTTTTCATTTCATTTTTTTTAAGCATGGATGAGCAGATTAAAATCAGAAAAGCCAAAATGAATACTGTCTCATTCTACCAAATTTCAAAATGGCAAAATTATTGTCTTCATACTATGGCTGCTAATGTAATATCGAAAACATTATCAAGCTTTAGGGATGTTTTAAAAGTATAAACTCTAACACATCACAGCTCTTTCTATCAGGATAAGATGAAAGAAATGACTAAAAAGCCTCTGTTCATACCACTGAATAATCACTAGCACATGAGTAGATGCGACTAGATAAACAAGCAAAAGTAATCCAGGTAATTGAAGTTAAAGTGTGATAGAAACTGAAGAGAAAACTCTTTTCCACTAAGACATTCCAACTCATAACTCCCAAGACATTGTTTTTCGTTGTTTTTTTTTTTTTGTCACTGAGTTTTGTTTTCTGCAAATTAAAGCATGTACCTCAAGCACTACTTTAATAAAACTCTCCACATAAAATAAACACATTAAATAGCATGCTTACAAAGACCTCTGATATGCATACTGAGTATACTGCATTGCAACAACAAAAATAGTAATTGTGTTTAGATTCTTTTTGAAGGCTGAATTATTTGAGAGGGAAACTACTCCTTTAAAAATATTTTAGACTAATCAAACTGAGCAAATAAGACTCCAATAACAATGAAAGAGTCTGCAGCATAAGAAAAACTGCATACTGGTTTGATATAGCTTCTACTCCTTGAATTTTACACTAGAGATGTGAACAAAGAATAGCTTAAGTCTGTAATAGTCCATTATGAGGCATTTCACATGCGTAAGTTCTCAATTTTTCATATATATTATAACTATGCAAAATCATTCATGCCTTACATTTAGAAAATGGACCCTTGCGGAATATTGCCTTTTTCAGCTTCAGCAAACATAAGTTAAATATTTATAAAACAAAATATATTGAAACCATTACAATTCTTGGGGGAGTCAAAAAGACATTTAAAAGGAATCAGTCTGAACTTTGTAGTATTATGCCTGCTAATAATGCATCTGCATATGCATATTCAGCATTTCTGTAGAAATATTAAAGCTGACAGTTATTGTAATAACTAGCTCACATCAGAATATGTATGTAAACAGACTGTAGTCAATTTTTTCAGTTACTTATCTAACAAACTGATATCAAGATTGATTAGTTTTGCCTTTTATGAGAAATATAAGAAAACATAAAACTACAGCTATGCAAATCTCAGCAGCAGGTATATACATATATATTAATTAGATAATAAAAATAACACAGAAAGGGACAAAATAAGGAGTAAAATTTGTCTTCAGTCAACCCCATCCCTTTCTCCAAAAGAAAACACTGATAAATTTTAATTTCAACTACTTTTTTACACTTTAAGTTACTACAGAGTTTTATGCCAACTCCTTTTTTACACCTTAAATTACTACAGAGTGTTATGCCAATTTAACTTGTAAAACTCTATGGAGGGAGAATTGTCAAATCTACTATAATTTATATCGTTGGGTTTTAAACTGTAAAAGATTATTATGCTATAAAAATGCACGTTGTTGAGAAATTAAAACAAGAAACACAAAACAAGCCTCTTGTCATTTTAATTTTAAGCACAATATTAAATTTTAAGTTAGTATTAATGTATTAGGAAAAGTTCATTAAAAAGGGGGAAACTGGGAGTCGGGCGGTAGCGCAGCGGCACAAAGCGCAAAGGCCGGCAGAAGGATCCGAGTTCCAGGCCCCGGCTCCCCATCTGCATTGGAGTCTCTTCACAGGAGGTGAAGCAGGTCTGCAGGTGTTCATCTTTCTCTCCCCCTCTCTGTCTTCCCCTCCTCTCTTCATTTCTCTCTGTCCTATCCAATAACAATGACATCAATAACAATAATAACTACAACAATAAAAACAAGGGCAACAAAAGGAAATAAATAAATAAATGTTTTGAAAAAAATTAAAATGGGGAAAACAAAAATATGAAGATTTTAAATATGTAACTTAGATGAGTAAAAGTGCAAGTGTGTTATATAGTTCTCCCATACACCTATTAATTCCTTTTTTTAAATCGTTTCTTCTTAAGAACATTTTTATTTATTTATTGTTGGAAATAAAAAAAATCAAGTAGAAATTGAGAGGGGAGAGGGAGAAAGGGAAGGAAAGAAACAGAGAGAAACCTGCAGCACTGCTTTACCACTCACTGCTTTACCACTCATGAAGCTTTCCCCTGCAGATGGAGACCAGGGGCTTGAACATTTGTCCTTGTGCACAGTAATGTGTGCACTTAACCAGGTATGCCACCGTCTGGCCTCCATACCTATTTTTTTTATTTTTCTTTTTTATTTTATTTATTTATTTATTTTTATCAGAGCACTGCTCAGCTCTGGCTTATGGTCGTGCAGGCGACTGAACCTGAGACTATGGAATCTCAGGCATGAGTCCTTTTATATAATCATCATGTTAGCTACCTCTGCCTAATTTCTTCCTCTTAGAAAACAATTATTAATCATACTCAAAAACTTAAAACTTTAAACTATAAATGTTTTGAAAGCATCACTCTAGAGAATTTCTTATTCTGAATATGAACTTTTTAAAAATAATATCAGATACCTTCAATTCATCTTATCTTTTTTATTATTCATTTATTTTAGTTTTATTCATTTTATTTTAGCCAGGGCTTCACTCTCTGGGATGAATATATGTATATGTATATATTTATGAAAGAGATCACAGGATCTATTCCTCCACTGCAGTGAGTGCCAGGCTGAAACCTGGATCACTTTATGAAAACTGATTGCAAAGCAGTGCATTATCCAACTGAGCAATTTTGGCCATCCTCATCTTGTCTTTCAGTGTAACATAGAAAACATTCTCAGTGGAGTGGACACCTAAAGTATCTTGGCATATAAAATGGGAGAAAATACCAACTGGACTATGGCAAGGGATGAGAAGATAATATATCGCAAACACTTAACACCATTTGGAGAAATTAAGTTCTTCAGACACAGTAATAACAACAATAAGGGCAATAAACACGGAGAAAAAAATGGCTTCCAGTAGCAGTGGATCTGTAGTGTAGGGACCGAGCCCCAGCGATAACCTTGGAGGCAAATAAATAAATAGGATAGTGGAGAATGATCAGACACTAAATAATTTCCCTGAATTATCAGCAAAGCAAAACCTAGAATGGTAGACAGTAGGAAGACATAAAATGATAATGTCTAGGGATGGGTTAAATATATTTTCAATTCATAAATTAACTATATATATGAAGAAAAATGTCTTAGAACATTCATAGAAATAATGAGTAGACTACAAAGTACATCTTAACAAATATTGCAAATCAGACAAGATGATTCAAAATGGCTTTATAAAGAGTACTGATCTTAAACAGAATTGCATATGAAATAATATTTTCTCATTGGCTGGCTGGTTATCTCTGGGGATTGGTGCAGGCAGAACAAATCCACTGCTTCTGGTGGCCACTTTCTTTTTTTCTTTTTTTCATTGTATTCAATAGGACAGAGAAAAAATGAGAAGGGAAGGAGAGACAGAGGGGGAGAGAAAGATAGACACGTGCAGAATTGCTTCATCACTTGTGAAGCATCTCTCCTGCAGGTGAGGAGGGGGGGATTGAACTTGTATCCTCGTGTTGGGTCCCTGTGCATAGTGCTAGTAGTATGCGCGTTTAACCCAGTGCACCACCACCCAGCCCTCATTGCTTGGTATTCTTATAGCGGTCTGAATTTACCTTCAAGATAAATTTTAGCAAAAAGTAACACCAAAACTTCCATTAAATAAAATAGTTGTACATATACACAGGTATGCCTAGCCTATATAGTTCATAGTTAGAATATGTTTATGACAAAGATAACAGGGACTATCATTTGAACATGTTTGGTGGTAAGCAAAATAATGCTCATATCTTAAACTTTCTTTCTGACTACTGAATCAGGGAACCATTCTTAGTTAATGGACTATGTGTTTGTCATCAAAACAAATCTAAAATACAAGCAGTGGCAACTTTATTAACAATTACTGATCCCAGGGGTGATAAATCTGTTTGCTGACTTCTATGTGCAAGCAAGCATTGGCAAAAGAGCAATGGAACAGCCTACTAAGTAGATAAAAATCACATTAAATAGAAAGTGTAGTGTAATGTAAGTGATTGCTAAAATCTATATTAGCAAATGGCCACTTTCTAAGGCATCAAGTGCCACACTGTTAACCCGTAAGAAACCTAAAGGTGATTGATAACTTTTTTTTTAAGTTTGCATATCATAGCCTCAGCTCTGCATCTATGTACTTCAAAACTTTATTTTCCCCAAGTACTGACTACATGTTCTATGTCATTGCCTTACAGTTGACTAGCATATTCAGAATATACCTTTTTTATTTTTCCCTTTGGCTTTTATTTCTTCTCAGAAGAACTGCCATATCCACTTGGTCAGATGGGAAGAGGACATTTTAAGATTCTTACCCAGGGAACATGATTGACTGGGAGCTTTAATCTGTAATCTCTTTTCCTTTTATTTTCTTGACAATGTGCTTTCTAACCATGCACTTGTATGGAAGTAATGATAAAAATCTCTGCAACCATGTCCCCTGGGATGCTGTGTCATTCTCACTACTGTGTCTATTTACACTCCTGTGCCTGAAGATCACAGCAATGTTTGTGCCTCTGTAGAAAGCAGAGTCAGCTGAATACAGTTGTGGATGCCATATGAATTGCCTTGCTGGTAAGAGAAAATTGGATTTTTGTAAATAGGTGGAAAACTATAAGCACAAAGTAGAAAGCTGCCAAAACCTTTAACCTAAACTAATGACATAGGATGGGATGCATTGGATCGACCTTCCCGTGGTGCATCCCGTGAGTACCCATTCATTGGGGAAACTGACGATCCTTCCTAGCCGACTGAATCCACATGGATCCCAGTCACTTTCAAAGCCAGCAACAAGCAGACCTGACGCTGTTGACTGGCTACGGAAGAAGGGCAAACGCTAGAAGAAGAAGATGACATAGGATATAGGACAGAAGGGTGGAGAACAGTGAAAGTAACCAGGAGCAAACACGCAAAATAGGTTGGCATATTATATTTAGCTGTATCATCTTTTATAAGCAAATAATAGCTTCCAAGTAGTACAAAAGATGGATATACTATGTGGTCTTAGGATTTTGATGGGCAACAGAAGTGATCAATTAATCTAGTTCTGAGAAGTTGAAATGTTCACATAGGATAGAGTTTGATATGCCTAAAGACGTATTTCACACTAAAACCAAACATATACATTTTCCATGCTCAGAATTAAAAAGTTAGCATTCTCTCATGTCAGTGGACATTTCCCTGAAAAAAAAAAAAAAGTCTTATTAAATGTTAAGTCCTCTTATTTGATAAAAGAATGCAAAAATGTCTCTGGAAACAGGTGAATTCCCAATAAAGTATTAAAAATAGGTCTAAATGGAGAAGAGATTTTACAAAATAAAATTTCATGAAGAATCTGGATTAAAAAACGTCAGCACACACCCTTCAGTAAATACAAACATATCTGAATAGTATTGATGTGCTCTACACCATAAACCCTTCATAGAGTATATCAAAATGTTTGAAAATTGAGAGACTGCTTTGTAAAGAAAAAATTGAAGTTCACAATTTACCTGTGATATGATTTCCATTTAGGATTGAGAATACCTGCTTCAAAGAGCGTCCTCACTGGTTTAGACAATTAATGGGGTGTTGGTCTGCTTCTAATTCTGCTTCTAAGACCCCTTTTGTTTTGATCATCACCTTAGGTTTGCTTACATTGCTTAATGCTGTGGTCTATTTACATAATCACTGTTTTGTTTGAGACTAGCATTGGATTAATCCCCATTGGTTCACACTCTTTTATCACTCCACCCCCTCTCCTAGTCATATCCTGTTTTCCACCGTTTAATCCTCACTGGTTCATGCTTTTTTCCTCCTCCCCACCCCCTATCCTACGTACTTCCTCTTCCTGACACTTCCACCTCAGGAGATATAAAGGACAGGATTTTCTAATGAATGGAGATTAGATAGATTGCACTGCATTCCTGCTTATCAATAAAGATTGAACTACATTCCCAGCTCAGCCATGAGTCCCTGTCTCTCACCTGTGAAGGTAGCCAGGCATCTGGCGCCTAAACAGGGACTGGCAATGGGGCAGTCAGGGTTCAGTGCACCTAACAAAGTCCAGCCAGTGACAATTCCAGTCATAATTTATCTAGCATTAGAGTTCAATTTAAACGTAGTGTTTATGTGAATGGTGATTTTAGAAAGGAGTCTAGGCTTTATATTTGTTTATCTCTAATTTTATATCACATAAAGTTGTTTATATATATATATATCTTTATACATATCTTCCTTTCTCCCTCCCTCTCCCCTCTTTCTTTTTTTACTCACCTGAACACTGCTCAGCTCTGGTAGTGCAGGGGACTGAACCTGGGACTCTGGCTTGAGTGTCTCCTCGGTATCTTTGCATAATCATTATGTTATCTATCCCCAACCATAAAGTAGTTTCCATCAGTCCTGACATATCTAACTTTATAAGTATCTTTCAGTGGGGGTTAGGTGGTGGCAGACTGGGTTAAATGCACATAGTAGGAAGTACAAGGACCTGCTCAAGGATCCCGGTTCAAGCCCTAGGTTCCCCACTGCAGAGGAGTCGCTTCACAAGCAGTGAAGCAGGTCTGCAGATGTCTGTCTTTCTCTTCCCCTCTCTACATTCCCCTCCCATCTCAGTCTCTCTCTATCCTACCCAATGAAAATGGGGAAAAAAAAACTGCCTCCAGGAGCAGTGGATTCATAGTGTTCACAATGCTATGAAAAAAAAAAATTATTCTACAAATAAAGTGGTGTTCCATTCCAGTGGTTCTAGTCTGTGGCTAAACAGGAACAAAGAGAAAACACTAACTTCAAATCTCCAACCATAAAATTTGACCACTTATTTTCCAGTTAGAATTTACTGAAGAATACTAGTTCTAGGGAACCTTTACACAGGGAAAAGATAGTCTCAAACTATTGTGTGAATTTGAGGTAATGTTCAAACTTTACACAAAATGATATATATCATCTCTAAATGTTATATGTAAACTAGCATGTGCATCTTTATCCTATATACCATTTATTTCTGTACCTGAAAAACATTTCTTTAAAAAAAAATGATTGTGACAAGAACATAAATTCAATCTATTTTCTCAACTAAAGGAAAGTGTATAGCACATTAGTCAACCTTGGAGTCCTGGTTTTTAAAATTATTTTTAAAATTTTATTGGAAGGGTTAATAGTTTATAATTGATAGTAAATACAGTATTTGGAACATGCATAAAAATTGTCAGTTTTCTATGAAACACTTTACCCTTAGCCTGGGTCCTCTTCTACCAAAACTCCTCCCTCCACCCTACTTCACCCCCAGAATCCTTTACTTGATGCAATATACCAATATACTCAGTCCAGTCTTTTTCAATTAATTTTTTCAATTAATTAATTAATTAATTAATTCTTTTGTTTCCCTTTCTATTCTTATTTCTCAACCTCTATGAGTGAGATCATCTATATCCATGTTTCTCTTTCTGACCTATCTTACTTAACATGATTACTTCAAGCTCCATCCAAGATGAGGCAAACACAGTGAATTCATCAGTTTTAAAAACTGAGCAGTATTCCATTGTGTATTTTTTTTTTTTTTAAATATTTATTTTATTTATTTATTCCCTTTTGTTGCCCTTGTTTTATTGTTGTAGTTATTATTGTTGTTGTCGTTATCGATAGGACAGAGAGAAATGGAGAGAGGAGGGGAAGACAGAGAGGAGGAGAGAAAGATAGACACCTGCAGACCTGCTTCACCGCCTGTGAAGCGACTCCCCTGCAGGTGGGGAGCCGGGGTTTGAACCGGGATCCTTATGCCGGTCCTTGTGCTTTGCGCCACCCGCGCTTAACCCGCTGCGCTACAGCCCGACTCCCTCCATTGTGTATTTATACCACAGCTTTCTCAGCCACTCATCTCTTTTTGGACACCTGGGTTTCTTCCAGGTTTTGGCTATTACAAAAGTGTGCTGCTATGACCACAGGTATTTACACATCTTTCTGCATGGGTGTGTTTGGTTCCTTAGGTGAAGTTGTGGAGGTAAAAAAATCTTCCTGCACTGCTGGTGAAAATGCAAATTGGTCCAACTCCTGTGGAGAACTCTCAGAAAGCTAGAAATTGACCTGTCCTATGGCCCTGCAATTCTTCTCCTAGGGATATTTCCTATGGAGTTTTAAGCCTTTATTTGTATAGTTTCAAAAAGCAATGATGATGACTTTGTCTCGTAGCAGGATACAGTACTAAAAACAAATATTGATTTCTATTTCACTGACCTTTTGTCATTTTCAGGAAACACACCTTGGCAATACTAAAAAGGTAGTATAGTTAATTATAACTTCATTCCACCTCTTAATCTTCACATGAGAATTATAATATTTCTTATAACTCCCAAATAAATTGGATAATAGAGTGAATGATGGTTGGTGAGGGGACATGATGAGTGGCACACAGAACAAATACTGAAGACTCAATCCATTCTTTACTGGCAAAATGAGACAGACAACTAGTTTTCCAAGAAGAATCTGACAGCACAGTTAAGAACTTTTCATTTGAAAATATGACATTTCCTGAGCTGTAAGATTGATTTCATTTTAATCTACCTTAACAAGTGTGTGGAGGAGAAAGAATCTTGTAAAATACCATGTTCAGTTTTGCATTTCAAAGGAAATAATAAAAGCATCAACTCATTTCTTTTAGCAATTCTGAAACAAAGCTTCAATGCTATCTTCATAATAGGAAGATAAACAACAAAAACAATACTTTGTTATGCAACTAAAACTGAGTCCAGGGTGAGGCTAAGCCCAGGAAACTGGTCAGATGGGAGAGAAGAAATTGTATCCATTAGCCCCTCTCCAGGAACATGATTTTTTAAACTATGTTTTTATCTTTATTCTTCACATGTATTGTGATTAATTTATCATTTCTAAGTATCTTCCTTATGAGAACTAAACAAAAAAAGTAGCTTGCTTAAAATTAAAGATAACTTTATGATATGCATGTGCCCAACCAAGGTTCTGATTGCAAAAACCTCTCATTTCAATTATCAGAATTATCCTTCAAATATCAAGTGCTTGTTATTATCAGGAGGAGTTGTTAATGATGAAATGAAGGTCATAACATAACTTGGAGATAGAAAGAAGGTTCAAAGTGAGTATGATGTTTGTATAGGTTTAAATTATTTGCTTACAGCAAAGAGAATTTGACTCTAAGCATAGCAAAAAAAATCATTTTAATAAGTTATAGTGAAACTCACAGAGTAAAAGAGATGACTGAAGAATTAAGATTTCCAAAATAAAAAAAAATAGAGAAGCTCCAAAAGAACTGGTAGCAATAGGGGGCAGAATGTGATTCACCCAGTAGAAGACACATTACAATGAAACAGGACCTAGGTTCAAGCCCCCAGCCTTACCTGCAGGGGAAAGCTTCATGAGTGATGAAACAGAGCTGTAGATATCTCTCTTTCTCTCTATCCCTCCTCCCCTCCTAATTTCTCTCTGTCTCTGTCAAAGGGGTGGGTGATTAATAGAAAATGACTGCCAGGAGCCATGAATTCTGCCAGGAGCCATGAATTAAACCTGCAGGCCCAGAGCCACAGCAAAAATCCTAATAGCAAAGGAAAAACAAACAAACAACAAAAGATAAATAAACTGGTAGCAGTAGTGTATCAGATTGTTATAAATTGAATGAATCAGCTCCAAACACCACCAGCTTCTTTGTTATTTTTCTTAAGTTTCAGATTCCTTGAAAGAAGTAACTAGTTGACCTACTACTTTGAGTAATTTGCATTCCTTTTAGTTGGGAAGGACCAAGAGACCTTAACTGATGCTGCCATCAAACAGAATCCAGAAATGAACAGGATAGGGAGAACAATCAATAAAACATGTAAGTATTGTATTGGTTTCTATTACTGTTTAACACATTACCATATATACAGGAGCTTGAAAAAAACATCTATTGTATTCTAGTTTCAAGGAAAAAGGAAATGGGTCTTTTGCTCAAGATCTTACAAGGCTATAATTAGGATGTCAGTCAGGCCATGTTTCTTTATGGAGTTTGGATCTCTCTTCCAATTTCACATTGTTGTCAACAGAATCTAACTCATTGAAGCTACAAAACTGAATAGAACCCACATTTTCTTTCTAGCTGTCAACCAAAGATTATTCTCATCTCAAGAAGATGACTTTTCTTGCTATAGATCCTTACCATAACATGGCACCTTGAAGGTCTGGAGAAGAATTCCAACCTGTGTAGTCTGCTAAGAATAAATCTTACATAATTTAGTTTAATTAAAGGAGTAACATCTATTACGTTTACCAAATGTTATGGCTAGCAAAAAGTCCCATGCATTTAAGAGGAGGTTATTAAACAAGGACCTAATTCAAGGTGGGTCACTTTAAGGTGTGCTATTTGGAGGGGGTGATCAGGACCATACAGACCAGGACCTACCCACAAATTTTTAGTTTTGCTCCACTGAACTCTTGTGTGGTACAAACAAACAAAGTAAAAGTAGGGGCAGGGGTAGATAGCATAATGGTTATGCAAAGAGACTCTCATGCCTGAGGCTTCAAAGTCCCAGGTTCAGTCACCTGAACCACCATAAGCCAGAGCTGAACAGTGCTCTGGTAAAAAAAAAAAAAAAAAAAAAAAAAAAAGGTTAACAAAGTAAAAGTAAACATGTGATACTTCAGACTGGAGATGTTTTCAGTCTGGGTCATATCAGATTCATAATTTGCAGCTGTCACACCTCATCATAAAACATCCTGTGGTATGCATAGCAAAAAACAAAGACAACTCATTTGCCGAATGACTTGAAACTTTTTTTTTTTTTTTACATCCAGTCACTGGGGATCACTGCTGGAACTACCAATCTATTACTCCTGGAGGCCATTTATTTTTTTTTTTCTCCCAACATTTTATTTGACAGGATAGAGGGAAATTGAGTAGGGAGGGGAGGTAAAGAAGGAGGAGAGATGCCTGCAGACCTGATGCACCATTTATGAAGCATCCCCACCACAGGTGGGGAGTGGAGGCTTGAACACAGGGCCTTGCATGGGCTCTTGTATTTAGTACTATGTGTGCTTAACCACATGAGCCACCACCCAGTCCCCTAACCTGAAACTTCTTAATGCCGACATTTTATCATGCTTTGATACCTCTAAACCATTGACATTTCATTATAATTCAAATGTATTTACAAGTTAAGAATGTCAGGGGACAGGCAGTGGAGCACCCAGTTTGGTGCACACATTATCATGTGGAAGGACCCAGGTTCGAGCCCCCACTCCCTACCTACAAGGGGACACTTCCTGAGCAGTGAGTAAGGTCTGCATTTGGCTATATTTCTCTCTCCCTCTCAAGCACTCTCCCTCTTCTCATTTCTCTTTGTTCTAGCAAATAAAATAAAAAGGAAAATTGGCAGTAAAGATAATAATAAAGTAAAAATTTAAAATACTTCTTTATTTAATGTTTTTCTATAATAATAATTATTATTATTAAACATTACTGTTATCATTATTATTATTACTGTCGTCTTTGGAACTTCACTACTCCAAGCTGTCATTTTCAGATGGAAAGGTAGAGACAGAACTAGAGGGACAGAAGAAAGATAACATGGGGGTTAGAGCCAAGATGGGAGCTTGGAAACAACACCTGGGATGAACTCCAAAAAAAAGCAGCTTTCAATTTGGGTAGAGGAAAGGGGACCAGGCCGTGTGCAGCCAATCTGGAGCAGTCCAAGCTGCAGACTGACTGTTAAACCACCGGGTTCCAGATGCTACCATGATGCCAACCAGACTTCCCTGGGCAGATGACCCCACCAATGTGTCCCAGAGCCCAGCTTCCCCAGAGCCCTGCCCCACTAGGGAAAGAGAGAGACAGGCTGGGAGTATGGATCAACTTGCCAATACCCATGTGCAGTGGGGAAGCAATTACAGAAGCCAGACCTTCTACCTTCTGCATCCCATAATGACCCTGGGTCCATACTCCCACAGAGTTAAAGAATAGGAAAGCTATCAGGGGAGGGGACGGGATATGGGATTCTGGTGGTAGGAATTGTGTGGAGTTGTACCCCTCTTATCCTACAGGTTTTGCCAGTGTTTCCTTTTTATTAATAAAGATTTTTAAAAAATAAAAGAAAAAAAGATAAAATGACACCAAAACTTCCCTTAATTGAATGGGATCCAGAGACTAACCAGGGTTAAACCTATGACAAAGCAAGTGCACTATTTAAGTGAGATTATCTTGCTAACCCTATTTAACACACTTTTGAAAAACAAAGGAAGTATATTATTTATAAACATAAGAAAGTATATGGCATATATTTGGGTTAATCTGATACACAATGGAAGCATCAGATCAGCTACCTACAGTGTTACTTACACTATCAGCACTATTTCCTCATCTCATTCATCATTCCAAAGCAACTCTGATGTAGTAAAACAAAAAACAAACAAACAAACAAAGACATAAAACGAAACATAAAATGCTGCAACCAATATGGAAAACAGTATGGAAGCTCCTGATATAATATAACCTCTTTCTTTTTTCTATACTCAGTGGAGAACATATATATATATATATATATATATATATATATATATTTTTTTTTTTTTTTTTAAAAAAAGGATGAAGTGTAAATTTGAATTCCAAGAGTTTAAGTATGGAAAGGACTGAATAGATGTCTCCCTACACTAGTTGGTTTCCGACATTCTGAAGACTACTCAAGCTGGACATCTCTAAGTAAGTGGTTTTCTACGAAAACTGGGCTTCCTGTATCAAGTATGGCATGACTAAGTTCCCATTTCTAAAATAAAACTATAATGAAAGCATTGATATTTGCATGTGATGCTCACTTAATCACTCCTGTCTATTCTGAAGTACAATAATGAAAACAGAAACTGTGCTAATGTAACTTAGGAAGTCCCAGAAAGAACTAAATGTATACCAAAACTAGCTAGATTCCACTTTTACTGTCATAATGCTCCACCACTCAAACTCTGTAATAGTTTTATAGCATTCATAAACCTCCTTTATCAAAACACAGCAGAAGACTCAGCATGGATGTTTAAAGTATCTGGAATACAATATTCTACACATTTTGAAAAGGCAAAGGCTTACTCAGGGACATAGATTATGGCACATTTAAGCCTTCCAAATGACACTGGGGAAATTTATTTGACATTCTGGGACTCAAATTATCTTCTGAAAACTGGGATAAATAACACATATTCAGAAGATTATCATGAGCTTGAAGTGAGTCATCCATCCAGAAACTGAGTACAGTGCCTGGTACACAGTAAAGACTCATTTGTCAAACAGTGGCTGTTATAAGAGTAATAATAAATGTTAATAATATAGTTAATGAAGTTTGAATTTAGGCTCCAGTGATGGAATTGGCTTTCAATGTCAAAGAAGGAAATTTTCCTTTCAAACCCAACTGGATGCTGCAGCACAGCAACAGGAAGGGTTTAAAGAAGTCTGATAGGTATATTCAGAACCACATAGAACTCTCTTGGAGATGAAAAAACCAGGTCACAAATTACATGCTCATGATTTCTTTTGTCACATATACTGCAGAAAGGCGAATCATATGACACTGGGTTACTGTCCTACATTTTTTTTCCTCTTCAAAATACATGAAAGAAAAAAACATTATTAATAAACAACTTACTTAGAGGAGAATGGGACTTGATCTGACAAATTTTTGAATCTGGTTCTATTTCTATTTCAATTTTTTCCTGCATTACTACATAATTTTTTTCATCCCTCATTTGGATTCTAGTTTGGGTGTTCCCTCAACTATTAAAATGGGTTCACAAAATTATGTAGCAATACTTCCTTTATGCATCTGCTCTCAAACGCAACTCTTTAGTCACACTGGTGTCTCCAGTTCCAACCCAAGCTGTACCACAGGTGCATAAAAAATTAGTTAAACCATGAATGAACAAAAAGATGAAGGAAGAAACCATTTATCTTTTCCATTTATTTATCTGAAAGAATTCATAGATTGGTGACAATTGTGGAGGTGACTCAGCAAGAATAATGCAAAATTAACATTCACTAAGCCTTGGATTCAAATCCTAGCATTGCATATGCCAGAGTGGTAGTGGTAGTCCCTCTCCCTCTCCCTTTTCCCTCTCCCTCTCCTTTTTCCCTCTCCTTCTCTCTCTCCCACTCCCTCTTCCTGTCTCTCTCTCTCTCCCTCCCTCGCAATCTCTCACTCATGAAATAAATGCATTTTATTTAAATAAGAACTCATGCACTGGGCCAGGTGGTGACACACCTAGTTAAGCACACACATTACTGTGCAAAAGGACCCAGGTTCAAGCCCCCTGGTCCCCACCTGCAGAGGGAAAGCTTCACAAGTGGTGAAGCAGGGCTGTAGGTGTCTTACTGTCTCTTTCCTCTCTACCCTTCCCCTCTCAAATTCTCTCTGTCTCTATACAATAATAAACCATGGTTTTTAAAAAAAACCTCATGCACTACTACAAGTCCTTTATTATCTCTTTCTAGACATCACTGCATGGAGGTTTTACCTGGAAGTGTATTTCCCTGGGCCACCAAAATATTATTTTGTAACTTTCTATATTCTCAGTTCTTTGGAAAGAAAGCCACATTCATATCTAAGGCTTAACCATCATCATTCACCTGGCATATCCTGAAAATGGTTTATATCAGCAAACATATTAACACAACTTGTGTTTGTTGTCTTTCAGCTCTCCAGTTTCCCTAAAGCAAAATGCTTCCCAATGAACAAGAAGAATTTGACTTTGGTAGAAGTATTATTCATTTGAAGTTCTCTTGGAATTTCAGCACATTTAACTTAAACAACTATTTTTTTATTATAATTTTTCCCTCCAAGTAGGTCAATGGCAAAATTTCTGAGTGCATTCAGCTGGCTACAGTGCATATACTTATGCAAATAACCAATCATTTCAGGCTCAGCACACTTTTGTATTCATTACTTTTTTTTTTTTTCTGCTAAAATCCATGGTCTTTGTTCAGCTGTTTTTCCTAATCTCCTACCTTAGCATTGTGAATTCTGTCATTTATTTCACAGTCTCTGCTTCTTACAAATGACATATCCCATTTTATTTGCAATCATCTTTTTTTTCTTGGGCACAGTCAGACAGAGGAGTTCCACCATCACTTTAGCTTCCTATCCCTTCAACATTAAGCAGTGTCAGCAACTCTTTAAAAGCAACTGATTGGCCAATATGTATCATGTCAAGCTGTTTTCCTGAAATCCAGGTAACTAAAATCACCAAGTATATTCAGGTCTTAGTATCTGAGTGATTCTTCTAGTTGTTTAAACATCTCATCCACCTTCATTAAAGTGGCAGAAGACTCTGGCTAGAGTTACTCACTGCAAACATCCTAGAATCTATCCTCTCTCTTCTTCTGAGTCTAGGTTTGTTCTTTATCAGAGGTCAGCTAACTTTGTCTGTAAAGGGCCAGATAATAAAACTTTAGACATTGTGGCCTAGATGGTCTCCATCACAACTATTCAATCTGCTGCAAAAATGAAAGTTATCACAGACAATAATAAACAAAAGGTAATGGCTGTATGCCAACCTTTTTTTCATTTGCAAATATAAGATAGTGAAACAAATTTGTTCCATCAGCTTTTGTTTACTGATCCCTGATCTATATATGCACTGTACAGTTCTGGATTGTAGATCAGAGAAGCAATTATCATTAAGTTCAGAATAAGGCCACCTTTAAATTGCAAACTATTGAACTTGATACATACATATATATAATATGGACTATTTAAATAAGTCCACCTGGCCAAAATAAAAGTATTAAGAAGTATATGTTGTGCTTCCCGAGTTATTAAATTTTATACAGGTTGCTTTACTGTATCGACACATGCCAAAGCACCAGAAAGAAACATAACAGTAAAAACAGCACTAATCATACTTCATTCATTGCTTTGTATGAGTCCAATATTGAGATATAAAATCTTCACCTGAATTCTAAGAACTCAGTAATGTTATCATCACTTCAAAGATGTGCAAAAATCTGAAATAATTTGTACAAATTATAAGAGGTTAGGAATATAATCCTATGAATGACTGAAGTTGAGTTCAAAGTCTTTCCTTTAACCACTACTTTCTAGTGTCTTCTAGTATATTACCAATTAAAAAAGATGTTGAAAACATTTCTACATACATTACTGCTATTTCTGAAATTCTATAGCTAAACCTAGAGTAATGAGATACACAACTTTAGATGGGTAAGTTGTTGTCTCTTAGCCTCATCTATAGTTCTTTTGCTATTTAAACAATAACATTAACATTTCACATTGAAAAAGATCCTTGTAAGTAGAAAAATCAAGTTTAGGTGATTACGTTATTTTATAAATATAGAGTGTATAAGAGGATGTGACAAGGCTAGGAAGCAACAATGATCTTTTATGAGTAGAGTAAGAATGTTATAGAGACAAATAGCTATAGAAGGGATAAAGTCAAATGAACAATAATCCTAGAATACATTATAACTCTAGTAAAACACTGTTGTAATCTCACTTTTGGTTGATACAATTACAAGGATCATAATCAAGGACACAGTGCATGTTATAAAAGCACTAATCATGCAAACAGTACCAGCTTGGCATGTTTCACTTTGGACTGTGTCCAGAGACGTCAGGCACAGAATGTCAACCCTTCAGCTTCATTACTCTGATAGACCTTTCCTAGCTCATAGTACTCCTTAATTCCATTTCAGTGGTGCATTTTCTAACAAAGCCTCAAAACCTTCATATAGACCAGGACCCATGAGATAGGGCACATGTACATGTATCCATAAGTTACGGGGAAAATATATAACTTAAAGCAAAAGTGCAAAATAATTTGCAGTGAGTCAAAATAAATGAAACAAGCAAGTAGAAAGACCTAAAAAAGATTCCATAAAATACATAACAAAATAGTTTCTTCCTTCTTTTTTTTTTTTTGTTTCCAGGGTTATTGCTGGGGCTTGGTGCCTGGACTACAAATCCACTGCTCCTGGAGGCTACTTTTCCCTTTTTGTTGTCCTTGTTGTTTATCATTGTTGCTATTGCTATCATGGATAGGACAAAGAGAAATCGAGAGAGGACAGAAAGACAGAGAAGGAGAGAGAAAGACAGACCTGCAGACCTGCTTCACCACCACTTGTGAGGCAATCCTCCTGCAGGTGGGGAGTCTGGGGCTTGAACCTGAATCCTTACGCTGGTCCTTGTTTTGTGCCATGTGCACTTAACCTGCTGTACTACTGCCCAGCCCCCACAAAATAGTTTCTACTTAGACCTAGATATCCTCTCCTCACCTACCTCCTATTACATGTCCCTCAATCACGCCAAAGCTAACCTGTTAGACAAAGTAAGACTACAAAAGCTGAATAAGGGCAAGAGACTGGCATACTTTAATGATGACTCTTCAGTCACTACTAGGCCACCCTATCACGTGGGGCCCTAGTCAGGGAGTCCTGGGATTCCCACACAGACACAATGGGCATAAACCTCTAACAGATCCCTCTTTCCACTGTCACTGGTCATCTCCATCAGAAACAACATAATGGACCCCTTTCTGGGCCCCTATGGGATCTTTCCCTCAATGTGGATCAACAATGGTAGGGAATGTTCTATTTTTCCAGGGGAGGTTGGACAACATACGTAGTCTACCTACTACCTGAGGAGATGGGTCCTGAAATTAGTGCAGCCTGGAATGTTCCTAGCCATGACCACAGAATGCAAGCTCAGACCTACAGGGATGTAGAGGTTACATAGGCTCCTATGATGAATATGAGCCCCACATCAAACTGATAGGGTTTACAGTTAACAATATTTATATACTTTCCCCCATATCTGGGAGCTACACTCTTCCCTGCTCCATCTTTCTAGTCCTTTTTCCAACTATGACACCATCTCCCCAGACAATAAATTAGGTCCACCTGCATATTAGACATCAGGCTCAGGCCTAGTAAAGTCATGGTCCCCCCCCCCCCCCGGAATATACCTAAAATAGACTTACTAGCTTTTTCCAAAACAGACACTCCGAATCTTCATCTGCAATATTCTTGATTTTATGTAAATGATTAATCAATTATTTGTTCTGTTTTATATCTTACCTCTTTTTCAACCACCAGGTTCCAGATGCTACCATGAAGCCAACCTGACTTCCCTGGAGAGACGACCCCACCGTATGTCCTGAAGCCCTACCTCCCCAGATCCCTGCCCCACTAGGAAAAGAGAGAGAGGCTGGGAGTATGGATTGAATTGCCAAAACCTATGTTCAGCAGGGAAGCAATTAAAGAAGCCAGACCTTCCACCTTCTGTACCCCATAATAATCCTGGGTCCATACTCCCAGAGGGATGGGGAATAGGAAAGCCATCAGGGGAGGTGATTGGATAGGGAGTTCTAGGGGTAGAGATTGTGTGGAAGTATACCATACAATTATCCTATAGTCTTGTCAATACTCCCATTTTGTAAATAAAAATTAAAAAAAAAGAAAAGCAATTTTCACAGGACACACACATACACACAAACACTAATCATAGGGGACTAGGAGGTAGTGCACCTAGTTGAACACAAACATTACTATGTGCAAGGATCCAAGTTCATGTTGCTTGTCCTCTCCTGTAGAGGGAAGTTTCAGAAGCAAGGAAGTAGTGCTGAAGTGCTGCAGTAGTCTCTCTGTTTCTCTCTCTCCCTCTCTGTTTCTCTCTCTCTCTCTCTCTCTGTATCACCCTTCCCTCTCCCCTTCTCCATTTCTCTCTATTCATACCAAAAACAAAAACAACAACAACAAAAAATGTGCATAAACTGGCCACTGCAAGTGCTGGATTTGCCATGAAGGCAACCAGTCCCTATTGATAACCCTAGTGAAAATACAGATATATGTATATATTTGAAATCACAAACCATAAAGAATCATACATTAAAGCAAGGTCTTGAAAATATAAATTGAAGATTTTCAGCTCTTGAAGTTGTCCCAATATCTTTCTGCAAACTACTTTAAATTAAGAACTTAGCAAATATTGGGTTTTTTTCACTAACTGTTTACAAGTCATCTTAACTTTCTAATACTAAGCCACTTTTTGAAAAATAGAATTATATATTTGTAACTAGCTAAAAATATTTTCCAGAAGTTTAAATATAATTCATCTCATTTGTGCATTTGTTTTTTAATGTCATAAAGCACAAAGGTTGTTATAAAGTGTAGAAATCAAAAGGTAGGTTTCATATTTTATGGCTTCATAAAATATGATACAGGAATTCTAATCCTAGTGGAAGTTTGGGGCATTTATTTAAAGAAAAAAAATCCATGAAAACCTTCAATTCTATCAATCACATTAATGTACAAATATGCATGTATTTAAAGTTGTGATGTCATATATTCCATATATAAAAATTGCTTGTTAAGTGACATGTGATATGTATCTATATATTTCACAGGACAGTTAATGCATACATTTCTAAACTATATTTATTACTCATACATAAACAGTGGTTAAACAGAGAAGAAATATCTATGGATGGTCCCTTACTAATAGGTGTCTAAGGACACTTCAATCAAGACAAATTACAAGGTTTTTTTTTTTTTTTTTGTAAATGGGTACAATCATCAGAAATGATAGGAAATAGAATCTTTGGACTGCTGAAGTAGGACTTGACTCTGAAATATCTAATGGTTGTGCTGGGTCATCAAGGCATAAAATTTTAGGGGGCCGCAAGGTAACATAGCGGGTCAAGCACACATAATATGAAGCACAAGGACCTGTTCAAGAATCTCGGTTAGAGCCTAGGCTCCCCGTCTGCAAGGTGGTCATTTCAAGAGCAGTGAAACAGGTATGCAGGTGTCTTTCTTTTCCTCTCTATCTCCCTTGCCTCTCTCAATTAGTCTTTGCCTTATCCAATAAAAAAAAAAAAAAAAAAAGGAAAAAATGGCCACCAAGAGCAGTGGATTTCCTAGTGCAGCCACTGAGCCCCAGTGATAAGCCTGGAGGCAAAAAATAATAATAATTAAAAAAGCAATTATGAATTACAACATATTCCACCTCACTTGTGAGAGTGCCGGCTTGAAGCACTAGAGGAAGCTTCAACATTTTTTGTACAGGCACCAAGTTGTAGTGAATAACCTTGGTGATAATTAAAAACATGTAAATATAACAGCAGAATGCAAACAACAAAAATGAGGTTAAGTCTTCAGCAATGTTGCTGAGCCTCTAGACTTATTGTTATGTGAGAAAATGTTTTTTATATGGGAAGAAATATTAAATAGTCTTTAGTTTTATCCCACCCTATTCTATACTTTTCTCTCTTTTTTTTGTTGTAAGACTAAATTTATGCCTAAGTAATGTCATTATTGTATTTTTATAAAGTGTATTTATGATACAATGTAGACTAAAAACTATGTTTTTGAGGTTCATGTATGTAGACACATGTAATTCCAGATTACTTATTTTCATTAGTGTGTTATATTTCACTATTATATGAAGAAAGTGAATCCATATTTTTCTTGCTGTATTTGGATTGTTTCAAATTTCTTGCTATAATTAGTAAAAAGTCTCTTTGCATATTTTAGGATTTGCTTCCTGCAGTGTTTATCAAATATGATTGACCACAACACAGAGAAATTAATACATTTTAAAATAAGTGTGTATGCTCGCACATAAGTATTTCTGGAAAAATTCCTAACCAAGAAATCTTAAATTTCATGGAAAATAAAATATCTTTTTATCATAAATTTCTCCAGAATGTTTGATTTTTTGAATGAACAACTGATTTGGTGGGTGCTAATATACTCAAATAAATGATAAGTTGATATTCTATAACAGTTATACTTCATCAAATTTGTGCATTTTACATTGTTCGGGAAAAGAAAGTGATCTTGCATTTTGCCATAATATGTTGACTATCAAAAATTCAAATAAAACAACAATAAAATGTAATGAAAAATAAATAAGCTAGTCTTTATAAAGCTAGTTTCTTGGTTCATAGAGGCAATAGAATAATTTCAATATGTGGAATACATCTTTCCTCTATGAAAATAGAAGTAGAAGTTCACAGCCTACATTTGTTCAGTCTATATGAGGTGATAAAAATAGAGCACAGAAAAAATTGGAGGCATTCATTTCACTGCTTCAGCGCATATTTTGAAATCAATTCTATTTATAAACTTTATAATAGTAGCACATGTATGTGAAAGATTATTATCAGATGATACATTTTTTTCCATCAGTTCAGTTACAAAGAAACACATAATAGCAGTATCTCAGACATCAAACTCCCGCATTTTAAGGGGAAAAAAACCTTTTATGAGCAAAGCAAGGTAACAGGTTACATTTCCCCTGCTCACCTGTGGAGAATCTTACTCTGCAGTAGTTTTTCTTCACTTTATTCCTCTTTCAATATATAACTCCAAATAGCATTCTTAGAGGCCTAAGGGAAAGTCAGTTCCTATTTCGTGGCTTCCCTCTCTATATTTTAAGTGGAAACAGATGTCAGATATAATTCTGCAAATCACAGTAGTCCATCAAACAACTCTGTATTTGCTTTTATAGGACTTTGATTTGTAGAAGGTTCCAGACAGATTAATTTTCTGGAAGATTTTGGTTTTAACACTGCTAGTGAATACCTTACAAAGTAAAGGTAAAAAAAAAAAAATCACAACAAACTATACTTCTTATCTTCAAATAAACACATCAGAAAATAACCTACTGAATGGAAGACTAAACTACAATGATTACTTGTGCTTTCATTGTATTCTGGATTTACCAACTCTGCCACTTGACCTATGTGAGGTATTCAAGTATGTACAATCTTCTCCCATTTCTAGTATACTATGTGGTTAAGATGAAGTCTTGGGTCTTCCTATAAAGAACACAGGAAATCTCAGATTCAAACACTAACATAAAATGGTATATGTGTTGTAGTTGTTTCTGGTTGTTATATCAAAATACCACAGACAGAGTGACTTAAATAGTAGATTAATAGATACTTTTCATGGTTCTGAAGAGAGGAAAGTTCAAGATTAAGGTACAGACTGATTTGTATTTATGTTAAAAGTCCTCTTTCTCACTTACAGAAAGCTGTCACCTGTGTGCTCACATGGGATTTGTTCCTTGTATCTACATTCACATGAAAGGGAGAGAGAGCACACTTTCTCTTTTTATAAGAACAATAATTTCATCATGCTGGATCCACCTTTAATTTTCTTTATACCTAATTACCTCTCCAAAACCCCACTTCCAAGAAGAACCCACAATCAGTTTATAACAGCTTTGATTGTAAATTTGTGTAACAATTTTTTCTTTACTCAGTAAGTTTTTGAATACCCATTTACAAAAATGGAATTGTCAATGTCCCCAAGCACATAGTGATTAAAAACTTTTCTGGTACATAATATGTTACATGAAGTTTGCAAGTAAAAAATCTTTATTTATTTATAGTGTTGTTACAGTTTTACTAATCCAGACCAAATTTTGCAGATTGAAAGGGAGAGGCAGCCACAGAGAGAGAACAAAGACACCACAGTACTAAGAGCTTCCTGCTCCCTTCCTCCCCCTAATACCAGAGACCAGTCCAACTTGGGCTAAGTACACAGGAAAGCAGGCACCTGCCCTGGTGACCTATCTTACTGGCATAGTGAATAAAAACCTTACTAAAAGTAGTGATGGGAGCCCTTCAGTGATGGCTCTACACACAAACCATTAACTTATAAAGGGCTAATATCAACAGACTGGTAGTCACACTAAAGGAATCTCTGGCTTTAATCTACTTTGAACAGTTAGTGTGAGCTCCCATGGGAGAAATTCTCCTGAAGATGGCAGTCTTTCACTTACAGGCTTTTGTTCATGCTTTTCCCTCTCTAGCACTCTCTGCTTTCCCCTCCAGGTGAAACCATGCTTAGATCTTAAACCTCTGTTTAGACCACATCTCTTTAGCTGTTGCTCCTCTATGTTCCTGTGGAGTTATTCTTCCACTGATCGTGCCTGATCTCATGGAGACTTAACATTAACATTGCAGAGGTATAGTTTCTTCCAGATCTGACTGAAGACAGAGATCAAGCAAGAAAGACAAAAAGAAAAGAGCTTTTGTTAGAGGAGAGCAGCTGAAGAGCCTATTCCTCAAATCCAGAAGAGTCTTGGAATAACTATGGAGTCTTATTCTTCCCATGAGACTATACTGAGGATCCACTACACAATTGGGAAACTATTAAAAAAAAATTAAGATATCTTAGTAAGTGGTACTCGAGTAGAGCATCAAAACAAGGTTTAATGTGTTTCTTCTCTAAACATGGGGCTCTATGTGACTAGATCTGGTTCACACCCACAAATCTAGAACTGTTCCTCTCCATGTCTACAGCCCAGGGACACACAACTCCCACAGCATGACAGTGAGTAAATTCAGTTGGCAGATCACTGTATAATTTTAGACACTGGTTTTGAAATTCTAGAAAACAGTTTTCCACAACTCCTAACATAAACATTGCATGGACTTGTTAGATACCAATTCCCAAAGATACTATTCATGTTTTTATAATTAAGAATTTTCCACAGAGACTTTTTTTTGTTTAAAATGTTCATCCCTGGCTTTTTTTTTTTTTTTTTTTTGCACGGATCCTCATTAGAAAACAGTTACCCATTTGCAGATAAAAACTGATTGTAAGTACTTTGGACCTTGACTTGAATGATTATAGCAGTTTCACTACTGTACTGGAAAAAGAAGTATTATCAAAGCACCTGCATGATCCTTCAACAAAGTATGACCTGTACATGTTACTGATGTTGCATATATCAATTTTCACCTGCCACCTTTCCCACAAAGATTCATGGATAAGATCAATTTTATTCCTATGATGAATTTCATTGTTCAATTTGAACACTTATAGCACCATTAATATTCCCTAGTAACAATTGGGACATTTTGGAAATAATTGATTTTTCTCATTTGAAAGACATTTGTTACTGCTATGTTAGTGACAATAGATAAAGAAACACTTACAAAAGCAGAGATAAATGCCAAGATAAATGATACATTTTGGCAACATTCTCTCAAAATAGCTGACAGATGTTAATATAAGAATTTTGTGTGAAGATACTCATCTTTCCTTTTTATTATACTTCACAACATAAAGGAAAAATACAGCATACAGGAAACCACAATTTGGGAAATTCTAAAACCAAGTTTTGCACATTGTTTTTGTATGGATGTATAATTATGGTCGGTGACTCACAGTCAAGTATCAAAGTGATTTTTGGCATACAGTCGAGATTTTAAAAGCAAATGAATACTCTCAGGAAATACCAATATATTTACAACTAATATTTTTAAATAATTATAGGTTCTCCAGAGAGAGGTAAATCTGAATGGTAAATTCTTACTGGTCATTTGTCAACTTTATACACAAAAACCCACTTGGAAAAGGGAATACAGTCACATTCTCTACATCTTAATGTCTCCAGGACCCTAATTTGCTGGAGGACAAATGATTACATACTAAGGAAGGATTAAAAACCAGAAATCAAATCAGTCTCTATAACACAGGGACAAAGAAATCTGAGAGTCACTATTACTGGCAGGCTTTATCTTGAGTGGCCTATAGTTTTCTAATTTTTTCAGAACAGTAATTGTACTCAGATTTATAGTTCCATTACTATATATCCACATAAACAGAATGAATGCTTTAAGAATGTATCTGCTTGGTAGAAAAGACTCTTAATTTTTTTACAGATTCATCAATATGTCAGCAAAAATTTTGTACTATATGAGAAATTCAGCCAAATACTGCTAAAATCTCACTATTTTAATTGCTTTTGAATATATTTTAATTAGGAGGGGGGGCAGTTGTGGAGCACCTGGTTACAATGTCCAAGGACCCAGGTCCAAGCTGCTGCCCCTACCTGCAGGGAGAAAGCTTCATGAGCAGTGAAACAGTACTGTATATATCTGTGTCTTCCTGACTCTCATTTCTCTTTGCTTCTGTCCAATAAAAAGTAAAATTTAAAGATCAATAAATAAGTAAATAAATTTTAATTTATTTTTCTTAGCTT
Organism: Erinaceus europaeus; assembly: GCF_950295315.1. Taxonomy (NCBI): domain Eukaryota; kingdom Metazoa; phylum Chordata; class Mammalia; order Eulipotyphla; family Erinaceidae; genus Erinaceus; species Erinaceus europaeus. The sequence continues at coordinate 59,450,662 of NC_080162.1, forward strand.
ACCCAGACACAGGTAGACTCCTACACGCACACACATACACACTTTGCATACATATCTTAAGAATGATATTATTTAAACATATCAAAAAGAACCCTAAAAAAAATCAGGAATCCCTATGGCATGCTACGAAAGTGTTAAGTAGTAAGGGCTCATTCAAGAAATTCTTAAACCAATTCACTGGAGACTAGAATGAAAAAGCAGGAGTCATGTTCCATGGCTCCATTTTAAAGATGAAGAAACTGAAATTCAGACATATTAGTGACTTTTTCAGAGTTACACACAAATTCAGTAAATGAACTAGAACTTGACCGCAATTTCCTTCCTTGTCACGCCTACAAAATTTCTTGTTGTACACCTATCATCAGAGTCATAATGTCCACAAGTTAAGTCCAAAAAACAATTCTCAATAACCTTATAGATACAGACACACTCAATACTATGAAATAGCTGACAGATGTTAATATAATATTTTGTGCTTTTTGTTCTTTAATAAAAACAGAAAGTCTGGGAGTTGGGCTGTAGCGCAGCTGGTTTAGTGCACGCGGCGTGAAGCGCAACGCCTGGTGTAAGGATCCCAATTCCAGTTCCCAGCTCCCCACCTACAGGGGGTTGCAGGTCTGCAGATGTCTATCTTTTTCTCCCCCTCTCTGTCTCCCCTCCTCTCTCCATTTCTTTCTGTCCTATCCAACAATGATTACATCAATAACAACAACAATAATAACTACAACAATATAATAAAAGCAACAAAAGTGAATAAATAAATTTAAAAACAAAAATGGAAAGTCATTAAAATATAAATAGAAAATTCTAAGATGGGTTGATTATCATCATGTTATTTTGATATTGTCCAAACTCTGAATTTAGGTAATAAAACTATCTCCACTAGAAAAAAAATATTTTATTTATTTATTATGAATAGGAGACGAGAAGGATAGAAAGAACTAGAGTACTGTTCAGCATTGGTTAACTGTGGTGCTGAGGCCTGATTTGTAACCTCAAGGCCTCAGGCATGAAAATTGTCCTTCTAATTTTCACAGAAAAAGAAATAAATAAAGTTAAAATTTATTTTTACATAGTTAACAACCTCATTCTAAAGATTTGATGCAGGCTCTTAAAAAAGGCACTATGGGGAGTCGGGCTGTAGCACAGCAGGTTAAATGCAGGTGGCGCAAAGCACAAGACCGGCATGAGTATCCCGGTTTGAGCCCCCAGCTCCCCACCTGCAGCGGAGTCGCTTCACAAGAGGTGAAGCAGGTCTGCAGATGTCTATCTTTCTCTCCTCCTCTCTGTCTTCCCCACCTCTCTCCATTTCTCTCTGTCCTATCCAACAATTACGACAACAATAATAACTACAGCAATAAAACAACAAGGGCAACAAAAGGGAATAAATAAATAAAATTAATATTTTAAAATAAAAAAAGGTACCATGAAGGAGTCAGGCGGTAGCGGTGGCACAAAGTGCAAGGAGCAGCAGTGAAGCTGGTTTGCAGTGTCTATCTTTCTCTCCCCCTCTCTGTCTTCCCTTCCTCTCTCCATTTCTCTCTGTCCTATCTAACAATGATGACATCAATAACAACTATAATAACTACAACAATAAAAAAATAAGGGAACAAAAGAAAATAAATATTTAAAAAAAATTTAAAGGCACTACAAACTTAATTATTAAAAATAATTTTAAGGTTTCCTTTTTATGAATTTTAATGAATCATTTTTCTAACTGGAGTCTTTTACCCAGAGACATAAGAAAATATGGTTATGAGTAGTTTATAAATACCACTGATTAATTGCTTTATGAAAAGAAACACCATGGAGGGAATTTTGCTGTATTAAAAGCTATCCAGTTATATCCAAATCAGCATGCCAAGGCATTAAAGTTAATAAACCTTTGTATCCATTAAGATAATTTGGAAATTGAAAGAGGGAGAGAAATCAGAGATAGTGTAGGATTCAATGTCAGCTAAAAATAAAACAAAAAAGAAATTATTCATTTTTACTGCCATATTTGCATCATGAATTAATGTAAATTAAGTTCTACCGGCAGTATATATCAACTAAATAAAGATTCAGCAGTTGGGTTGGCCAGTAGACAAATGCTAATGACTGTCCTAAATAAGTGCACAGAGCAATGAGAAGTTTTCTGGGTTCCATCTATCTTGAATGGTCCCATTTGTAGCTGTTGACAGAGGGCAATACACTATGTTTCTATGAACTCCATACTGGTGACTGAAGAAGAAAATTTTTTCTGTCCTCATATGGTAAGGCATTCAAGGCAGAGTCTGGCATACATTAAGTCAGTGTTTTCTATTGTTCCTAATCCCCACACAACTGATATTTGTGAGCAGGTAAGTGTTGCATTCCACTGGATTCCTCTTTTGAAGCTCATTACTCATATCAGAATATTAAAGGTTCTGATTATGTAATATAAAAGCTATTTAAATTAATGCAATCCTGACTTTAAAAAAATTTAAAAATCAGCCCTGTTTGAATTAAGAAGCACTCACCTTAAAAGATGAATAACTTATCAATCTATCAAAATAAATCTAAAAGTTATTGTAACCCTGTTTTGCTTAATCAAGCCTTACCTAAGAGTCAATAAATTGTCTAGCAAAGAAAGATCAAATATGAAAGGGAAAATTAAACAGATAGACAAAAGAAATATACTTCAATAACAAAATGAAAATGATAGCATAGTGGAGGAAATAAGATGGAAGGAAAAGAAAAATGGAGAATGTGAAAGAATTCTCAAAAAAAAAAAGTACCTATAGGCAGCAACAGATATTGATTTCCAGAGATATCATTTAAAAATAAGCATCTGAATTCATTTTGCATAAAAGCTTCTAGGGCTCTTAAACAGTCTATTGACAATTTGGACACAATAATTTTTTACAAAGCAAACCTTTTTTTTCCTAGAGTTATTGCTGGGGCTCAATGTCATCTCCTGGCGGACTTTTTTTTTTAAATTGAATAGGACAGAGAGAAATTGGGGGGGGGGGAGTTAGAGAGAAGAAGAAATACACCTGCAGACCTACTTCCCTATTTGTGAGACTTCCCCTCCCACCCCCGCCCCGCCAGCCAGGCTAGTGGTATCCTTGCGCAGGTCTTTGTCCTTCATACTATGTGCGCTTAACTGGATGCGCTGCCGCGCACCCCCAGAACATAATATTCTAAAATACAATTAGAAATAATCTTTAGTGAGAATATCCTGTGAGATGTTTGGAAGTATCTATTTTGTTTTTCATTATCATTTAATACATTTCTATTAAGGAAACATTGGTTTGGAACAACACTAAGTTTCAGGAGTATTGCTTTATAATTTAATATGTATATATACTGTATGGTCATCGCCAGAAGTAAAATGTCCCTACACCATCACAAAATTTATCCCTTTTACTCCTTTTGCATCTGCGATCCACTAGGGTCATTTACGTACATTGCATATAAAATCCCTTTATTTCTTAAAAAGTGGTGACTTTTAAATTAAAAGTAAGAAATTATTTAGTCTTAAAGATAAGTTTACTGGGCCATAGAGATATCTCAATGGCTAAGGCATAAACCTTGCCTTGTGCATTTCCCAAGTTGAAATTGCATAGTCATGTAGAGCTGTCACGAAATCAGAAAAAGTTTGAATGCTGTGATATTCCAACCCCTTTCTCTCTCAATGAAAAATTAATTGATCTGGGAACAGTAAATTCATACATGCACAAGGTCCCAGTTCTGGGAGAAAACAAGTAAGTTCACTTATGATATAAAAAGGTTTAGTCAATACAAATGCTGTAGAGTTATATAGTAGTTATATTGCTTTCTCCAAGTTCTCTAAATCTACACTAACAATTTCACTAAAAGAACCAAACTCTCAAGCACAGTACAGCTGAATTTTGACAAAATTCTTTAATCAAAGTTGTCCAATATTATTAGAATAATAGGCTGGAAATCCTAATATAGTTTAATAATGTATTTTGCAAGAATTTTTTTCTTGGGAAACGTGCTAAGTTTTCTGAGGTCTGGGTATATTTACACAATATACTGCTCATTAATACTTAATTATACAGTAAGCCATCAAATAAGATTATTTCACTATATATTCTCATTATAATATTGATGAGGAAAATATATCCCTGACCTACATTAAAGGAGTTTACATTATTTGAAACTTGGCTCTAACTACACATAATTTTTCTTTACACCATAGATTCTGTTAATTTACCAATAATGTTAAATGCAGATGTAATGAAAAAGTGTGCATATTTATAATTCTGCCAGTTTGTCCACAAATATTCTTTATATTTAACTTTTTTTCATTTGAACACTTTGTTACACTACAAAATTTACTCCAAAAATCTATTAGATAAAAAATTATCACCAAAAGTATTAGTCCATGTCTTATATGCATTCAACAAGCATATTCAAATTTGCTTTTGGATGACCAAAATATATCTGCTCAGTTTTCACATTAGTAAAGAAAAAATTAATGGACATTTTCACATTTCAGTTTATTAGAAGGAAAAATTAAGGCAATTCAAGCTGTTTGTAGATGATTTTAAAATCATCCTGTGTATATACAATCATCTCATTTCCAAGACCCAGAAATATGATATTCTTCTCCAGCCTAAGCATTTATCATCTATTACAAAGAACTCAGTATTTAAAAATACATAAATATAATGGCAAAGCATTGAATTGACACTTGATAAAATGCATTTGATTAAGACTTAATAAAGCACTCTGTGTAGTACTGGTGAATAATGCATTGCAAGATAAAGTTGGACACAAAGCAAATACAGTGTCAAAGTTAATCTGGCCAGGCATTATTCAGCCATATTACTTTCTTTATTACTAGATTTAAAAATGCATATTGTGTTTCAACAGGTTTTTTTTTTTGTTTTGTTTTCATTATTTCAACACATAACACAAGTATTCTTTAGAAAAGACCACCTAACTCTGAAAAGAACTACTATGGTAGGAAATCACAGAGAACTGGACAAGGTATTTCATACCGTAGTTGGTTTTATGTGACACAGATTTTATTAAAACATCTAACAATATGTTTTGGTTTAATGCATCACAGCTATAAAAATTACTTTTAAAGATGTCCATTAGGTTTTGCTTTTATTCATAATGTCCTAAGCCAGAAAACTAATAACAATGTATTAATAATATTTCATATTATATATATATATTTTTTTAGTTCAAGAGAGAGAAACAAGAGACCACTTCTCTGCCACTTTTATACATTGCTAGGGGTGAAACTCAGGGCAAGACAAGTAATCTTCCCTGGCATTCCTAAATCCCCTTTTAAAAGAATTTTAGTTAGGGGAAAAAACATTATACTTATTTATATTTCACTTCTCCTTAGCCTAACACATCATTCATGCTCATTTATTCATTCATTTACTTTACTTATTTATTTTTAATTTTCCTTTTCTTTTCAAATTTTGGGCTTTTCATTTTGCATACCAATTCCCACCTTAACTTAGAATTTATCTTAGATTACCTCAAGATAAGACTGAGGATTAAGATTCAGGCGAAAATAAGTTTTGGGGTGGAGGGCATATCAGAAAAGATAGCAATTGCAAAAGAGTCGTAGGTAGGTAAAGAGAGTCAGCGTGTGAATTCCATTTATGGACTGCCATGTATTCCTAAGAAAAATCCAGTAGTCAGGGGCAGATCTTGGACCAAGAAATAAATATGACATCAAATGAAAACTTGTTATTGTCAATTTTTAAGTCTGAGTACTACAGTAAAAAGCATATCCAATAATCTTGATACACTTCATTAGACTTCATATATCTGGATTACAAAAAAAAAAAAAGCTTTCGAGTCCTCCAAATTACCTTCATTAAGCTGTCACTCGCAGTCCTCTCCCATATTTCCTTTATGTCTCAAATATTAATCTTTCTCTAGCTGTCCGAGAATACCCATAACTCACTCATCTCTAAACTCTGAGTAGCTCTTCCAGTATTTTCAATGCATTTAATTTTACCATTTTTATTCCTCTGGAGGGCTTCAATTCTTCAATTAAAATGTATGTGAATCATAACTATGTGGCTCATAAATAGGTCAATTATAAGCAATTAGATTTGAATATTTTGTTCTTGGAAGCTGTTTGTAGAGTAGAAGACAAGATATGGCTGTGAGCAAACTATATTTCAATATAGTGGATGGGTCTCTGGTTGTAAATCAAAAGTATTATTACCTTTGGAAAAAATAAACTATCAGCTGTGTCACAAATAAATGATACAGTTTGCATATAGTGTATAGTAGAAAGAAACATTAATAAATTTACCATTCTTATAATTAAATTTATTATCCTGACTGAATAATGTATTTTTGCTTCTCATACATACCTGTACATATAAGCGAATTTATCTATTTAAAGTGATGTCTGTATGCATCATACACTACTGTATCAAATAAAAATATATCTTTTGAGAATTTACATATAAATGTAATTTTCTAGTTTCTCTATCAGATCAACATAATTGATTGAGAATACCATGGCCAAAACTGCTATTTTTTATGGCTACTTTGTTTTCCAACAGTCCATGATGGGCCATGTCAAAACTCTTGAAAGCAAAAACTTACCACAACCAGGTATACTTTTTACCTTTCATAACACCTATGAAACATACCCAGTGAGCTCTCTAGAGTTCCCATAGGCCTAGGAATGTCCTTAAATGAGAAATTGTTGTTAGAAAATTGTTAGTAAAAATAATCTGGTTAACAATTGAAAAGAAAATCCATTCAGTATGGCAGAGGGGCAGATCTGAGGAGCAAAAATCATGGGAGTAAAAATGTTGCACCAAGGTATCAGAAATTATGAGGAAGAGAAGCAAAAGGAAATGTCTTTATAGCAGGGTAAAGTGAAGGACTTTCCTGCATGTGGGCTATCCTTGCATGTTGTTCCACCCTTGGTATCTCATATGCCAGACTGATGCTCAACTTGATTCTCATAAAATAAATCTTTTAAAAACTCAGTTAATTGAAATTAAAAAAAGAAGAAGGAGGAGGAGGAGGAGGAGGAAGAGGAAGAGGACGAAGAAGAAGAAGAAGAAGAAGATGGAGGAGGAACAATAAGGGGCTTGGTGGTGGTGGTGCACCTGATAAGAGTGCAGATATTACTATGTATGAGGACCTGGGTTCAAGCCCCTGGCCCACCTGCAGGAGGAAAACTTCAAAGAGCAGTGAAACAATGATGCAGGTGTTTCTTTTTACCTCCCTCTCTTTCTCACTATCCCTTTTTATTTCTATATCTATAAAGAAAAATAGCCACTTGGAGTTGTGTCATGTGCATGCAGGAGACCCTGTAATAACCCTGGCAGAAAAATAACAAAACTTTTGCTTGAGATCACGTTAAACATATTATTCTACATTCAGAGAGATTATTTATTCCAACATTAAAAAAAAAAGAAATCCAGAATACTAGTTGCTACATAGAAAGCTTATCTCTAAGTATAAATGAGACATCTTAGTTTCAGAACTTTATACAATCATTACAATAATTGCTATTAAATTTCTTAATTACACTTGGCAACAGAGTCATCTGTTTTTTATTTCTCACTTTAAAATAATTCCGGGGGGGGGCAGAGCATGCAGTGGTGCAGCCAGTTGAGTGCACATATTATCTTGTACATGGATCTAGGTTCAAGGCCCCACGCATCACCTACAAAGGGAGACTTCCCGAGTGGTGAAGGAGGTCTGCAGATGTGTATTTTTTTTCTCTCCCTCTCTATAAGCACCTCCCCTCTCAATTTATCCCTGTCCTAACTTACAAAACAGAATGAAGAAGGGAAAAAAAATGGCCACAGGAAGCAGTGGATTCATAATGCCAGCACCAAACTCCATTAATAACCCTGGTGGCAATTTAAAAAAAGAAAAGAAGAAAATCTTTCTTCTGCTTAAGTGAGAATAAAAATACCCTTTTTGGGAGTCGGGCAGTAGAACAGCGGGTTAGGTGCACGTGGCACAAAGCACAAGGGCCAGTGTAAGGATCGCGGTTCAAGCCACTGGCTCTCCACCTGCTCTTCACAGGCAGTGTCTATCTTTCTCTCCCTCTCTCTGTCTTCCCCTCGGGCTCTCTCCATTTCTCTCTGGCATATCCAACAATGATGACATCAATAACAATAACTACAACAGTAAAACAACAAGGGCAACAAAAGGGAATAAATAAATAAATATTTTTTAAATATACCCTTTTCCCATATTTTTAGAGCTATAAACCTCTAAATGATCATTAATTAGAACTAAGGTTTACAAAGAACCATAAGAAATAACATGGCTGAAATCAAATCCGTGGGGCTTACAATCAACAATATTTATACACCTTTCCCATATTTGGGACCTACTTTCTTCCCTGATGCAGCTTCCTGATCCTTTTCCAGCCATAACATCATCTCCTCAGACAATAATTTGGATTCACCTGACTATCAGATTTCAGGCTCAGGGAAAAAAAAAAAAAAGAAAAAGAAAGAAAAAACTAGTATAGCCATAGGTCCTTTGGAATATAACTAAAATATGCCTACTAGCTATCTACAAAACGGAGGACCCCCAGCCCCCGCCAACTCTTCATCTGTACTATTCCAGCTTTTAGGTTCCTGATTAGCCAACAACTTGTTTTGCTTTATACGTTAACTATCTGTTCAACCACCAGGTTCCAGATGCTAGCATGATGCCAACCAGACTTCCCTGGACAAACAACCTCACCAATGTGTCCTGGAGTTCTGCTTCCTCAGAGCCCCACCAATTAGGGAAAGAGAGAGTCAGGGTGGGAGTATGGATCAACCTGTCTATGCCCATGTTCAGAGGGGAAGCAATTACAGAAGCCAGACCTTCCACCTTCTGCATCCCACAATGACCTAGGGTCCATACTCCCAGAGGGTCGAAGAATAGGAAAGCTATCAAGGGAGGGGATGGGATACGGAGTTCTGGAAGTGGGAATTGTGTGGAGTTGTACCCCTTTTATCCTATGGTTTTGTCAGTATTTCCTTTTTATAAATAAAATTTTTAAAAAAGAAAGAAACAACATGGCTGAATTCACAATAATCTGTGTATTAATCTTGTATTTCCTAGTTGAGACTACTAGAAGTCAATACTTTCATAAAATGGCAGATCTATGCAAGGGATTGGGTCTTATTTAAGTTAATACATGATTATCCTCCTCAAATTACAACTAGTGCTTGTTAATGTGTATGCCAATAACTGCTGTCACTAATGGAAAGGTGGTGGGAAAAAGCTTGTCTACTATACTACACTAAATGTTAAAGCTGCACATTTATTTTTAATTCCTGTAATACATGAATATGTATACACTATGAGAATATACAGATTTATGAAGACAGTTATATATACCACAGTTAACAATTTATCTTTCCCCTCACCCCTAGTATCTTTTTCATTCAAAATAAGCAATTTTTCATGCATACCGCCAGACAGACAATATGCATGTGAATACAGAGTTGTACTTTTACTTCTGCCTTTAGTTTTTTTTTCCAATTATAAAGCTGCCATGTGTTTGTAATATATAAAGAATTAAATGGTCTAATGAAACAGTTAATCATTTCCCACCATCAATTCTCCTGGGAGCAATCCACTGGCATGAACATGCTCTCACATTTTTCTTTTTTCATAGATATATATACCTTCAAGAAGTGTGATTATTACCACAAATTATCACACTACATCTGCCACCAAAGTACCAGTATTTCTCTACCATAGTCCATTGTACCATGTCCAAACTTGTAATCCACTCTCTCTACCCTTGGATAACTGTAATTCTAATGATCTAAGGGTTAGACTTTGTAAACTACACATGTCTTAAAAGGAAAAAAATCTGTACTTGCAGGGTTAATCTATGAATTCTTTAAGATTCAGTATATCTATTTTTTTATTTTTAAAAAGGAAGCATTGACAAAAACCATAGGATAAGAAGGGTACAACTCCACACAATTCCCAATTTAGGTTCATGATTCCCACATAATTCCACACAATTCCTTATTTAGGTTCATGATTGGTCAACAATTTATTTGGCTTTGTATGTTAACTCTCTTTTCAACCACCAAGTTCCAGATGCTAGCATGATGCCGACCAGACTTCCCTGGACAGACAACCCCACCAATATGTCTTAGAGCTCCGCTTCCCCAGAGCCCTTCCCTAATAGGGAAAGAGAGAGACAGGCTGGGAGTATGGATCTCTCTCAATGCCCATAGTCAGTGGGGAAGCAATTACAGAAGCCAAACCGTCCACCTTCTGCATCCCACAATGACCTCGGGTCCATACTCTCAGAGGGTTAAAGAATAGGAAAGATATCAAGGTGGGATACAGGTTCTGGTGGTGGATTCAATATATTAATTTGAATATACAGACATAAATTTTGAATCACATTAATGGTGAGAATGTCTCAATATTCTAATATATAATAACCAACTAACAAAAATACTACCTTCTATATTTAGATATATGATTTTTAAATATTTTCTCCCATTCTGAAGTTGTGCTTTTCAACTTCTTTTTGTCTTTTTACATCTAAAAGAGCTTTCAGTATTTTATATAATTTGATTCATCCATTTTCAAAAAAATTGTTGTTTGTATTAAGAAACCACTGCACTAGTCTAAGATTTACATTGTTATTTTTTCCTGTTATAACTTTCACAGTAAATTATTTTATCATTCATGCTTTCTATGAATGTATCTTTTATTTCTGGATACAGTAGCCTGTCTCCACAATCTATTTTTTCCAGTCATCTCCCTGGATTTACTACTGTGGCTTGAGTTTTTCCAGATAGACACAGAAAAGGAGGGAGGGAGAGTGAGAGAGGGTGAGAGCACAGCACAGAAGTTGCTTTCAGTGTGGTGGAAGCCAGGACTGAACTTGGGTTGTAGACATAGCATAGCAGAGCATTTTCCAAGTGAGCTATTTTCCCCAGCCCTCTCAAACTTCATATTTATGTATTTTATACTATTCTTGTTTATTTGCTAATTAATTGACCAGATCATCATTCAGCCCCTTGGACTTCCTGCATAAAAGTCCCATGCACTACTGCTTCACTATCTCCTCAGCCTCCCTTTTACTTAAAAGTTCCTTAAAATGTCTTGTTCATGGGGCTGGGTGATGGTGTACTTAGTTGAGTGCACATGTTATCATGCCCAAGGATCAGGGTTCGAGGCCCCACTCCCCACCTGCAGAGAGGATGCTTCAGGAGCGGTAAATCAGGTCTGCTAGTGTTTTTCTCTCTCCCTTTCTTTTTTATATTATTATTTATTCCCTTTTGTTGCCTTGTTGTTTTATTGTTGTAGTTATGATTGATGTCGTTGTTGTTGGATAAGACAGAGAGAAATTGAGAGAGGAGAGGAAGACAGAGAGGAGAGAGAAAGATAGACACCTGCAGACCTGCTTCACTGCCTGTGAAGCGACTCCCCTGCAGGTGGGAAGCCAGGCAGGAGCTCTAACCGGGATCCTTATGGCAGTCCTTGCGCTTTGCACCATGTGTGCTTAACCCACTGCACTACCACCCGACTCCCTCTCTTTCCCTTTCTATCTCCCCTTCCCTCCCAATTTCTCTCTGTCCTGTCAAAAATAAAATAGAAAGGGGAGGGAGGAAAAAATGGCCACCAGGATCAGTGGATTCCTTGGGTAAGCACAGAGCCCCACCAATAACCCTAACACCCTCTTCCTAGACAATACTTTCAGCCCACCTGCATGTCTGGTGGAGAAGCAATTAAAGAAGCCAGAGCTCCCATCTTCTGCACCCCATCTTTGGCCCATACGCCCCAGAGAGATAAACATAGGGAAGCTTTCAATGGATGGGGATGGGATGTGAAACTCTGGTAGTGGAAATTTTGTGGAATTGTACCCCTCTTATTCACAATCTTGTCAATCATTATTAAATCACTAATAAAACAGGGAAAATAAATAAATAAATAAAAGTCTTCTTCCTGACATAAAAGCAATATTTTTTTTTCAAAACTTGAGTAGTTATACATCCACAGAAGTTTCGTCTTAATCTATTTTTTAAATGAATAGAAATTTCTTGTGAGTGTGTGTTGTGTTTGTGATACAACAGCCTATGTGTGTCTGTGTTGCCAGGACTTCACACACATACATGCTACTGCATTATTCCTGGGCTGATATTTTTCATTCCTTTTATTTACAATTTGAGGTAAGGAGAAAGAGAGAGAGAGAGAGAGAGAGAGAGAGAGAGAGAGAGATATGGAAAGGGAGAGAGAGAGAAAGACTGCAGCACTACATCATCCACTGCTGAGCTCCATTTCAGTGGCTATATATGGCATCCAAGACATGTGCCCTACTAGGTGAGCTAGTTTCCAAAGCTAACAAATTATTTCTCTCCAAATCTAAAGTGGCTGTATAATTGGATCATTCTTATTTTAATTTAGCAAAGGTATTATTGTTTTATTTGAACTTTGACATTCATGTTTCTGATGGAGAATATTAAAAGAAAGAAAGAACACTCTGACTTCACCAATCTGCATTGTATGCTGGAACAAAAGATATATGTAGAATACATTTAGTAGTTGTTGCTTCTATGACGCCTATAAATGCACAGAGATGCATTTCCTCTAGCTGTTCATGATGTATGTTTTCCTTTAAGAGAAACACCAGAAAAAAAATTAAAAAAACATTGCCTAGTACATCTGCCCTTATTAAAGATGGCATTTTATTTTTTCTAATGCTGCTTCTCTAATGCCATATATCTATGTTTTATATGCCTCGCTAGAATTTCCTTAAAAAATTAAATGAAGAATACTTGCAGATATACAAGGATGAAAAACTGACATATAATTCCCATTAAAAGACATAGGAATAGAAAGAAGACAGGAAATCAGACTTCCTTTGATAAAATACAGACTTGCTAGAGGCAAGTTGTAGCAAATAGGCAACCCTTTGAGGGAAAATTGTGATTTATTTTAGGTTGAATTAAATTTTCTGAAAAGTAATTGCAATGTTGAGTAGTCCTGCAGTTAAAGGAGAAAATACAGAGTGGTTGCTATTAAAAGAAGAAAATAGGTTATGTGTCAAACTGGCAAAGTAGGACCTGCATTTCACAGAGTTACCTTCTTTGTATCATTCTAAGTGAGATATGAACACCCAGACACCCAGACATTCAAGGAAGGTGGGGGTGAAGAAGCAGTCATTATTTTCAGTAGCTCATTATGGTTAGGTGTCGGAATAGCCTCGCGGGTGGGAGAGAGAGACGACCAGGGACTCACGGCTGAGCTGTTCAATCTTTACTCATGAGCGGGGATGAAGTCCAACAACCTAATCACAACACAATTCTGTCCTGTATCTCTCCTACCTCCCTCCTGAGACGGAAGAGTCAGGAACAAAGGAAATACGTACTATAGGGAGCAGGGAGAAGGAAAAAGCACGAACCAGCGAGGACTAAACCAAATGTCCCAGAGGCAGGGGGAGCGAGGGCCAAACCAATATCCCGGAGGCAGGGCGTACCCAGCCAACAGTGGACATGCAAACAGAACACATCGCAAGCAACACAAGTGAACCCAATGTGATGATAAAAACAGAAGGCTTCACAAGCAGAATCCAGAAGCATACCAACAGTTAGGTAGGAGTGAAACAATGCCAGAGGATTCCCATTTATCTCGACTCCCTCCTGTTACTGTCATAATCCTTACTCTCTACTGTGGTCCAAGTGATGACAGATCCAACCATCAAACACAGAGGCAGTAGAGTCTTCCACTCAACCCTTCCTCAGCATCAATTCTCTATTTCAGTCTCAATTTGACAGCTGAATAGGACTGGATTTCTTTAGTCCCTTAGAATTTCTTATATGTCTGTCCATTTACAATATAGCTATAGGAGGATGGGTTAGTGGCTTTTTTGGATCCTCAAAGTCTCTCATTCATATCTCATCCTCCAGGAGCTTTAACAATTTTGTAAGATCTTACATTTACAGTGAATAATTCCATAAAAATCAGAGTGGTTGGGCTGGCAAAATAGCTCACTTGGGTAGTATGCTACTTTGCCATGTGCACAACCCAGGATCTAGCCCAGACATTATCACATTAAAAGAAGCTTCAGTGCTATGGTCTCTTTCACTCCCTCCATCTGCCTTCCTTTATCAAAAACAAACAAACAAAAAACATAGTTTTGCTTCCCTGAATAAACCCTGACGTATATATGGAATTGTCAGAGTTGTAAGACAATCTTACATTTTCTAGAATAAGAGGAGCAAAAAGGGGTTCAAATTCTAGGGGAATCTAGTGAGAAAGCTTGAGCTCTTTGATTCATAGAATGATGGCAACAGGACAATAAAAACTGGAGTTGCTAGTTTATTAGTTTATTGTCATTACTGGGGCTTCACTACTCCAGCTTGACTTTTTCATATAGATAGAAAGGGGGTGGATAGAAGACACCATAGCAGAGGACGAGTGGTGGTGCAACTGGTTAAGTACACACATTATAGTGTGCAAGGATCTGGGTTCAAGCCCCTAGTTCCAGCCTGCAGGGAAAAAGCTTCACAAGCTGTGAAGCATGTCTGCAGGTGTCTCTCTGTCTCTCTCCCTTCTTGTCTCCCACTTCCCTCTAAGTTTCTGTCTGTCCTATAAAATAAATTGAAGTTAAAAATACATCCATACATATATATGTATGTATACATACATATATATATATATATACACATAGTATCAAAGCTTCCTTCAGTTTGGGGGGTTGGGCTCAAATATGGGTTACATACATGACAAAGTAGGCACACTAATCAAGCGAGCTCTCTTCCTGGCCCTGGAAGTACTAACATCATTGCCTTCTCTATACCATTCAGTCTTGATTTTAATGTATTTTCTCTACTCACCTTTCATTGGCAAGGGTGTAGGAGAAAATAAACTCTTCTACACTGCTAGTAGAAAGGTATATTGACTCAGTACCTCTGGAAAACAGTTTTAAGATTCCTCAGAATGTTAAAAATGGACCTAACATATGATCTCAAAATTCATCTCTTAGGGATCTATCCAAAGAACACAAAAACATACATCCAAAGAAATCCACACACACCTATGTTCACAGCAGTGATATTTATAGTAGTCAAAATTCGACAACCCGGATGTATTATATTAGATGGGTGGTAAAGAAAATTGCAAGATATATATATATATATATATATATATATATATATATATATACACAATGGAATACTACTCAGCTGTAAAACATTATTAGAACTTCTCTTTTGCTAAATCTAGGATGGAATGAAATCATGCTAAGTGAAGTAAGCCAGAGAAAGATAGGTTCCAAATTATTTCATTCACAGGTGGGACTTAAGAAACAAAGAAAAGGAATTTACAGGGTGAAATTTCAAATATATATGGTCTATTGCAGCAAATCCAAACATTTTAAAGGAGACACAGAGAGGCTGACAGAGGATTGGGAACTCAATGTCCCATGGTAGCAGAAGATGGAGACTTAGTGGAGTTTGTGGTATGCTGACACATATCATGGAGAGATATGAAACTATGTACATTTGATAACAACAGTCTTGGAAACAACATTTCTCCATTATTTGTTAAAGTATGCATAAAATTAAAATAGGTGGTATATGTACAAAGAGACAAAAAAAACATATTTTTATAATGCAGAGCATTTATGGAAGATGATATTGAGAATGAAATCTATTGTTTATCAAACTTACTACTGAACAAATAGTCATTGGCAAAGTTCTCAAACTCTTCAATGTTTACCAAAGTATAATTATTATATTCTGAAGAGTTACTCTACTGTTTTTAAGTATTCTATTTATTATTGGATATAAACAGAGATAAATTGAGAGGAGACAAGGTGACAGAGAGGGATAGAGACAGAGAGACACCTGCAGCCCTGCTTCAACACTCCTGAAGCTTTCTTCCTGTAGGTAGGAACCAGAGGCTTGAACCTGTGTCCTTTCACACAGTAATGTGTGCACTCAACCTGGTGCACCACTGCCTGGCTTCTTCACTTACTCTATATTGACATTGATTTTGGCCTGTATCATAAACCCACAAGGCAGTATTTGGCAGAACAGATTGTTCTGAGCAATTATTTTATCTATTTTGAAAGAGATAGGTTTTAATTGATGATACTCTTATAAATAAGATATTTGCTGGCCACTGTGAGTTGGACCTCACCCAGAAATAGATGTGTAATATGAAATCTCAAGGAGAGAAAAGCTTCCAGAGTTTGCCACAATTTGGTAAGATGTCAGAAGTAATATGATTTTGCATCTAGGAGTAACAGTTTTATAACTACAAAAGCTTATTTTCACTCTTCAGCAGTCAGATTTTATTAATCACAAGAAAACAGCTTTTATATTGTAGAAAATTTGCTCTATCAAGGGGAATTCTCAATAAGGATTATGAGTAGAAATGCCAGAATTGTGAAGGAGACATTGTTACTCAAAAAGAAAATGACAGCAAAAAGCAGCTCAACATCATATCTTTGCTAATTTATAAGTAATGAACTTTGAAACGGTTGAAATCCAATCCTCAATTTATTTCCTTGATTTGAAATAATCAATATGGAAATAGCAGATTTTTATGTTGCAGATATGTTGATGTGATTTTTAAACAGCTCTATCTTCAGTTTAACTCCCCTAGATTCTGAATAAAGATGAAGAAACATTTCACTGACTCATGCATCTGTCCATGACTTCAAAGGTAGAAATTAAGAAGTTAATGTCAGTTAGAATTACAAATGCCTGTTCTAAGTTCTATCATTCATGCTAGCCCAAGGTATTTTCTTTCACTACAGTGAAGCCTACAAACTGTTATCAATAAGAATCCTAGAACATAAATCTAACTACACAAAAACATTTTTTCTAATGGCCATCATTGCTATCCCTTTGTTGAACAGAGACACATATACATAGCTTAGTCATAAACCAGCATTCCACTCTTTTCTAAAAACCTGATGTCTTCAGAAGTCATGGCTTGTTTAATAAATTGGGAAGTACATGCAACAGTCAACATCACACTCTGGATAAATGTTTCTTAGCTTTTACAACGAGATTTGACCTAGGGCACAAGATTTGACATAGGGCACAACATTACAGTGATATTATTTTGTTGTTGATAAGGTGGTAATTTGTACTAGTAACCTGTTTCTGCTCAAGATACACCATGGTTCAACATCATCTATTAAACTACTTCAAATTTCTACTCCACCAAAACTTTTATTCACCTGTATCTTGGTCTTCCTTTGTGAACTCCCTACACATCTAAACTATGTAATTCATAAAAAGCCTTGAGACTTTGGAATCAGGAAGTAGTGCAGCGGGTTAAGCGCAGGTAGTGCAAAGTGCAAGAAACAGTGTAAAGATCCTAGTTCAATCCCCTGGCTCCCCACCTGCAGGGGAGTCACTTCACAGGCAGTGAAGAACTGCAGATGTTTGTCTTTCTCTCCCCCTCTCTGTCTTCCCCTCCTCTATCCATTTCTCTCTGTCCTATCCCACAATGACATCAATAATAACTACAACAATAAAACAACAAGGGCAACTAAAGGGAATAAATAAATAAATAATTTTTTTTTAAAAGTTGAACCCTTCAGCTTCATCACTTAGGTAAGACCTTTCCTTTTATAGTATTCTTTAATTCCATTCCAGGTGGTCCACTCCCCAATAAAGTCCCCAAACCTAGATATAGACCAGGTCCCCTGAGATAAAGCATATGTTCACATGTGTCCATAAACCAGGGAAAACTATATATACCTGAAAGCAGAAGTACACATGAGTCTGCAGTGAGTAGCCCCCAACACTTCATCTGCACTATTCCAGCCTTTAGGTCCATGACTGTTCAACAATTTGTTTGGCTTTGTATGTTAACTCTCTTTTCAGTCACCAGGTTCTGGATGCCAGCATGTTGCCGACCAGACTTCCCTGGACTGACGACCCCACCAATGTGTCCTGGAGCTCTGCTTCCCCAGAGCCCCACCCTACTAGGGAAAGAGAGAGGCAGACTGGGAGTATGGAGCATGAACTGGCCCATGTTCAGCGGGGAAGCAATTACAGAAGCCAGACCTTTCACCTTCTGCAACCCACAAGGACCCTAGGTCCATACTCCCAGAAGGATAGAGAATGGGAAAGCTATCACGGGAGGGGATGGGATATGGAGATCAGGTGGTGGGAACTGTGTGGAATTGTACCCCTCCTATCCTATGGTTTTGTTAATGTCTCCTGTCTTAAATTAGAAAAAATTAAAATTAAAAAAAAGTTGAAACTTTTTTAGTTTTAGTTACAGACATGAGACCCAGACCTGCCCAATTAATTTTGATATTAACCTCTGAACATGGGCTGGTTCAGAAATAGTTGAAATCCCTGATCCCCGCCAGCAGCAGGAATGAAAGCTTCATATGATTTTCATGTGTAACAAAACTCTATTTTAAAATATTTTATCCTTAAATATATAAAGGTTATTTAATGAAAGGCTGTGTTTCATGAGTGGGTCATAATTTGTTAAGTTCCAGTGCACTGAAATAGCAGCAAGTAGTGGGAGAATAAATAAATAATAAACACCTACAAAGAATATACCTAAAGAAATACAATTTTCCAATGGAAAATACATGAGACTATAAAAGGGGGATGTCAGGAAAGAAGTATTTTTTTTCCTCATGAGGTTAACAGAAATTAAAAATTTTAATACAAGAATATGGAAAATGATTATATTGAAGTGAAAATCAGTTATGTTTTGGATATTTTATATTCAAAATTAGATCAGTAAAAAATAATAAGTGAATAGACAATTATATGCATGACAGTAAGATATGGGGAAAACTTATACATCAAAACTCCTCAGAATAAAAAAATATCAGAGATATCAGAAAAGGGCTTAATGCTAGTTATAGAAGTGGTGTACAGACATCTTCCATGAGGAAAAGAAATAAGAAATCATACCTATATGTCAACAGCAGCTCTACAAACCATTATTCTCCAATAAAATAACCCTGAAGAGAGTGTGTGTGTGTGTGTGTGTGTGTGTGTGTGTGTGTGTGTGTGTGTGTACACATGGGACTACTTAAAATTTCTTAGGGAATAAATAGTTGTAGACTGGAAATGGCTACGAGCGCTGAGACCTGGAGAACACAAATATTTTTTAATGGTCTTTTTAAAATTTGCTTATGAAAGGGATGGGAGGATAGAGAAAAAGAACCAGATATCACTCTGGTACATGTGCTGCTGAGGATCGAACTCAAGACAACTTCATGCTTGAGAGTCCAACATTTTATCCACTGCGCCACCTTCCAGACCATGGGAACATTAATATTTATGAGAAACCAGAGGAGAATAGAACTTAATGAGGTAAGAGATAATAACAATGAAGAAAGCACAAAGTCAATGGAGCAATGATTGAAAAAAGAGAGATGACGAGTATGCATAATGCTGTTTTAATCTAATGTTTTAATCTGACAGAACTCTTCTGTATGTTTTTTAGTGGACTAGTGACTTCAACAAATGAAGATTATTGAAATGCAAACTTGTGGTGGCGGCGGGGGTCACACTTGGTTAAGCGCACGTTCCAATGGTAATGATCCAGTTCCAAGCCCCCAGTACCCACCTGCAGGGGGATAGATTTGCAAGTGATGAAACAGTGCTGTAGGTATCTCTGTCTTTCTTCCATTCTGTCGCCCCCTTCCGTCTTGATTTCTGGCTGTCTCTATCCAATAAATAAATAAAGATAAAAATAATTTTAAAAAAAGAAATGCAAACTTGTGCAACCCTTTTAGATAATAGTATAGAAGAGTTCTTAAGACAAATATAGGGAGTTGGGCGGTAGCGGGTTAAGCGCATTGCGCAAAGCACAAGGACTGGGATAACAATCCCAGTTCAAGCCACCAGCTCCCCACCTGCAGAGGAGTCGCTTCACAGGCGGTGAAGCATGTCTACAGGTGTCTGTCTTTCTCTCCCCCTCTCTGTCTTCCCCTCCTCTCTCCATTTCTCTCTGTCCTATCCAACAACTACAACACCAATAACAATAGTCACTACAACAATAAAACAATAAGGGCAACAAAAGGGAATAAATAAATAAATATAAAAAATATAAATGAAAATATGTGATGACCCAATAATACCACTCTTACACATATAGCCAAAGGACATAAAAAAATTAAAAGGAACATGGCATATACATGTATATGTTCATAGTCACTATATGCACAATTGTCTAGGAGTTAAAGCAACCTAGATGCTCATCAACAGACAACTAGATGAAGAAGTTATGGGACATAAATTCAGTGAAATATTACCCTGAAATTAAAAAAGGTGATATTGTGTCCTGAAGGACAAAGTAGAGATGTATGTTTAATGAAATAAGTAAGAAAGTATAAGACCCTATTAAATAATTTCCCTCATATTGTGAAATATAGGAATTGAAACATATGAACCTGGGGGAAAAAAAAACTATGCAAACTTAACACTTTGTGGGAACTATAGTGGTTATTGTTGTTGTTGTTGTTGTGGTGGTGGTGGTGGTGGTGGTGGTAGTGGTGGTGGTGGTGGTAGATGTCACAAAATTTTGGTGGTGGGTGCAGTGTGGAACTACAATCCTGTAATTTTATAATGCTGTAAATTGTCATTAAATTGCTAAAAAACTAAGTAAAATTAAATGGATAAATAATGGATGCAGTTACTGAGAAGAGTCTTAAGGACTTAGAGAAGCATTTGAAGGAGGGATATGAGAGTGAAAAATATTTTTACTTCTTGATTTATCTTAAAGATGAGATGGGGGGGCAGGTGGTAATGCAGTGGGTTAAGCGCAGATGGCAGGGCAAGGATCGGTGTAAGGATCCCAGTTCAAGCCCCCAGCTCCTCACCTGCAGGAGGGTCACTTCACAACAGGTCTATAGGTGTCTATCTTTCGCTCCCCCTCTCTGTCTTCCCCTACTCTATTATTCTCTGTCCTATCCAACATCAAGGACAACAATAATAACAACAACAGTAAACAACAAGGACAACAAAAGGGAAAAAATAGCCTCTAGGAGCAGTGGATTTGAAGTGCAGACACTGAGCTCCAGCAATAACTCTGGAGACAAAAAAAAAAGTGGTAGTACAATAAGGAGAAAAGCAAAGTAAATGAATAAGGCAGGGTTAATCTCATTAAATAAGAAGAGATCAGGGATTCCGGAAGAGTGTGCAGGAAAAGATGTGAGGAGGCTAGTAGATTTAATAACTTTAAAATGTGGTTCTTTTGTGATGGCTTTTAATTTTTGAGGGAACAATGAAAAATAAATTACAGTTAAGTTTAATTTCTGGAAAAGGAATAAAATTTGGTTGTCTTGGGGACAGCAAGTGACTTAACTGGAGAAATGTGGAGAGACTCTCCATCAAGCTGATGACTACTTGAGACTGTCAGAGTGGCTTTCCACAGTCATGCACTGCACCCTAGAAACAGATGAAAATAGGTAGAAAGTTGAAAATAATCAGTGAAATTTTTTTCTATGTGATTTTGATAGAGGGTGATGAGGTCAGGGCAATAAATCTGATACTGACTTGTGATCTCTGCACTAGAGATGTGTGAACATGAAGAAAGAGATAAATGGAAAAAAACCTAAACTCAACTATAAAATTTTTTTATTATTTATTCCCTTTTGTTGCCCTTGTTGTTGGTTTTTATTGTTGTAGTTATTATTATTGTTGTTGTTGTTGTTGGATAGGACAGAGAGAAATAGAGAGAGGAGGGGAAGACAGAGAGGAGGAGAGAAAGATAGACACCTGCAGATCTGCTTCACCGCCTGTGAAGCGACTCCCCTGCAGGTGGGGAGCCGGGGTTCGAACTGGGATCCTTATGCCGGTCCTTGTGCTTTGTGCCACCTGCGCTTAACCCGCTGCGCTACAGCCCAACTCCCTCAACTATAAAAATTTGACATTGATAACTTGTTGGATTCAAAGAATGCTCAGCAAAGAAATGAAGATTCTTGCTAATGTCCCAAATTCACTCCCCTGCTTCACCATAAGCCAGAGCTGAGCAGTGTTCTGGTTGCACTCTATGTGTAGCTTTCTCTCCATCTCTCTGTCATTAGAAATGAATGACATATTTTAAAAAAAAGGAATGAAGATTTTTGTCAAAGTGAGGGGAACTTAAAACTGACGTGAAGCTGGAATAGTTATTATTGCAAGAGTAAAACCAAGAGTATGACAAGGCAGAGTGACTGTGGGTAGAATAGAACATGGTGAATTTAAGGAACAGATAAACAAGCCAAAAGCTTTCATTTCATTTTTCAAACCACTACAAATTGAAGATTTTAGTCATAGGAAAAGAAAAAAAGATAATAAAACATGGTAAGATTTCTTCAGCTGAAAGGGAGTAGCCAGGAGGAAGGCAGGTTAACATCATAAAACAGTGTTAAGATACAAAAACACATTTCATAACAGCTGACCATTTGTTTCAGAAGAGAAAAAACAAAGACCTGAAAAGTGGTTTTTAGGAGTAAATTATCTTCCTTTCCTATACAGTGTGTGGGAGGAACAAACAGACCCAGTTGAGAAAGTTGTAAAGGGAGTAGACTCTTCCTGGATGACCAGTCTTCTCTCAGAGCAAGAATGGAGAGGGAGTTCAGAGGATTTATTAATGTGTGATACAAGAGGTCACAGTTGCTTTCAATAAATCTTAATAATTTCTAAAACAGACTGGATTGCTGCCATTTAGAAAGCATCAGATTTTTCTTATAAGCATAAATCACATATACTTTGACCAATTAAAAACTTTCATAGTAAAAACAATGAAATAGCAGCCTATATCACCTGCCCTGTCATCTTAAATAGTCAGTCTTTTTTTGTCTGAATTCCTCTTATGTGTCTAGTACTAAAATAACAATACTTGACATTTTATTTCCCTATTTCACATGGATAGTGGGTAGAAAATTGGTGATGTTTCTTGGACACTTAGAAAAAAAGGGCACCTTGGGAAGTTTAGCAAAAATCTGTAGATATTATAAGAAACTAAATTCAAGCCAGAAATTCAAGATAGCTTCTATTATTTCCTGGGACTCTTCAACTGATTTAACTTTTTTTTTTCCAGCTGGAAGACTCCAAGTCCTGTGACTCTTTTCTGCTCAGATCCTTGGATTTATCCTTTTCTGACAATTCCCTAGAGCCTGATAAACTCCCCAAGTTCACTCTTTATAGACAGTGCTGGAATGCTTCATAATTACTTTTCTCATATAAAACCAAGTATTTAAAACTTCGTGAAAGTTGGAGAGGAAAAGTTTGAGTAGGCAGTTTTCCTACGAGCCGTCACCTTCGCTGAGTTCTCTAAGTTTTCTGAAAGCTCCCATGATCCTGGACTAAGGAAGGTTTTCAAAAACCACACTAGGGACTTTTCTAAAGTGTACTCACTTCTAGCGTCCATCAAATGTGCCCATCTGAAATTCAGTGAAAAGAGGAACAATTAACAGAAAAATGAATCAAATGAATCAAATGCACCTGTGAGAATTACCAGGGTGCTGCCTAGGGAAAGGCTCCTGAAGAAAGGACACTAATAAGCAGCCCAGAGGAAGTACTCTGAGAACTGAGAACTGAGAACCTCCAACCTCTCTCACCTCTATGGAGTATGTACGCATCAAATTAAACTAAGAAAAGTGTTTCCGTCACTAAAGAGGAACAAATCAAGCATTCTTGAAGTCAAATATGTTTTTCCTCTATTCATCTACTTTAAACATATAAATGCTCTATAAGAGCCTTCACAAAAATGATTTACCACACAACTAATACTAATCTTTTCCATTTACACTTTCAAGAAGTTCTCATACATATTTCTCCTACAACATAAAATCCCGAGTTAAAAAAAAACTATCAATAGCAATAAAACAGCTTTCTTCCTAATTCCCTCACATCTAAACATACTGACTTCTTTTTCCTGTAATGTGGTAAAACTGAATCATGAGCTCTCCTTTCTGTGAACATCAAGCTTACACTACTAACCTACAAAGAAACTTTATGATTCACGTTTATTTAACAAAAAAATTAATTTGGTCAAGTTGAAATAACTATTTGTATTTCAATAAATAATTTTTAAAAGGAGTTAACATATGACTGTGCTTTGTTAAACTTTTCAGCAAAACATAGTTTAGTTTAAAACAATTTAAGGCCTGTCTAGTGTAAATGTCTTACTACTTTAATAACTTAATAGTATAATTGTATGTACAATTGCTCCCTGTTCTGGCAAACTGCCACAGACTGAAATATTTTGTCTCTTCTAGAACACTGTAAACATCGTTAAAATGCCAAAACCTATAAAGCACTTTTATGAAGTAATTTTCAATTTTTATGGACTTAGAGTCACAGCATATTTTATCCACAGCTACCGGATACTGTGTTTTCATTCATTTTATCTTTTCACTCATTCTTCATACATTAGTTCTCTCATTTATCCAATAATTAACATGGAATTTTTGTATAAAGATTCTTGTGTTTAAATCCCACATTCTGTGTGGATATTAAGCCAAGAAAATAAAAATTAGTAGATTTAGAAAATCATAAAAACAAAACAGAAGAAAGGATTACAGCAAGATGGATATGAAAGAAGCCCAGTGATGGAAACTACAGTTTCAGTTCTATCTTTTGAAGATTCCATCTGAACTAAAAATGGGGAACTGTGTTACTGCTGTCAAGAAGTATTTAAATATTAATGAACCACTTAGAAATCATGGAATAATCATTCAAGTGAAGTTATAAATGACAAAATAGTTCAAACATTAAAAAGTACTCATATAGGAGTTAGGCAGTGGCACACCTGGTTAGGTGCACATATTACCTAATGTTCAAGGCCCTTGGTTTGAGTCACTGCTCCCCACCTGCAGGAGGGGAAGCTACACAAACAGTGAAGCAATGCTGCAAGAATCTCTTTCTCTCTTTCTGTTATCTCCTCCCTTCCCAGATTCTTTCTGTCCTATCAAATGGATGTGGGAAAAGGAAGAAAAAAAAAAGGAAAAATAAATAGCCACCAGGAGTGATGGATTCATCATGGAGGCAATGAGCTGAAGCATTTGGTGCAATAAAACAGGTGGCAATAAAAATAAATAAATACCAGAAAAAGAAGGGATGATCTCACTCATGGGCAGAAGTTGAAAAATAAAAACAGAAGAGGAAACACAAAGTGTAGATCTTGGACTGAGTTTTGGTGTACTACACCAAAGTAAAGGATTTGGGGAGAGAGAGAGCTTTTTCAGGACCTGGGCTGGGGGTAAGAATGTTTTGCAGAAAATTGAGAAATTGTACCCATGCATCAAAAACTGACTATTTACTGTAAACCATTAATCCGCCTAATTAAAAGAGAGAGAGAGAGAAGATAAATTAAAATATTCAAGTGCGGAGCAACTGAGGTTGTCATACATTTCAGGCAAGGATCTGAACCATAGAGCCTCTCTGATAAATGGTTTGTAAATTTCTTTAAAAATTAAACATACAAGGAAGCTGGGTGGTAACGCACCAGGTTAAATGCACATAGTGCGAAGTGCAAGGACCCTCGCAAGCAGGATGGTTCAAGCCTTCAGCTCCCCTCCTACAGGGGTTCACTTCACTTCGCAAGTGGTGAGGCATGTCTGCAAGTGCCTTCCCCTCCTCTCTAAAATTTCCCTCTGTCCTAACCAACAACAATAACCGCAACAACAGAGAGAGAGAGAGAGTCTAGGAGCAGTAGATTTGTAGTACAAGCACCTAACCCCAGAGATAACCCTGTAGGCAAAGAAATATCTATCTGTCTATCTATCTAGATCTAGATATATCAAACATACATAAGCCACACACAAGAGTTCTGGTGAAATGTCTCTTTCATGGACAGTTTGCTGAAGTTTTTTTAAGCAAAAGTTTTGTCTTTGATCCTCTGACCTCTCTCCAACATCCTCCTCAACCACAACCTCTTAAGTCCCATTTCATATTAGTTAACCATGAACAACTAACTACCTAATTTATCAGATTTTTTTCACTGAAGGTGGAGACCACCTTAAACCGCCTAGTCAACCTGCATCAGCAAACTTCTTCTTCTTACCTGTCTCGGGGCTGGACCATGAACTGAGAGTTGCATTTTTTCCACAGGGGTGTACAGCTACTATGGAAAATATAGACCAGCATGGCAACCAGACCGTCTTCCAAGACATAAGAAAACTACTCCAAGATTGTTGAGAGTAAAACCTGGGATGTTGTAAAAGCTGCCACAGCCTGGAAAGAACTTGACCCAGGTGCTGTGGGACGTGTGCACCTCGGGCTTTGCCCATGCAAACTACCACCTGGGTGCTGCCTGGAGCGTGGTATCACATACAGGATGAGCAGGTGAAACTCATCAAGAAGATGGGGCACTTCCTGCTGATTTTCCCAGCAGGACTGAACCTGGAGCTGTGGGCTGCAGATATATATTTGGGAAGTGGGATGGGTGAGGGGAGTTCCATCCCTCTGGGCTTCTGCCTAAGCCTCTTCCTGCAACAACTAGCAGCTTTTCAACCAGTGTACTAACCTCTCTTGAGCCATGCATCAAATAGAAACAATAACGAGTGGGGATGGGGAGGTGGGGGGTCATATACCTACCATGTGACCTAGCAAGCTGTGATTAGCTTTACAAACGAAAAAATTTTACTGTAAGCCAAAGACTTGAGTCTCCCTCTCCCTCTGTCTGTATCTGAACTTAATTGTTTGTTTATTTGTTTATATTTTGTAGAACTGGGCCTCACATAGGTAAGATTTCACTGCTCCAGGTCACTTTTCTCAGGTGGTAGGCAAAGAGAAGGGAGAGTCACCACAGTACAGGACGAATCCTTTATTGCCATAAAACTTCCTTTATGGTTCTAGGGCACAAATTTCACAAGCATGGCAAGGCAGGCAATCTATCAGTGGACTATTTCTCTAGCCCCTCTGTGTGAATCTAAAAAGAAAAAGAAAAAAAAAATGAGTACACTTGGAGCTATGGAATCACATAGAAATGAAGACCCAGGGCAGAAAACAAAGTGAGGGCTGGTGAAATAGTTAACTTACAAAATGTCTTGCTTTGCCATGAAGCAACAATGGTATTAGCCCTGCCCACACTTCACTGAAGGATTACCCTGATGGCAAAAATAAATAAATCAACAAATGTAAGATCGAAATTGTACACTACTGCTATTGCTTTTCTTTTCAACAAAGTAAAATATATTCCTGTAATTACTATAACAATTTGAATATAAACCTCATAGTACATTTTTATGGTTATGTGAAGGTATGACTTGGTTTTGTTGTAAATTACTCTCATTCTTAGGTATGTTAACATGTTTAGCTGTGTAAACCCTAGTGTCAACCACCTGCTTATTGTCAAATAGTACAGATAAAAAGGAGGCTGGGTTATCCTGCCTTGCCACTCAATGAAGACTGGTCTTGAAATGGCTCTTGTGCTAAATATGAATAGATATGGGTCAGATCCATGAAATTTACAGTTAATGGTATTTATATAGTTTGTTCATATTTGGGAGTGACTCTCTGCTCTAATCCATCTTTCTAAGCCTATTCTCAACTCTGACACCATCTTCCTAGATAATACTTTAATACTTTTTTTTTTTTTTTGCTTACTTGCATGTTAGCTATTGGGCTCAGGCAAAAATTTAAGTCATGGGCCTCTAGGAACATACTTTAAACAGACTTCCTAGATTTTCCCCACATGAAGGCCCCTAATTTCATCTATCTATTCCTACCTTTGGGTTCGTCTATATTAAACAATTTGTCCTGCTTTATATCTTACCACCTTCCAGCCCAGCAAGTTGCAGGTTCTATTATGACACCATTCTGACTTCCCTGGGCAGACAACCTCACCAATATGTCCCAGAATCTTACCTCTCCAGAGCCCTACCCCACCAGAGAAAGATAGAAACAGTTTGGGAATATGGAGAGAAGTGCCAACATTTCATGTTCGGTGGAGAAGCAGTTACAGAAGCCAGACCTCCCACCTTCTGCATCCCATAGAGAATTTGGGAATACCATAAATGCCCATTGATATCAATGACTGAGAAGACAGCATGCTAAATATACTTAATGGGATACTACTCAGCAATTATAAAAGGTGAAGTCATGCCTTTTACCAAGACATGAGTGGAACTTTAGGTAATTATGCTAAGTGAAAAAGAGAGTAAAAGACAACTATAGGATGGTGTCATTTGAAAGTGTATTACGAGTAAATAAAGCAAATGAACTGAATAAACACAACAAAAATAAGAGACTTTTGATAAATGGAGCAGTTAACAGATGAAGAGTTGGAATAAGAGGAGTGCTGAGAGAGGGTCATTTTGATAGCATGATGACACTAGAACTCTAATAATGGGGAGGGGAAGCTTATACACATTAAGGTGTAAAATTATACTTTTAAAATTATGTAAGTCAATAAAGTTTGATTTTTTTTTTTAAAGAAACAGGATCTGTATGGACATTTTTTAAAAAGAAAATGTAATAGATGGTCAACAATCAGATTAAAGTGAATGTCCAATATCACTAATTATAAGAAAAATGCAAACCAAGACCACAATGAAAGTAATGCATCACAGTTAGAATCACTATTATTAAAAGCACTAGTGATTCAGCAAAGTGGTCATGTGTGAGGCCTGGGTTCAATCTCTACCAAACTGAGCATGAAGGACAGAGATCAGTGAAAATCTATGGATGGTGGATTTAGTGCTTCTTCCATGTCTCTACTTCCTTTCCTTTTCTTTGCTCTTTCTTTCTTAAAGAAATATAAAATAAAATTATACTAGAAATAATTATCAGTGGAAGAATGCATGTATGAAGTCCTTAGTCCCTTTCTAGAACCTCTAAAGTAAATTAAACATCTGCAAATATCAACACTATCAATAACAAAATTGTCCTGCATTATGTGCATAGATAACAAGGGGAGAAGCATTAAAGATTAAGTAAGCATTTTCTATAAAATTTCAGGGTGTACTTCAAATGTTCTTTTCAAATATTTATTGAGCATCTATTGAGTTTCAGGCACTATGCTAGGGTAGTAATGTTTATACTCCTAGCATCCAGGAAATCACAAATGAGAACAACATGCGTTCAGATAACTCAGATATTCTTCAAAGAACTATCTTTTGACTTCAAGTACCATCTGTTTTTTCTGATGATTTGACCAATTTAGTGGAATCAGATGTCTTCTTGAATTCCACTCACTTCTAAAACATCAAAATGATCTAAATGATTTCTAGTCTTTTTATCTTCTGACCAAGTAAAGGTATTTCAGCTGTGGGTAATCCATCAACAGTTGTTAAAAAGAAAAAAGAAAAAGGAAGAAAGAAAAAAGAAAAGAAAGAAAGAAAGAAAATCCCAGGATTGTTGAATGTTCGCATTTATCTTGTTTCAAAATGGGGCCAAAATTCATGAAGTCATTTTTCACAAAAAGTACTGTGAGCTATGATTGTTTTATAAATCTTGTTACTTTAAAAATATTTTCTTAAACTTTATTTATTCATTTAATTTAAGGAAGGGATGGAGAGGAAGAGAGAGAGACAGAAAAACACCTGTAGCACTGCTTCACCATTAGTTAAGCTTTCTTCCTACAGGTAGAGACCAGGAGCTTGAACCCAGATTCTTGCCAGTGGTAACATATGTATCCGCCACTGTCAGGGCCCCCTAATCTTGTTACTTAACATCAAGTTACTTGTGACTTATCATTTTTTATTTGCTAGATACATTTTAAAAGGTTTTTTCTCTCTCCCTAATATAAAGAGGTTAATTACCTTAATTTAATAAAAAAGAAGTAATTTACTTCTTTTATAATGTTTCTACATATGTTAATAATACAAAGTTATTGCCAACAGTTAGTATACGAAATTTTATATAAAATTAAATAGAATGCATGTTAAAGTCAATCATAATAAGTCATGGATATATTTTAACAGCCAATCATATAAAGATTAGTTAGTTACTATAGTCCTCAAGAAAAAATTGAAAGAACTTAATTGTATTATATTATTATTTACTCCCCAATGAATAGTAGAGAAATATCCATCCAGGTCATTCACTTTATTTACTTATTGTTGATATGCTCCTAAATTCTGCTTATAAGACCTTCTGTTTTGATCATCATGTTAGGTTCCCTTGTATTGCTTAACTCTGTGATCTATTTACATAATCATTGTTTTCATTGGTTTAATCCCCACTGATTAGCACTTTTTCGTTCTCCCCACCCCCTATCCTATATACTTCCTCTTCCTGACACTTCCACCTCAGGAGATATAAAGGACAGTATTTTCTAATGTATAGAGATTAGATTGTTAAACTGTATTCCTGCTCGTCAATAAAGATTGAACTGCGTTCCCAGCTCAGCCATGAGTCCCTGGTCATCTCTCTCCTGCCCGCGAAGCTAGCCCGGCATCTAGCGCCCTGAACTGGGACCAGCAACTTATTGCTTATTTATTTATTTATTTATTTATTTATTTGCCTCCAGGGTTATTGCTAGGGCATGGTGCCAGCACTACAAATCCACTGCTCCTGGCAGCCTTTTTTTTTTTTTTTTGGACAGGACAGAGAGAAATTGATAGAGGAGGGGAGGTAGGGAGAGAGAAAGAGAAAGACCTGCAGACCCACCCAGGTCATTTTTAAGGAAATGGTGTACTCATCTAGGATGGAACTTAAAATTATCATGTTGAATGAGATAAGACAGAAAAAAGAAGGGAGAAATAGAGGACTATCTCACTCATTAGGCAGAATTTAAGAAATAAGAACTGAAATGGAAAACATAAAGTGAAACATGGACTGGACATGGTGGACTGCACCAAAGCAAAGTCCTTTTCTCTTGGGGAAAGAAGAAGAGGGATGCCTTAGAGGGGTTCTGGAGTCTAATGCATCCTGGTGGAAAAGGACCCAGGGTGGGGGAAAGAGCATCTTTCAGACACCTATCATGGAGAGAGAAAAAGTTGTAACTATGTGTCAGCAACTATATGATAAACTATTAAACCCACCGATAAAGTGGAAAAATATTTTTAAATAGTGTATTAATATAAAAATGTATTTGTAATTAAAGAAATAATATCTGGCTGCTGCCTATGAAATGACCTTTTTAAACCCTTCTAATCTCAAGAATACTATCTGAAGAACACTCTGAGCAAAAAGAGAGAGTGTGCTTGATGAAGCATTTTCAGCCAGGGAAGGAGTGTGGTATATGGTTGGGTAGTTGCTGATTTTATCTATGAAAAGATTATTACTACTCTTTGGTAGCTGCAAGTTCTCAGTCAAAGGTTGAGTCCAGATTTTTCCAATAGTTGAGATATGTAATAAAAGAACCACTTTGTAGATTAATAAATAATACACATAATTACTATCTACCTTACATCCAATCTTCATGACCAATAAATTGAATAGTTTTGGCGCTGAGTGGTGGTGCACCTAGTTAAGCATACATGTTACAATGTGTAAGGACCTGGGTTTGAGTACCCAGTCCCCAGATGCAGGGAGCAAGCTTTGTGAGAGGGGAAGCAGTATTGCAGGTGTCTCTCTGTCTCGCTTCCGCTTTATCACCCCCTTCCCTCTATGTCTCGATGTCTCTATCCAATAAAGAAAGATAATAATTAATTAATTTAAAAGCTGCTATTTATATGTAAATGTAGATAAATATCCCATGTTACACAAAGCTTGATAAAGTATTATTATTTATAAATACCAGGGGGTCGGGCGGTGGCGCAGTGGGTTAAGCACATGTGGTGCAAAGCCCAAGGACCAGCATAAGGATCCCAGTTAGAGCCCCTGGCAGGGGAGTCGCTTCAAAGGCAGTGAAGCAGGTCTGCAGGTGTTTATCTTTCTCTCCCTCTCTCTGTCTTCCCCTCCTCTCTCCATTTCTCTCTGTCCTAGCCAACAATGAACAACATCAACAATGGCAATACTAATAACCACAACGAGGCTACAACAACAAGGGCAACAAAAGGGGGAAAAATGGCCTCCAGGAGCGGTGGATTCACAGTGCAGGCACTGAGCCCAGCAATAACCCTGGAGGAGAAAAAAAAATAGCTTTAATAATAATTTTAAAAAAACATTAAGTTCTACTAGACATAAAGATCAGTAACTAGAGGAATCTTAAAAATGCAATTTTACATATTTGATTTTGAAATACTAAAACAACAGTATAATTTTAATTAAATTTCTCAATTAAGGCAATTAAAAACTTCACTTTAGATAAAATTCTGAATTAAAATTCTTCACTATTAAAATATATATTTCTGACTCGCATGAAAAAGTTATAAAATGGAATTCAGGTAAAGCACACATTCCATGAAGAGCAAGAACCAGCATAAGGATCCTGGCTCAAGCCCCTGGCTCCCCACCTACAGGGAAGTAGCTTCACAGGTGGTGAAGCAGGTCTGCAGGTGTCTCTCTTTCTCTCTCCCTCTCTGTCTTCCCCTCCTCTCTCTATTTCTCTCTGTCCTACCCAACAATGATGAAAACATTAATAACTACAACAATGAAACAAGGACAACAAAAAGGAATAAGTAAATAAATATTTTTAAAAAATTAAAAAAAGAAAAATTTATAAAATATGATGAGAGAGAAAATGAAAAATAGTATGTCAAGCTTTCATTAATTTTTCCATACCTTTTGTTTGAAAAATTGAATACTTTCTGCTATTCAACAAGACTTTTTTTAAACAACAGTTTATGAAATTTAAACAAGTTTAAATGAAACTCTAAATTTCACTGTATTTCATTATTATTATTTTCTGTCACTGGGGCTTCACTGCTCTAGGATATTTTCAGACAGAAAGAGAAAGTGAGAGCGTGCGTGCAAAAGAGAGAAAGAGACAGAGAGAGAGAGAGAAAGAGAGAGACTGCAAGAGAAAGACACCACAGCATCAAGGTGTAGCTTCCACCAAATGCAGTGGCAGTCTGGGCAATCTGGGTCTTGAGCATGGCAAAGCACTACATAAGCCATTTTGCGTCGGGATGCGGCATCATCTAAGTTCATTTCCCACGTCTACGCTCGACGGGACCTGCCAATATACGTGGATATCTTCACCCACCCTGTCCAACGCTTGTCGTCTCGTCACCCAATCTGGTCCCCTATGCCTACACTGAACTTCTCTGTTCCAGTCTCTTGGAAACAGAGTTGGCAGTCAGCTGAGGTAAAGAACAAACACCTCATCACAGACCCCTGCAAGCGTCAACCCGGCTTTGACCTAGCACGTTATGATCGGGCCCTCCTCAATCGCTATCGAACAGGCCATGGCTGGTGCGCCACTATGTTCCATCGCTGGGGAGCCAGAGACGACCCGGACTGCCCCTGCGGCTACAGACAGACTATGACCCACATAGTCAACGACTGCCACCTCTCCAGATTCAAAGGAGGTCTCGAAACTTTACATCAACCTGACACTGTTGACTGGCTACGGAAGAAGGGCAAACGCTAGAAGAAGAAAGCTATTTTGCAGATCCAAGACATTTTTAAAGCTGAAGTTGTCTTTAAAGCTAGAGTATTTTTCTAGTATGACTGATGTTGGCCTTTGGAAAAGAACTTAATGACATATTTTATGTGTGCTTTCCCTTCTGGAAGTTTCTAATCTGTGATATAAGAAGACTCTGTTCTATGTAGTCAGTGCCACCAGACTGCACTCTGGAATGTAGAGAAGATCTAAACTTAGTCAAGCCTGGAGCAGAGCCACTTCAGATGGATGACAAATATGTTATTGTAAAATGATACTTTTATTGATTTACATCAATAAAAATGTTTTGGTAGTTATAGCAATGAGGATTGGTTGATATTAGTTTTTTAAAAATATTTAATTTATTATCATTTATTTATTCCATTTTGTTGCCCTTGTTGTTTTATTGTTGTAGTTATTATTGTTGTCATCGCTGTTGGATAGGACAGAGAGAAATGAAGAGAGGAGAAGAAGACAGAGAGGGAGAGAAAGATAGACACAGGCATACCTGTTTCACCCCCTGTGAAGTGACTCCCCTGAAGGTGGGGAGCCAGGGCTCCAACCGGGATCTTTACATGGGTCCTTGCACTTTGTGCCACAAGCTCTTAACCCGCTGCACTAAAGCCCAACTCCCCAATATTAGCTTTAAAGATACTAATTTTAAAACTATTTTTAAATATTACTAAAATCTTTTTTCTTTATTATATCGTCTAACACAACATTAAATAAAATGCATTCAAAGGAGAATTTGCATTGATGGAATAAATTATTAGGTAATATAACAATAATATACCTTAAATGAGATAAATCAAAACTTTTATTTAGTTCTTTAAATTAACAACATAAAATGAATTTACCCTGGTATAATTAAATGAAGACAAAAGCAAGAGTCTTTTTGTTTGAGAAAATAATATCCAGGGGCCAGGTGGCACACCTAACTAAGTGCATACATTACAGAGCATAAGAACTGGGGTTCAAACCCCAGGCCCTACCTGCAGGGCGAAAGTTTTATGAGTGGTTAAAAAAGAGAAACAGATGTTTCTCTTTCTCTGTTCCTCTCTACTTCTCTCTTCCTCTCCTTCTCTCTCTCTCTCTCTCTCTCTCTCTCTCTCTCTCTTTAAGATTTTATTTACTTATTTATGAGAAAGATAAGAGGAGAGAAAGAACCAGACATTACTCTGGTATATCTATGCACCCAATGAGAAGCAGTCTAAATACATCAAACATCTATTGAAAGAGCTACAGCAATATGTAGACAGCAACACAGTCATAGTAGGGGACTTCAACACCCCACCCTCTCAACTTGACAGATAATCCAGGCAGAAAAATCAATAAAGAAATGAGGGAGCTAAATGAGGAGATAGATAAACTAGAACTATTGGATATTTTCAAAGTCATTTACCCCAAGAAATTGGAATACACATTCTATTCTAGTCCACATGGGTCATTCTCAAGGATAGACCATATGTTGGGCAACAAAGACAGCATCAGCAAATTCAAGAGCACTGAAATCTTCAAGCATCTTCTCAGACCACAGTGGAATTAAACTAACACCTAACAATCAACAAAGGATTATTAATAGTCCCAAAATGGGAAAGTTCAGCAGTACACTACTTAACAACTACTGGTTCAAAGAGAAAATCAAGGAAGAAATCAAAATGTTTCAAGAGCTCAATGCAAATGAAGACACAGCTAAGGCAGTACTGAGAGAGAAGTTCATATCCATACAACCACACATTAGGAAACAATAAAAAGCACAAATAAACAACCTGACTACACATCTTAAGACCTAGAAGAAGAACAACAAAGGAACCCTAAAGCAAACAGAAGGACAGAAATTACTAAAGTTAGGGGAGAAATAAATAACACTGAAAATAAGACAACTATACAAGAGATCAACAAAAGTAAATGTTGGTTCTTGAAAGAGTAAATAAAATCGACATTTAGCCAGACTCACAAAACAAAAAAGGGAGAAGACCCAAATAAATCGGATCATAAATGAAAGAGAAGATATCACAACAGACACTGCAGAAATTCAACATATTATGTGAGGCTTCTATGAACAACTATATTCCACCAAGCTAGAGAACCTGGAAGAAATGGACGATTTCCTAGATACCTACAAACTTCTAAAATTAAATAAAGAGGAGCTAGATAACATGAACAGACCCATCACAGCTAATAAAATTAAAATAGTTATCAAAAATCTTCCCAATAATAAAAGTTCTGAACCAGATGGTTTTACAAATGAATTCTATAAAAACCTTCAAAGAAGAACTAATACCTCTGCTTTTAAAGGTCTTCCAGAAGATTGAAGACAGTGGAATACTCCCTGCCAGCTTCTATGAAGCCAACATCACTGATACCAAAAGCAGACAGGGACACAACCAAAAAAGAAAACTACAGACCAATATCTCTGATGAACATAAATGCTAAAATATTGATCAAAATTCTAGCCAACCGGATACAGCAGTATATTAAAAAGATTGATCACCATGACCAAGTGGGGTTTATCCCAGGGATGTAAGGTTGGTTTAATATATGTAAATCAATCAACGTGACCCACCACATCAATAAAAGCAAGACCAAAAGCCACATGGTCATATCAATAGATACAGAGAAAGCCTTTGACAAAATACAACATCCCTTTATGATCAAAACACTAAAAAAAAAAAAAAAAAAGGGAATAGATGGAAAATTCCTGAAGATAGTGGAGTCTATATATTGCGAGCCTATAGACAACATCATACTCAATGGTGAAAAAATGGAAACATTTCCCCTCATATCAGGTACAAGACAGGGCTGCTCACTATCAACATTATTATTCAGCATACTGTTGGAAGTTCTTGCCATAGCAATCAGGAAGGAGCAAGGAATTAAAATACAGATTGGAAGAGAAGAAGTCAAACCCTCCCTATTTGCAGATGACATGATAGTATACATAGAAAAATGTAAGGAATCCAGCAAGAAGCTTTTGGAAATCATCAGGCAATACAGTAAGGTGTTAGGCTATGAAATTAAACATTCAAAAGTCAGTGGCATTCCTCTATGCAAACACTAAGTTAGAAGAAGTAGAAATCCAGAAATCAATTTCTTTTACTACAGCAACAAAAACAACAAAATATCTAGGAATAAACCTAACCAAAGAAGTGAAAGACTTGTATACTGAAAATTATGAGTCACTACTCAAGGAAATTAAAAGACACAAAGAAGTGGAAAGATAATGTCTGTTCATGGGTTGGAAGAATTAATATCATCAAAATGAATATACTACCCAGAGCCATCTACAAATTTAATGCTATCCCAATCAAGATCCCAACCACATTTTTTTTAGGAAAATAGAACAAATGCTACAAATGTTTATCTGGAAACAGAAATGACCTAGAATTGCCAAAACAATCTTGAGAAGAAAGAACAGAACTAGAAGCATCACACTCCAGATCTCGAATTGTATTATAGGGCCATTGTCACGAAAACTGCTTGGTGCTGGAACATGAATAGACACACTGACCAATGCAATAGAATTGAAAGCCCAGAAGTAAACCCCCATACCTATGGACATCTAATCATTGATAAAGGTACCCAGACCATTAAATGGGAAAAGCAGAGTCTCTTCAACAAATGGTGTTGGAAAAAATGGGTTGAAACATTCAGAAGAATGAAACTGAACCACTATCTTTAACCAAATACAAAAATAAATTCCAAGTGGATCAAGGACTTGAATATTAGAATAGAAACTATCAGACACATAGAGGAAAATATGGGTAGAACTCTTTTCCACATAAATTTTAAAGACATCTTCAATGAAACAAATCCAATTACAAAGAAGACTAAGGCAAGTATAAACCTATGGGACTACATCAAATTAAAAAGCTTCTGCACACCAAAAGAAACCACTACCCAAACCAAGAGACCCCTCACAGAATGGGAGAACATCTTTACATATCATACCTCAGAAAAGAGGCTAATTACCAAAATAAATAAAGAGTTTGCCAAACTCAACAACAAGAAAACAAATAACCCCAACCAAAAATGGGGAGAGGACATGGACATAATATTCACCACACAAGAGATCCAAAAGGCTGAAAAATACATGAAAAAATGCTCCAAGTCTTTGATTGTCAGAGAAATGCAAATCAAGACAACAATGAGATACCACTTCACTCCTGTGAGAATGTCATACATCAGAAAAGGTAACAACAACAAATGCTGGAGAGGTTGTGGGGTCAAAGGAACCCTCCTGCATTGCTGGTGGGAATGTAAATTGGTCCAACCTCTGTGGAGAACAGTCTGGAGAACTCTCAGAAGACTTTAATGGATCTACCCTATAATCCTGCAATTCCTCTCCTGGGGATATATTCCAAAGAACTCAGCACACCAATCCAAAAAGATCTGTGTACACATATGTTCTTAGCAGCACAATTTGTAATAGCCAAAACCTGGAAGCAACCCAGGTTTCCAACAACAGATGAGTGGCTGAGCAAGTTGTGGTATATATACACAATAGAATACTACTCAGCTGTAAAAAATGGTGACTTCACCGTTTTCTGTAGATATTGGATGGACCATGATAAATTCATGTTAAGTGAAGTAAGTCAGAAACAGAAGGATGAATATGGGATGATCTCACTTTCATGAAGAAGTTGAAAAACAAGAAGAGAAAATGCAAGTAGAACCTGAACTGGAATTGGCATATTGCACCAAAGTAAAATACTCTGGCGTGGGTTGGGGGGAGAATACAAATCCAAAAAGGATGACAGAAGACCTAGTGGAGCTTGTATTGTTATATGGAAAACTGGGAAATGTTATGCATGTACAAACTATTGTATTTACTGTCAAATGTAAACCATTAATTCCACAATAAAGAAATTTAAAAAAAGAATCTGAGGAAAATAGGAACAATCTATTCTTTCTCCCATTTACCATGTACTCTGACTTGTACTATAAAATAACATGTATAGCTACTCATATGGTATACATTGTCAATTTTATGCAATTTAAAATTGGCTGAATTATTTTCCTGTTAAGTCTGTTCTCATGATTGTTCTGATATACCAATATCACTGAGTTTTAATTCTGATTTCTTACATCAGGAAAACTCATAAGCATAAAACTTACAGAATAGGTACATACAACATTAAAATCATGTCTGACATTTTGCGAAGTATAGTGGAACCTATAACGCTTTGGGGTGAAAACAGCAACTCTGATAAACAAGCTATTTATTTGTAGATTTTTAAATAGATGGCTGAGTTGTAATAATCTGGGTTGGGGGTGGGGGAAACATGCAGTTATGTGTATAAGTATTCAAAACCAATGAACATTAAGATACTTTTGACATGATTGTTTCCAAAGCAAAGGACAAATGAAAAGTTATTACTCAGGTGGTCAACAAAGTTAACAAAAGAACAATACCCCTTAGCAGATTGCATTTTAGGAATCTCAGTGGAAAGCAGATTAGTAAATTAAAGAGCATATACCTAGGGTCTAAATGGTTGATGTTTTGTACTTCATTAGAATCCTAGTCAGATATATATGCATAAGGTTGCAAGTCCTACTGTTGGCATCACACGTCAGAATGATGCTCTAGTTCTCTCTTTATCCTTCTCCCTCTTCCAAAAAGAAATGAATCTTTATAATAAACAAAATCAGTATTCAGTAGACATATTAATTATTAATGCCACCAAATATTTTGAATATGACCAAGCCTCACCCATCTAAGATTCCTATGGATTTGATAGTTCTATGGTTATCTAGCATCTCTTATTCTGCCTCCAAACTCACCTACCTATCATATATCTTCAATGACTATCCTTCTGAGTTGGTTATAAAGAAGTAGATGCTTTTCTCACATGCTACTTTGAATAAAAATACTGATTGATGGTTCCTCTGTTGTATATTCTCTCTCTCTCTCTCTCTCTCATTATCAGGCTCAATATTAGCACTATGAATCCACTGCTCTGGAGGCCACCTTTTCCCCTTTGTTGCCCTTGTTATTTTTATCAGTATTGTTGTTACTATTATTGCCATCACTGTTGTTGAATAGGACAGAGAGAGAAATTGAGAGAGGAGGGGAAGACAGAGGGGGGAGAGAAAGACACCTACAAACCTGTTCCAATGCCTGTGAAGCGACTCCCCTGCAAGTGGGGAGCCAGGGGCTCAATTAACATGTACTGAATAAACTTTAAAAAAATAAATATACAAATTAGGCTTTAATTCAACTTAGTGTGGAAAATAGTAATGCCTTCACTTTCTACATCCTGCACAATTTTTAGCTTTCTAGACAGAAATCAGGAACCAGTCTACTGGGCCTCCCTATTGCAGAGGAATATATCAAGCTCCCCAAAGAATCCTATTGAAGTTCTTCTCTTGGGCTAGGAATAAGAGAAAGATTCCTTCTATTCTCCTGCAATCTACCAACAGTTCATAAAACTGAAATTTATTTTGAGACATCTGTGTTTTAGCTTGCAAAGGATTTATTGTGTACACCTCTGGGTTCTTTAGAGGCTGACCAATTAATCAAACAAGTTTCAAAAAAAAAAACTGAAAAGAGAGAAAGTAAGAAGTTTAGTAATAACACATATAGCTTCTGTTTACAAGGGAAAGCCATAGCAAGGGGGAATAACTCACCATATGGTTGCAGATGTCATTTTTTTTTTTATAGCTCAATGAAGACTGAGGACATTTGGAAGGAGAAAGGGAAAGTTGAAAGAAGAAAGAGGTCAGCTAAGGAGATAATCAGGGAAACTGCAGTAAACAAAATATGCAGATAAAGGTCTCTCCTATGGAGAAGAGATGAGAGGAGGTTAGGTTTTGTTGGCATTCAGAGTAGAAGGGCTCTAGGCACAGTCTACTTGTAATATATTTTCCAAAGCCTATCTCCACTCAATCTTTAGAGCTTCTCCCAAGAAACCAAGCTTTTGCCAAACATATATATTTGGGGTGACATGCTTTTCTCCCCTGTGTATGTAGATTTCAGATTTCATATCACACTGTGCTAACATCTTCACTTGCTAAACCCTTTTCCCCTCTGTTTTCACTCAGTATAGATTTTAAAAGATTTTACTACTTATTAAATAGAGAAACAGAGCAGTATTCTGTCATGTGTGGTCTTGAGGCTCAAACTGAGGATTTTAAGCATGTAGCTGTGCTTTACCGCTATAATCTCCCTGTCTGCCCAATACAAATTTTAATACAATAAACAAAACCAAATAGTCACACCTAACTAAGAAACATGGCAGGAGTTGGGCAGTAGCGCAGAGAGTTAAGAGCAGGTGGCTCAAAGGTCAAGGACCAGCATAAGGATGCGGGTTTGAGCTCTGCAGAAGAGTCACTTTACGGGCAGTGAAGCAGGTCTGCAGGTGTCTATCTTTCTCTCCCCTCTCTGCCTTCCTGTCCTGTCTTCATTTCTCTCTGTCCTAACCAACAACGACGACATCAATAACTACAACAATAAGATAACAAGGGCAACAAAAGGGGATAAATAAATAAATACAAAAATAAAAAAGAGGGAGTTGGGCCATAGCGCAGCGGGTTAAGCGCACTTGGCACAAAGTGCCAGGAGTAGGGAACCCGGTTCGAGCCCCTGGCTCCTCACCTGCAGTGGAGTCGCTTCACAGGCGGTGAAGCAGGTCTGCAGGTGTCTATCTTTCTCTCCCCCTTTCTATCTTCCCCTTCTCTTTCCATTTTTCTGTGGCCTATCCAACAACAAGGACATCAATAACAACAACAATAATTACAACAATAAAAAAACAAGATCAATAAAAATGAATGAATAAAGAAATTTATAAAATAAAGAATACTTTCAAAGGATTAGGATTAATGCAGATTTGAGAAGACTGTGAGTCTTGGGTTAAATGTGAATGCTAAGGTAGGAGCAAACCACCTCAAAAAAAAAAAAGAAAGAAAGAAAGAAAGAAGAAAGAAACATAGCAAAGGGCTTAACTTTAATCTTGTGTAAGCAGATCTTGAGACAAGAATTCACTTTGAAGTGACCTCTTGGGGCCTCGTGGTGACACACATGGTTAAGCACACATATTACCATGCACAATGTCCTGGTTTCAAGCCCTTGCTCCCCAACTGCAGGGGCAGATGGTGGGGGATGCTTCACGAGTGGTGAAGTAGTGCTGCAGTTGTCTTTTTTTTCTCTCCCTCTCTCACTGGGGTTCAGTGCAAGCATTACAAATCCACCACTCTTGGCGACCATCTACTTTTATTTCCCATCTTTTTATTTGATAGCACAAAGGGAAACTGAGAGAGGAGGAAGATACAGAGATAGGGAGAAAGAGAGAGACACCTGCAGACCTGCTTCATAGCTTGTGAAGTGACTCCCCTGCAGGTGTGGAGCTGGTCTCTTGGTTATCTTACAGTGGTACCTACAGGGCCATTAACTCTCTACTAACTAGGTCTTGTCTGCATGTAGGTGGTTCCCAAATTGGATGAAAGCCCTCAGGCAATTTCAGCTATTCTAGGAAAGAAATTACAGCTAAGTAAGAAGAGTGTGAGCAAGGTCCCAGCTGTACCTAGCACACTGAGAAATAAGGGTTTTCTTCAAAGTTGAATCTAGTCTTCCAAAGAAGGAAATAATCTTGATATCCAACTAAACACCATTAGTGTCATGGCCTTTTAAACTATACACTCTTTCATACCTGTTCCCTTCTCTCAGTAATTTCATATCATTTTGACTTTTATTGCATTAATTTCTCTGAGCTTTCATCTATACAGGGTGCCTGAGACTCAATTTTAGCAGCAACACCCACACACAAGGTAAACTCACTGTGTTTTAATGAGGGCAAAGTTTGTGAGCTGGCTTCATTACATATCAATTCCCCTCCCAGATGAAATTCTCATTCACCACAAGTTCCCATTACTCACACTAATACATGGGTACACTGCTAGTTATGTGCAAATAAAAATGAACATATCAAGTTTTCATATTTACCTGCAGAAGAGGCATAGTCTATTGATAATGCAGTTAGCCACTTTGAAAGTGGACTGGTTCTAAAAGTGAGATTTGAAGTTTCATTGAGCTGTGCTGAGTTTCACAAATACTTTGACCTTTAGCACATGAAGCTCTGGCCTACGGGATTAGTTATAGCTGGCAGAACTCACACGAGGGTGCAGGCAGGAAGTCAGATCAGGAAACTTACCAGGAAGCTAATTTGACAAGTCTGCATGCCCAGTAGAAGATCTTAGGCTATGTGTGGTCAATAGTGTAAATGACTGGGAAGAAGAACATGTCACAGAATGGGTTATAGTGCTGATAATGTTAGGGACAAAGCAGCCACAGGAGTTGTTGAATGCCAAGTAACTGGGATATGAACACTTTGTCTCACATTATCACATATTCCCCCCATACTAGTGTGGAAGAACTTTAAAGCAGCATTGGAAAAGAGTAGGGTAGTTTTTGGAGAACACAAAAGGAACACTCTGAGAGGAGTTTTAGTAAGGTGACCGCACCTGGTAATCACAGTGGACCAATAAGAAGCTAGTCCAGGTGTGACATAGATTGGGAGATTTAAGTAACAGTAAAATGTATAGTCAAGGCTGTTGTTCTCTTTTGTCTTCTCATGGAATGTTTTCCCCATGAGCTGTCTTTCTATCTTGAAAATAATCTTTGCACAATTTCTTTTT
The DNA here is from genome assembly GCF_950295315.1 of Erinaceus europaeus. Classification (NCBI taxonomy): domain Eukaryota; kingdom Metazoa; phylum Chordata; class Mammalia; order Eulipotyphla; family Erinaceidae; genus Erinaceus; species Erinaceus europaeus. Next base: position 59,493,637 of record NC_080162.1, read on the forward strand.
CCTGTCTTTGTGGTAAAAAAAAAAAAACGGTTGAACCAGACTACACCTGATCATGGAGACTCTTGTAATTCTTTCAAGATCTACTATGATATACCTTTCTTTCAGTAGTGGTCTTGAGGCTTTCCATGGACCTAACCAGCTTCCTCTGCTACAAGTGAGGACATGTTGGCACCTTTCTGACTGACTATCTATCATCACATCCAAAGATAACAACTTTCAGAGAGTAATGACTCGTGCTTAAATTCTAGTTTATTTTTTATGATTTTTTAAAATTATTTTTATAGAGACAGAAATTGATAGGCAAGTGGGAGATATAGGAAGGGAGAGAAAGCTGTAGCCCTGCTTCATCATAGACCAGACATTTGAAACCAGGTCCTTGAGTGTGACAACATGTGTTTTCAGTCAGGTGCATCACCACCACAACCCCTCAGTTCTGCTTTCAATAGTTTTACTTCCACTAACTTTAACCAGAGTCATACAGGGGAGAAGAGTATGACAAATATAATTCCAGTAAAATGTTATTCGCGCTATCCATTTTCCTTATTCTATTTGTATTTATATTTGCTTCACATCTCTAATAGACAAGAAGATGTTTTAATATTTCTAGTGTTTTCTTCTTCTAACATAGAGTGGCATACTATAGGTTTTAGACAATCTTTACCTTAATTGCTTCATTGAAAATAAATCATTTAATATGGGGATGCACAGGTAGAGAACCTTAGCTAATTGTCAGGGCCCAGAGATTAGATGCATCCAAGGGTAGAGAGAGAATAACCATGGCCAGTCGCCACACAGTTGATCAGAAGAGGTCAGATGAGACACACAGCAATATCCCAAGCTGGGTCAGTGTCAAGTGTGTGCCAGTCCATCCCAAGCCTACAGGAGTATTTATTTGTAAAATTGTGAATTACATCAAAAAGGATAAGGAATATTAATGATGTTTTATTTTTAAAGTAAAGTATACATTAGAGGAGTCACAGAACCCATTCTAGCAGCTTTGTGGCAATCTCAGTCAATTGTTTCAAACCTCCCCAAGTTATGGGAGTGGATGTCTGGGTCTGATATTGCAGAAAGCACTGTCATTCTGAGGTCTAGGCTTTTTCTTTGGCAGATTTTGTATTTCCTTATTGAGGGGAGGCTGACTCTTCAGGAGAGACAGCTCTGGATTAAGATTGAGGTGTATCTGTGGCTAACTCATAAAGGCTTCATTGCTGGGGCTGGCAACCATAATACTCCTGAGAAGCAAACCCTCTACCCCATGTGAGCAGTGGGGGGCAGGCCCCAACCAATTATTTCCTGGTAGAAGGCCCTAGTAAAGAACTTTTGTCTTGGTAATGAAAGATCCTGTGGGAGAATGTTATCTTCAGGGGTTGCATGATAGAAAGAATTGCAGTTTAAAAACTTTAAAGTATATAAGGCACTTTATATTTGTTCTTGGGGTAACAAGGCCATATGCAGATGTGCTCTTGACACTGTCCCAACTCCAGGATATTATATGTGTCCCATTTGACCTCTTCTCATCAACTGTATGGCAATTGCCTGTAGCTATTTTCTCTCCATCCTGGGACACATCTAATCTCAGGCCCTGGCAACTGGCTAATGTTCTCAACCCTCATAACTTAACTACATTCATTCTTCTTTTTGGGATACAAAAAAATTGGTTAGCTAAGAAAATGATGTTAGAAAAAGAGAGCTTTAAAACTATTTCATTTATAATATTCTGTTCACTGTTGCAAATTTTGTGTGACCTTGAGAAGCCACATAAAATTCCTATTTGCTGAGTGAAACCGCTCAAATTTCAATCTTGTGAAGAATAATGAGTCAAACTGATTGGAACAGACTTTGTTCAGATTCATTCTTTTAGGAAAAGGAAAGGGGGATAGTGATCCATTCAAAGGCAGTGCTGCCTCTCTGTTGGTCCTGAAGCAAACAAAGCCTTACTATCCCTATAATCGAAACAATGGTTTCCTCTAATCATCACTCTCATTAAATACAGCCCACCTGGAAAATAATTTAATTACTTAGAGTCACTTAATCATTATGTATCTTCTGGATCCTTTTAATTTTGTAAAAAGATTTCACAAGTAATATGATGATAGATTATACCACTAGAATCTAAATTGGAGATAACTTTCAAATGGAATCACAATTACTACATTGGTTACTCATTAAATGTTCATGGAGTATCTACTATTTGCAAATTGGTTTTTTGATATACTTACTGAGATGAGGCAAAAGTACTTCATTATAGCCAATGCCTGATAAGGGTCTCTTTTAATTTATTTAAAAAATATGTCAGGAGTTGGGCGATAGCACAGCGGGTTAAGCGCTAAGCGCACATGGCGCAAAGCTCAAGGACGGGGATAAGGATTCCAGTTCGAGCTCCAAGCTCCACACCTGCAGGGGAGTCGCTTCACAGGCAGTGAAGCAGGTCTTCAGGTGTCTATCTTTCTCTCCCCCTCTCTGTCTCCCTTCCTCTCTCCATTTCTCTCTGTCCTATCTAAAAATGACACCAATAACAACTATAATAAACCAATAAAACAACAAGGGCAACAAAAGGGAATAAATAAATATTTAAAAAATATGTCACATGCTACTATTAGGACATTTCTTGCTTTATTACATGTTTAAGGTTTGAGTTAAAATTGGGAAAAGATAATTAATAAGAGAAATTAACAATCTGTATGCATTTGGTATATGAGACCTTTGGGGAGGGACTGTAAAAAGGTGTATGGAATAGAGAAAATATATTATTCTGGCACTATAACACAGCATGATAAAACATTTGAATTTGATTTCTCCCAAGGTATAGACACATTTCAAAAATCTCTTTCCAGTAACTGTTACAATGCAACCCTATTCAAAAGAACTTTAAGAAGCAAATCAACTATTGCTGAAGCTCTGGCTAAAAAACCTAAGTGCATAAAGTCAACTGATAAGTCAATAATTTTCTACACACTTTATTCTCCTACTGCCTCAATCACAATCTTCAGTTGGAGTTGAAATATTAGGTATAAAAGAAAGCAGAACCATTGTGTTCTTCCCCTCTGATAACTTGGTACTGTAAATTCTCCATTGAGAGAGTAACTGTCCTATAAATTTATGTGAGATACTTAATGGTATAAGTGTCAGCAGAAAAGCAAAATGAGACATCAAGTTTTCATCTAGGTGCTGGCAAAGAAAGATGTGTACTGAATAATACTTGTAGGGTAGTGAGAAATCAGGGTTTAAAAAAATGACTGATTTTAACTCTGTTCATTTTATTCCAAGAGTCCTGTTTTCCTCAAAATTGTGTGTGTGGGGGTATAAAATGGATAGGAAATAATAATTAAAAAAAACATTCAAATGTCCTATCACATCCTTAGTACCATCCTAAGCAAGCCTGTCACCAATTTGGAATAATATGGCTTAATTGAGCTCAATCCTGCCCCATGATATATACTAACATTTATAATATAATATAATTGGTATATTGATGGTAGAAGGTTAGTGATTACCTAGATGAGAGGCTTCCTGAATACAAGGACATGCATCAACTCTGAAAAACTGGCGAAACCTTGAGGTGCAGTCCATCTCATTCATTTAGCCAGAACAAATCATACACATATACCAGAATGTCTGGCTTACCTGAAGGAAAAGGGGAGGAATTTGAACAAGAAACCAAATTCATTTGTCTGAATTACTTTATTGAAAGAACACTTCATGCAGTGATAGGCTTCCAAAGACTTTAATCATGCAAAAGAAATGCTTAATTTACATTTACTTTTCCTGTAAATATCCTCTAAAAGAGAATTTATTTAAAGAAAGTACTGTCTATTCCTTAGTAAAATGAAAATAATCAGACTACCTTATTATGTGCATGTTTCACATATACATGCATTAACCTAGAACATTTATATGTAACAAAAAGGGGGATATGACAGGGTGCCTAAGAAATAGCTCTACCGGTAAAGCACAAGACATTATGCTTGAGAGCCTTGGTTTGATCTCCGTACCACATGTACTAGGGTGGTGTACTGACTTCTTTCTTTCTCTCCTTCTGCCTCATGTGAAACTCTCCTTTTCATATATAATAAATAAAATAAATTTTATTATACTTCCTTTCTTTTTTATTAGATACAAGAAATAGAAATTGAAAGTGGAGGGGGAGTTAGAGAGAGAGAGAGACAAAGAAAGACAACTGAAGAGTCGCTTCCTCCCTGCAAATAAGGAGTAAGGGCTTGAACCCTGGTTCTTGAGCATGGGGATGCATGTGATCAGATTAAATGTCTAAATGTCGTCTATTGCCCAAACTCTTTAAAGTATTTATAAAAAGTTATGCTGAGTGATAAAAAAAAACTCCCCCTACCAATTCCAATTCATCTTATAGACACAACCATCTTAATGATTTCTTTTTGAAGTTTTTGGAGTAATCATATAGCTCTCTATAACAAGCTTCTATTTCTTGATTTATCTTGGTTCTCAAAAAATGTGACAATTCATTTTTATTATCCTCATTTTCACTTCTCTCATTTTTCTTTTGATATTTGAAAGCTATCAATTACATACCCAAACTCCTCTTTCCTGTTGCACAAACAAGTCATGATATTCGGCCCTCTATTACACAATTCACTCAAAGATTACTATTTATTTGAGAGGTGGAGCCAAGATGGCTACTGGAAAGTAGCAGCACCTGTGGGCTTTGACATCAACTGCTAGAAAGCTTTGAAATCCTGGCCTTCAGCGGGACAAGCAAGGAGGCATCCTAAAGGTAGACCAGGGAGGTGATTATAATTCAATTTGGGTTAAAAATTAGAGCAAAAAGAAAGGAAATTTCTTGATTATTTCTCTCAGCCCCCTTCTCCCCATAACCAGACCCCAGAGGTATGGAGCTGCTGCTAGCAGGCTCCCAGTAGAGCTCCTTTCTTTACCAAGATTCCTGGCCCACTGGGGTGCCTTTAAACCCTGCTTCCAAATTTCTAGGCTATTTCTGTTGTTCCTCTGAGTAAGGGACTTAGACCCATTCAAGTGACAATTAGCTAATCAAGCAAGCCTCAACCAGCCTGGGAAAGACTACTTGAAAGATTTTTTTTTCTTTTTTCCTCCATTTGTTTTGTATTGTGTTTTCTTTCTCAATCAGCTGTCTAGACTCAATGTACATAGGCTAATTGTAAGCTGTCCAAGCTGCAGACCCACTACTTGGGCTTTTTTCTCTGTTCTATTTACAAATACTGTTATATATACATGCATGTCCCTTCACCCCCCATCAGGTGAACAAAATTAACTCTTAGTATACTTTCCATTGCTAAACGACAAGAATTATCACCCACTGTGAAAGAAACTTGTCTCAATTTTCATACCTCCTCTATACACTATCGCCCTTCTCCCACCTCCAAGCCAATTAAAATATATATATATATATACAACTCTCCTTTCACTGCTTTTTTTTCCTGTTTCCTTCTTTTCTTTTTTCGTTTCTCTCTTTTTTTCCTCTGTCTTCCTTTCTCCCTTCCTCCTCCCTCTGCCTTCTGAATTCACTGATACTTATTTGTGAACTATTTCAGGGACGAAGTCTGACTCAGAGCGGACTATCTTTGTGTGTGTCTCTGCTCTACTTCCCCTTCCACTCTTGCTAACCCTAGAATCTACAGTGGACAATAGATTTGCATAATTGTCTATTCCTGCTATCCCTTTTTTCCTTTCTCTTTCTTTTTCATTTAGATTTGGTTGCTATTTTTTCTTGAACTGGAGACATTGTGGAACTAACTGGTATTGGTTAAACTACTGCAGTCATTGCTTTAGTTACTATTATAATTTCTGAGGGTGGTGATTGCATTTTTCATAAAGGTATTCAGTATAGTGTGGCTTGTACATAAAAAAAGCAACTGAGGAACAACAGAACATAAAAATAAAAAACACATTAAAAATGGGTAGATCAATAGCAAATAAAACTGCTAATACAATGAATGAAGACAAGAGCCTAGAAGAAACTACAAATCAGCCAGAAGTAACCATAGATAAGAAAAGCATGCAAACAATAATAAATTTATTAATCACAGAAATGAAATCAACTTTGGAGGAAAGGAATAGCATTATTAGGGAAACAACAGATGAGACTCTCAAGGAAAATAATAACTACCTTGAGGCAATTAGAGAACTGAAATAGCTGTAATGAAGAAAGCAGCCGAGGGAAGGAAAAGCAGACTAGCAGAAGCAGAAAACAGAATTAGCCAGACAGAGGATGAGCTAGAGAAAACTAAGAAAGAGGTAAAAGAGCTCAAAAAGACATTGAGAAGCATTGAAAACAACAACAGAGACATATGGGATGATCTCAAAAGAAGTAACATTCGTATAATTGGCCTGCCAGAGGAAGAAAGAGAGGAAGGGGAAGCAAAAATTCTAGAGGAAATAATACAAGAAAACTTCCCAGACCTGAATAACAGAAAGGACATCAAAATTCAAGAGGCCCAGAGAGTACCAAACAGAGTCAACCCAGACCTGAAGACACCAAGACACATCATAGTCACAATGAGAAGAAGTAAGGATAAAGAAAGGATCCTAAAGGCTGCAAGAGAAAAACAAAAAATCACATACAGGGGAAAACCTATAAGACTATCAGCAGACTTCTCTACCCAAACTCTAAAGGCCAGAAGAGAATGGCAAGATATCTATCGAGCCCTGATTGAAAAAGGGTTTCAACCAAGGATAATATATCCCGCTAGACTTTCATTCAAACTAGATGGAGTCATCAAAACCTTCTCAGACAAACAACAGTTAAAGGAGGCAACTATCACCAAACTGGCCCTGAAAGAGGTTCTAAAAGACCTCTTATAAACAAGAACATCACTATAATACTTGCAACATATCAAATTAAAACATGGTGAACAATGGCACTACAGCACACTATATCCATAATATCAGTAAATGTCAATGGCTTGAACTCACCCATCAAAAGGCACAGAGTGGGAGAATGGATCAGAAAACATAACCCAACCATATGCTGCTTGCAAGAATCCCACTTGACCCAACAAGATAAACACAGACTTAAAGGGAAAGGATGGAAATCTATACTGCAGGCTAATGGACCACAAAAAAGGCAGGAACAGCCATTCTCATCACTGACACAAGAGATTTTAAATTAAAGTAATAAAAGATAAGCAAGGTCATTACATAATGATTAAAGGATCAATCAGCCAAGAAGATACAACAATTATTAACATCTATGCACCCAATGAGGGACCATCTAAATACATCAAACACCTTCTCAAAGAACTACGAAAATACATCAATAGTAATACAACAATAGTGGGAGACTTTAACACCCAACTCTCGCACTTAGAAAGATCAACAAAACACAAAATCAACAAAGAAACAAGAGAAATAAATAAAGAGATGGACAGACTAAACCTCTTGGAGATTTTCAGAGCTCTTCACCCCCAAAAATTGGAATACACATTCTTTTCAAATCCACACAACACACACTCAAGGATATACCACATGTTAGGCCACAAAGACAGCATCAATAAATTCAAGAGCATTGAAATCATCCCAAGTATCTTCTCAGACCACAGTGGAATAAAACTAACATTTAACAACAAACAGAAAATTATTAAAAGTCACAGAATTTGGAAACTAAACAACAGACTGCTTAAGAACCACTGGGTCAGAGAGACACTCAAGCAGTAAATGCAAATGTTCCTGGAAACAAATGAAAATGAAGACACAAGCTATAAAAATATTTAGGACACAGCTAAAGCAGTACTGAGAGGGAAACTCATAGCCATACAATCACATATTAAACAGCAAGAAAAAACCCAAATAAACAACCTTACTGCACACCTTAAGGACTTAGAGGAAGAGGAACAAAGGAACCCTAAAGCAACCAGAAGGACAGAAATCACTAAAATTAGAGCCGAAATAAACAACATCGAAAATAAGAGAACCATACAGAAGATCAATGAAGCCAAATGTTGGTTCTTTGAAAAATTAAACAAGATTGAGAAACCGCTAGCCAGACTCACTAAACAAAAAAGGGAGAAGACTCAAATTCATAGAATTGTAAACGATAGAGGAGATATCACAACTGACAGCACAGAAATCCAGAAAATCATGCGAGAATTCTATGAAGAACAATACGCCACCGAGCTAGAAAATCTGGAAGAAATGGAAGAATTCCTAGAAGCATATGCCCTTCCAAAACTGAACCAAGAAGAACTACAAAACCTAAATGCACCAATCATAGACAAATAAATCGAAACTGTTATTAAGAATCTCCTCAACAACAAAAGTCCAGGACCAGATGGCTTCACAAATGAATTCTACAAAACCTTCAGGAAACAGTTAATACCCATACTTCTTAAGCTATTCCATAAGACTGAAGAAACAGGAATACTCCCTTCCACCTTTTATGAAGCCAACATCACCCTGATACCAAAAGCTGATAGGGACAGAACAAAAAAGGAAAACTACAGACCAATATCTCTGATGAACATAGATGCCAAAATATTAAACAAGATCTTGGCCAACTGGATACAGCAACACATCAAAAAGATTGTTCATCATGACCAAGTGGGATTCATCCCAGGAATGCAAGGCTGGTTCAACATCCGTAAGTCAATCAATGTCATTCACCACATCAATAAAGGCAAAGCCAAAAACCACATGATTATCTCAATAGATGCAGAGAAAGCCTTTGACAAAATCCAATGCCCATTCATGCTCAAAACTCTACAAAAAATGGGATTAGATGGGAAATTCCTAAAGATAGTGGAATCCATATGTAGCAAACCAACAGCCAACATCATACTCAATGGACAGAAGTTGAAAGCATTTCCCCTCAGATCAGGGACTAGACAGGGTGGCCCACTATCATCATTACTCTTCAACATAGTATTGGAAGTTCTTGCCATAGCAATCAGGCAAGAGAAAGAAATTAAAGGAATACAAATTGCAAGGGAAGAAGTCAAACTCTCACTATTTGCAGATGACTTGATAGTATACATAGAAAAACCTAAAGAATCCAGTAGAAAACTACTGGAAGTTATTAGGCAACATAGCAAGGAATCAGGCTACAAAATCAATGTACAAAAATCAGTGGCATTTCTCTATGCAAACACTAAAACTGAAGAAGACATCCAGAAATCACTCCCATTCATTGTTGCAACAAAATCAATAAAATACCTAGGAGTAAAGAAGTGAAAAACTTGTATACTGAAAACTATGAGTCACTCTTCAAGGAAATAGAAACTGATACCAAGAAATGGAAAGACATCCCATGCTCATGGATTGGAAGAATAAATATCATCAAAATGAATATTCTCCTCAGAGCCATATACAAATTTAATGTGATACCCACCAAAGTTCCACCAAGCTTCTTTAAGAAAATAGAACAAAAACTACATTCATTTGTCTGGAACCTGAAAACACCTAGAATTGCCAAAACCATCTTGAGGAAAAGAAACAGAAACAGAGGCATCACACTCCCAGATATCAAACTATCTTATAATGCCATCATCATCAAAACAGCCTGGTACTGGAACAAAAATAGACACACAGACCAGTGGAACAGAATTGAAAGCCCAGATCTAAACCCCCACACCTATGGACATCTAATCTTTGATAAGGGGGCCCAAAGTATTATCTGGAAGAAGGAGGCTCTCTTCAATAAATGGTGCTGGGAAAACTGGGTTATAACATGCAGAAAAATGAAACTGAACCTCCTTATCTCACCAGAAAAAAAAATCAACTCCAAATGGATCAAAGACCTGGATGTCAGACCAGAAACTATCAAGTACTTAGAGGAAAACATTGGTGAAACACTTTCCCACCTAAACCTCAAGAACATCTTTGATGAAACAAACCCGATTGCAAGGAAGACTAAAGCAGAAACAAACCAATGGGACTACATCAAATTGAAAAGCTTCTGCACAGCAAAGAAACTATCACACAAACAAAGAGACCCCTCACAGAATGGGAGAAGATCTTCACATGCCACACATCAGACAAGAAACTAATCACCAAAATATATAAAGAGCTCAGCAAACTTAGCACCAAAAAAGCAAATGACCCCATCCAAAAATAGGCAGAGGATATGAACAAGACATTCACTTCAGAGGAGATCCAAAAGGCTAACAAATATATGAAAAACTGTTCCAGGTCGCTGATTGTCAGAGAGATGCAAATAAAGACGACATTGAGATACCACCTCACTCCTGTGAGAATAGCATACATCAAAAAGGACAGCAGCAACAAATGTTGGAGAGGCTGTGGGGTTCAGAGGAACCCTTCTACACTGCTGGTGGGAATGTAAACTGGTCTAGCCTCTCTGGAGAGCAGTCTGGAGAACTCTCACAAGGATAGACATGGACCTTCCATATGACCCAGTAATTTCTTTCCTGGGGATATACCCCAAGGATTCTATAATGCCCAACCAAAAAGATGTGTGTACATCTATGTTCATAGCAGCACAATTCATAATAGCTAAAACCTTGAAGCAACCCAGGTGCCCAACAGCAGATGAGTGGCTGAGAAAGCTGTGGTACATACACACAATGGAATATTATGCAGCTATTAAGAACAATGAGCCCACCTTATCTGACCCATCTTGGACAGAGCTAGAAGGAATTATGTTAAGTCAGCTAAGTCAGAAAGGTAAAGATGAGTATGGATGTCCCCACTCATCAACAGAAGTTGAGAAAGAAGAACAGAAAGGGAAACTAAAAGCAGAATCTGATTAAATTGAGAGCAGGTCACCAATGTAAAAACCCTGTGGTGGAGGGGAGGGTGGCCATTGGGCTTCCCGGCACGGCGGGGGGTGGGGTGTAAGGGTGGGGGATGGGGATGGGACACAGTCTTTTGGTGGTGTGAGTGTTGTTTATGTACATTCCTATTAAAGTGTAAACATATAAACCACTATTTAATTAATATGAGCGGCGAAAAACTGATGATATGTCTAGAACTTCTTAAAACACAGACTGAGTCTTGTTACTACATAGACTGCCTTTGATATGTTGTCTCTCCCAAAAGCCTAGACCAGGGAGAACAGAAGCAACTGGTAGCACAGCTATATACAAGATGCTCGTATTATGGGGGGGTATTATGCCCCAAACCCTATCAAAGGGACTTTCCAAAGTTAACCCTATCACCAAATAATGTGATGATAACAGTAACTATCCATTGTCTTCTTGAACCCTAAGACAACAGGAACCTCACATCTCCACTAGAGAGCCTATATTTCCCCCAGTCCTGGAACCTTAGGGTGGGGCCCTCTTTTCTGCATGCTGCTCTCAATTCAAATCAAATAATATTGCATCCACGGATCGCAACCTAATCAATGCAACGAGTGCCACCCCAGCATGCTTCACTTCAGACGGTGACCAGAGACTTCAGGTGTGGAATGACAACCCTTCAGCTTCATCACTTTGGTGAGACCTTTCCTTTCATAGTATTCTCTAATTCCATTCCAGGTGTTCCACTCCCCAATAAAGTCCCCAAACCTAGATATAGTCCAGGGTCCCTGAGATAGAGCATAGGTTCACCCGTGCCCATAAACTAGGGGGAAAAATATATACCTGAAAGCAGAAGTAAACAAGAGCATGCAGGGAATACCCCCCAACACTTCATCTGCATTATCCCAGTCTTTAGGTCCATGATTGTTCAATAATTTGTTTGGCTTTGTATGTTAACTCTCTTTTCAGCCACCAGGTTCCAGATGCAAGCAAGATGCTGACCAGACTTCCCTGGACAGATGACCCCATCAATGTGTACTGAAGCTCCACTTCCTCAGAGCCCCACCCTACTAGGGAAAGAGAGAGGCAGACTGGGAGTATGGATCAATCAGTCAACGCCCATGTTCAGCGGGGAAGCAATTACAGAAGCCAGACCTTCCACCCTCTGCAACCCACAAGGACCCTGGATCCATACTTCTAGAGAGACAGAGAATGGGAAGGCTATCAGGGGAGGGGGTGGGATGTGGAGATCGGGTTATGGGAATTGTGCGGAATTGTACCCCTCTTATTCTATGGTTGTGTTAATGTCTCCTTTCTTAAATAAATAAAAAAAAGATTACTATTTATTTGACGTATAAATATTTCAATTCTATGATGGGGGTATTCCATGGTTCTAAATATTATAAATACTAAAACAAGCTGTAAGCAACATCAATATAGTATCATGTTAAAGTTATTTACTATTGAACCAAGTAATGGTTCAAGTTAAGGAGAAATAATACAATGTCGTCCACCCAAGGGTACAACCTAGAAATTGTGTGTGAACAGCATTTCTATCTACATGCTATTGATCCAAACGTAATTGCATAAATAATTCCAGCTGTAGAGGAGGTTGTGTGGAATGGGTCCTTTATTCAAAGAAGTTATCAGGCCAGTTAAGGGGGCAACCTAGGAACTCAGTTCCTACATTTCAGACTTGCCAATCTCAAGGGCTCTATGAATTTCTTACTTTGTCATATTTTCTACTGTTATTATAAAAATCACTACATACGTGTGTATGCACATGCATATGTAATATACTTAGATCCTATAGACAAGGTTATAGCATGTAGTTATGTTCTTTTAGGTGTTTACAAATAGTTTTATTACTTATCTTCAAAGGATATATCTATATATAACATACATACATGCATGCATGTGCATATCTGCATTTTACTGCATTTCTGAATCATATGGGGAAAATTTTAACCAAGCAAAGAAAAACGGATAGCAGAAAGGCTTTGAAAATTGCATTGTTCATTTGGATATATTTAATGCAGAGAGTCATTTGTGGTCACAAACTTATTTTTTGCTAACTAGATAGATTACATCTAATAGTTACATTAGTTAAAGCAGACAGAAACATGGGTCCCTTTGACAGGTTTTTTAAATTATTTCAGTTATTAGTAGACTACTAAAAATTACCAACTTTGAAAGGGAAGTATTCAGAAATACCAAAAATAGTTTTTTTGGCATCTGTAACCAAATAGAATAAAAAATGCTCAACCATAATATTACAGTTTCCATAAACAATAACTTTGGGGAAGTGAGATAGCATCAGTGACAGCTCAAGACATTTTCTTGCCTGCAGTACCAATGATCCCAGGTTCAATTCGCAACACTACAGTAAGCCCGTACTGAGCAGTGCTTTGGCCCCTCTCAAAGGAAAGCAAAAAGAAGGGGACAGGGTAGAGGTAAACCCAGTTAAGTGCACAAAATACCATGTGTTTGGACCCAGGTTCAAGCTCCTGTACCCCACATACAGCGGGTTGGGTGGGGTGGGGGGGGGGGTCTCTTTGCAAGCAATGAAACATGTCTGGACATGTCTTTCTCTTCCCCTCCTCTCTGTCCTATCCAACAACAATAACCACCACCACAACAAAAAGGCCTCCAGGAACAGTGGATTCATAGTGCGGCACCCAACCCCAACAATAAGCCTGGAGGAAAAAGAAAGGAAGGAAGGAAGGAAGGAAGGAAGGAAGGAAGGAAGGAAGGAAGGAAGGAAGGAAGGAAGGAAAGAAGGAAAGAAGGAAAGAAGGAAAGAAAGAGAAATACTTTGTGACACTGCAATACCCACACCAGGCATTTATCCAAGGGATATGAGAACACTAATTCAAAAGGATATATATACTCCTATGTTCATAGCAGCAGGACTCACAATAGCATATATATTCAACCAAAATGTCTATTAAAAGATCTTTCTCTTTACAAAGAGAGCAGTATATTCTATGATATCAGTATCTATAAATTTCACTTTCATTTGTACATATGTTAAATAATTGAAGCTATACTAAGTGGTACATATTTAATTTCAAGGAATAAATTCTTGGTTGACAAATTAAAGCAAGGCTCATTTATCCAACAGAGTATGATGAAACCACTAAAAAGAAAAATGAGGAAAGTATTAGAAATATATTAAATGACAAAATAAGATGAAAATACTATAAAATATATCTGTATGCTTATTCACAAGAAAGTTATTAATATCTTACATTGAGAATATTGATATGTTCAGGGGTAAGAATATTTTATTTATACTTTTAAAATAAATATTTATGAGCAGTAAAGCAAGTCTGCAGGTTTCTTTCTCTCCCTCTCTCTATCTCCCTGTCCTCTCTCAATAAAATTAGAAGAAGAAAAAAAAAAAAACGAAAGGAAAGAATAGCCACTGGAAGTTGTGGACTCATAGTGTTGGCACTGAGCCCCAGTGGCGATGAAAAAAATATTTATTTTATATATTAAGGAAGGAGAGAGAACCAGAACATCACTCCACTACAGATAATGCTGGGGATTAAACCCAGGGCCTCATGCTTAGGTCCAATGCTTTAAGCACTGCATTACCTCCAGCGATGATGCCTGTCTATATTTTATCCTCTTTTTTCCTGTTTAGATTTTCCACCAGCATAATTTATCTTTATAGTAATACAGTTTTAAATTCCTAAAAATTGATACTATTCGAGCGCCCCGGTCTCCATCTGCAGGGGAATCGCTTCACAAGCAGTGAAGCAGGTCTGCTGGTGTCTACCTTTCTCTCCCCCTCTCTGTCTTCTCCTTCTCTCTCCATTTCTCTGTTCTATCCAACAACAATGACATCAATAACAACAACATTAATAACTACAACAATAAAACAAGGGCAACAAAAGGTGAAAAATAAGATAAAATAAAATATTTGATATAGTGGCTTTGTTTACTTTATATTTTCATATACATTATTAACTAATCCAGTCTTTATAAAAATATAATCATCTTATGAGATAAACATTTATATATACTCATGACTTTTCTTCTAGTAAGTGTGAAGAACGAAAGGTTTACTCAGCCAGCATAAGGTCATGTAGCCAAGAGATATGAGACCAGGCATCTGTCATGAAAGACTAGGTTATGATGCAGTAACAAACATCACTAATGTTTCAGTGACTAAAAACTACAAATTTATTTGTCTGTTCATTGTTATTCAGAGAACTTAACTCTGATTCACATCTCTATTGTCTTCATTCTACTCTCAAAGTTGAGAGAATACCCATAATCAGATCACGACTGGTTGTCATGGCAAAGGATAGGTTTTTATATTGCAATGAAATCCTTGGCAACTTCTAGTTTCAACTTACTGGCCAAGAATGTCTATAAACTTCCTCCAAGTACAAAAGCTCCAGCAAATACAATCTTGGCATATACCAACAATTGGAAGATGGGTGGGAGAATGGGACATAAAGTAAACTAGAACATTGGTAATCCCAATAATAAATACTCAAAGCTTCTAAGCCAGGATTCTCATAATAATGTGAAATAACTATATGAATCTCAAAAGACCTCATACTTACAATATTATTTTTACTTTAAACTCTTAGGAATGTGTGTGTGTGTGTATGTGTGTGTGTGTGTGTGTTCACCTGTGCATATGATACTCCATACTCATTTATCCTATGCAGCTCTTTAAGTATACAGAAATGTTTTTTTACTAACATTTCATTAATTTCTTTATAGCAGATAAGTGCTATATCCTTCAAAAGGTAAACAGAAATCCTGAAGTTGAGAATCTCAATGCCCTCATAGCTACATCAATTATAGAACATTAACAAAAAGGAAAGCCAGCTGAAGCTTCAGATATTTTACCATACTGCACGGTATATACTATAAACAAGTATCTCCATTCACAGACTGTTAACCTCAATCACATATCCTTAATCAGATGTAAATTCACTAGCAAATTTTCTAAATAATGATGCAACATCCATTAGTAAATAGGAGACATCAATTACATTAAATATCATGCTTGGGTTGCCAGATAATTGTGAAAAAATAAAACACATAGATAAGCAGTGTGCTTTTCAGTCAAGGGCAACCAGTGAAAGCTGTAAGTTATCAGAGAGACATACAAAATGATGCTCTATTTTAGGGAATGTCACAGCAGCTGTTAATCAGCTGCAGGTAATTGAAGTATACCTGACAAAGTTTTAAGAAGAAAAGAACCAAGGGAATATATTAATAAGGCCCTTTTCAGAAAGTAAGTATGTAATAAGGATCACAAGGTAAGAGATATAAGACATACAGTTGAGTAACTTACAGTCAAAGAAGAGGTTAAGGGGTACCAGCTGGGTGAGCACCATTATAGTGCAGCATGAGTGGATAGTGGTCATAAGTAAAAAGAAGGTAAAAAGAAAACATCAACAGCATTCAGGAAGGAGACAAAGTTGATTAAAAAAAACACAGGACTGTAAACTAAGTTTATGTGAATAATCAGAAATAGAAGTGAGAAGATCTAAATGCAGGCAAACTTGTGGATGTGCAGGAATACACAAACAGACACATACACACAAAAGCAATACTTAGTTATTGGAAGTAATTATATCACATACAGAGAGAAATGACCTAAAGAATTTATTTATTTATTTTAATTTTATTGTGATGGCAACAGGATGCTTTCTTTGAGTTTGACATTAGTTATGTTGAGTTTGATTTCAGGAAAGACATAACATGAATTCTTTTTCAGGACCATTCTCTTTATAATAGGTAGTCTCTTGTAAGACTTGTACTCTATTGAGGACATGCAGCTCAGAAAGTCATACATATACAAAGGGTAAAACGTGCATTCAAAATTCACCCATAAATATTTTCTTACTAAAAATAGATTAAGTATCTTGTGTTTAGAAAGCATACTTCATATAGTTTTTACCATTTTTTAAAGATTTATTATTATTTTTTTAATGAGAAAGAAGCCAGAGTAATGCTTTGTCATATTTGGTGCTGAGTATTGAACTTAAGACCTCAAGCATTCAAAGTAGTTTGCTTTGCCTGCTGAGTCAGCTCCCCGACTGTCTTAAAACATTTATTTTAGCTAGTTGTAGGCAGAAAGTGAGAAGGCATAAAAGATTAAAACTACATGATAGAGAAGTGATAAAGGGTGAGATGTTTAAATGTATAATTCATCTATGTGAGTAAAGTCTTGAAATAAGATCATCTCTAAGAGAAAGTGTAAAGAAAAAGGAAGGCTGAAACTCCACTATTCAGGGAGTGAGGAGGACAGAGCTCTACAAAGAGAGGTTGTAGGGCAAAGAGATGGACACAGTTCTCTCACAAACCTGAGTTTCTTGTTCTGATGGTCATTTTTCATGTTTTAGAATATTTTTTTAAAAAAGCACTTCCACATAATGAAGTTCCTTTGGTTCTAATAAGATCATTTTTCATAGCTACTCTGGTAGACACTCCAAAATTGGCTTATGTTATCAAAAAGCAAAGACAAAAAGCAGCCAAGGAAAATACCAGAATGAACCAACCAGCTTGGAAAACAAAAAAGAAAGAAAGGAGAAAGGAAAAAAGAAAAGGAAAATTAAAGAAAAAAATCTGTGAGGATTGGTTTACCTGGAAAAATACTTGCTTTGCTATGTGCAAATCAGGTTTAAGCCTGGCCTCTCACTGCACTGGGAGATGCTTTGTGCCTGTGATGTCTTTCCATCTCTCCCCTGGCCTAGAGAGATGAAGGCCCAGTGACAATAACAACAACAGAATAAAATCTGTGGGTAATGGGAATATTTCTGATTAGACAAAGCCTCATAACCTACATGTATGAACAACCACACATGCATGATTTATGAATTTATCCAAGCATGATTTATAAACTGATAAAATATCTAAACCAAAAAAGAAATCTATTTCATAGTAACTACATATGACACTCTTGGTCTAATATGTTCTGAAAAGTAAGCAAAATGCCTATAAATATTTCTCCATTAAGTATCAAATATGTGCCGGACAATCTTTCACTTCTTATTCTTCACAAAGGCAACTATCATATATGACATCTCCCAATGTCATAGCTGAGTCCACTTAAGGTAGGAAAAAAAAAAATATATATATATATATATATATCTCAAGTTAAGGAATTCTTACAGTTATGAAAAAGTGCCCTGTTCTGATCTATCCTTAGGACTCTGATAGAGTTTAGAAGAATATTAAAAATTTAACAGAGGGGAGCTGTGTGTTCTGATACTTGTTAATATTGATAGAGGGCATGTGAAGATCTGGAGAAACTTGTCATTGAAATAGCTTCCTGAATTGTTGGAGACCTAAATAACCTGCATTGTTTTTTACTGTTTGAAACTAACTTAAGTAGTAGGTTATCTTAGAAATGTGTAAACAAACAGGGGGTTTCTATGTGTTCTATCACATTGTTGAAGAGATGTAAGCAAAGTTGATCACTAGAATCTCCTGGTTTTATTCTGCATAACTATGGCCTCACTGAACGAATGATGATGGCATTTCAAGTATTAAAACTGGTGTCTTACCTGATTTATTTACAATTATGAGGCTGGGGCTGTGGATAAAAGATGACTGCACTATGATTCAGACTCTGACTCCAGACTGATCATAATTCACTGTACGACCTAAAATAAAATACTTCTTGTTTGCTTGGCCCCAGTACTTGTGTTATATAATGTGAGCAGCAAAGGTCAGGCCCTAGCTGCATGTTAAGGTTCCATTCACTTGTATGAGGTTTATGGAATAATGGAGACATGTGGGTAATGAATGAGCATCCCAGAAATGAGAAAGTTTGTCATTATTTTTGTATAACTGATTCTTCCTAATTCAACCTTACTTTTTACAGAATGAGGCTAGCCATTTTCTTACCAATCTTGGTTACTTTAGAAACTGATGAAATGTATACATTTTTGCATTTGCCCCCTCATTTTCAGCAGTCAGCAAATTCTCTGGAAGACAGCTTATGAAAATAACCTACAGAACTTCACTTTCTATTTGTCATGGAGTAATTTATACCCCAAGGAGGCAGAACAATTTCTTGTTTCTTAGTTTTCTTTCATGGTGGCATCTAAGGTCAGAACTCACTTGTTTATCAATAATGATTTGGGTCTCTAAACTTTTCAGAAATTCACCACCAACCTTTCTGTCCATGAGTAAATAAGTTCTTCCTGGAACTCTGACTGGCATACAGCTTAAGTTCAACACCACAGATGCTCGATCATTTGAATATCTATTTCAGTATGGGGAGCTAAAAAAGCTCTATGTCAAATTATATCATCATGTATTCTGCACAAGGAAGTACTTTGATATTAAAACTCAATGAAGCAATAGATTTAATACTAAATGAAGAAGAGTACAGTAACAAATCTTATAAAAAAGAGGAGAAAAAAGCATGCCAAATTTCAGAGTCGGATAATTACATGAATATCAAGATGTAGGTGTTTGTCTTAAGTTTGAAATGTGTTCAGAATTGAGTGTTTGGAATTCTTCTTAATATTGAACTAAGAGATACCTTCTAATGACTTCTAATGACTATGTACTGTGATATAAATGTGTATATTCTTGGGTACTAGGTGGTGATACACCCAGTTGAGAGCACGTGTTGTCATGTGGGTTCAAGCATCCACTTCCACCCATAGTAGGAAAGCTTTATAAGTGAGAAAGTTGTGCTATAGTCTCTCTCTCTCTCTCTCTCTCTCTCTCTTTCTCTCCTTTCTCTCTGTCTCTCCCTCACTCTCTTTCTCCCCTACCCATTCCATCTCAGTTTCTCTGTCTCTATCTGATAAATAAATAATGTATTTTTTCTCATTCTAGCATCATAGAATTAAAGAAAAACTCCCATTTTCAGTTTTTTTTTCCTTCAGAGATGATAAACTATTCATTTCTAACTTTTAAAACCACACATAAAGTCAGAGTGTCAAGAAACAATAGAAGTCATACTAATAAATAAGATAAATAGCAAGGATTTCCACCCAACTGTGTTATAAATGAATGATAAAATATGTGCTTTCATCTACTTCAATCATTAATACTCTGGTAGACTTGATCTCTACATAAGTAGCTGTCAAACAACCAGAAACAGCTCAAGAGCTGACCCTAATAATTGGATAAGTCATCTTAAAAGCCAAGACTCCGAGATGCTTAAATATATTACAAATATTACCGATTGTCACAATGAACAGTTTAGCCACATAAACACTGAGTATATTAACCGATCACTTAGTATTAAAAAAAGGATATACAACTTCTGACTTTTACCCTGATAGGGAGAAACACAATTTTAAATCCATAGAGGATCTGGGAGTTGGTGATCTGAAAAAGTAGAGGAAGTAGCAACCTATTGAGGGGAATATTGGAGATAAGAGCCTTCAGTATAAATGCCCTCACTCTCACCCATACTGGTCACTACAGTTGCCCACTTCAATGCAATCTCAATAGTGGAAATAGAGTCCTACAAATCTCATGGCTAGGGCACTGAGACACAGGATGAAGAACAGTGACAGGGTGAGTGATTAAACATCCCAACTCTGATCTAAACTGTACCTGAGAATTAGAAAGAAGAAATGAGTCTGGCTAACTGTATGGATGTGAAGAGGTGCAGCACTTAAAAGCAATGAGAGAATCACACCTGCATGTTTGTATGGTTTTCAGCAAACAAACCTGTGTTACCCATTAACATACAAACAATATTTCACATCTAGGAGGCTATTTGTAGTAACCATGGGGCAATAAATGCAACCTAGGGCTGGCAAAATAGTTCACATGAATAGTGTACTACTTGCTGTGCCATGTGGGAAATCCAGGCTTGAGCCCAGCCCCTACTTCACTGAAGGAAGCTTTGGTGTGTTGTGGTCTTCTTCACTTGCTCTGACTTTGTCTTTCTGCCTCTCTGCCCTCTGTGTCTATCTAAAATAAAAATAATAATAGCAATTGTTATTATTATTATTAACAAATAAAAATATCACCAAAACACTATCACCAAGGACTCTGAGGCAAAACTCTAGAAATGTTAAGAGTATTCCAAATTTTACAAAAATTAGGCTCAGAGAATGAAATTGTTGCACTGAAAAAACTTACACATAGAATTATAGATAATAACATTAAAAAAGCTATATGTGAAAGTAGTGTCTAGTTGACGTCTTAATCATTTCTTAATATATATAAATCCAAACATCAGGCCAGTAGATAGTGTAGAGGTTGTGCAAAAGACTTTCACGTCTGATGCTCTGAGGTCCCAGGTTCAAACCTTGACTAGTTACCATAAGCCCAACTTGAGCAGCTCTGGAAAAATAAAATAAAATAAATATGAAATGTTTAAAAACCATCATCTCATATCTCTTCAATTTTCACAGTGATGCATTTTTTTCACTAAAACTGGGGGAGGGGTAGAGAAGGGAAACAATAATCAACAGGAACCTTGCATCCTGCTATTATAATTGTGATGTGACTGCATAGCAAAAGTTATAAAATCTTATTGAAACATTAATCTAGAAATTCAACTTCTACAAACTTGCCTTAATTAAACAGTTAGGCAGACAATAAAACCTGGCCACAAGATGGTCTTCATACTCCTATTTATATAAATTGGCATACCAGCTTAAATATTCAGTGGTGAATTAAAATATATTCATAGCAGAGAGGGGTTTTTTTGCAACAAAGTATATAATAAAGTATTTTATTAAAAGCAAAGCATATTACTAATGCCTAGATGTGAAAACCTATTTAATTATAACATAGAATAATATGCATGTGCCTATGTTTTGTGTATTCATTTTTTAAAAACTCAAAAATAGACATGGAAAAAATAAGCAAATGCTGCAATTTGTTGATTTTCTGCAAAAAAAAGTCTGAAAGGCATTTTAATATTTAAGTGATAATACTTCTCTGTCTTGATAACTAATCAACTCCAAAATTTGTGTCTTATCACTTAAATATGACCACCACCACGAATTTTAGGGTGAGTCTGCTTTCAAAGCATCATATACATATAGGAACAGAAGAGAAAAAAATGTGGAGATATATTTCTAAAGGACTGGGGAAGTAATAGTGCTGATTTTGCAGTCTAGAACACCAGAAACACAACATGGAAAATGATTTGCCTCACCTCATAACACCTCAGAAACCTCATTACTAAAGAGATTACTACCCACATTCTTAAAAAGCATATACATTTCAAGGTCTTATGGAAACTATATAAAATGACAATAATCAAAATTGGTAGCAGAGCTTTATATTGCTCCTGCAAAAAATATATATATATAAAAAAACTTTCCTTAATTCCCTAGGCTGGCAAGACTCACAGCATCATTTATTTAAGGATATCTACATTTTCAAACACTGTTTCGTGAAAACCAGGCCTATCAATCATTTTGACAGTCTCTGTTCCTCTTGAGTTTATCTTCCTGCACATTTTGTGCCAGATTTAGTTTGCAAACCTCCAAATGAGGGAAACACAAGTCTTGTTTAATCTTCACAAATACAAAATGTTGTTGTTAGACTATCATTTGCCATTTGAACTCTCATTCATTAATGGAATATCAGTTAAACCGACTACCTACTTTTTAAACTGCAGTACAGCCCTGTGTCTGTTGAACCTTCAATGAATAGCCCCTTTAAAGACAGAGAGATATTTTATTCATTTTATAAGTTGTGTGAAACTTGTCACTGTAGAGGTTCTTTTCTCACTGTAACATGAACAGGTTTGTTTATTTTAATTTCCATTAGTGTCTGGGAAGACAAAGATGATGAATGATGACTCTGAAGCTCTAGTCTTCACAACTCAAGAGATTTACAATGGATGTGTTTTGTTTATCTCCACTTATTTTATCAGTGGCACAAACTACCACCAACCCAATTTATACATGGCGACTACCTCATTTTGGTTGTTGTTCTAGAACTCATTCCCAAGCTTATCTCAAATATATGAAGAGAAAGAACAAACAACCGTGTCATGAGCAAACAAAATGAGTATACACTAGACAAAAGGCAAGAGAAGCAGTTAGCAGAACTGGACTTTCAAACATCACTCCCCCCCCCCCCCCCGCCCCGTGTACTGTTCTCACTAACTGTGTAACCTGGTCCAACTGAAGGTAAGAGACTGGGAAACAGAAAAGAGAGTAAGAGGGGTAACTTTCATTACCCATTTTGGTATAAAGGAGATCATTTGAAGAAACTTGACTTTGTGTAAATTTATTTTTTGAATTATTTTTATTTATTATTGAATAGAGATAGCCAGAAATTGAGAGGAAGGGGGGGATAGAGAAGGAGAAAGAAAGAGAGGCACCTACAGACCTGCTTCACCATTCAGGAAGCTTTCCCCCTGCAGGTGGGGACTAGGAGCTTGAACCCAGGTCCTTGAGCATTGTAACACATGTGCTCAACCAGTTGTGCCACCACTGGCCCCTGTGTAAAATTATTTTTATTGTGATTTCACACACATTATATGGAGCTTATTGTTTAAATCATTCCAAAAAGTATACTTCATTCAGTAGCACTGCCATCACCATTACCCACTTCCAGAAATTTTAATCTCACTCAAAAAAGCGCTCATTACACAATTTCCCAAATCCCCAGATTCTAGGAATCTCTATTCTGCTTTCCATCTCTACCAATTTGCTATTCTATGTAACTCATATAAGTGAAATTAGAGAATACTTGTCATTTTTCATATCACTAATTTTATTTAGTCTAATCTTAGCATGTATCAATCCCTGCCCCCCTCTTTTTCTTTTTGCCACTAGGATTATCACCTGGGTCTCAATATCTGTACTAAATATTCCACCACTCCCAGTGGTACTTTCTTCCCTCCTTTCTTCCCCTCATCCCTCCCTTCCTTCTTTCCCTCCTTTTCTTTCTTTCTTATAGAGACAGAGAAACAGAGATGGAGAGAGGGAGAAGAGAGAGAGAGAGAGAGAGAGAGACCGTCAACATTGCTTCACTATTCATGAAATAGCAGTCCTGTAGGTGGGAGCCAGAGACTTGAACTTGGCTTCTCCCACATGGTAACATGTGTATTCCACTAGGTGTACCACTGCCCAGCCCCTAGAGTTGCATTTCCATTTAAAACTGAATCCCATTCCATTTTACATATACCGTATTTGTTTATTTTTCATCTCCCCATGAATATTTCATTTCTTCTACCTTTGAGCTATTATGAGTATGCTGCTATGAACATTGTATATGTTCTAGTGCCTGCTTTCAGTTATTTTTGGATATATATACCTAGGAGTTAAACTGTTAGATCATAAGGCAATTCTATGTTTAACATTATGGGGAGTTGTCAAACTGTTTTCTAAAGTTGTAATTGAAGGTATACTTTTAAATATACACTTCCAGGTGGGAAAAATAAAAGTTAAATTAAAACTGCACTAATTATTCAGTGAGTATGGGCAGCTCTAACACTTATATCCTATTTCAACTGGCTATGGATTTGAGTTTCCCAGGGACCTCCTG
This sequence comes from Erinaceus europaeus, assembly GCF_950295315.1. Lineage (NCBI taxonomy): Eukaryota > Metazoa > Chordata > Mammalia > Eulipotyphla > Erinaceidae > Erinaceus > Erinaceus europaeus. Next base: position 59,517,810 of record NC_080162.1, read on the forward strand.
ACTCCTAGCAACCTGATTGATTCTCTGAAATCCAATCAGTTGAATTAGTTTGCTTGCAAAATGACCTTAATCTGTATCCATGTGAGATCTAAAATGAAGATCATAAACAGTAACACTCTAAAGAGGATAGACTCATACCAAATTCTGGTTTTGTTATAGTACCTTTTTTTTTTTCTGGAGTCATATTGGAAGAGATTTCTGATCTTCTCAATTGTTCCAAATTTGTCATATTCCCTAGATCTTTCAGCTATGTTCTTTATCTATGGTCCTCAACCTTCATTTATTTTTAATTTCTTCAGAAACAAACCTGAATCTAGGTCTGAGAACAGGAGAGAGAGAGAGAGAGAGAGAGAGAGAGAGAGGGAACTAGAGAAATTCATGAGAAGCATCAGAGAAATTCATGAGAAGCATCATACATAGCACAGAAGTTCCCTCTGGTGCCATGAAAGTTTCATGTGGTGCTAGGACATGGACATGATAATAACTGTACTTTAGCAGCTTAGTTATTTCCTTTAACACATTATAAAGTCTTCATATAATCTCAAGCATCTATTGGGTGCCTAGGTGTCAGGTACTTCAAAAAGACTGAAAATTCAGAGTCAAATGAAGTATATCCCCTTCCCTCAAGAACTTCACAATCTAGTTCCATCCAAGATGGGTCAGAGAAGGTGGGTTCACTGTTCATAATAGCTGCCTAGTATTCCATTGTGTAAATATACCACAGCTTTCTCAACCATTCATCTGTTGTTGGGCACCTGGGTTGCTTCCAGGTTTTAGCTATTATGAATTGTGCTGCTATGAACATGGGTGTACACATATCTTTTTGGTTGGGTGTTATGGTGTCCTTGGGACACCATATCCCTAGGAGAGGAATTAATCTTGGATAGACCTAGAAGGAATTATGTAAAGTGAGCTAAGTCAGAAAGATAAAGATGAGTATGGGATGATCCCACTCATAAACAGAAGTTGAAAAAGAAGAACAGAAAGGGAAACTCAAAGCAAAATCTTACTGAGTTTGGAGTAGGGCACCAAAGTAAGAATCTCTGGGTGGAGGGTGAGAGTCTATGTTCAGCTTCACTGGGGGGAGGGGAAGGGGGTCGGACACAGTATTTTGGTGGTGGAAAGGGTGTTGATGTACACTCCTATTAACTTATAGTCTCATGAATCACTACTTAATTAATATGAGAAGGGGGAAAATTGATTGAATGTCTCAAACCTTTTAATGCACAGACTGAGTATATGTTTCTTCAGTCTAAGCACGTAAGACTTCTAATGTGTAACCAGACTGAATTTTAACAGGGGTCTCAAATTGTTAACACATTTCTAATAATGACTTTTTCATGATTAGTCAACTATTTGTTTGGCTTTATATGTCAACACTCTTTTCAGCCACCAGGTTCCAGGTACTAGCATGATGCCAACCAGACCTCCCTGGGCAGACAACCCCACCAATGTGTCCCAGAGCCCCACCCCACTAGGGAAACAGAGAGATAGGCTGGGAGTATGGATCAACCTGTCAACACCCATGTTCAGCAGGGAAGCGATTACAGAAGCCAGACCTTCCACCTTCTGCACCCCAAAACAATCTTGGGTCCATACTCCCAGAGGGTTAAAGAATAGGAAAGCTATCAGAGGAGGAGATGGGATACGGAGTTCTGGAGGTGGGAATTGTGTGGAGTTGTACCCCTCTTTTCCTATGGTTTTGTCATTGTTTCCTTTTTATAAATAAAAATTTAAAAATAAACTGGAAAGTTCTAAGAAAAAAATTCACAATCTACTAGACAAATAATTTCTTAAAGTATGGTTCCCCCAAGTCATACACACTCTGGGAGGCCCTTGTACTCTGGTAATGAACTGGATTCTGAAAAACTGAAAAAATAGATTAAGTAAAAGAAAGAAAAAAAAAAAACAGTTCTACTCAGGCCACCATATTCCAACATAGAATTTCAAAAAATATGAGAACTCTATGCTATCTGAAATCATTTTGAAAGTATATTTGGCAAAGTAGATGAAGGCAGCACAATTTATTCAACACCTTGTGAGGTAATTTATGATATTTAAATATAGAGAGCTAATACAAGCCTCCATTTGTAATTTTGCACTTGAACTCGTAAAAATAAGGGACAACCTATTTATACTCAGAGCAAATATTTTTCAACAGACACTATTATCGGGCTGGGTTGTGTTGCTCCCAGTAGAAGACACATGTTCTGCTTTATATGTTAATATTCTGCTTTATATCTTAATGCTTTTCACCAAGTTGTACATGCTACCATGATACCTACCTGACTTTCCTGGGCAGATAACCTCACCAATGTGTCCTGGAACCCCACCTCCCCAGATCCCTAACCCGCTAGGGAAAGATAGAAACTGGCTTGGGGGTATGAATCGACCTTTCCACGCTCATGTCCGGTGGAGAAGCAATTACAGAAGTGTGATCTCCTGTCTTCTGCACCCCATAAAGATCTTTTGTCCATACTCCCAAAGGGATACAGAATAGGGAAGCTTCCAATGGAATGGATGGGATATGGAACTATGGTGGTAGGAATTGTATGGAATTGTACACCTCTTATCCCATTATCTTGTCGATCATTATTAAATCACTAGTAACATGAAATAAAATAAAATAAAAATCATCTGACCTCAGGTTCCATACCCTTACTATGGAAAGGAACCATAGGTTTGTTTTCAGATTTAGGACAGAGCCCTACGTCAATAATAAGAAAATCAAGTCCAAGAGATACCCAGAACTATAAAGTGCAGATAAAGTAATGGGAAAAGGAATTCCAATTGTTTAAGTAATAACAATTTAAAGATACAGAATTTTTTTTTACTTCAAAGATAAGAAGTAAAAAAAAAAAAATGAACAGACCATTAATGAAATGGAATAATAAGTTTAAATCTTTTTTTTTTCAGTGAAACATTTTAGCCAATTAAACAATATAAGGAAAGCTCTTTTCCTACTGAGTCTTTCTGGACTCTTCCCTATACTGACCCCTACTGTCTCTACATTTCTGAAGCTTCCAACCAACATAAATCACTGTGCAAACCAAATCATTAAGGTTGCCAGGTGTTCAATTTTAAACCAGACAGTCTGGTATTTGAGATTTCGGCTGAGGAAACAAACAGAAAATACCAGTGATTTTTAATTAAGTTTTTTTTTTATCATCTAAAGACGAACTTGCAGGAGAACATACTCACTAGCTCTCCAGGCTACAATTTACCCTGAGTCTGCAGCCACTAAGATATTAGCCTGTCGAAGCCAGCTTCTCTCCCAACAAAGTGTTAAAGCAAGCTGATGGGCTTGGCTCTGGACTCCTGTTGGCACATTCTACTTATTGGCCAGCCCTCATGCAACTATGCTAGATCATTTTTGCTTGTTTTGATATCTCCAAAGCTCCTGCAGCAATTGGCAGAACACCCTGGGTATATTTTTAAAATAATAACAAAATAAATTCATAAATAAATGCTCAGAATGACTCTGGAATTGAGGCAAATGAGCCACTAATTCAGATTCATGTGAGTTATATATGTCCATAAATCTAATCATAGCTACTGAATAAGTGAAATTGCAAAAACTGTTACTCTATCATTTACAAAAAGAATTATTCTAAAGTAAAAATCTATTTAGGTTCTAATTAAATATGTGTCTAGTAATATATAATGCTAATTTGATAAAGGAAACTATAATAAGAGAATATTTAGAAACACACTTCAAGGATATTGTAAATATTCTCTTTATTGATTTCCAAACTAGTGATAAGCAAAAAAAAAAAAATTGATGTATGGATCCTGTCTCTGTGCAAAGTTTGTTTAACCAAAAAAGATAGTATATTAGTCATTATTATTATCATTTGTTATATTTATTTTATCACTAATGCTCAAAACTCTTAACTATCTGAGTATAAGAAAGAACACGAAGTTTAGTTTTCCAGAGTACAAATTAAAGTGGAAGACATTTTGGGAAATGCTAGTATATTTTCATGAAACTTTGAATATATAGGTCTTTTGTCAGGTAATCAAAAGTATTTAAATTGCACAACCTGAATTCCTATTTTTATAACTTAGTTTACAACAGAGAAGTTTGGGGAGTCATGGAAACATTTCACATGAGATGTTTGTATTACAAAATGTGTTCTTCTGATCCTGGACTTCTCTTTCCTATTTTTATTGCCTTTCATGGTTGTGGAAAAGGTGTATTTTGGCTTCCTTTGAGTTGATAAATGCTACTGGCCTCTAAAGAGTCCAGGTCAGGTATGCTGTTAAGTACTCTGCAATGCATAGAACAGTCTCCTAGACCACAGAATTACTCAGTACAAAATGTCCATTATGTGGACATTAAGAAAGTGTGCTCTATTCCAGCCTTTAGGTTCATGATTAAGCAACAACTTGTTTGGCTTTATATTTTAACTCCCTTTTCAGCCACCAGGTTCCAGATGCTAGCATGATGCCAACCAGACTTCCCTGGACAAGACAACCCCATCAATGTGTCCCGGAGCTCCAATTCCCCAGAACCTGCCCCACTAGGGAAAGAAAGAGGCAGGCTGGGAGTAGGGATCAACCTGTTGATCTCATGTTCAGCGGGGAAGCAATTATAGAAGCCAGACCTTCCACCTTCTGCATCCCACAATTGCCATAGACCCATACTCCCAGAGGGTTAAAGAATAGGAAAGCTATCAAGGGTACAGAGTTGTGGTGGTAGGAATTGTGTGGAGTTGTACCCCTCTTATCCTATGGTTTTGTCACTGTTTCCATTTTATAAGTAAAAAAGAAGAGAAAAGAAAAGGAAATAAAAGAGAAAAAAGGAAATTATGCTTTGGGAAAGATAATTCAGCAAGTTGAGTTATTTGAAATTAGCAGAAATGATAGTGAATGAACTACTGGCTGGTGTATCAGGTTGAAGGTACATGAGGGAGTAGATGTAAAAGAAAGCTAACTCAGCCTTTATTTTTATTTTTTAATATTTATTTATTTTCCCTTTTGATACCCTTGTTGTTTTTTATTTTTGTAGTTATTATTATTGTTGTTGTTATTGATGTTGTCATTGTTAGATAGGACAGAGAGAAATAGAGTGCATAGAGGAAGACAGAGAGGGAGACAGAAAGATAGGCATCTGCAGACCTGCTTCACAGCCTGTGAATTGACTCCCCTGCAGATAGGGATCAGGGTGCTCGAACTGGGATCCTTACACCAGCTTCACGCCCGTGTCCTTAACCTGCTGCACTAATGCCTGACTCCCAACCTTTATTTTCTTTTAACTCTATTTACAACATTATGTAGCAGCCTCATTCTTGTGAATGGAACTGTTAAAAAAGGTGACAATGTCCATGTTCAGCATCTTGCCAATATCCCTCATAAAATCACCAGAGATACTTCTTCTAAAGCAAAGAGACACTATCACAGTGTCAAAAAAGACTGTCAGCCTGCCAGCAATAACACGGTACAGTACAGGTTCATTAATGCAGTCTTTCTTAAGGGTCTACTAATAAAACACTGAAGAATCAAGTCATTTTGTCTTTTTGTAGAAGATATCCAAACATATAGGGTCTGCTCTGAAACTGGACTATGGATTTTTGATTTAGGAATAAATGTGAAAGAGACTGTCCCATGAACAGAAGATCTATAAGACATGTTCATAGAACTATATAGAACAATTTACTTCAAATAATGCCCTTAAAGTAAAATTCCATACGATAAGACAATGTTAGCGATAGAATGGCCCACTACCAATAAAAAAAAAAAAGAAGAAAGAAACCATCAAACATGTTGGGAACAATAACAAGAAAGTATGGAAATGAAATTTTCTGCTGGTAAATCTTAAATTCTGCAGACTGTAAATTGATAGTTTTAATGTGCAGTTATTTACATTAGCAGGAACCCAGCAATTAGAAGTTGATTAGCTGAAATGTTTGTGTTAGCACAGAACCAGTACCAAAATGGTATACTGCAAGACATACTTAACTGTAATCTCCTAATCACCAAGAATGCCCATATTCAAGATAATTATTTAGTGATAAATAAATGAGATACCACATTAACATTATTGGAATTACTTAGGATGGATCACAGAACTGTCATTACTGATAGCCTGGTAATTTGCATGAACAATAGGATATTTATATATGTATGTTTCCCCTTTAATTAATAAGGCTATTTTTGTAATGTTTGGGGTTGCAATAAAATAGAGTAAAAAGAAATAAACTTCCCCAATTCCCTCTTCCTGATTCATCTTCTACCCTAGTTTCCCTTATTATCAATACCGTCTATTGGTGTGATACATTTCTTGGAATTAGTGAACCAATAATGCTACATTAATATTAACTAAAGTTTATAGTTCACATTAAGGTACACGTTCTGTTATGCAGTTCTACAAATCAAGGTTAAATACATACTTCACCCATCATAACAGTGTCTTAGACAATAATTCACTGTCCTTACAATGCACTGTGTTCCTCCTACTCATTCCTTTATCAGTTTGATCCCTTGAAACTTCTGACTCTAAGGTTTTGCTATTTTTAAAATGCACTGTCAAGTAGGTGGAATCATAATGTATATAATGTCTATAGACTGGGTTTTTGACTTATCAATGTGCATTTAAATTTTATTTTATTTTATTATTTAATTTTTGCATCTAGGATTATCACTGCAATAGGATCCACCACCCCTGTGGCCATTTTTCCCCCTGGATAGGACAAAGATAAATTGAGGAGAGGGAAAGAGAGAGAGGGAGAAAGACAGACACCTGCAGACCTGCTTCACTACTTGTGAAGCGATCCCCCTGCAGGTGGGGAGCCCAGGGCTCAAACAGGATCTTTGCTCAGTTCCTTAGCTTTGCATTGTACTATGTGTGCTTAAACCAGTGCATCATTGCCCTGGCCCCCTGCATTTGAATTTTATTTTCATGATCCTGCAACTTTTTTCTCACTGTATAAATGTTCACAGTGTGTTATTCATCCACTAAAGGACAGTTAGGTTGCTTCTAATGAAGCTGAGATGAACATTTTGGTGCTAGTTTGCTGTATGGGCATATATTTTAATTCATTTACATAAACATCTAGTAGTGTGGTTATTAGATTTTATGGTAACACTGTGTTTTCAGATATATTGCCATAAGAAATAAGAAAACACATGTTTCAGATCATAATATTCCCCTTTAGGCATTATTATGTGTTATTTTTTAATTATCTTTATTTATTGGAAAGCAATAGGCAGAAATTGAGAGAGAGAGAGAGAGAGAGAGAGAGAGAAAGAGAGAGAGTTGTAGACCTGCTTCACCATTTGTAAAACTTACTCCATGTAGGTGGAAACCGGGAGATTGAACCTGAGTCCTTGCACATTATAACGTGGGCTCAACCAGATGCACCACCAACCTGACCCTTAAGTATTATTTGTAGTCATATAAGAATCAAAAGAGTATTAAATTTTAGAACTGCAAGATTAGGAGGTGCTTAACCTATTATTATCATTATCATTACTTTATTTATTTACTTATTTGTTTATTTATTACCTCCAGGGTTATTGCTGGGGCTCAGTGCCAGCATTACGAATCCACTGCTCCTGGTGGCCATTTTTTCAATTTTCTTTTTTTTTTTTTGATAGGACAGAGATAAATTGAGAAGGGGAGGGGAAGATGGGGGGGAGAGAGAAAGATAGGCACCCGCAGACCTGCTTCACTGCTCGTGTAGGGACACTCCTGCAGGTAGGGAGCCAGGGCTGGAACCAAGATCCTTGAGCTGATCCTTGCTCTTTGCACTATGTGCACTTAACCTGGAGCACTACCAACCGACCCCAGTTTTATTTATTTTTTTTAACAGAGCATTGCTCAGCTCTGGTTTATAGGCAGTTCAGAGACTTGAACAGGGGACCTGGTAGCCTTAGGAAGAGTAGCATGTTTGTATAACCAATATGCTATCTTCCCCATCTTTAATCTTACTACTACTACCACCACTACCACTACCACTACCACTGCCATACTACTACTACTACTACTACTACTACTACTACTACTACTACTACTACTACTATCACCACAACCACCACTACTAGATCTATAAGACATGTTCATAGAACAGTTATAGAACTATATAGAACTAGTAGTAGTAGTAGTGGTGGTGGTAGTAATTTGATGCCAGAGAATGAACCTAGGGCCTCAATATATGCAATACTACTGATCTTCCTTCTCAACAAAAATTTTTTTTTCACAGTTTTTTAACAGAGAGGAGTGAAGACAGGGAGTGAGATAACAAAGCACTGTTTTATCTGTGATATTCCCATGTGATACTGGGGATGGAACTCAGGTCCTTACAAAGAGAAAGGTAAAAACTTAAACCATTGAAGCTATCTCCCAGTTCCTGTCATATTTATAACAAGAAGCTTTATCACTGTGACAGAACTGATTGACAGGGGATTGGCCTATTTCATGAACATCAGTTCCTATACTGTTGTTTTAAAAACTTGAAGCTACCTAGAATCACAGAATGTTCCCTTTAGCAATCTTAACCCAATTGTCTTTATTCCAAGTACTGAGGATTACAGGATTACACTTGTTATAAAATACATTGACTTTCACAATTAGAGTGTACAAAATGAAAACTGGCAAGAAAATCACATTCTACTACACAGTGTTAAATATTGGGAAAATTGTCTAATATATGCACTATCAATAAAAATTAGCATTTAAAAAAAAAGAAATAAAATAACAAATATATTTTGGGGACAACAAGAACAAAAGTCTTACTACAGTTTTTTTTCCTTTTTATTTTTTCCAGCAGGGTTATCTCTGAGGCTCAGTGTGTACATGATTTTACCACTCCCCTTGTGGTCATTATTGTTCTTCTCAGAGAGGGTGTAATACAGAAGCTAAGACAGAGACAGAGAGAAAAAGAGTGATGTCTGCAGCATCCTACTGATCCTACTGATAATGCAGCTTCCCCTTGCTGGTGAAGACCAAGGACTTGAACCCAGTCAGCAAGGCGATGTGCATGACCTACCGTGTGCTAATCAGCCCCTAGTATAGCTTTAAGAACTAAAAACTTCAAAAGTATATTATTATATGAAAATATAATCTAGTGGCTGGGGAAAAAGTTTAATTAGTAAGGTGCTCTGAATTCCCTTTTTCTCTCCTTCTCTCTGTCTCATGTGAAACTCTACCATATGTAATAAACATAAATCTAGTTTGTAAAATCTGAAAGTTTGACTAGATATATTTCTTTTATATTTATCTATTGTATGACTTGCATTATTAACATATATATATATATATATATATATATATATATATATATATATATATGGATCATAGTTAACACCCATGTTCAGCGGGGAAGCAATTACAGAAGCCAGACCTTCCACCTACTGCATCCCACAATGACCTTGGGTCTATACTCCCAGAGGGATAAAGAATAGGAAAGCTATCAGGGGAGGGGATGGGATACGGAGTTCTGATGGTGAGAATTGTGTGGAGTTGTACCCCTTTTATCCTGTGTTTTTGTCAGTGTTTCCTTTTTATAAGTAAAATAAAATTTAAAAAATGAACTCATATTTTTCAAGATTTCTTTACTTAAAAGAGAGAATCAAAGATGAGAGAGGCGCAGAGACAGAGCTAGAGAAAGAGACAAAAAGAGAGAGGAAGATCAGGATACTGTTTAGTTTTGGCATAATGTCGAGCTAGGGTTGAAACCTCTGAGGCCTGAGGTATTAAACTAATGCTTTAATAGGCTAAGTCTTGACTCGTATTTATTTATTGGAGCCTCAAGCATAAGAGTTTCTTTGCGTAGAATTTTTTTTTTTTTTTTTTTTACCAGAGCACTGATCATCTCTAGCTTACGGTAGTCTAGGAGACTAGGGGACTGAACCTGGGACATTGGAACCTCAGGCATGAGAGTCTTTTTGCATAGATATTATGCTACCCCCACCATACTTATTTTTCTAACTTTTGTTTCAGTCCCACGATGAAGTTGATGTTGCATGAAACAAACCAAGCAAACAACAACAAAAAAAAACTGACACTAAAAATTAAAAAACAAAATGTAAGAATTTTGCATAATTACATATCATATAGTAAACAGGTTCGCATTATTCACATTTCTGATGTTATTAAAGTATAAAATTACATTATTACCTTTGGAGCATAATTTATTCACTTAAACAAAATAGTCAAGAAACACCTTGATATGCTATTTGGTACCAAATACACTGAACTTAAAATACAAGTTTTTGTTCCTCTTTTTTTTTTATTTTCTTCTTGGCTGTTGTCCCTGGAACTTCATGGATCCAGGTCTGAATTTTGTCACACAGAAAGACAGAAATATAGAGACATAAAGGCAGTGTTGTAGGGGGCTGGTTTCAAACCAGGTTATGCCCATGACAAAGCAAGTACACTGCCTAAGTCAACTATCTTGCAGACCCATGTTTTCTCTTTAAGGAGCAAGAAAAAGAAAAAAAATAATAACAAAATTATTGTAACAGAGCATCATAAATAGTGGATTTTTATAAACTCTCATCAAAGAAGTATATTATGAAGTATTGTCAACTCTGTATATTTTGTCAAGTACATTAAACTGTGTTTTATAATAAAATTATTATTTTGGGTTGGCAAATCTGTAATGGATTATATAATAGGTAGATTTAGGTATATTGTACATATAATGATCCTTCAGGAGAAACATGAAATATATCCATGATTAGTACATTCTTAACATACACCATTGCTTAATGGAAGACTGCCTACTTAGAGTTTAATTATTATTTTAGTGAAGCAGTGAAAAAAAAAAAAAAGCAAGCCACAGGTTTAACAAGGCAACTGCCATGATTTTGAGGGAATTTTTTTCAAACTATTATTAACTTTGAGCATTAGTAATCATATACACTGGCCCCAAGTTATTAAAAGCATCTCTAACACATAGTGTGCATGATATTTGTTCCTAATCACTCTGTATAATATATTTCACACGGGGAAAGTGCTGGCAGATAGTTAATAGACTATAAAAAATTTTTGATAGTTGGATAAATGCTAGTGTGCTGTAATTTCCATCTCATCCTTATGAAATCAGAGCTTTAAAGGCACTGTTTTAATTTCCTGAGAATTCTTTCTGTATTCTACATTTGAAATGGGATAGAAAATGGCACTTGTGACAACATTTTAATTTTAAATTTGGGAAGAGTTATGCTGTTATAAAGGTAGCTATCATAAATTTTCTTTTAAAGATGCCTTGCATCAAACAGTGAAGGAGAGGGGAGAACTAGATGGTCATTTTTATGTCAAACACCACTAAATAGTTGTGATGTTCACATGAAGACTCTGACACTCAGATTGCACCTGCATAAAATAAAAATATTTGGTGATTTGTTTTTTAATAGTAAACTACAGAATGCAAAGTGGCCTAGATGAAAAAGGATTTTACCAAATTTATATATATATATGTATATGTTCTGAGTCACAAACAGGAGGAATATGGTGGTCAGTTCTTCACTTTAATTACTCAGTCCCACCTCTAGGGGAAATTACTACTTAGTTTAGTGCTATAAATTGCACTGCACTGAAAGCAGATTAGCATTCAAGAGTTTTATTCCAGAGGGTTCTTGATATGCATGTCTGCAAAAGAAAGGAATGGAAAAAGTGTGGGGCAAAAAGAACTTCAGCATAGCTTCAAGGAAGTCTAGGGAGTTTGGAAGATCTTTGACCTCTCAGAGCTGACCTGAGAGGAGGTTAAAAGGTTAGGTTTGAGAGTAGGGCGGTAGCACAGCAGGTTAAGCGCACGTGGCACAAAGCGCAGAGACAGGTTGAGGATCCTGGTTCGAGCCCTTGGCTCCCCACCTGCAAGGGAGTCACTTCACAGGTGGTGAAGCAGGTCTGCAGGTGTCTATCTTTCTCTCCCCGTCGTCTCTGTCTGCCCCTCCTCTCTCCATTTCTCTCTGTCCTATCCAACAACAACAATATCAATAACAACAACAATAACTACAACAACAAAAAAAACAAGAGCAACAAAAGGGAAAATAAATAAATATATAAAATTTTTTTTAAAGGTTAGGCTTTTGTATTCTGACTTCAATCAGTGATTGGATGTGGGCTACTCTAGAAAAGTTGCATAGTTTTGGGCAAGATCATTCTCTTTCACTGAAGCAACTCCTGAAAAGCAAGGGGGTGGTGGTGGTTGTGGCAGGACAGTATCTGCAGATTGTATGCAGGTCTCATTTCCTGTTTTTGAGGAAATAAGACTTTATTATTAATGGTATAAATGAGTTGCTCATTATAGCACCTCTCTCACACAACAAATAAAACATTTTATGCCAAATTACACTTTTAGCCTTCCTTTAATGATCCCTTTCAATGAATTCTCTATTCTTATTAGTCTGTTGTGTTAACTCTCTTCAAACTCACCTGTGTAAAATAAAGAAGTGAATAAGTGAACAGAAGACTGACTTAGGAACTAGATTAATTTGGAATCAAATTATTTCTCTGGCTTTTTCTCACTGTTGAATTATACTAATTCTGCTGAACTCCCTTTAGTTCAGATTCTGATTTTGTAAAATATAAATAGCAACGCTAACACATCTGAATAACTTGAATTCTTAAGGCAATATAAAGTTTGCAAAAGTGATCGCTCATGACAGAGCAACAAAAATGTATAACTGACTCAAATTTAAAAAAGCAATCATGTGATAAAAAGGTATAAGAGCAAAGTCGATACAGCTGCAGCTGCATTTGGAGTTTAAAGACTATCATGAAATTTCAATTTCACTCTAGTCCCCAGCTCTAGATACCCACTGTATGTGTTGACTTTTGTCATTTTCCAAATGCTAGTAAGATGATATAGTAGACTGGGTCACGTGATTCCTTTGCTCTTTCTTCTGATATAATACATCTGTATCCATGTCATAGTTTCATGACATTTGGTGTATACTTTCCGTTCCCTTGACTTTGGACTTAATCATGCAACTTGCACTGGCTAATAATTTGTCACTGGGCATGATAGTAGTAGAGACTTTATAAAGTGTATTCATGGGAGCTAGGTGGTGGTGCATCCAGGTGAGCACACATATTACCTACCACATGTGAGGACCTGGGTTCAAGTTCCAAGTCCCCACCAGCAGGGGGGTATGATTTATGAGCAGTGAAGCAGTACTGCAGGTGTCTTCCTTTTTCTCTTCCTCTCTCTCACTCTCCCCTCTGAATCTCTCTCTTTCTCCTATAAAACAAAGAGAAAAAATGGCTGCTGGGGGGAATGGGTTCACCATGCAGACAACAAATCATAGAGATAGCCCTAGTAGGAAAAACAAAGCAAAACAAAAAAACAAAAAATGCTTGCATGACTAGTCTTGTCTTGTGAGCATCTACCAGTCACCAAACGTATCACACAACAGCTGCTACTCCAAGGAGAATAACATGCATAATGAGTAGATTTGAACAAAAACTGTGGACAAACTGGAGGTCAGCACAGCCTAGTATAGACGAGAGACACAGTCAACCTATTGGCCAATGGTTGAAAAGTGAAAAGCTATTGTTCTAATCCACTGATTTTGGAGACAATTTGCTATATAGGATTATTGCAATAATGATTTCTTGACAAAGATGTCAGCAACTTCAGAAAACTATATACCTTCAACTTAAAATCTAGCAAAAAATAGAACTTACCTCCCCCCATTTATCAAAACTAGACTTATGTGATTAGCCTCAGGAGCTCTTGTTGACCTTGGTTAAGTAATGTGCTTACTTGTTACCCAGTTAAAGGTGTTAAAAAGACATGCAATGTTCTCACTGTTCAGATCCAAATAATAACTTCCCATTAGGAAGGGCTATTCTAGTTAGTACCAGAGTAAGATGAATGGGCACTAGAAAACCTCTCCTCCACCCCCAGAAATTTATATATTTTATAATATAAATTATTTTAACTTATCCCTCTTTTATTTTTGTTCAAGACCTTCTTTTTTAGAACTGAGTGCTCTCCTCTTAGGTCCTAGTACATGACAGGAGCAGAAGCCATATCTGAGAATTATAGGCAACAGCCTTGCAAGAAGTCATGGCCAAGGTGCAGAGGAAACCCACCCTGTAGCTACATTCAGACTACAATTGTGTTTGAAACAGGGAAGGCTGAGTTTCCAAGAATGCCCTGGGATGGAACAATGACTGGCTGCCAGCAGCTGTGAAGACAACTGGAGACCAGGAAGTGGGGTGGAGGGAGTAGAGACAAGGCAGGTGGTGGCTTTTATCTTTTCCACGCCTGGCAGGGCCCATTACTGACTGGCTGAATGTGCCAGTGCTAACTTTGCTTTCCTATTCAGAAAGGAAAAGAAAAATCAATAGGGTAAAGAGACCTCAACATAGGCTATATGAATACAAAGAGCTCTGCTCCTTCTTACTAGCTACAAATGTTCTAAGAACTACTGGGACATTCAATAAGGGCTTGGTAGCTTCCTGGGCACCATATTAATTCCGAACTATATCAAAAATGTTTTCTTTGTTCTAGGTAGTTTGTTTGAATGAGATGTTTACTATAGCTTGGGACCTGGATGTTAATTTACTTACAGGCACTTTTCAAATTAAAATAAACAGCCATGAAGTAGACTAATGTCTTCATGACTCTTCAATTCAAAGAAATAGAACTATGGCCAATTCAATACTGGACTGTAGTGGTCATGGGTTTATTATATTATTCTTAAACTTTAATATTTTTCTAGTAATTTCCCTTGTTTAATTCTTACTACCCATTAATAATTAATGAAAATTTCTAAATCTATTCAATCACTGTGAATCTGTGGGGTTCCTTCAGGTAGCAAGTAAAAAAAAAAAATCCATCAAAAAAGAATTTCCTATTTAGAGAACCAAAATATATAATGGTAGGAATTGGCAATAAGTAATGCTTAACAAACCATATTTTTCTATCTTGTCTCTGTCTTTTACTTAGCTTTATAGTATGGTTGTTCTTTCAGTCTTCATGTGACTATCAACAGCTCTATTTTAACTAATAATCAGGAGTATCCAGTCTGGCTAAGCCACAAAAAGTACTACATTTACTGCGATAAAAATACATGGCTAACAATAAACCAAACACTTTGTCTAAGGGGAGGGGAAATGATAGTAAGCTTAAACACATTGGAATTTCTCCATGCAGGTGCAGAAAAAGGAGATAAATTAAACACTTGTCACATGTATAACAATGGCAAGAGATGAATTTCCAAAGGAAATCTCCAGTAATGTTACAAGAAGAAAGCTTAAAGAACTGTCATGAGACAATGGGTGGCTTACGTTCTGAATCAATAGATAAGTGACTTCACTCTCTTTGTAGATTAATCATACCTTTCCAAAGTGCTTCCCTGAGAATATGGTTAAGAAAAAATAGCAAGGAGTACTTGAGGAAACATAAAGTTCTCAATTTATTTACCATTACTGAGCCTTAAATGTATGAACATATAGTACACATATTGAATAATAGAGGCAGGGTTTGCTTACTGATATGGAAAAGTTATTATGAACATAAAATAATAATTAAAAAGGCAAAGAGGACATTTAGTAAAATAACAATAATAAAATAAGATTATCTTCATGTCTCTCTCACTTTAACCCTTCCTCTCCTGCTCTCCCTCCTCCAAATCTCTATCTTTCTTCTTGCCTCTCTTTTTTTCACCACATAAAAATATCCATTGAAGGACTTCACTGAATGGCAAAACTACTGACCCCAAATGACACAATGCCTCAGATCACAAAGTGGTGTCAATTCACAGGTGTCAGAGGAGTTAAGAGGCCTATAGACAAGGCACACACAATGCCTGTCAATCCTCATGAGAGAGCATAGGTGAAAGGGCCTGAGTTGAACATTAATCCATTTTGGATCTGCCTGTCTCACAAGGAACTGGCTGTCACTAGCATCAAAGAGCATAGCTTCTTTCTAGCTTTATATGTGGTCGTGTAGTCCTCCGCATTCTTAGAAGATGTCAATCCTAAGTAAGTACACTAGAGTCGGATTCACTCAGTGAATCTTTGAGCAGACCCAGGAGACAAATATATCTTAAATGGGCACTCAACTCATCATACATTAGGTGTGAACTTTTCCGGGAAGCTGATGACACAAACAAGACACTGACAGATTCAGCAACAGATTCACTGATACCTTTTCAAAGAAAAAAAAAAAAAAAACCTGTAGGCTAATGAACTTCCAAGGTTATTGTTATTGTCATCTATATATTGCATTTCCTTTCTACTGTTAAAAATATAAACCCCCCAAACAATGTCAACGCAGATAAACACATTCATTGACAGTTTATGAATTAATAAAAACAAGTGTAATTTTAAAAGAAATTCAAAGAAGAAAAAAAAAGGAATATCTGCCACCCAAGTTTGGAATGGATGGACTTAAGGCTAATCACTGTTTAAGTAAGTGTAAGTGGATGCACTTACCTATAGCCACGCCCCTTCATTTGGGTAAGTTCCTAAAAAGGAGGGCATATCAGGACTGTAATTACTTGACACTAGAAAGGCATAATGTTATAAGGGGAAAAATAATTTTTCAAGTAAAGGATAATGAAAAGTCAAGAAAGAGTTTTCTTTTACTATGTGCTTCTGCTTTGTGGGAAGATGATGGTGGCTTAGCAAATATTTTGTGGAAGATTTTAAGAAGACTATTGAGCTATATGAATGGTGGCATGGTGCTTTACACTCTTTGGCTGGTGTTGATTTTCTAAAATAAGGTTTTACTTAAAACTGGGGAAATGGGTGATGTTATTTCTCCTTACAAGTCTCACAAAGCTCACACTTCAAACACATTTTTTTTTTCCTTTCTACTTTTCCCCTTGCCACTTCTGGCTATCATTATGGCATGCCTCTCTATAGTGTGGTAAATTCTGTAGAAGAGCATATTGTTTTTGGATTTATAAATGTTTGAACTCTCCAATCTGAAGTTATAGCATCTTGTGAGTTGTTTTTATAAAATTGAGGTTAAAACAACAAAGGAAATATAATCTTGCCAACAACACTGGAACCAGACACCTTATATATTCTACAAAGAAGAAAGAATAAAAGCACTTGCTTCTAAATTGAAATTTGGTTGGAAGTCAGGAGGCAAATTTTCAGGAAGCAATCATAACAAAGTTGAAACAATGTATTCAGTGAAAGAAAATATGAGAGAACAGTAAGAGATCCCTGTGGTTGAAAAGGTGGAAAGCATTTAAGATGCTTAAAATGGAAGGAATTTAACATATCTTCCATCTCAAGATATTTAAGTTTCTTAAAAGCCAGAGAAAATATGGCTTGATTGTAATAAAAACCAAAAGAGGAATTTTAAGCTTCATGTCACTCTATGGATTTGGAGATAATAATTGTTTATGTAACTAGGCATCTTTCACCTGAGTCTAGAATAGCAAGTGTAAGAAGACACATAGGTTATTGTGTAGGTGAATCTAAGGTTATTATGGTAGGCACCAATACAATATGACTCCTATCTTTAAAAGAAGGAGAAATGTTGACAGAGAGACAGGAAATAAGGTGAATACCACATGAAGATGAAGAACTGCAGTGAGGAATCTACAAGTCAAGATAATCCAAAGAGTGCCTTCAAGCCATCAAAAACTGGAGAACAAATCATGATCCTTCTACAAGTCACAGGGCATATGACACTATTGAAATAACATCCTGGGGAGTCCCAGCGGTAGTGCAGCGGGTTAAGCGCAAAGTGCAAAGTGCAAGCCCCCAGCTCCCCACCTGCAGGGGAGTGAAGCAGGTCTGCAGGTGCCTGTCTTTCTCTCCCCCTCTTCCCCTCCTCTCTCCATTTCTCTCTGTCCTATCCAACAACAACAACAACAACAACAACAATAACTACAACAATAAAACAAGGACAACAAAAGGGAATATATATATATATATATATTTATGTATATATATAAAGAAGTCTTCGAAATAACATCCTGATTTTAGATTTTATTTCCTAGAACTATGAACCAAGATTATTCTGACCAAAGTCCTATCTGGGAAACTATTATAAACCCCTAAAATTTTCTTTACTGTAAAGCAAAAATTTAGTAATTAAGTAGCAATTAAAGTTTAATTGTTCCCTTCCATACACATTTACCACGAAGATTATATTTATATTGGGGCTCACTTATTAAACATATAAAACGCCTTTAACATCTGTCATTTTTATTTGATGCAACTAACATAATGATAACTACTCATTGTTTCTTGCTTTATTTATTTATTTATTTAATGCCTCCAGGGTTATCACTGGGTCTTGGTGCCTGCACCTCAAATCCACTGCTCCTGCAGGCTATTTTTTCCCTTTTGGAGAGAAAGACAGACACCTGCAGACCTGCTTCACCACCTGTGAAGCAACCCCCCCTCAGGTGGGGAGCTGGGGACTCAAACCTGGGTCCTTACACCAGTCCTTTTACTTTGCGCCATGTGCACTTAACCCACTGTACTATTGCCCGGCTCCCTTATTTGTTTATTTTTACCAGAGCACTGATAAACTCTGGCTTATGGTGGTACAGAGGATTGAACCTGGGACTTCAGAGCCTCAGGCATGAGAGTCCCTTTGCATAACGATTATGGTATCTACCCCTACCCTTTCATTCCATTTACTGTTAGCTTTATTTTATTTCTCTCTACACAATGAAGCAAACAGTAAGACCCATAAGGACAAGGAGGAATATTTTTTCTGTTTTTCTCATTGATAGACTCTGAGTGATTATCACATATCTACACATCAACAGTTCAGTAAGTACTTGCTGTATGGCTTAGCATACTGACATATAGGAGAATCTTAAAGCACAAATAACAAGATCGAATTTAGACAACAGAGCAGTATGAAGAGATGTGACAGAGCAGGAAAGAATGAAGAAATTGTTAGGGAGAAAGACTTTAATTTGCATCTCTACATTTTAAGGAAGGAGAAATTGTCAGAAATAAATTATAACTGAGTTGCCTGCAACATGGGAAATAGAACAGTTACTGAATCAATCTAAACCATCTTCAATAACTGAAGAGCAGAAGTTTGGTTTGCTTATCCTGAATAAATAACAAAGGAACAGTTGGTTGTCACCATGTGACTTTGCAGACCAGCCTAACCATCAGGCTGGACGTTGGGGCCTATATAATGGGGTAAGAAGCTCAGAAGAGGTTGGATTGGGACTCTGGCTCCCAAGCTCCACATGATATTGTGGATGCATTTGATTTGACATTTGGCTTGAACAAATAGACTTTATTCCTCCTTAGTACCAATATTAGATAGTAATTGATGAAAGCTGGATAAACTGAGGTGTTTATCAAAGACTTTTATATTTTCTAAGTGATATTTCAGTGGGACTCCTTTCTCCAGGGAGGGTGAGCTGAGAAAGCATTGCTTCCCTGAATAGTTGTACACATTATCCTTTTTTATTGTAATCCTGATTTCTGTTGTTCTTTCCTCTGTACTACAAAGAATAAGAAATATAGGGAAAACAACACCCTGTAGTTCTTTCACCTATTTGCTATGAGAGATTAGCCAAAGCCTTTGTGAAGTTTAATTTCATATTACATAAATAATGGGGAAAAATAAAATACAATGAATACAACCCCTAATACTCGACACAATTATCACAAAAAGTAATATAGACTAAGAGACAAAGTTTAAGTGAAAATTTTAAAAAAGTGACAGCATAGCATATTTCAATGTTTCTATGATAAACTTTTTTTAATTGGAAGAATTAATAGTTTACAGTAAATAGAGTTGTTGGTCATTATAGAGAATAAAGAGGTGAGGAGAACTGTAACCAATTGCCAGGGCCCTAAGATTAGGTATAATCTAAGATGAAGAGAAAGTAACCACAGCTATTCGCCACACAGTTGATCAGAAGAGGTCAGGTGTTAACACACACATGAGACACCCCTAGTTAGGACAGTGTCAAGTGTGTGTCCCATCCATCCCAAGCTTCAAGGAGTATTTATTTGTAAAACATATGCATTATATGTCATTGTTCAGACAAATCAGCAGGTAGTTATATATTACATAGACAAAGATCAGAATATATTTTTTTCACTATTTTATTTATAAAAAGGAAACATGGACAAAAACCATAGGGTAAAGGGGGTACAATTCCACGCAATTCCCACCATCAGAACTCCATATCCCATCCCCTCCCTTGATATCTTTCCTATTCTTTAAGCCTCTCAGAGTATGGACCCAAGGTCATTGTGGGATGCAGAAGGTGGAAGGTCTGGCTTCTGGAATTGCTTCCCGACTGAACATGGGTATTGACAGGTCGATCCATACTCCCAGCCTGTCTCTGTCTTTCCCTAGTGGGGTGGGTTCTGGGGAATCGGAGCTCCAGACATATTGATGGGGTTTTCTGTCCAGAGAAGTCTGGTTTGCCTCATGCTAGCATCTGGAACCTGATGGCTGAAAAGAGAGTTAACATACAAAGCCAAAAAAAAGTGTTGATTAATCATGAACCTAAAGGCTGGAATAATGCAGATGAAGAGTTCTGCGGGGGCTGGGAGAGGTGGGGGGTCCTCAATTTTGTAGATAGGTAGTAGGTATATTTTAGTTATAATCCAAAGGGCCTGTATCTACACTAGTTTGTTCATTTGTTTTTTTCCTTGAGCCTGAAATCTGATATGCAGGTGAATCCAAGTCATTGTCTGGGCAGATGATGTCATGGCTGGAAAAAGGACCAGAAAGCTGGATCAGAGAAGAGAGTAGCTCCTAAATATAGGTAAGGTGTATAAATATTGATAACTGTAAACCCCATTGATTTGATATGCAGAATACATTTCTATTGGAGAAAATATCAGGGTAAGAGTGCTTAAAATTATCATTATTGGGAGATGGGCGGTAGCGCAGCAGATTAAGCGCACATGGTGCAAAGCACAAGGACCTGAGTAAGGATCCTGGTTTGAGTCCCCAGCTCCTCACCTGCAGGGGAGTTGCTTCACAGGTGGTGAAGCAGGTCTGCAGGTGTCTACCTTTCTCTCCCCCTCTCTGTCTTCCCCTCCTCTCTCCATTTCTCTCTGTCTTATCCAACAAAGATGACATCAATAACTAACAATAATAACTACAGGAATAAAACAAGGGCAACAAAAGGGAATAAATTAATAAAGTTAAAAAATATCATTATCCAGATGCCAGATATCATACTGTCTTCTTCTTCTTTTTTTAGTCATATTCTTTTGATGCCATAAAATATTCCAAGTATCCCATGTAACAATCTTTAGACACTTAGAGCAGCAACCAGACATTCAGATTTATGGGTGCTCACTGTGGCAATCCAACCCTCTACTGCCCGTCGGCAGAGATCTCTGAAATATCCAGACTTCACCTTAGAGAATAATTTTGTGATAACAGGACAGAGCCTGTAACACAGGCCTCATGATATATTAGCCAAAGGAATGTACTTTGTAGACAAATAACATATTTTGCAAACATAGATGCAAAGATAACAATCAGTAGGATTTCTAATAATATGTATCAGGAAGTCTGAGATCAGAAAACTTCTTCAACAGGTGATAAACTTCTTTTTTTTTTTTGCCTCCAGGGTTATTGCTGAGGCTCAGTACCTGCACCATAAATCCACTGCTCCTGGAGGCCACCCCCCCCCTTTTGTTGCCCTTGTTGTTGTAGCCTTGTTGTGGTCCTTATTGTTGTTGTTGATATCTTTCCTTGTTGGATAGGACAAAGAGAAATCGAGAGAGGAGGGCAAGATAGAGAGGGGAGAGAAAGACAGACACCTGCAGACCTTCTTCACCACTGAAGGACTTCCCTGCAGGTGGGGAGCTGGAAGCTCGAACTGGGATCCTTATGCCGGTCCTTGCGCTTTGCACCACCTGAGCTTAACCAGCTGCACTACCGCCTGACCCCCAGGTGATAAACTTTTTAAACTCAGTATAATAGTCTCAGGAAATAGCTCATACAGTAAAACATATACTTTGCTGTACATGAGGTCCCAATTTCCAACCCTAACACCAAATGAGAACATCATAGATGGCAATGAAAAAACTACATGAACTTTGGAACAGAGCTATGGTGCTTCCTCTCTCTCTCTCCTCTCTCTCTCTCTCTCTCTCGTCTCTCTCTCTCTCCTAAAAAAAATAAAATAATATATTAAAGAAAAAATAATCAGGGTGGGGGGTGCACACCCAGTTGAGCACACACTTTACCACATGCAAGGACTGAGTTCAAGCCCCAGGTCCCCACCTGCAGGGGCCAAGCTTTATGAATAGTGAAGCAGGGATACAAGAATCTCTCTCTATCCCTCTTTATATCCCTCACCCTTCTACAGTAACAACTAAAAAGGAAAAAAAAAAAAAAAAAGGAAAAATTGGCATCCAGGAATGGTAGATTGGTACTGCAGGCATCAAGCCCTAGGGATAAACCTGGTGGCAATAAAAAAATAAATTAATTAAAAACAAACAAATAATCAAAGAAAACTCTAATGGCCCAGGAGGTAATGTGGTAGATAAATCACTCTCAACATGTGGTCCCAAGTTGAATCCCCAGCACAAAATTGAGCTGTTTAAATATTAGTCAAGGAAGGGCACCATGCTAAATATGAATTAAGCACAATATTGTAGTACAAACTGGCCCAAGAGGGAACTAGAGAGAAACCCAGATGAGGTCAGAAGAAACTGAAGCTTAAAAAAATATTTTTATGCACAGGGTTTCAAGGTTCCAAATTCAATCCCCAAAAGCACCAAAGAGATGTTCTTATGAGAGGTAATTCTAGGGTTCTCTGGTAACTGGCATGAGAACTACAATCAAAAGGACCTTATGATAGGGGACCATGAGTGAATTCTGGCCAAATTTGGGCAAGTACCTAAAGATATGTGAACCACTGAAGAAGATATAATGGAATCAAATTTCCACTACTGCATCAAAATACTTGTTCCGTGTGTGCACAGCTTTAACACAAAAGCAATTTTACTCTGATATAAAATGTATGGTATGTGAAACAGCTCTCTAACAACAAGAATTTCAATTAAGTAGAACATACCAGCCTTGTCTATGTGAGATAAACTAGATCTCACTGTTGTTATACTCATAAACTCCCACTTGAACAAGTCTGTACACAAGACACTTGGAAGTTCCCATGAAACAAACAGATGCCTTGGGCTTCTGCAGGTGAATTTAGTCATTATCATATTATTACACTGATGAAAGATGTGCTAAAAGTCAACCCACTGTAATAAGAAATTCCTGTCTCTTCCATTTTGTCAATAACATCTGCCATAAGATACAAAGGGTTTTCTTCTGAAGGAAGTTTTTTCAACAGTTGTTTTTCTATCTGAAGGTGATTTTTTATTTAGCAGAATAACCAAGAAGTCTTTGAAACTTAAGATCTCATTAGTTATACCGATACATCATTACATCATTTACATCTAGATTTTCATCACAAACACATACATTGTTCTTCCATCCAGAGAGACAAAATAAATCTCAATAGCAATCCTTAAATTCGTCCTTACTCCTCACAATATTCTGACACTGAGGGGAAACTGCCAGAAAGGAAGGTTTGAAGATATGCCTACAAAATTTTATAGATCAGAGTAAATGCTTTAAAAAGTTTTCACAAAAATGGAGCACTGGGACTTCTACTATCTACATTGGTGAATAAAACACATTGAAGAGTAAATAGTTTAAATACAAATCTACCCATAATTATCAGCACATATAGTTTTCATTTTTGTAATAGTCAAAGACTTCCAAAATTATAGACAGTTTATTTGTGTGTGTACCTTCTTTGTGGTTGACCTGAAGTTTAAGGGTATAAGAACAGTGATTTTAATTGTTACTTAACAATGAAAGTTAAAACTAAATTGAGAATATTTTTAGGGCCAGCTAGGTAAATCACTTGGGAAGGTGACTACTTTGCCATGTGCTTGATTCATGCTATAGCCTGACACTCAATGTACCCTCAGTGTTTCTCTCTCTTTCACTGTTCGAAAATTCTATCCAAAAATGTTAGCTCAGAATAGTGAGGATCCTTTGGTGAAACAAGGGGAAGTGGGAGGGTGGAGGGGCAAAGGAAGAGATAGGGAAGGGGAGAGAAAATGAAGCAGAAGAGTAAGGGAAGGAGAAAAGGAAAGGGAGGAGAAGAGAATAGGGAAGAGCTAACTTTAGTGGGTAAACACGAAAAGTCTATGTGAATAAATGTCTGTGTGTATATCTATAATTACCTCACTAACTGGTAGTATTCTCACTTCAAAAAAAATAACCAGGGGGTGGGAGATAGCATGATGGTTCTTCTTCTAGCATTTGCCAGCATGATGGTTATGCAAACAGACTCTAATGCCTAAGGCTCCAAAGTCCCAGGTTCAATCCCCCACACCATAAGACAGAGCTGAGCAGTGCTCTGGTCTCTCTCTCTCTCTCTCTCTCTCTCTCTCTCTCTCTCTCCCCTAAAGAAAATAAAAATATATTAAAGGAAAAATAATCAGGGTGGGGGGTGCACACCCAGTTGAGCACACACTTTACCACATGCAAGGACTGAGTTCAAGCCCCAGGTCCCCACCTGCAGGGGCCAAGCTTTATGAACAGTGAAGCAGGGATACAAGAATCTCTCTCTATCCCTCTTTATATCTCTCACCCTTCTACATTATCATCATGGTTCAAAAATAATTTATTTCAGAAGACATGAATTAAAATTTTTTTAATATTTATTTATTTCCTTTTGTTGCCCTTGTAATTATTGTTGTTGTTATTGATGTCTTCGTTGTTAGGACAGTAAGAAATGAAGAGAGGAGGGGAAGACAGAGAGGGGTAGAGAAAGATAATTACCTGCAGACCTGCTTCACTGCCTGTGAAGTGACTCCTCTGGGGGGGGGGGGGTGTTTTGAACTGGGATCCTTGTGCTGGTCCTTGCGCTTTGCCACCTGTGCTTAACCCGCTGCGCTACCACCCGACTCCCGATTTAAGGTTTTTTTTTTATATTTATTTCTTTTTGTTGCCTTTTTTATTGCTGTAGTTATTTTTGTTGTTACTGATGTCACTGTTGGATAGGACAGAGAGAAATGGAGAGAAGAGGGGAAGACAGAGAGAGGGAGAGAAAGACAGACACCTGCAGACCTGCTTCACCTCCTCTGCAGGTGGGGAGCCAGGGCTTGAATCGGGATCCTTAATGCCCTTGCACTTTGCGCCATGCGCGCTTAACCCACTGCGCTACCGCCCTACTCCCGAATTTAAGAGTTTTTAACCTTTGTTTTCAAATTGAACTGAAAATAAAAATCATGTTACAATGCACTATAAGCCAATGACAAACTAGTAATAGTAATACTACACACACATATATATGTATACATATACATATATATTATTTATTTTATGACTAAGAAAGTAGAGCAAAGTTCTATTCTGACATATGTGGAACTAGGTATTGGACCCAGGGCCTAATACAAGTCCTGCACTCTGTTCACTAAGCCATCTCTGACTGCAATCGTTGGTACATTTTAAATACTCCCACATACACGTTTGATCTCACATTTTCATTATTTCACCATTCATATTTCTCGTTTTCATTAAGATAGAGAGAGGGATAGGGGCCAGGTGGAGGCCCACCTGGTTTGAGCCCCCAGTCCTACCTGCAGGAGGAAAACCTGACCAGTGGTAAAGCAGTACTGCAGGTGTCTCTCTGAGGTGTCTCTCCTTCTCTATGTCTCCCTTCCTCTCAATTTCTGGCTGTCTCTATCAAATAAATAAAGATAATTTAAAAATTAAGGAAAAAATAGAGATGGGGGAGAGGAGAGAGACATTATAGCGTCTGGGTTTCTTCCCATGTCATAGCAGCTCCCATGTGGCGCCACAACTTAACCTGGGTGGCACACTTGGGAAGACAACTGTTCTACCCAGTGAGTTATCTTTCTGACCCTTAAACACACGCTAAGCACAGATACTCATTCAGAGTTTGACTCTGAATTGACTATTCCACTGTAAACATTTCAGAGGAAAATAGGACAGGAGTAAGTCATCACTAGACAGCATCAGACAACAAATATGATAGGAGAGTGTTGCGCTAGTCACCTCTCATCCTTCAATGACTGGTGAAATGAAGGAGAAAATTAAAGGCCTGACTACTCAGTTCCATATATAACTGAGTGTTAATTGTACCCAGACAAAAACACAGTAAGAGGTGATCTGGTAGTTTATCAGACAAGTTTTTACTGACAGTTGTTAATAGTCTAAAAGTGTTCTGGGTCCCTTTCTATCCAAACACCCATTTTATATTACTGCTGAGAATTTTTATCTATCAGTCTAACCCTGTCTGTTTAGGACTGAGCCATGGTTTTTCAGATCACAGTATATATCAGACTTCATGTCTTCTTACTTTATAATTTTCGCCAGGCTCTGATGATGATGAGAAATCATGGTATGATAAAGTGAAGGTCAAATAGGGGACTTTTTTGCAGTACAATTTTGTAATCATATATAACTTTAATCAAAACAATACATTTTAAAAGTATTAAAATTTTATAAGAATGTAAGGAACAGAAAAATCAGCATATGAATTATTCATCTTTGTTAAATTTTAATACTTGGCATGTTACTTTTAGGAATATTCATTGAAATATAATACATAAACAAATTGCAAATTTCATGGCTAGATGGACCACTATCAAATAAACACTGCCATGTATCTAACTTTATCCCATCTATCTTCAAGTTTAAAATTGTAAATATGAGTCCATGGGATAAGTAAAAATTATATGTAAATAATATCTATGTTCTCTAATACATTAGCTCACAATGAAGCTCAGCATTGATTTGCCAAATGTGTTTTGTATGTATAATTATCTACTAAGAAGTCATATACACAGTATATATGAATAAAAGCATTATAATTCAGTTTTTCCACTTGTTAGATATTTGATTTATAATCAAAACTCTCATCTGAATAAAGGAATAATCAAGTATGAATCATAAGGAAGCAGTATTTGCATTATTAATTAGATTCATTACCTAGAAAGATTGTAATCAGCAATAGTGTAAAACAAATGTGTCAATGGTTTTTTCACCAACTTCAAATTACAAAATCAGTTTCAGGCAGAGCCAGTAGGAAATAATACTCGTGAACTATTTTTCATCCTCTGTATCCACTTCTACACTACCCTATTTTTTTGCTTAGAAAGGTTGAACCCCTCTGTTGACTTATTTTTTTAAGAAAAATTTATTTTTTTTAAAAAATTATTTTTTAAAAAATGAACCTATTATTTTACTAAGCAACAAAATACCCCAAATGGGAAAACCCTACCACAATCCATAAGACCACCCCCATTCTCAGTGCCTATTCCCCACCCCCAGTTATATCAGGGGTTGTCCTTCCAAGGTCCACTTCTGTGTAGGTCACTGATGTCTGCTGTCCCAGCCAGAGAAGAGTTCCAATGCTGAGGTGACCTTGGGGCAGAGTCCTGTTGCAGATGGAAGGATTCAATATAAAGAATCTGCTTTGGGTGTGTGATGTTGGCAGGGGTGGGCTTCACCCCAGGCTTCACACGCTTGGTGGAGATTGATGTGAAGAAGGCAGGCTGGAAGTCAGGAGGCCATGGGAGAGCGGGAAGCAGGGCTGCTCTGACCCACAGAGCAAGTTAGGAACACGCAGGACATGGCTCCTTAGCTTGAGGCAGATGTCTGGATGTGTGCAGGTGCAACTTCTCCAGTGTCAGAAGCTCCTCCTGCATCCTCACCAGTTCCTGCTTCTGCCTGGCCTTCACACCCTGCTCCTCCCTTAGCTGCTGAATTAGAGATGCCACCTCCTGCCATAGGTGCATTTTGGTGCTCTCTGCCTGGTGGCAAGCACCCCAAAAGTGGAGGCAGGCAAGGGCAAAAGCCGCCTGATGGGCTTGGACCTTTTGCAAGGAGGCCTGCATTTTGACTAACTTCTTCTCTGAAGCCCAGACCTTCTCGATGAGCTCACATTTTCTCTCAATCTCGGTTGCCAGCATGGTGGCCAGTGCCTTCTGCCGTCTCACATAGAAGTGGCTCTGAACAGACCGCACAAGTCTGTAGACTAGAAAGATGCCCAGCAGCAATCCCACTAAGAGAACGCAGCACAGCACCTCCTCCTGAACCCCTGAATGCCAGGGTCCCACAGCACTAGGCAGTAGGCCCACCACTGCCAGCACCTTCACCAAGAGAGGCCCAAAGACAGGAGCCATCATGGCAAATATCCCTCCACAGCTCTGCTTCATAGCATCTGGCCAGTCTCCCTGGACACCCCAGACACAACAAGAACTGCGGAACTCCCCCACATTCTGCCTGGAATCCCCAGCAGCTGACATTCTGGATGTGTCAGTTGGGTGGTCAGTGTAAAGAAGGAACTAAAGTGGGATCCTCTCTTTATGCTTGATGGTTACTCTCCCCTCTTACTGACGTACATCAATGGAGAATTCAAATCCAGTGACAGGGAACAGTGCTAGATGTGGGAATGGACCAAGAGCTACACCCACAATCCTAAGGTTTGTTACTAGGTGAATCATAATCCTGAACACACCAAGTCAACCACTGTCACTTTTTTCTGTGTTATCAACATTTTAAATTATTTTGAAAGATTACTTTTTTAAATGATTCTATTATAGTCATTTATTTATTTAATTTTAGATAGAGACAGACATAACAAGATCATCACCCTGGTACATGTAGTGCTGAGGTCTGAACTCAGGATCTCAGGCTTTCAATTCCAAAGCTTTATCCACTGTGCTTACCTCCCAGGTCATAATTACAGTTTTTTCCCTAAAATCATTTAAAGAAAATTTTTAAAAGTCACAGTTAACTGTGTAATGCCCCCTGCCCCAAGTTAACTTCAGATTGCCAGAAGACCCCCTTCTATCTTTAGCAACTAAAGAATGAGGAAATATGTTAAAATATTATTTTTCTGTTACTAGGCATTAAGACTATATTGTAACTCCAGAATCACTCAACAAATGGGGAAATTGGAGGAGGGATGTTGACATGAGACTTGTCTCTAGTGTGTGTGTATGCCAACATAGTTTGAGCAGTACTTGATTCTGTAGAGTCTGTTCTTGGGATGACTTCCTTTTCTCTTTTTTTTTTTTTTTTCTTATCTTTTTCTTTCTTTCCTTCTGACTTTCTTTCTGTCTTTATTCCTCAACACCAAAGGTTATAGCTGGAGCTTGTTGCTAGTACTAAGAATCCACAGCAACCGGTAGCCATTTTACCTTTTTTTTTTTACCTTTGTATTTTATTTGATATAGTTTTTGCCATCTTGAGTTCTGCTAGATGAGAACAACAGTTCTTAGAAAATAGATGAAAACAAAGGTCAAGAACATTTTTTTTCTCAAAAAAAAATAAAGAAAAAAAATTTTTCTTCCCTAACCCACTCCTTCCTCCCCATTTATTATTTTGGCACTAGATATATCTCAAAGATCTCTTTCCTTCTACTTGCAAAAGGTTCTGAATTTTTACCTTTGTTCTTTTATTGATTTCACTGAGCACTAACTATGTTCGGATATAATTCTAGTTGCTCTATAGCTAAGTGTTAAGAAAAAACATTGGGCCCGGTCATGGCACACCTGGTTGAGTGCATATACTACAGTGCACAAGAATCAAGCCCCTGGTCCCTACTTGCAGGGGGAAAGCTTTACAAGTGGTGAAGCAGTGCTGCAGGTGTCTCTCTATTTCTCTCCCTCTCTTTTCACCCTCTTGATTTCTGGCTGTCTGTATTCAATAAATAAAGATAATAAAAAAAATTTTAAAAACATATGTATGGATGTAAACATAAGTGGATTTGTACACATACCTCTCAGTATATTTGTTTATTCAGTTCCTAAAGCAGCTCTCAAATAGCCTCCCTCTACCTATAGTGAAGGCAATATAATTACTTTTTGATAATTCAACTAGATATATTTTGGTATTTACATTATCTCATGTAATTAAACTCTGAAGATTAATATCATATTTTAATCACACTGAAAGTTAAAAAAAATATAAATGTATTCCGATCACTTGATAGAGAAAATAATTATTTCACAGATTAACACCACCCTCATCTATCTGTTTCCTAATTTAAAACCTGTGTATTTAGCATTTCTTCCAACTCTTAAAAGTTCAATCTCTAAAACTAATGTATTTTACTAAACCTTCACTTAAGCTGTCAGTTAAGGAAATAAGTCTTCAATTGTTGACAGACTAGAGCATTTAGTCATTTCACAGGAGACTTTTATTGCTTCATTTTTTCCCCCCTGTGAAATAACACATTTATTTTCTATTATCTGGGCAGCATGGCAATAAATCATTAACTTTAGGCATGAGCTAAACATAAATTATTTTTTTGCTTCTAATTTTGTTATCTCTATCTAGACTGGATGGCAAAATGTTTTTGTGAAGTATAATTTTTTTCATGAGCAGTATTAAATACTGTAAATATACACAGAAAATGGGACCTTATTAAACACAGGGCATAGATCCTTGAAGTAGAATATTCACTGGTTTTGGCAAAACATTTACCTTAAAAGCTTACTCAAGGGGGCACAGACTTCTATGAAATTTAAAGGTAGTTGACCTAAATATGGTAGTAAAGGTCCCTACCTCATACAATTTTTTAACCTCTATAGTAGATAACATCTGGTTGCATGTAATCTGAATTCATATGAAATCCCAATGTAAACAAATCCACCAATAGCAAATGGCAGGTAAGCATTCCACTGGCTTTAGATAATTGAAACCATCTTCTAAAAAATTGCCTTCAATTACCAGGCTCCAGGAAAGAAAAAGACAGCTCTGGCAAAGTACCAGAAAAGGCTACAGTGGGTATAAGGAGAAAAAGGAGAATAGAAAAGCATAGAGAGTAAGTGAATGAGTGAGTGAAGAAGTGAGTGAAAGTAACATTGAATCTATTTTTCCAAAATGTAATAGAATATAATTAAATATTCTACAGTACTAGTAGGGCAAGTTGGTTAACTCCACACTCACAAAGATAATCTTTGGAAACATGTAACTGGAATCTAGAAAATCTGTCATTTGCTTCTACTTCAGATTCTTGCTTTCAAGCACTAGTATCTCTTAGACAACACATGCAAAATGTGTTTTTTAAATGTGCCTTTCAAAAAACAAAAATCAGAAACTTCATAATCTTCAATTTCTTAACTAACATTTAAAAATATAACTTGCCAGCATGCATGTGAACAATTACTTATAAACATTTAAGTATATATTTTATTTTTAAAGTTATGAACTAGATATAAGACTAAAGCATCTTAATTATTCCAGTTTATAGATTTTATCGCATTAAAGGTATGAAATCTCTCTTATGAAAAGTTTATCCTATCATTCAAACCTTTTGATAACCTTTTCTCTAATAACTGATCTTTGGGAATGGTGAAAGAAAGAATTTTCTTAAATCCTCTTATATCTTAAAGGTCATATGAAGTCAGGAAAAATCCATAACATTATTTTAGGTTAGTCATATATTGCAAAAGTAAACTTGTCAATCCCTTTGTCAACATATTGTTGTATCATCAATGATAATAATTTATTGGTAGGAATTTGAAGCATCTGGCAGAGAAAATAAATTGACCTTTTATTATTTTTTTCAAAAAAAAACAACTCTTGGGGGTGGAGGAGATAGCATAATGGTTTTGCAAACAGATTCTTATGCCTGAGATTCTAAGGTTCCAGGTTCAATCCTCCAGACCACCATAAACCATAGCGGAGCAGTACTCTGGTAAAATAAATAAATAATAATTAACGAGGGGAGCTGTTTAAGAGGTGGGATCTGGAGCTGGCGCTGCGCGGGCCTGGCAGAGGTGGAGGGGCCGCGGGGCTGCAACGCCCAACCAAAGGACAACGGAAGTGACCAGAGCTGCCTACCAAAATGAACTCGCTGGAGCAAGCAGAAGACCTCAAGGCTTTTAACAGGCGATTCACTGAATATATATTCATTGTTTGCAACCTGCCATTGGGCATCAGAGAACGCTGCTTATAGTGGTGTCTGTCTCTACAGCTACTGAGGCCTGGAAATGGCTAATAGATCCAGAGACACAAAAGGTATCCTTCTTGACATCATTGTGAAATCATCCACTTTTCACCATTAGTTGTATTACCCTAATACGTTTGTTCTTTGCTGTAATACACAAGAGATAGTGGCACCGTCAATGTATCCTTTACTCAGGTCTAATTTGATTCGATGAGGAAATGAAAGGGTCTTCTCAGTGATCCAGGTGTTGTTGGAAAATTTACTTCTGAAATAATAAATTTTCCTTTGACTGCATTTATCAGAATAGCTGTTCGATGTCAAACTGTACTAGCAGAATACAATATGTCTTGTGATGTAAGTATTTTGTTGTTGTTGTTGTTGTTGTTGTTGGGAATTGTTGATATGTGTAAAAGAACTGAAATGTTTTGGCTTAAGTAAAACACATTTTAATAAAATTAAACAAACTATTATTTTCTAATTGAAATGTCAGAACAATGTTAACTTTTGGGTTGTTGGAAAAGTCGTGCCACATTTTTGCATAGAAAAACACAATATATTAAAGCTAAAAAAGTCTAAAGGAAAAGGAAAGATCCACATAAAAAATACATAGTCATTTGTCTTCTTGATTGGTCCCTCTTTCTCATGTTAATGGTTTGGTTATTTTGTAGTTTTCCATTTTAACTAGCTCCTACTTCTATGACCAGTAGTTAAAGCTTTTCTTTTTTTTTTTT
This sequence comes from Erinaceus europaeus, assembly GCF_950295315.1. Classification (NCBI taxonomy): domain Eukaryota; kingdom Metazoa; phylum Chordata; class Mammalia; order Eulipotyphla; family Erinaceidae; genus Erinaceus; species Erinaceus europaeus. The sequence continues at coordinate 59,550,425 of NC_080162.1, forward strand.
TGAGTGTCCTAACAGCACCCTGGCATCCTCAAAAAGAAACACAGTACTATCTTCTCATCCCATCTTATTATGTTATAATGGTGTTCAAGTGAAAAAACTATACATGACAGCTGGCACCATTTCTCTGTTAGTACTTTCCATGAGGTCTTCCCCAATCCAAGGACAACTAATTAGAATTTACAGTATCAAATTTGCTCTACACATTAAAACTAAGGAGCCTCATTCTTCTCAGCTCTGTAGGTCCTTGAAGAAACAAGGATTTTATATAGGGACTTAGTAAATAAAGATCACAAGGGTCCTAGTGGACTTGAATTCCTGTATCTAAAAACATATGCATAAATCAAACTGGTAAATCTGCAACAATCAAAACAATCACCCTTCTTAAATCATTCATATTGTGTCCCACTTTCCTTAGCACTATTCTAATCACATCTTTTCCAAAAGTCTAAATTCAACATTTTTAATACTTTACTTACCCTCCTTGCCCCACCCCTAAGCTATTAACTCTCAGACTGATTGCTTTGCTAAAAACCTTCCTTTGACTTAAGTTCACTAGCTCTTCAAAGTTTAGGATTTATGGCATACATGAAACCCCAGGCCAATAGATTCCAGGGAAACTGACCCACCAGTTGTTTATTTTTTAAAAAATAACCCAAACTGATGATCATTTTGGATTACAAATTTTGAATCAAAATAGTTACAGCTGTCATCATAATACAAGAACCTTAGAGAAAACTGTCCTTAAAATTATTAACCAGATCTAAAACAACATTAAACTGACATGTGTTTGCTTAATACATTTCTCTACTTAAAAACATTAGGAAGATATGCTGCTTGTTTACTGTATGATAGTACATATCACCTGTTCAGAACATAAAGGATGAACATATAATTTCAATCTATATTCTATATGAAGTGGCATACTTAGAAGAAGGAAGTTGTATAGTCTACACACATATCTTGCACTACTTTGTACATTTTAAGTCTTCACAGAATGCTTATTGATCCATCAATACATTAATTTTATTTCAGTGATTGTTTCTCTAGCTGAAGATATAGCTCATTGGATAAGGTAAATGCCTTACCACAGCTGAGCCCAGGTTCCAGCCCCAGCACCATATAAAAGTATGCCAGGGTTCTGGTATTGTGGTGTCTTTCTCTCTCTCTCTCTCTCTCTCTCTCTCTCTCTCTCTCTCTTTCTCTCTCTCTCTCTCTCTCTCTCTCTCCTCTCTCTAGCACTCTACCTGAATGAAACCCAAGAACAGTGAAATCATATATGTGCAAATTCCCAGGATCTACAAAAACAAACAAACTAAATACACATTTTACTTTTTTTCTCATCCTTAGAAGTCTTTGATATTATCTACAAATACTCCTATGTGGTAAGTACAGAATTCTATTGATACATGCAAGGGGGAAACTTCACAAGTGGTAGAGCACTGCTGTAAGCATGTCTACTTTTCTGTTTCTTTCCCTGTAAAAAAAAAAAAAAAAAAAAAAAATTCTACCAGGAGTGGTGGTGCTGTATAAGTGCAAAGTCCTAGCAATAAGCCAAATGCAAAAGAAAAAACAAAACAAAACACAGACTTATTTAGAATAAAATATTCAACAGCTCTTTTAACTATCCTCAAGAATTATCAACATAGATTATCAAAATATTTTTTAAAAAAAATAAATATTCAAATGTAATACTTTGTATTTCAGCTATGTTTGAAAATGAACTTTGGTATATAGCATTCATGCCTGTGTCGATATTGCATTTGTGACTTTTACAACTAATTTTCTAGGGCAAGGAAGATAGCATAATGGTGATGCAAAAAAAAAAAAAAGTAACTTTCATGCTTGAGGCTCCAAGGTCCTAGGTTCAATTTCTAGCAGTACCAACATAAATCAGAACTGAATAGTGCTCCGGAAAGAAAAAAAAGGAGGAGGAAGAGGAAAAGAAGGAAATGATAATGAACTAACCTCCTAAGCAGAGAATTGGTCAATGTAAGTCACAGAAAACTTTTAGTTTCAGTATGCAGTAAATGAGCAATATCTTCAGATACAAACACTACATAAGGCATTATGAAAGACATAAATTTTTCAGGGGTCTTGCTTGCTGTAACATCCGATATTTTGGAAAACACTCCGGATCTTTCACATTAATACAAGTCTTGCTATTCTTTAGCACAGAGACAAAGTAGTTAATCTCTGAAAATAAGCTGAAAAAGTAATTCTCATTCACAGGTCCAGAGCTTGATTTGAAAGAATTCCCTTTTCCTGAATTTAGATTAACAGTTGTAACCATCAACTATATGTTCTTAAGAGAATGTTGAAGATTCACATAGTGTAGGATTTCCTGGAGAAGCTAATGCATATAAAATATATTCAACATACATATGACAAACTGATGAAATCAGGCAGTTGTATAATTGTATCTATGGAGTAAACTAATATTTTGTTCTTCATATTCCACAAAATCCTCTCCTCTGTAAATAGATAAATCCGAATGGGGAAACATTCAACTATATCTTCTCTGCAAGACACCCTTTAAGAAAGTCTTCAGATGCTCATACTTACTCTTCAAAACCTCTAGAACACTAATTTAAAAATTACACATGGGGGGCGGGGGGGGGTCGGCCGGTGGCGCAGTGGGTTAAGCGCATGTGGCACAAAGCGCAGGGACCCGTGTAAGGATCCCGGTTCCAGCCCCCGGCTCCCCACCTGCAGGGGAGTCGCTTCACAGGCGGTGAAGCAGGTCTGCAGGTGTCTGTCTTTCTCTCCCCTTCTCTATCTTCCCCTCCTCTCTCCATTTCTCTCTGACCTATCCAACAACGAATTGCATCAACAAGGGCAATAATAATAACCACAACGAAGCTACAACAAGGGCAACAAAAGGGGGAAAAAATGGTCTCCAGGAGCGGTGGATTCATGGTGCAGGCACCGAGCCCAGCAATAACCCTGGAAGAGGAAAAAAAAAAAAATTACACATTGGGGAGTTGAATGGTAGCTCAGGGGGTTAAGCGCACGTGGCATAAGCACAAGAACCAGCGTAAGGATTCTGGTTCGAACCCCCTGGCTCCCCACCTGCAGGGGAGTCGCTTCACACACAGTGAAGCAGGTCTGCAGGTGTCTATCTTTCTCTCCCCCTCTCTGTCTTCCCCTACTCTCTCCATTTCTCTCTGTCCTATCCAACAACATTGACATTAACAACAATAATAACTACAACAACAATGAAAAAAAAAGGCAACAAAAAAGGGAAAATAAAAAAAAAATAAAAATTACACATTGGGGGTCAGGTGGGAGAACACTTGATTGAGCTACATATTACAATGCACAAGGACCTGGGTTCAAGCCGCCAGTCCCCACCTCCAGTGGGAAAGCTTTGCAAGTGGTAAAGCAGTGTTGCAGGTGTCTGTCTCCCTCCCTCCCTCCCTATCACTCCCTTCCCTCTTGATTTCTGGCTGTCTCTATCCAATAAATAAATTGAATATGAAATTAAAAATATTACACATTGCATATACATTGATTATTTTTCAGAAAAGTCTAAAATAATTGAGTCACATCTAGTGATGAAAATGTATAGAGAATGTGTCCCTTATGGTATTGCAGTGGGTAGAGTAACCTACTTACAAACTGAGGTCCCCAGTTTGATCCATGACATCAAATATGCCCGAGTGATGCTTTGATTCTCCATCTTCTCTCATTGATAAACAGATAAACCTTCCACAAGTTTATAAATGGTTAGTTACGTAAACATAATGACAGCAACAACACTGGTTATGATAGTATGTAGTAAATTTTGAATGCTCACTAGTTGCCAAGGACATAATTGAGAGGTTTACCCTTAATTATCAAAGCAGCCCCATGAAACAAATTGTCTAAAATTGAGAAGCTGAGACCCTGGGAGACTAAAAAAAATACCTACCATAAATAGAGTGTAAGATCTGACACTTAAAAATATTTGTTTTCAACATCTAGAAATACTACTATTCATAGGGATTATAAGTGAGATGAAAATTGTGGAAAAAAATGAAATTAATTTATTTTTGTTGTAGACCACTGGAAATTCTAAAATTCTTTGGGTAATGGCAGTTTCCTAGAAATGAAAACAACTACTTAAGGTTAAGAATATAACCATTCACATAGCTTCCCTCCTGCAAGCAGGAACCTGGGGCCTGAGTTCCTGTCTTTGCACATTTTACACATTGTAACATGCTCTCAACTGAGTGAGGGGCCCCTGACCCCAAGAAAAGTGAGTTTAGACTATCTGGTAGAGGCACCCTTTAACTTCCCCCCTCATATCCTCCCTTTGCTATGTATTCTTTCAGTTGATTTATATTGATGTTCCAGGACAGAGAAGGTTATATTTTTAAAATGTGTTTTCTGTTTCCATAGGCTTCTCAGAGCTTTTTCATAAACACCTAAGGTGAAAAAGCATTTGTGAAACTAGTCCTTTTATTTGCCTAAATTTTAGTGAATTGTACTAACCAGACTTAAGAGCTATAGCACTTAGAAAGGCATCTAAATTATTTGGCTAACCAGAGAATTGAATGCTTTGGGAAGATAAAGTCTATAATTAAGGGATTGCCTAACAATGGATTTCTAGGGTGCTAAAGGTCATTCCCCATAAAAATATACAACAGGAACCTCAGGTGAGCCCTACAGCACTCAGCTATTGTCACACATTCTAGTCATTCATTAACTTTAATTAGGGCTATAAAGAGATGCCTAAGGAAAAAGGAAATGCTCACTTTAAGATAACAGTGTAGTCACTCCCTTATTTCTTCTTGAAGTAAAGACCAAGAAAGAATTTTCTTGCTTGACCTTTATTTATACAAGCAAGCAGGGGAGAAGAGTAATTCAGACTGGGCCTGGTGCCATATTTTCAATGACCTAGGAATAGTACAGCTGCTGTTTCTAAGCCAACTATGAAGTCTATCTCTATCTAGGACAACTTCTTGGTAATGATAAAATTAAAATATTATTTCAGATGAAAATAAAAAATTATAGGATATAGTCACTTCCATGAGTTTATAAATGCTTCAACACTTTTTTTTTTTTAGATTAGGAAGTACCACAATTATCAGCATAAAAACAAAGGTTATTTTTGAAAGTATTCTCATTAATTCATTAAGAGCTATTTCATCAGTTGGTAGTACTTGTTAACCTAGTTTGTCAACAACTAATCTTTGACAAGTTTCTTTTGGAAGCTGAAGCTTTTGTGAGAGGACTTGATGAGGAGACCTTTGCTGCTGCAAACTGAAAGGCTTGTCAAGTATATGCAGAGCTCCCTCTGCATGGGTCAAAGAGTATCAAATGGACAGAAGAGACAGATGATCACTCCACTAGGAATAATACAATTATCAGTAAGGGTGAACTTTTGACATAGAATTTAAAGGAGCACCATAAAAAAAAAAATAAAAAAAAAAAGAAACGAAGCTCAAGGACAAAGTTCAGAAAAACGTTTACCTTGGCATCCTAACATAAAAATGTGACTGAGTTATCTAAGTCAGAAGCTCAAGACACAATTACATGAAGTATCATGTGTCAACTGATGACAGAAAATTGGTGACCATCTTACAGTTTCAAAGTGATGATAGTATAAATTACTAAGAAATCCTTTCCTGGGTCTAGAACATCTGTGATTCATTCCACTGCTTATAAGAGTATAACAATTCACAGTATTTTTCAAATTTCCTTTAATGTGCCCATGCTGTATAGGTAGGATTGACATATAGCCCTACACCGAAGGTAGCTTACCAAGTAATTCCCAGAGACAATAATGAAAGGATAATAAAATCTTGAACTATCATTTCACTTTTACTCTTATCTGGTATTTGCTACCAACATAATCTAATCATTAAGCCAAAATACTTAAGAGACTAGCTGGGGATAGTTAGTACAATACGAATACAGACCATAATATTGCTTTTTCCCTTCATTTATTGTTCAGAGAATGGATACCCCTTGCCAGGCCTCAGTCTCCAAAGCAGTGTCTATTAATCTCTTACTTTAAGGCTTCTAACTCACTTTCTAGACTCATTATTCTCAAATTGCAGCTATTTTATCTCTATTCCAAAATTTCCTTTGCTCTTTCCTACGGAATTTAGTTTCTTTTAACTATATCAGGTGCATATTAATTACTTACTATTGTTTATTATTATCTTTCATCTGAACTTCCCCAACCTTGTCTATTTAGTAATTTTTTTAATTCAGATAGAATGTGAACTGTTCATTCCCTCATTAAACTAAAGAAGCAGTTAATTATAGGTAAAAATAAATAAATAAATGATAGAAAAATGTGAAAGAAAAAATTTCTATAAGTAACTAAGCACATATTTGGAATGCTTCAGACTTTGCCTGGCAGTCAAAGAAAAATGAACAATGAGTTTCAGTATAGAAAACAGACCAAAAAAAAAAAAAAAAATCAACCAAGTACAAAAGCAATTCCCTATTACCATTAAACATTCTATTAAGGGAAGGTGAAAAGAAGATCCTGAACCATGGTTCCACTGAGACCCAGAACTTTTGTAATCAGGAACATCTGTTTTTGCCCCTATAACTTAGAGGGTGAATTTGGAGAACACCTGAAGAAGTCAAGGCTTGGTTTCCCTTATCTGAGAGGGAAGAGGATAAATGAAGAACAACAGGAAGTTATAGGTGTGGCTTTGAAAAGAAGTGAAGAGCATTAGTAAATAGTGCATCTGGTAGAGTACATGTGTTACAATGTGTAAGAGCCTGGATTCAAGCCCCCAGTTGCCACCTTTAAGGGGAAAGCTTTAGGAGCTGCAGAACAGTGCTACAGGACTTTTCCCTTCTCTCACCCTATCTCCCCTGTTCCCTCTTGATTTCTGTCTCTATCCAATAAAAAAGAGTAAAATAAAATATTTTAAATATCTCCTCAATGAAAAAAATAATAATAAAAGGAAGTGAAAGCATGGCCTTAGAGCTGCATAAGGAGATCAGCTTTGCCAGCATTCTGCCTTTCTGCCCATGTGTCTTTCAACGCATGCTTTTATTTTTCCTGAATAAAAGCTTAAATTGCTCAAACTCGTGCTTTTCTCCCCAATTCTTTGTCAAGTGTAGTATGACAAACCAGGAGAGCTTCCTTGGCTTCTTTCCCCACGCAATAATTCTACTGCTAGCACTTACCTCAGGAGCCTCTCAAGATTCTTCCTTAAAGATCCATTGTATCCTCCTACCCTCCAAACCTAGTGGTACAATACCTATAACAGTATATTTAAAATCTCTGAGGCAATTACAAATTCCAAAGGTGGTGGTGGGGACTGAGATCACTTTCTCTAAAAGGAGAGAAAAATCAACCAAAGTAAACCAATCATAAAGATTTACCAGAAGAGAGGACTGTATTTAGGTAGACACTTGAGATTCTAGTCCAACAAGTAGCTAACTTCTGCCCAGGCTCTTAAGAGCAGTAGGGGGAGATCTTTATATGGAAGTCAGGACTGTGGGCTAGTCTCAGCAAACAGGACAGCTTTCACAAGTCAGAAGTACTGATTAATTCCAATAATGTACATGAATTCTGCATTTCAAAAGTCACATCTCTGCAGGATTTCATTACTACCACCAGTATATCATTTGGACCATCAATATATCCAGCACCTACTACTTTTATTTGAAAACCTTCATACAAGACACACACACACACACATCCATATATGTATATGCATATGGTTAGAATTATAGTAAGGCTTCTTAAAAGGAGTAAGACTTAATCTGTGATGAAGAAAAACAGAAATTCCCAACACTAGTGGAAGAGAAAAAGAGCACATGTGACTCCATAGTGATAGCTAGAGCAAAAAGAATGGCTACTACTGACTAAATGAGTGACATAACTTGGCTTACCTCAGTGAAATTTGCAATTCAATTCAATGTGAGGATTCTTCTCTTTTTCATAACACACACACACACACACACACACACACACACACACCTGCCCCAAATATTTTTAATTAAATAGGATTTTTTTTTTTGCCTCCACAATGGGTGTCAATGAGGTTTCTTCTCTGAATTATGACTTCAACAAACACTCTCAGTGGACATTTATCCACCTTTTTTTCCCCCCATACTTTGAGAGAGAGAGAAAGAAAGATACCTGCAACACTGCTTATATATTTTTTTTTATCCTCCAGGTGGGGAACCTTAAGCTTGAATTTGGGTCCTTGTACATGGCAATGTGTGTGCTCTACTTGTTGCTCTATCACCAGTCCCCACACATGCTTTTAAAGGATCCCTTTCAAAATATACTCAGGCAACAAGCTGACAAGGTGACAAGAGGCTGAAGATACTTAGTAGAAAGTTTTTTATTTAGGCTTAAAGAGATACAAGAGAGCAGCTCAGATCAGGATGAAGACCATGGCGATAAAGTGAATTAAACTGAAGGAGAGGTGTTAGAAAGTGGAATTGACATGACTTGCTGAAGATTTGTTTGCTTGGGTAATTAGATTAAAACAGAGAGAATCTGTAAGATACCAGAACTGCAGGCCAGTCTATAAACCTTTCACTACAGTATCACATCCAGTAAAAACAAATGATTTCCACTTCCAGAGGATCTATCAAAGGACAGGGTGGTATAGTTTCACCAGATGATCATCAGAAAAAAAAAGACAAGACACTCCAGTCCTTATCCTAGAGCTTAGAAGATATTTGACCTCAGTCAATTATGTAAATTTTCTTGACCTCTGCTTCTTTATTTACAAAATGGTAATGATTTGGGCTGGGCTGACAGCATAATGGTTATGCAAAAGATTTTCCTGCCTGAGGTTCTGAAGTCTCAGGTTCAATCTCTAGCATTACTATAAATCAGAGCTGAACAGAGCTCTCTCACTCTTTATCTCACTAAAATAAAATAAATGAATATAAAAAAATAAGAATGATATACCCATTTATAGACGTTGTTGGATGATTAAATAAGCGTATATACAGAAATACTTAGACAAGTGTCTGGCATATGGTTATTAAACACTGAATATTGATCATTACTATTATCACAATGTGGCAGGTGACAGGGCACATATTATATGTATTATCTCATCCATGTGATTATGTTGAAAAGCAGGTTTTATTTTCCCTATTCTTCTAATGGGGAAGTAAAACTTTAATGATTTTGAGAACATTCTGACACCACCCAGTTAAATCAGTAACAAAGTTCAAACTGCAATCTGTTCTGTTTCGATCCATAGTTCATATTTTTCTGTTTAATCAGAATATGTTGCTTCTCTTTGAAGGGTTTTCAGGGTGAGAACAAAACATAGAAATGGCTACTAAAGTGTCCTCATTAAACAAAATGACACGTTCAATGAGTTGACCTCTCATATTGGCATTTGTGGAAAAAAATCTTTCTGATTAAACATTGACATTTATCTTGAAACACAATTCACATAAATTACCATTAATGCATTAGGAAGAAGATTTCTTTGACTGTGCAGTGTTTTTAAACCTGTTAACAAAGCATTATTATTTATTTTCAGAGAATTTTTTTCCTTTTGCTATCAACAAATAGAAAATTGTAACCACATTTTTTGATTCGTTTATGTCAATTTGTATTTCAATCACAACAGAAGCATATAGCCCATTGGATTTCAACACTTGCTAGATATTTGCACAATATATTCAGGATAATTTCCTGAAAAACAGTTCAAACAAAAATTTTTAATTTTTTCTATTTTCATTAAAATATAAACAATAATACTATTCTTTGCAAGCCAGGGAAAACTTGCAGAGTTTTTATGCAATGAGAGAAAGAAAAAAGAAATGACTGACATAGATCAGAACTTTTTCTTATTTATCATTCATTCTCAAAAGTTAAACAGACTATTAAACTATTGAAAAACCATGGCATTTGGGTTTGAAAAGTGGATTCTAGAGATGATCATATTCTTCCTCCCCCTCCTTTTTTTTTTCCAGTGAGGATAAAGCCTAGACACTTTAAATAACCATTTCAAGGTTACACAGTTAATTGGTGGCTAGTAAACAACATATACTTACAGAAACCACTGACTGATAATGGTTTACAGAGAAAGCTGTGAAAGGTTAAAAGACTGAAGTACACACAAGCGAACTTGGATTGGAGTTGAAATATTGCATCAAAGTAAATGGCTCTGGGGTTAGGGGAGGGTTTAGGTCCTAGAACATGATGGCAGAGGAGGACCTAGAGAGGGTTAACTTATGTGAAAAATGAGAAATGTTGCACATATACAAACTATTGTATTTTACTATTGACTATAGACCATTAATCTCCCTAGTGAAGGAAAAAAAAAAGATTTAAGTACATTAACCAATGCCTGCACAAGTAATGTGATTCTCCAATGGTTTTTGACAACCCTGTAAATAAAAGAAAAAAAGGGCTACTTCTGTGAGAGCAACACTTAAGAACACTTCACTACAACTCTCAAAATACTTGTTTTCTAATTTAAAATAATTTATTACTGAATGAATACATGTTGTAAACATGTTTACATCATTTTCATTTTGGGGAATTTAGAAAATTCTCAAGGAAAGCAAATATGCTGGGATGAAAATTATCTTTTGTTTAAACAACTGACTTTAGATTCATTATTAACAATGACAGCATGAGCTAAAAATCAAGTTCACTGGGTTCAAGTTACAGGTCATCTTATTTTGTTGACTTATATCAAAACATGATATTCCAGTTCCTTAGTGGTTTATCTTACATCACGTATCAGATATCTCACTGGGCATATTCCTTGCAATGTAGTCCTGCTTCAAGTCCTAGCAGCAGATGAGAAGTACCATGACACTAGAGAAAGTTCTGATGCTGTGGTATCTCACCCTCACTCTCTGATTCTACCTTTCTCTTTCTTGTGTGAATAAGAAAAAAAAAATCCCAGAAGTGGTGAAACCATGCATGTATGCATGAAGCCTTAGCTTAAGTAAATAAGTGGAAGAAAGAAAGAATCTGAGTTTTAAATATGAACATAGGACCTAGTTGAGATGAAGGGGAAGAGGACATGGACATATACAGGTAAGAGCTTAGGAACTTTGTTCCATGCTAGGGGCATCCCCTCACCCCTTAAAATACAATTCCACTGGTGCTTACATCATCATCTCTCTTGATCTACTCAACATCACATACATATTTCCTACCTACCAATTTCCAGCTGAGGAAGTGGTGTGTAAGTAGTATACAACTTGGGTCTGGAAGATAACTCACTCAGTAGATTGCACACCTTAGTAAGTGCAAGGTCCCAGGTTTGAGTCCCAGTATCAAAGGAATACTACTGCTATGTCTTTTCCTTTCTGAAGGTCTGTCTCTTAATCTACCTCTTTGTCTAAAAAAAAAAAAAAAAAAAAAAAACAGAGACCCTGGCATCACAGCACAAAGTAAAAAAACAAAAATCTAATACAACTTGCCCCAATGTCATACCCAGAGTGACCAACCATTCCTATTGGCTTAATCTTCAGGTCACTCCAGAAACTTGCTTCATGAGTACATCATATTTCCCTCCTTATACTAGTTTTTTTTTTTTCTTAAGTTCAGAATATTTACTATTCATATTGCCCAATAACATAATCCTTTAATGGTAATGAAGTATTAGAAGTTAAAAAAAATAGAATAAAATGAAAAAGCTGAGTTAGGTACTACAGTGATTTTTTTTTCTTTCTTTTTCTTTTAAGGCATTTAAAAGGACAAACTCTGATGTGCTAGCTATACCTGATGACTTGCTTAAAATTTTATTTTTTTCTGCTTTGCCTCAGGTAGGGAAAGTGATTATTATACTTTTCTCTTAAAAGAAAAATGTAGCAAACATTTATAGACTGTAAATAATGTCAATTCTGACCTCAGGCTAATTTGCAGGTAATTACTTATATCTACCTAGGAGAACTACAGGACATAAACCACCCCCCTCCATTTTCCATAGTATCAGTTAGGGAATGGCATCGTTTGAGCATGTAGTCATAGTTTTAGAGAAACAGCTTAATTTAAGGAGCTAATAAAATGAACAGGACTCCTCTAACTTAAACAGTGTAATGAAATGTGCATTAAATGATTGAGCTCAATAATTGATCATGCTTATTGAATACTCAAATAGCTCCAGGCATTGCATTTTATACCATAAGTGCACTGAATTGCTTAATCCCTACCCAACACAGGAGAATGAAAAAAAAAAAACATTTTTTAGATGAATACAAGATGATTAACAGTTGACTCAAAGTCACAAAGCTGGAAGTGGCAATGATAGCATTTGAACCCAGACAGTAAAAGGAGCCATGTTCTTAAACTATATGCTGAATCATTTAGAATATAATATGGGAGTCAACTGTGGAGTACTGAAAACAATTCTCAAACATGTCTACCCCCTAGTCCCTCAAATCCATTAGTGTTTTCTTCTACTGCAAAACGGACTTTGTAGATATGATTAAGTTAATGACCTACATAGATGAGAAGATTATCCTGGATTATACAGGTGGTCTGGATAATTACAGAGAAAATTACTTGGTGATTGTAAGAGTGTCCTAGTGAGAGAAACCCAGGAAGAGTTGAGAAGCAATGTGATTCCAAGAACAGATGCAGAAATTGGAGTGGTATGCTCTGCAGATGGAGGAAGTGGCTATATGTCAAGAAATACCAGTATTCACTAAAAGCAAGGAAACAGATTTCCCCTTCAGAGTCTGTAGATGGAATTAGTCCTTACTTTGGTCCAGTTAAACTGTTTTTAGTTTGTTTTTTTTTTTTTTACTCTAGAACTGTAAAAGGGTACTTTTGTATTTTTTGAAGTCATTAATATTGTGGCAATTTATTACTGGATGAAAGTTAATAGAAAATAAATATATACAATAGTAAGGGAAACAGCTATATATCACCAACACATTCCTTACAATGATCAGAGAAGTATTTATAGGCACACTTGGAATAAGTGTGTTCTTAATATTTTGAAGTGGAAGTTAACTCTGGGAATCTTCTCTAAAGTGTTTATTCCAAGTCTACCTTTGACTTGAGAACTTCTTTTATAGAGAATTTCAAACAAGATCTTCTAGAGAATACTAATCCCACCTAGGAAAACAAAATTCCTCTTTTTTTATTAAACAAATATAAACATAATTTTGCTTAATATCTCCTCCCCTTATTTCTTTTCTTTTTAATTTTTATTTATAAAAAGGAAACACTGACAAAAATCACAGGATAAGAGGGATATAACTCCACACAATTCCCACCAACAGAACTTCATATCCCATCCCCTCCCTGATAGCTTTCCCATTCTTTACCCCTCTGGGACCTGTATAGTCATAGGCTCTTTATAATATAACTCCCCTGGTTTCTAAGTGTCATGCAGACCTGTTTTGCCACTGGAAGTCTCTTTCCTTTTCCACACATGTTCAAACACAGCTTTGGAATTTATTAATTGCATGACTCAGGGTTATATAAAAGTAAAACACTGCCTTAGTTTCCTCATGAGTTCATAGGGATTATATGCATATACACTGCAACAATCTCTAGGAATGCTGTGAAAATAAAATACCTTAGTACATGTGAATCATATAAATGGTACCAGCATGGTTGCTTGGTGTACTTTCATTAATTTTTAATTTCATTTGTGATTTAATAATAATTGGCAAGACTGTGGGATTCATTATTTTTTAAAAAAATAACTTACTTATTATAGAGGAGAGAGAAGAGAAGAGAGAGAGAGAGAGGGAGAGAGAGAAAGAGGTGTCAAGGGAGACAGAGACAGAGTACTAGAGTGTCTTCCTGGCACTTGTGATGCCCAGGACTGATGCCTTCCTGTTTAAGAGCTCAACACTGTATCACCCTTAAGACTGCAGTGTTAGTTTCACTGCTACCTCTGATTTCCATATTTCACTGTTTTCCTCTCTGTATCCAACCAATATGTTCAAGTCTTCCTAACCCCAAGCAAACCATACACCAGGCTGTTAAAGCCACAACTCTCTCCTTGTCCTTGCTGCCAATAGACAGGCTGCCTACCTTTCCCACCTGCCATCCAACCTGCCACAGTCTGAAACACTTCTATCAATTTATCAGAATATAGTGCCCGTATGTAAATTCTAATTCATCTGATCTCTTGGTAACACCCACTTTGATCATTTTCTGTCAGGTTACCAGGATGCTGCATTCCCTAATGGTTCATTTTTTCTTTCAGACTGCTGGTTCTTGATCTTTGCTTCTCCTGTGCAGATGTCCCCTCAGTGCCAGTTCCCAGGAGAGTTAATATGATATTCTCAAAGTGCCCTTCCCAACCAATCCTGTCCCAGCTCGTCACTCCCGGTTTTTGCCCTATAAAGCCCTTCTTCTTCCATCCCTCTCTCTCTTGCCCGCTTTTTACTTCAGTGATTAGAGGCAGAAAAGGGTGCTGCGCAAGGCGGCCTTTTTGGCTAGCTCCACATGTCCTGAACCACTGCGTTCTCACCCAATTCTGAGGTGCCTGAGCGAATAAAGAATTGTGCTCCCTCTCCGCTCTGGATCTTCTCTCTCTCTCTCTCTCTCTCTCTCCTCGGGCGTTGCAGCACGATATGTTTCTCTGCCTCACCTTTTCCCCAGCCATTAAATAAACTGGGAGTTCCCAACTGAGATTGCTCAGGCCTACCTTCCCCCACCAGGCAACACTTTTTTCTTGTCACAAATTGCAGAAATGAATGCAACTAACATTTAGTACGTAAGGGACCAGGCACACTGGTAAATAAATATCCTACAGTACTTAGCATAACCGCAATAACAAATAATTACCCGGTTCAAAATGTCAATATTACCAAAGTTAGGAAAGTGCTCTATAGTGAAATCAGTCTCCAAGGGCCCAGATTTAATTAGTGTGTGTGTGTGTGTGTGTGTGTGTGTGCAAATGAAAGCATATGTGAGGATAGATGAATATACATTTATGTGTAAACAGCTCTTTGGTATACCTATCCCAAGTTGAATGTCACAGCTCATACATATACTATATATATGTTTTGTATACTATCTACAAAACATCTATGCACTGCTATCTGTTTGGTCACTCTGATTTAATTTCCTCCTCTCTCTAGCCAGCTCTGTGCAAAAGAAAATAACAACAAATATATGTTTATCATCTCTTGTGGAATTCCAGTTGGCTTTGAAAATAGAGAATGCTGAGGGAGGAATGTAAGGTCACAATAGTTAGTCTCTTTGATCTTTTCCTAGGCTGCCTTGGGGAGTTTGCATTTTCAACTAGATGCCACTCACTATAATATAACAGTCTGTACATGACTGTTTCCTTCTAAGTTCAAGTAACTTTTCCCCTAAATCTTTGGATTTAGCAAAGATGTAAATTTGCCGCAAATATCCAAATGTCAAATACATCACTACTTCTGACCCTATATGCAGTCATTTGGAAATGGTTCCTTTATAAGCAAACCCTCTTAAATTATCTTATTCTGAGATCATATATTTTCTATTGTGGTTTCCTTCCCATTGTCATTTCTCCAGTTACACATAAAAACTACAAATTTCCTAGTCACCAAAATCCAATTTTTTAAAAAAATATATTTTTAACTTTATTTGTTTTGATAGGACAGACACTGAGAGGGAAATGGGGATAAAAATAGGAGAGACTGAGAGACACCTGCAGTATTGCTTTTCCACTTGTGAAGCTTTCCCCCTATAGTTGGGGACTGGGGGCTTGAACCTGGGATCTTGTGTGTGTTAATATACACACTTAACTAGTAAATCACTGTCTAGTCCCTCCCAAGCCCAAATGTTATCATTCTCCCAAACTGTTAACCACTATAGACAATCAATTATATTCACATATGTCTTACTTCAACTTCCTCTTTTACCTTGTCCACTGTTTCCTTTTTTTTTTTTTCTTTTTTTCTTTTTTTTATACCAGAGCACTACTCAGCTCTAGCTTATTTCAGTACAGGGGATAGAACTTGGGACCTCAGAGCCTCAGGCATAAGTGTCTGTTTGCATAACCGCTATGCTACCTAACCTGCCCCTGTTTCCTTATTCAGTAATTTATTGCTACGATTCCCACTTTTTCCAGGTCTCCAATTTCTTTTCTATCAATTTCACTTTTCAACCCCATCCATGATCCCTCAATAATTAAAAGTGACTCCTCTTTTTGGTGAGATCTCCCTGTGCCATCTTACTTTGAATAGTAAACTACCACTTTGTTCTATTTTAATTATAAAATCTGTCATTTTTCTTGACAAGCATTAAATTCCCTACTGGAAAACTTGTACTTTTTCCTAGTCACTATCCCCAAAGTGATGACATTTTCTTTCACAGAGAAGGACTACAATAAGAATGTATTAAGTAGAACATTGAGGTGGCCAGCAGGTGGCTCACCAAGCAGAGCACACACATTATTACTTACCTGGTTCACTAGGCTACCAAATGTGAGCATCTGTGGTGGGGGTATTTCATGAGCAGTGGAGGGGTGCTTCAGTGTTTCACCTTTTTCTCTTATCTTTTCCCCTCTCTCTCAGCTTTTCTCTTGTGAAGTGGCACTGCAGTGTCTCTTCCTCTTTCTGTCTCTCACACTCTATTTCTCACTCTATCCAAGAAAAGGAAAAAAGAAAAAGAATGACCACGGGGAATGGTGGAGTCATGCAGACATTGAGCTCCAGCAACTATCCTGGTGGCAACAAATGAATGAATGAACAAATGAATGAATAAATAATAAATAAATAAATAGGGGTGGGTGGTGGTGCACCTAGTTGAGTGCAGTCATTACAGTGTGCAAGGATCCAGATTCAAGTCCCTGGCCCCCACCTGCAGAGGGGAAGCTTCACAAGCAGTGAACCAGTGCTACTGGTGTGTGTCTTCCTTTTTAGCTCCTCCTTCCCTCTCAAATTCTGTCTCTATCCAAAATAAATTGTCAAAAACTTAAATAAATAAATAAATAAATTACTTTTCTATCCTTTTTTTATGATTGGTGAGGATAACACATTTCCATATACCCTATGCTAGTTTCACTGCCCTTCAAAATTATAATTTGATATAATATTAAAAATTATATAACTTTATAAATTTAAAAATGTATATAATTTTTAATAATTTCTCATATATATAATATATAAAACGGAAACACATGGATTTGAAAACAAAGGAGGAGGAGAAATAGAAGAAGAATTAGAAGAAGAAGAAAGAGGAGAAGGAAGAAAGGAAGAAGAAAGCAGGAAAAGGAGGAGGAGGAAGAGAAGAAAATAAATGGAAGAAAAACTAGCCAGCCTTTCTTAAGACTATGAGCTCTATGGATGGAGGTTATTGTAGGGCGTGGCGAAATGGGGGCATAAACCTTTTGTGGTGGTTGCGGTGTAGTTCTATAGCCCTGTTATAATCTTATAAACTACTATTAAATCACTAATAACTTCTATTTAAAATACAAGGGGAGAGAGAATTATATTACAGTAATTCTACTATAGTAAAATTAGGAGGGTGTTCTAAATATTGGGAAATAAACAATGATGTCAAATAATCCTGTCAATCCAGAGCTAATTTACACTGCCTCTCAATAATCTTTTGAACCACTGCCTAATCTATCTTCCAATAAAATTTCCATAATCAAGTCATTACAATCTAAACAGCAAGATAGGCAAGCAAAACCCTTCCACTACCACTTTATAAAAAGAAAATGCTGGCTCCTTACGGATTTGTGCTAATTCAGAGAATATTTCTTTTGTGTGTGTCAATGTGATATAATCAAAACACTGTCTGAACACGTGACCCTTAAATAGCTGTATCATTTTTGGATGGATTTCTGAGTCTCAAATTTTCAACTGCATAGTAAAGGATAAAAATAACAAACTTCACTAGGATGTGGGGATGAACAACAAAAAATTGTGCATACGAAGCAGCTTTGGTAATTGAAAATAGTGCATAAAATATTATTGTTTAATTGTCCCTGTTCTGTCCATGTCATTTTGTTCTAATGATACTTGTTTCTGATACTAATGATGACAGTGATAGTGAAGGAGAAATAAACAATGTCAACCACAGAGTGAACAGATTATGAACAGGTTCTTGATACTTTATAGAGATCCGAACACTAACAATTACTAGCTGAATCCTAATCCATTTATGTTTAAGACAATTTTAAGCTTCCAGTAAATAAAACACTTCATTTTTGGAGAGCTCATAACCCAAACTGAAAGGAATGAACCCGTAACCACCTGAAACTAATATAATGAAGTAAAACTTTTTAAGACTTCAAAAATAAATGGTTCAGATTCAAGTTAAAAACAGATTTTACTGGGTCAAATCCTTTTAGGTTTTCTTTTAGAAACACAAATCAAAGATAATACCTTCTTAAATTTCCATACACAGTTAACAATCATTAATGTCTTTGTATATTTTTCTTAGCACTGAAAGGAAACTCAACATCTCACTAAATCTTATGAAAATATAAATTGGGGCTTCCTGTATTCTTATCTTATAAGCTCTTGTGCTTTCAAAATATCTTAATTCTTCTAATATTCTTGTTATAATTGGCATGATTATAATTCCATGAAAATTATGTGAAATAAGTGAGTCTTTGTTACATAGTTTATTTTTAAATTTGAAAATACTTTACAAAATGGTACTGGAACATACAGACAAATAAAATAAGAATGAAAGGCCACTAAATCATTGATAACCCCAAACACCTTGATACTCCTGTTACCAATATCTTAATGTTTATTGTCTAGAATCTTTTCTATTAAAATAATTTATTTTTAAACTGGTGCTATATTTTTGTAATTTGCTTTTCTGAACAAATGATTATCTCCAAAAGAATTCTCCATTTGTATCCAAGTTTCATTCTCAAATTCCTCTCTTTTGACTATTTTTACACTTTTACCTCTTATATCTATCACCAAAACCCATCTCATAGCACATATTGAAGAGATGCCTAGTTCTTTCAAAAGAGCTCTTGTAAAAATAGTTCATCTAGGACCAGCAGGTAGCACACTCAGATGAGCACACATATTACCATGTTAGAGTACCCAGGTTCAAGCCCCTGGTCCCCACCTGCATGGGGAAAGCTTCAGGAGGTATGAACCAGGTCAGCAGGTATCTTTCATTCTCTATCCCTCTCCATTTCACCCTTTGATGAGGAATTATACAAATGCTGTCTTTGCCCTCAGGTTTTGCCACTCCCTGCGATATCCTCCTCGCAGTGCCCTTTGAAACCAATCCTGTCCCTACACGTCACTCCCGGTTGTTGCCCAATAAAACCCTCCCACTTCCGCGTGCTCTCTCTCTCTCTCTCTCTCTCTCTCTCTGTCTCTCTCTGTCTCTCTCTCTCTCTCTCTCTCTCTCTCTCCCAGGTGGTGAGGTAGTGGAGGATGGCTGACTCCACGTGGCCTGAGCCACCCTGTTTGATCCGTAATAAAGATTTGTGTACCCCATTTGCTCTGGATCTCCTCTTTCTCTTCTCCGCAGCACAACCCGACACCCCTTCCCTCTCAATTTATTTCTATTGTAACAGAGAAAAAGGACAGGAGAAGAGTGGAGAGGAGAGGAGGGGAAGGGAGGGCAGGGGAAGGGAGGGGAGAGGCAGGGCCTCTGGGAGTGGTGAATTCGTTGTGCAAGCATGAAGTCTACAGATAACCCTGGTGGCAATAAAACAAATAAAAAATAAGATAGTCAATTCTAAAGCTCAGCATGAGGAAATAGAAGATAAGTATAGCTACTACTATGAATGAAAGGAAAGCAGAATTTGAACATCAGTGTTAGATGTAGCTTATATATAAGAAGACAAAGGGTGAGGATGGCCAGCAGATTAGTGACCTGTCAATAATGGCACTGGATATCTAAGCCAGTGGTTGGAGAGAACAGCAGAATTACTATCACTTGAGAACTCTGTATAAATACGAAGCCTTGTGCCCCTATAGGCCACTAAAACAAAAATTCTAGTGGTTAAGGTCGATAATATATGTGCTTGCAAATTCTGAAGTAAATTCTAATGTATGCTAAGGTTTGAGTAACACTGCCCTAAGCTAATTATTGACAAACTCAAAGTTCACTTTGCACAGAAGAATCCTTGTGAGACTCGGAACACACTGATGGGTGGATGTCACTTGAAGATTTGGAAAATCTAAATGACTATCTTAATTTTTTTTTCACAAGCTTCCCAGGAAATTCCAATAAACTAAAGGACTGATAATTTGATCTAATTCACACATTATTAAAATAACTTGAGAAAATTATTGATTAAGAATTTTAATATATTCATCTATTATAGCTGAATGATTGTACATGTAAAGGGAGTATTGATTACTCTGTTTAACTTCATTAAATCAATGTTAAAAAGAGTTGAGGAATGCTTTTTTAAAAGTATTGTTAATTTTTATTACATATAACGTAAAGACAGAGAGAATTTGAGAAGGAAAGAGAGGTTAGAAAGGGAAAGAGAGAGATGCCTAGAGCACTTCTTCACTGCTCATGAAGCTTTCTCCCTGCAGATGGGTAACAGGGGCTTGAACCTAGATCCTTGCACATTGTAATGTGCGCTTACCTGGGTGGGCCATTGCCTTGTCCTAAGAAATGATTTGAATGAAAACTTT
Organism: Erinaceus europaeus; assembly: GCF_950295315.1. Classification (NCBI taxonomy): domain Eukaryota; kingdom Metazoa; phylum Chordata; class Mammalia; order Eulipotyphla; family Erinaceidae; genus Erinaceus; species Erinaceus europaeus. The sequence continues at coordinate 59,570,915 of NC_080162.1, forward strand.
ATGTTATTCAGAAACAACTGTTATTATCACTTAGTGCTAATATGTTCATTGGCCTAATATATAAATTTAAAGACTTTTTTACACAAGTGTGCTTGATGACTGCAATTATACATTGTAAACACTTCACTCTTGCCCAGCCTAGAATTTAGATGTAATAACTTAAAAATTGTAGGTGTCAAAGATCATCAAACATAAAAGTAATAAGCCTTTACCCTTAGTAGAACCATAAGGCATCATAGTTCAACAATATAAGTAATAAAACAGCAGTTTACATTTATACACAGACATATATATAAAAGCTGAATATATAACCTAGTATATTAGTATCTGCTATTTTCAGACTAGTCAAAGCAAGAGGGTAGAACATTATTCTCTTAAATTGACACCAGCTGCTTCTTAATCTTAACAATCACCATGTGCATTCTTAATCTTGCTGACCAATCAAAAGCAGCCCCCTTAAAAGCAAACATCTGTTGTCCATTTATAGCAATTTTGACATGCAAACAGGTTTATCACAAACAATTTAAGCTTCTCCAATGCTGAACATGTGCTTCCAGAAAAATGATTGCCTGCCTCAACTGGACTATGATTTCTAACTCTCCATTCCCAATAAACTTCCTTTTCATAATACATTCCTTTCAGTGTGCTTCACAAAGACAAGTTTTTTATTCTGTGAAAACTCTCCTATACCTGCTTGAATGTATATTCCCTTCAATGTGCTTCACAAAGACAAGTTTTTTATTCTGTGAAAACCCTCCTATACCTGCTTGAATGTATATTCACATCTATAAAAGGAGGAAAGCACTCAGATTGGGAAATCAGTAATACCAAAACTCCAGTTTAAGTTGAACATGATTTCATAAAGTAACACTATAGTATAGTAGTTATGGGAGTCAGAAAGTTTAGGTCTATTAGAAATGGTATTATTTTCACTGAGGATTATTGATATAATTTACATGATAAAGCAGATAGTCATTATTCATAATTTAGGGATGCTAGCATGCATGTAGTATAATTTGTATGTTTTAGTTAAAATCAGAAGGGAATTAGAAATATGTAAATCCTAATTCAGAATGCTAATTGTTCTAAAGTATTCAGGAGAATCGACAATTCAATTAAAACAAATGAAACATCACATTGATAATGCCACTGATAATTATGAAGCTCCATCCTACTTTGAAATTTTGTTATATATGGAAAGTAGTATCACCTGTCTTATTATTTCTGGGATCTGAAATTATCCATTATTTCTAATTATACTGTTAAAATGATGAAGAACTCCTTCTATCAAGAATCTACCAAATAAACTATCACTCTGCTGCAAAACAGTATCTATCAAACCATAGAAGTCTTATGCAACTCATTCTCTACTTTACTTCCAAAGTCAGCATTTGTTTCTAAGTTGAAAGAAGTCATAAGAAAAGTGCTTGATTTTAGACCAGGGCATTTTAAGATTTTTCTTTTTTCCTTCAGAGAACAAAAGGAGACTTACCATTGTAAATTTATATGACTACCTTTTATTTTTTATCGTTTTCCAAGAAGAATTCCAAAAGCCATTTTCAGCTTTAGCAGGGAGAGGATCATGTGCTCATATTTCCATCTTGAGCTTGTCGTGGCATTTTTAGTGTTGTTTTCAAGAGTAATAAGGCCCGTAAAATGTCGATCAAAACCCACCACCAGCAGGGAATGTGTTGGAAGCTGTTACGTAGTCAACATGCCTGTTACAGCACAACACAAGTGGCATTTTTCATGTCAATACTATTCACAACTTTAAATCCCAGATTTCCTGTGCCTCTGGGTTGCTACAGAAGCCAGAACTATTGCAGTCTGAGCAGTCTGAGTCAAAACCCAAATGTCCCATTGCCTAATGGAGTAATGAGTCATTTCACCCTCCCAGGTTTCTTTCTCCTGAGTAATGGAATTATTGAGAGAAGGTATGAGGGAAAGTCAGAGCAGGGAACTTCTGACAGCTGCAGAAAGACTGCAGAAGTTTTCAGCTCGTGCAAGCACTTAGATTGTCTAAGCTGACACTTATCCTCAAATTGAAATCTGGATGCTGATATAATACCGGTCTGTAATTTCTACCTGCCCAACTCCAGTCTTACTAGTAGAAATCTAAGTACAAAGTGCTATATGGCCTAAGGTTATATTTGAGATGGAAAAACAAGTTGGTATAGATTCTCAATTTTATTTTTAAATTAGCACCAATTAAGTTATTATAGTAATCTGTGTCTTACACTATAGTATATAGTTAAGACTGAAAAATGTATTGAACCAACTTGCTATCATTCCCTCCTATATGCTTTCTTCACAGTATATGCCCAACCAATTAAGACCGTAAATGATTTGAATAAGGAAGTCTTCTGTCCCAGATTTCACTTAGAAGTTTTATGGTAGTCTGGATGGAATATCCTCTTACTACGTGATGATATAGAGAGAAAAGTGGTCAAGAAGGAGGAAGAGCACTACTAAGGAGAGAGTAGAAGAAGAAGAAGAAATGAAACAAAAAAGTCAAGACAAATTATAAAAAAAAAAAGGTGGTAAAAACAGAGAAGTAAAAGAAGAAGGAAGGAAGAGAACGGAGAAAGGAAGGATAAAGAAAACAAATAGGAGGACATCACATCCTTTGATAGACTTTTTTTTTTATTCTTTGGAAGGCTCACACATCTGTTACAATGTATTTTTATTTTCTTTTATTACAGATACCTCCAGTTATCCAGCATTTCAATACTTCTTGAGAACTCATACTATCCTGTGTGGGGGTAGGGGAAAACTCCAAAAAATAAATTGTATTGTGGCCAGGCAGTGGCACACCTGGTTGGGCGTACACATTACAGTACACAAGAACCTGAGTTCAAACCCCTGGTCCCTACCTGCAAGGGGAAAGCTTAAGAAGTGGTGAAGCAGGGCTGCAAGTGTCTTTCTGTCTCTTTCCCTCTCTCTATCTCCCCCACCTCTCTCAATTTCTCTCTGTCTCTATGCAATAGTTAATAAATAAAAATATTTTTTAAAAATTCTATGTATCATAAAAAAGGGATCTCAAAACTATATAGAAATTGATTGCTTCCCCCTTAGCCCTGCATGTGATTTTGATCATGATATTTTCATAAGTACTTAAAATTCCCAAACTGTAGTACTATTTATTTTCATCTATTATTAATTAGGCTTTAAATTTCTTTAAAAAAAAGTATCCAACTCTTATTTAAAAGGAATTATAACACATAAATTAAAGCAGAAACACATTTTAATAGATTAAGATATATACATATATATGTATGTATATGCTAACCTAAAACCATAAAAATGTTCAAGGCAATTATTTTTAAAAGTTACATACAAAATAACAACCACAATGTCACAAGCACAGACTTCTAAGTGTAAGTGTAGGATAAACTACTTTATGATGAAAACCACATCTACCACATGTTTACTGAGTGCTTAATTTATACTTAGCATATAAAGATACCAGGTGTCCTTAGCATGAAGTAAAACTCAGCAGTTTTTAGGAAGTCTAGTACTGTTCTAAATCACTCTCTCTACATGAATAGAACTGTGTATTTTATTAGCTGCTCACTCTTGCCCGAGTTCCAATATCTAGTTTACAACTGATCTGTATTAATTGATAAAAAGAAGTCACTGAAATTATTTAAGGTCCTAGTTCAATGCTCAGTGTCACATATAACAAAGTGGTACTTTATCTTTTATAATGTAGTTCTTTCCTGGCCAACCACCTCATTCAAAATAAAAATAAATCTTAAAAAAAAAGTGGGTGGAGTCACAGAAGAAATACCCCTAGTGAAACAGTTTTGGATATAACATGTCTTTCTAGGGCAAAAGAATTTCATATTTGAGGCTTCAAGGACCCAGGTTCAATCCTCATCATAAGCCAGAGCTGAGCAGTGCTCTAGTCTTTCTTTAAAAAAAAAGAGTAAGAGGAATTTTAAGGGTCATAGTGGAAGATAAGCTCAGAAATTATCTTTTCAGAAAGTCTTTGTGGGAAGTTTATAGAATATGTAAATAGCTGCAATGTTTTAATCTTCTATAGTAGAAAACAAAACCACATTTTTTTTTGCTTCTTGTAAAATTTATTTTTTTTTTTAAATTTTTTATTGGAGAATTAATGTTTTACATTCAACAGTAAGTACAATAGTTTGTACATGCATAACATTCCCCAGTTTCCCATATAATAATATAACCCCCACTAGGTCCTCTGAATCCTTCTTGGACCTGTATACACACACACACACACACACACACACACACTATATCAAAGTTGATCAGTTTAAACCCCAATACTAAACAATTAAATTAAAAAAATGGGTGTTGGAGTGGGTACCTTGGGACCTCTCTGTGGATAGGCTATAATATAAAAACCTGCTGGGGTAAATTATGTTGTTTTACCTCCCAGTGATAGAACAAAGCACTCATGGGAGTGGTAGATTCTAGGATTGTCATTTCAACACATGCTGAATAATGAAGGGTGAGAACTGACAGACTAGAGAAGAAAGTTTCCCAGTCAGGGGTGTGGTGGTGAAGGAGCTCCAGAGACCTATAGAGGGATTACACCTATTGATGCATGAATCAAGAGTTACGACAAAGCATAGGTTGATCTCCTAGTCTTCTGCTCTCTCTAAGATACCCTTACTGTGAGTAGTCTTTGAGAAGGAAATTCTGACTAAAGGCACTCCCCTGGGTGAGACCAGGCTGCTTTCGCATGAGTTAACCAAGTGAGCCAGTGTTTTCTGAGCTGCACTGAAGGCACTGTCTAGACTAGTTTAGGACTAAGGCTACCTCTTGTGACAAGCGAGTTATGACAAATAAATTTTTAAGGAGCTGTATCCTTTTAGAGACCAAACCAGGAATCAGAAGTTCTGTCACATTTGAGGATATGAATAGGACCCTTGGAATTAGTAACTCTTGATGGTAATACATTTGAAGGTTATTTTTTTTCCTAGACTTAGTGTCTAGGTTTCCTTTTGTAGAAACATTTGCAGACATGAAAACAATAGTTCAAAAGAATATATACACCCTGTATTATGTTCATAAGTACTCATTTCACAATAGTTAAAATATGGAATAAATCTAAATGCCTATTGAAAGACTCTTGAACAAAGAAACTGTGGGGTATATAGTCAATGCAATACTGCTTGCAATTAAAAAAAAAAAGATGATACTGTATTGTGTTCCAGACAAAATAAATGGAACTGGTGGTGATTATGCTAAGCAAAATAAATAAGAAGGTGAAAGAGAACTACCATATGGTTTCACTCATATGAATATAGATGACTATAGCAAATGAACTTATAAAAAAAAAAGTAACCAAAATGTCTCATAGAATGTATAAAAAGAAAAACTATGGTAGTAATCAGAAGGAATGGTGGAGGTGGTACAGAAATTTTTGTGGCAGAAATGATGAGTTGTACACATGATTGTGTGGGTGTGAAACTATGCCACCAACATCTTATAAAGTAACATCAACATATAGGAACACCACTGGCTTTTGTAGGCTAATTTTGTAGCCTGACACCTTACTATATTGCCTGATAATTTCCAGGAGCTTTCTGCTGGATTATTGAGGTTCTAGATAAACTTTCATATTGTCTGCAAACAGTGACCATTTGACTTCTTCTATTCCAACCTGTATCCCTTTAATTTCTTGCTCTTGCTTGATTGCTATGATGAAAATTTCCAATACTATGTTGAATAGTAATGGTGAAAGGAGTCAGGTGATAGTATGCCTGGTTACATGTTACACATTTTTTTTTTTTGTCTCCAAGGTTATTTCTGGGGCTGGGTGTCTACACTATGAATCCACTGCTCCTGGAGGCTATTTTTTCCCTTTTGTTGCCCTTGTTGTTTATCTTTGTTGATGTAGTTATTATTATTGTTATCATTGTTGCTGAATAGGACAGAGAGAAATGGAGAGAGGAGGGGAAGAACAGAGAGGGGGAGAGAAAGATAGACACCTGCAGACCTGCTACACTGCCTGTGAAACGACCCCCCCCTCCCCCGGCAGGTGGGGAGCCAGTGCTCGAACCGGGACCCTTACTCCTGTCCTTGTGCTTTGCACCATGTGCACTTAAGCTACTATGCTACTGCCCAGCCCCCACATGTTACACATGTTACAGTTCTCAAGGATCTGGGTTCAAGCCCCTGCAGGGGGAAAGCTTCATGAGTGGTGAAGCAGGTCTTCAAGTGTTTCTTTTTCTTTCTTCCTATCTCTCCATTCCCTCTTGATTTCTAGCTGCTTCTATCCAATAAATAATGATAATAATAATAAATAAAAGAGCAGTAATGTTGATAGTGGGCAGCCCTGTCTACTACCTGCTCTTAGTGGAAATTCTTTCAGTTTCTCACCATTGAGCATAGTGTTGGCTATAGGTTTGCTGTATAGGGACTCCACCAGGGTAAAGAATTTTGTGGTTTTAGCTTTTCTTTTATTGATGTGGTGGATCATGTTGATTTATTTATGTATATTGAACCAGACTTACATCCCTTGGGATGAATCCCACTTGGTCATGAGGTACAATCTTTTTATTATATTTATATATCCTGTTGGTTGGTTAGGATTTTGTTCAATATATTAGCTTCTATGTACACCAGAAATATTGGTCTGTAGTTTTCTTCTTTTGTTGTGTCCCTGTCTTCTTTTACTATCAGGAAGATGCTGACTTTATAGGAGGTGTAAGGGAGTATTTCTATGTCTTCAATCTTTTGGAAAAACTTAAACTGTTTTAATTCTTTAAACAGAGTATTCACCAAAGAAGAGATCCAAAAGGCCAACAAACATATGAGAAAAATGCTTCAAAATCATTGTCAGAGAAATGCAAATAAAGACAATAATGAAATACCGCTTAATGGAGAGTTTGTGGAAGCAAAAAAAACACTCCTGCACTGCTGGTGGGAATGTAAATTGGTTAGACCCCCATGGAGAGCAAGCAGTATGGAGAACTGTCAAAATGCTAAACATGAATCTCCCTATTACCCTGCAATTCATCCAGTGGATATATGCTAAGGAAACAAACACACCCATCTAAAAAGATCTGTGTATACCTATGTTCACTGGCAGCACAAATTGTAATAAGCAAAACTTGGAAGCAACCTAGGTATCTGACACTGGATAAGTGACTGAGTAAGTTGTGGTATATATACACAATGGAATACTACTCTGTTGTTAAAATTTCGTCGGCTCCAGCTGGCCGGGCTAGCTTCATGGGCGGGTAACAGAGACGACCAGACACACGGCTGGGCAGGGAAGCTGTATTTCTTTATTCAGGAACAACGATTCATAAACTAAACCAAACTAATCACCAAACAGAACTCTGCTGTCTCTTTGCGGCAGCGCAAGCACTCTCTCTTACTCTGGAACTCTGCAACTCTCCAACTCTGGAACTCTGGAACCCTCTTTCTGGGTTCCTAGGGGCGGGGCCAAGCGGCCCACGAAACTAACTGGACTGATCCAATTCTCTTGTCAGGGGAGAACTAGAACCCAATGTAAAGCATACAACAATTCCCCCTTTTCTTTTTAACTAAATGGCTACAGTATCAAGGGTGTGGGGTGAACAGAAACATATATCATACAGGCATTTTTATAAAAAGAAACTGGCACAAACATGGAGAAACATGCAAGCAAGTAACAAGAAACAGTGTGCTGCCAAGGGAAGGCCTGAGGGGGCCATTTCTGCCTCTGTGGGCAAAACTTTATCAGCTTAAAAAAAACATTTCTTGCCTCTGGGGGGCGTACTTGCCTCGAAGGGCATTTGCATGGGGGCGGGGAATGGCCTAGAGTCCCAAAGGCAGCTGGCTGCAATTTACTTACTATGAAACAAAACTTGTTATTAGCATATTTCTAATAGAGAAGGAATTTGAGACTTTTACATAACAACAACGTCTTTTTAACCTTTTGTTACACCCATTCAAGATGGAGTCAGGAAAGGAAACCTCAGGCATGAGAATAATTAGCATAGCCATTGTGTGATCTACCATTTCTAATAGAGAAGGTAATGGAGAGTTTTACATATCAACAAGTCTATTTAACCTTTTGTTTAGATCAACTTAGTTGAAATATATTGATTGTTAACTAATTTTTACCTCAGACATTAAATGTAAGTTAATTTTATCTTTATGAGAATTACGTTGAAAACCTTTTTCATTTAACTTTGTCTAGTAAGAATTTAGCCTTAAAGTTACTGTTTACCAAACTTTAAACATACACATAAACATGGTCATTAATACACAAGGAGAGAAACCTTTGTTACGAAGACATGTCATTTTAAACACGAATTTAGATATGTACTGTCTTAGTTGTTGGGGGGAGTTCACCATCTGGGGGTGGCTTCCCACGCAGTTTCACTTCTAGGAATTGCAGGTTGCGATCTCTGTACAAATCTCTGCGTATTCCAGCTTGTCTGCCTTCAGACCGCAGCTGAGGATCTCTGCCAGGATGTCCAGTTTTGGCAAGGAGCCCGGGGGTCTGGGAGGTCTTGGATTGTTCCAGAATTTATAGCAAGAGGGCAGGCGGGCCAGCTTTGTAGAAGGCGTGGGCCTAGGTGCCCAGGGGTGGCGGCCATGATAGGCCGCCGCGGCCCTGCCCCATGGCCCTGCCATGTCTGCTGCCCTGCTCGCAGTGGCCGAGCAGCGTGGAGGGATCACGCGTCCAGTGCCCTGCTCCACGCGGTGGAGAGCCGGCTCCTGTGGGCTGGCCTGCGTGCTGGCATTGGGCTCCTGCGTGGTGGCATCGGGCTCCTGCATGGTGGCATTGGGCTCCTGCGTGCTGGCGTCGGGCTCCTGCGTGGTGGCATCGGGCTCCTGCGGGTTGCGGGGCTGCGGGGCTGCGGGCGCGGTGCGCGGGGTTGTCTGGGCGCAGCCGGCTGGCTGGCTATTTAACCAGGTGGAAACAGCAGCTCCGCGCCTCGCCTCCCGCCCGCTGGCTATTCCCGCTGGCTGTTCTGAGTTCGCCCGAGCGAGTGGAAACCACAGAGTGGTCCAGAGATAAATGTTCCAGAAACAGCAAAACAGTCTCGTGAAGAAAGAGCAGAGGCCTTTGGAGATCTCTTCACAAGCAGAAGAGAAGGCCATAGTACATAGGTAGCCAAATTGTCTTTACTTATCTGAGAGATGCGCAGGTCAGCCCCACGTTGGGCGCCAGATGTTGTTGTGGCGGTCTGGTTTCGGGCTGCACCACAGAGAAGAGAGCGGACGTCCAGAGCAAAGGGGTACACAAATCTTTATTATAGGATGGGGGGGTTTGGTTCAGACCACGTGAAGCCAGCCGGCAATGGCCGTCCCCACTACCTGACCATGGGGGGAGAGCAGGGAGTGAGACCTCAGAGAGGGAGAGCTGAGAGCCCAGAGAGGGGTGGGGGTGAGGGGGCTTTTTATAGGGCGACAACCAGGGGTGACGTGTAGGGCCAGGATTGGTTGAAGGGGGCACTGCTAGGATTTCGCGGGGGCGTAGTAAAACCTGGGGGCGGAGACTGCATCAGAATAACTCCTCAGCAACACTACCCAGCTATTAGGAACAATGAATTCACCTTCCTTACCTCATCTTGGACAGAGTTTGAAGTAATTGTGTTAAGTGAGATAAGCCATAAAGAGAAGGATGAAGGAAGTCAGGCGGTAGCACAGCAGGTTAAGTGCAGGTGGTGCAAAGCACAAGGACCAGTTTAAAGATCCCAGTTGGAGCCCCCAGCTCCCCACCTTTGGGGGAGTCGCTTCACAGGCAGTCAAGCAGGTAGGTCTGCAGGTGTCTATCTTTCTCTTCCCCTCCTCTCTCCATTTCTCTCTGTCCTATCCAACAATGACGACATCAATAATAACTACAACAATAAAACAACAAGGGCAACAAAAAGAGAATAAATAAATAAATAAATAAATGAGAAGGATGAATATGGGATGTTATCACTTATAGACTTAAATGGAGAAATAAGAACAGAAGCATATAACTTGGACTGGTCTTGGTGTAGTACACCAAAATAATGGACTCTGGGGAGGGGACTGGGCCTTTTAGGTCATGGTGCATAATGGTAGAGTGGAACCTGACCTGGAAGTGATTGTATCTTGCAGAAAACTGAGAAATGTACACATGTACCAATAATCGTGTTTACTCTAAATCATTAATCTTCCCAATTAAAAAAAGAACATGTTAAATCAATCAATCATAATAGCAATAGCAACAAAAAGAAACTCAAAAGAGTTGGACTTTCTGGAGTTAAGAAAAGCAAAGACTGGTCTGATTTTAGTTCGTAGGGTGTAACAACCTCTCTCCCTTGGAGAACAGTCATAGGGTCATAAGTCTTTGGTTGATAGGACAAAGCAATACTTGGTCCAGATGCTCACATAAACAGAACTGGGTGGTGGAGGCTGTATTATTGAGTCCTCTTAGATCTACAGTACATGTCCCAATAGGATTTTTCTGCAAATACACTGTATGATAATTGTATGATCCTCAACTAAAAATTCCCTCCTTTTCCCTCATAAATATGCATGATTATTTCAGAAGAACCTTAAACATGTATGGGCTATTACATCATCCTTACTCTAATTGGTATAAAATGAGACCCCTATTTCCTCTTCTATGAAGCTTGCTTAGACAAGTTTCCCAACTTGCTCTGAAGGCAATAAATGACTTATTTGCTATACAATTGTTCTTGTGATGTGAGGATAATTTGTTTATTTGTTTGTGCTGGGAGATAAGAGGAAGGATAAAAAATAAAACTGATGGAAAGAGAGCTGGGATGGGAAGAATGGTAGGAATGGTGGGAATCATTTAAGAACATCAGAAAAACCATCAGTTGCTGAATGTCCAATATGACTTTTTCATTTATGTAGTTTTGTCTGTATGCATGCAACTATTTGGATAAACAAAGATCCATCGGAGGATAACTAGAACAACACCTACGTAAATTCCATGTCAGTTCAATGAGGTTTGAAATGAAGGAAAATGGAAACATTGTGCAATGGCTCTTGGGTGTGGTTTCTAGACTACAGAACTAAGAGCCTGGGAATTTATTAGAAATGCAAAGTCTCAGGCCCCTCCCCAGACAAATCTAGTCTGAAATTAGATGGTGTGGCCTGATAATCTTTTTTTCTTTTTCAAATCCAACAGATTACTCTTATGGAGGCTTGATTTAAGAGCCATCACTGTTCGGAATGAATGTGAAAATTTTAGGAGAAATGGCCTACTAGGCAAAATTTGATTTTTTTAAAAATTGGGGGTAGGTTATTTGTTGATTTTGGTATTCATGGGTAGGGTCAGCACATAGGGAAAGAAGCAGGATAGAAATCGGGTAATCAACAAGTTTTCTAGAAAATCTAATAGAGGATCTAGTGCCAAAGAAAATAAACTTGGCATTCATAAAGGTCTAGCCCTAGATGGGAGTGGCAGGACTAGTTTTTTAATCTTCCAGTTCAATCCTTTGTCTTCTCGGAGAGCAAGAAGATAGAACCTCTGGTCAAGCATACTCTTGACTATGTCCAAGGAGTCTGAATTCAGCCTTGGGCTACTACATGAGAGTACCAAGAAAAGGTGAACTAGTGCTGTGGTCTCGGTCTCTTTCTCTCTCTCTCTCTCTCTCTGTCTCTCTCTCTCTGGAAGAAGTGAAAAAATAAAACAAGATCCCACTGGGAATAATTGAATCACACAGGTTTGAAGACCCTGTGATAAATATAAAGAGTTATATTGAGTCAATGCCAAAAACTTGTCACTGAAAAGTTGTAACTTCTTATCTATAAAATATCTCATTATATTTCTGTTGTTGCAAACAAAAATACACTTCAACTACATAAAGTATTTGCATGGGGGACAGTGACATACTGGTTGAGTGCACATGCTAACAATGCTTGAGGACCTAGGTTACAACTTCCACTCCCCATCTGTAGAGGGATTTAAACTTCATGAGTCATGAAGTAGGTCTACAGGTGTCTTTCTCTCTTCCTCTCTATCTCCACTTCCCCTCTCAATTTATCTTTGTTCTATCAGATAAAATAGGAAGAAGACAGAAAGAAAAAATAATAATAAATGGAGAAAAATAGCTTCCTGAAGCTGCAGCACCAAACCCTAGCAATAATCCTCCGTATTATAAATACAAAATGCAAAAGATGACACATATACCTCTCAGAAACCTCTGGAAATAAGTAGTTGAGTCCAACTTCAAGTTCAGTTTACCTGGCGAGGTCTACTGTATTCCAAAGCCACTTTGTAGAATTCAGGTTAAAGACTGGATATGCTTTGGAAATATAAGTAGTAGATAAGTGTGAATTTCAGAATGTCAAAATATGGTCAGATGAAAGAAAAGGAAGAATCAGTTAAAACTATTATAGTAATAGATAGCTAGGTACATAATGTAATAATTTTAAATTCAACTAAAATGTGAAAAAGATTAAGATGTTGCAGAAATGATAAATGCAAATGCTCCAATGACACAAAACAAAATTTTCCATTTCAACTTAAAACCAGAACTATGTACGTGCTACCTATGATGTGCAGAGGAATGGCATTCCCAACAAATAGACTCTCCCCACTCGGCGTCACAGAACACTGACAGGAGCTGTACTCCATTTTGGGAAGCCCAGACACAACCTTAGATTTCTCAAGGCCAGTGGCCAATAGTGACTACTAAGTGATTATTTAGTTGCTATTTCACCATCTATGAATGCTTGCAATAGGTCATAATGCATAAGTTTGTTCTGTTTTCAGTTTACCCTTTTACAGCTCTGCCAAAGGAAGTCTCTGATATACAGCGTCCCTAACTACACCCACTCTAATTAGTATTTACTACTATAACTTCAGAATAGACCAAGAAATATTTATATGAAATATGTCTTTTCAAGATTACATCTATGCAAAACCATTTACAATTTTAACACAGAGAAGGTTATCAACAACTATAACACTATGTAGTTATGAAATAAATGGTACATGTATAGATCATTCGAATGTATCCTTTACTGAAAGTTTTTCAAATGATATATGGTATTTTGTAAAATGTCAGTTAATTTTTTAAAAATATTTTTTATTTATTTATTGGTTTTCTTTTTTGTTGCCCTTGTTGTGTTTATTGTTGTTGTGGTTATTATTGTTATTAATGTCGTTGTTGCCAGATAGGACAGAGAGAAATGGAGAGAGGAGGGGAGACGGGGAGAGAAAGACAGACACCTGCAGACCTGCTTCACCACCTATGAAGTGACCCTCCTGCAGGTGGGGAATCAGTTAATTTTTTATTGTAATAACTACCTTAAATGCATAACATCACAAAAATCAAGCCCCTGGACTAATAAGTATTATTGCCAATGTCTAAGATGAGTAAAAACAAAGAAAATACTCAGATTAAATTAGTGAAAAAAGTTAAGTAATAGTGTAGGCTTCAAAAAATCATGATGTTGGCATGTGACTGGCTGAAATCAAAGCAACACTATTGTGCAGAATTGCATACATGTGCTGATCTCATCTAATTTCACTACTGACTTGCTATGTTGTAAGAAGAGCATGTCAACTGTCCAAGGATACTGTGGCAACATTTCCAGGTGCCCCCAAATTAAATGTGAAGTTACCCTTGCCTACTATCAATTACCTAATACTAAACTTTTATGATTCAAAAACAACTAACTCATGAACTTAGGTAAGGGTCTAGAAGTAGAAAAGTGTAGACCTTTATCTAACCCATAATTTATAATTAACACAGTTATGTCCTCAGTCACAGCTAACTAGTGTCACCCCCAATTAACTTTCCCAGATAGCTTTTCAATTAGCACTAACAGTTCAAATCCTAAAAAACAACAGCACAGTGGCATGGTAATAGCACAGCTTCCAAGAGAATTAATTTACTCTGACAACTGGCAAGGACAACAAATTCCTAGGGAAAAAAAAATTCCATTCTATTTCAACTTGTAATATTGTCCCTCCTTAGAGATCTAATTTATTTGACACATTTAGAGAAATCACTTTTATTATCTCATATCTGAGTTATTTTCCTTTTTTCTGCTTTAGAATAGTTCCAGGTTTCCATTTGTCAGATGCATTTGTCATTGAGTGATGAAGTTACATTACAAGAGATGTCACAAATAGTGATTTGTCACCAGCTGCCATGTTAAATAAACCTCAAGGTAAGAACTAAGTTTATGGGTACATACACAAAGCTTTTTGCTCCTTTTTCTTTAAACCAGGCACTAGCTTGTAAAATTCGTAATTAGCCTATATTTTAATTACAAAGCTAGATGAAATGAATTCAACAAATGCTTCAATTACAAATTGAAATTACAAAAAAAGGATAAAAATTTTTTTGTAATTTTGAAATTACAAAGAAAAGGATAAAAATTACTTTAAGTTGTAAGATTTTTCTTTATATATATTTTTTAAACCTAGTGCCAAGACCTCTACTAGACCCTTCTCTCCACCATCACTAGTCATTTCCATCAGGAATGTCAGTATAAGCCCTTTAAAAAAAAAAAATATATATATATATATATATATATATATATATATAATTTATTTATTTAAGAAAGGAGACATCAACAAAACCATAGGATAGGAGGGGTACAACTCCACCAACAGATCTCTATATCCCATCCCCTCCCCTGACAGCTTTCCCATTCTTTATCCCTCTGAAAGTATGGGCCCAAGGTGAGGATAAGCCCTTTTGTGGGATTCTTCAGGACGTTACCCTCACTATAAACTACCAATGATAAGTACTACTCCACTACCTGAAGGGAGATTAGGTCATCCTACTCTGCCATTCAAAGGAAACTGGTCTTGAAAGGAGTACAACCTAGAATGTTCCCAACTGTGACCATGTACTGTGAATACAGACATATCATGAAATTTCTAATTAAATATGTGAACAGACTGATTGTGGGTCAGTTTCCTAAAGAGCCGCTTCTTCCATCTATCGTAGATCAATTACTGCTTCTTCTTTACTTTTTCCCTTCATCTCTCTGAAAGCTTTTCTTGGGCCTTGAGACCTAGTCTAGCCTCAAGCTCATACTTTGATAAAAATTTAAGAGACATCATGATACATTTCTAAAGGGAGTCTCAGAATTAGAAAGCCTGCAGACAAAATAATGATAATGATGATGATGATGATGATAACTAACTCCAAATGGTAAAATTTTGGAGTAGTTGGGGGAGGACAGGACAACAGCAAGAGACTTTTTGGAATTCACATACTATAGATATGACTTCTTTTATCACACAATCCCTGGAAAAAGAAAAGCATAGCTTTCACCTTGAATGTGCTATACTTACATACCAAATAATACCCAAACACCATAATGTATGGTGAGACAAATCTGCTTAGAGGGCACTAGGTGAGTAGATCCTGGGGAAGAGAGGGATGAAGCTGGTACCCTTTACAGGTAAGGCAACTGAGGAGCAGTGAATTTTATAGTTTTTCCTCCCCTTTCATTGCCCTTGTTGTTGTAGCCTTGTGGTTATTGTTGTTGTTGATGTCATTCATTGTTGGATAGGACAGAGAGAAATGGAGACATGGAGACATGGAGACGGGGGGGGGGGGGGGGGGGAGGGATGCAGAGAGGGGGAGAGAAAGACGCCTACAGACCTGCTTCACCGCCTGTGAAGCGACTCCCCTGCAGGTGGGGAGCGGGAGGCTCTAACCAGGATCCTTAAGTTGGTCCTTGCGCTTTGGGCCATGTGCACTTAAGCCACTGTGTTACCGCCCCACCCCCAGAGCAGTGAATTTTACTGATGTTCAAGCCTATACCACTGACTACCCAAGCATTTTTTTTGTTTGTTTTTACCACGATTACTTTCTGTAAAGTTCTACATCTATGATTCTACACATTCAAACCAGAGGAATTACAAAGATTAGTTTATAAGGTTTCCCATGAACTGACTTTAATTTAGAGAGGTTGTCATTATGCATTGATATCATTACTTAATATCATTATATAACACTTCATATTATGAGCTATACATAATTAGCATTGTCTTAAGCTTGTTTTAACACTAGCCCATAGGAGAGGTAGCCATATAACATGAAGAAAAAATATATCTGTATAAGAATTCTGTGAACTTAAACATTTCTACATCATCTTTTCACAAGGATAGGAACCAAGATGAAGTACTAGTATACCTGGTAAAGTGCATATGTTACCATGCATGAGTACTGGGTTCAAGCCCTCATCCCCACTTGCTGTGGGGGAATTTCTGTAAGAGGTGGATCAGTGCTAATGATGTTTTTCTATCTCTTATTTTCTCCCTCTCGCTCCATCTTCACTCTATGTCTGTCTCTACTAGATAAATAAATTAAAAAAGTGGCCACTGGAAGGGAGTAGTGGACTGGTTATGTAGGCTTCAAGTCTTAGCACTAACCCCGGTGGCAATAAATAAATAAATAAATAAATAAATAAAATTTTAAAAGGTTATAAATCAAATAGTTATCTATCAAAGTAAAGAAGCATGGTACACACTCTAAATGGATGCTTGCTTTTACTGGAAATATGAAACTGAAGAATCTTTGCACCAATTCCCCATTATAATAGCAGATATACAGCAGGCAAATAATTCTGTCTATGGATTTGTTGACAGGATAGTTCGGCAAATTAACATCAAATACATTTTAGTCTTTTAATTTACAATTTGGAGAAACTAGAAATAATAATAGATTCTTTAGAAATCAAAGGAGATGGGGCTGGGCGGTAGAGCACCCAGTTAAGCACATAGTACTAAGTTAAAGGACCAGTTCAAAGATCCTGGTTGTAGCCCCTGGCTCCCCACCTGCAGGAGGGGCACTTCAGAAGTGATGAAAAAGGTCTGTAGATGTCTATCTTTCTCTCTTCTCTCTCCCCCCTCCTCTCTCATTTTATCTCTGTTCTATCCACCCCCCCCCCCACCCTCCCCAAAAAAAGCCTGCTTGCCAGCACAGAGGAAAAGGGCCTGGGTGGTGGCATACCCGTTAACAGCACATATAACCACGCACAAGGACTCTGATTGGAACCCTAGTTCCCCAACTGTAGTGGAGAGGAGGTGATGCTTCACAAGTAATGAAGCAGATTCCCAAGTGTCTATTCTCTCTCTCTCTCTCTCCCTCGCTCTCTCTCAACTCGAATTCTGTTTTATCTAATAAAATAGAAAGAAAAAAAAAGCAAATTCAACAACAAAACAGAAAGGAAGGAAGGAAGGAAGGAAAGACAAAAGGGAGGAAGAAAGAAAGTGGGGGGATTGGACGGTAGTGCAGCAGGTTAAGCACACATGGAGCAAAGCTCCAGGAACAGCTTAAGGATCCCGGTTCGAGTCCCGGCTCCCCATCTGCGAGGGATTCGCTTCACAGCCTATGAAGCAGATCTGCAGGCCTCTATCTTTCTCTCCCACTTCTCTCTCCATTTCTCCCTGTCCTATCCAACAACGACAACATCAACAACAATAACAATAACTACAACAATAAAACAAAGAGGGCAACAAAAGAGAAAATAAATAATTTAAAAAATTAAGAAATAAGAGAAGAAGGAAGGAAGGTCAGAAGGAAGGAAGAGAAAAAAAAAAAACACCACTGCGAGCAGTGGATTAATAGTGTCAACACCAAGTCTCAGCTATAATCCTGGTGGCAATAAAAAATAATTTTAGGGAGTCGGGTGGTAGCGCAGCAGGTTAAGTGCAGGTGGCGCGAAGTGCAAGGACCCGGTTAAGGATCCCGTTTGGAGCCCGGGCTCCCCACCTGCAGGGGAGCCGCTTCACACACAATGAAGCAGGTCTGCAGGTGTCTGTCTTCCCCCCCCCCCCCCGTCTTCCCCTCCTCTCTCCATTTTTCTCTGTCCTGTCCAACAATGACGACATCAATAACAACAACAATAATAACCACAACAATAAAAAGGGCAACAAAAGGGAAATAAATAAATATAGGAAAATTAAAACAATAATAATTTTTTAAAATGGGGACCCAGTATGAATGCACCTGGTTAAGCACACACGTTATAATATGCAATGAGTGGGGTTTGATCCCCACCTGCAAGGGCGAAGCAGTTCACAAGTTTCTCTTTGTCTCTGCTTTTCTGTCTCCCACTTCCCCTCTCAACTTCTTACTGTCCTATCCAATTAAAAAAATAGAATTTAAGATAAAAGAGAGAGAGAGGGAAGTGGCCTCTGGGCGCAATGTATTCACAGTGCAGGCACCCAGGCCCAGTGATAACCCTGGTGGCAGAAAAATAAATGAATAAGTAAGTAAAAATAAAAAATGCATGCAGGTCTCTTAGTAAGGACACAACTTTATGAGAATTAAAAACCCTTAACACTTTATGGAAATATGAAAACTGTTCTAAAAGTGGCCCAAACTTTCTTGATTCAAAGATTAGATTTATCTGAGTTGCATGATCTTGTTTAAATTAAAATCATAAACTTCTCTTTTTTTGTAAAGACATATAATTTATTAGATTACAATAAAGAAACTTGCTTTTCGGAAAGTATTGTAACAGTAACCCCTACTGGGCTTTCTCATTGTAAAAGAAAATTTAAATTTCTCCCTCCTTTCTTGAAAAATTAATTTTTATCTGTTCTATCTGCCAATTTAACATTTATAAAGAAATTTACTGAAGGAACTACTATTTTCTTCTCTTTCTTATAGAAATATGCTAGACATACATTTTCTTCTTTATATTTTTAGTAGAAAGTCACACTGCTTCAAAAAGGAGGCATTTAGATACTGAAATCTCACATTTCACTCTTTGTGAACACAAACAATCACTTCTTATTTCTTTCTCAATTTACAGTAAAAAAAACATATACATATAAAAATGAAATTTGTGTTTTTGCTTATAATACTGCTTTGGAAAATTTGGGGTGTCTAGTGGCACACCAGGTTAAGTGCACATAGTACTAAGTACAAGGACCCCCACAAGGATCTGGGTTCGAGCTCCTCGCTCCCTATCTGTGTGTGTGTGTGGGGGTCACTTCACAAGCAGAAAACCAGGTCAGCAGGTGCTTTTCTCTTCCTCTCTATAATGCTCTCCCCTCTTAATTTCTCTCTGTCCTGTCCAATAAAATGGAAAAAAAATGGCCAGGAGGAGCAGTGGATTTGTAGTGTCAGTACCGAGCCCCAGAAATAGCCTTGTAGGAAAAAAAAAAAAAAGATTTGGTAAATACTACATAACTACTAAAGATAATTAAGTAGGCAAGAAAAAAAAATCAATGCTAATATGCATTGCAAATGAGATGTGGGTTGCTTTTAAAGACAGTAGTGGGACTAGAAACTCAATAAGTCATTCTCAGTATAAGCTCAATTTGGCAAGAGAACATGTTTTGAAAATACAACTACAGTTCAAAAGCTCAACTTCAGTAAACTACACATATAATATCCAATACCTCTTTCTAAGTATATATTTTAGCATTTCAAATATACCAGGACATAGATTAAATCATCGATATAAATCAGACTTTCTTTGAACTATTGGGTAGCAAGATTATACTCAATTTCTTTATAACTTGACCATGAAATTAAACTAATATAATCAAACAAAATCAGACCAATATGAGACATACTCAGCAAGTGGTGGGAACCAGGAAAGTAGATTTTCATTTTTCATTTGTATTTTTTAAAAAAATCATACAAATTCCATGCAGAATTATTTAGAATTTGAACTGCAATTTGATAACTTGGTGATAGAATAAAATGAATTTAAAAGAAAGGAAAATAATAATTTGCAAAAACTATGCATACTGTTAAGTTAAATGAACACAGGAGAGCAGGGTGGTCTTGAAGAGGACTCTGAGATTGGGAATGAATTTCCATAAAGCCTTTATTTTTCCTGAAATAAAAAGAATGGTGAAGCCATTCTGATTGGTTTAGCTGGAGGAGACTCTACCCTTCTTTGGATATGGTGTTAGCTATGGAACTGATAACTATGGCTTTTTTGTTTTTTCTATGTTTTTAATTGGGGGATTAATGTTTTATAGTCAACAGTAAATACAATAGTTTGTACATGCATAACATTTCCCAGTTTTCCACATAACAATACAACCCCCACTAGGTCCTCTGAGCTGTGGCTTTTTAGTTGTAAAGAATTTTTTTTTCTTTCTTCATCTTTAGGGATTCATTGCTCTGAGTTGATTGATTCATATATTGATTCAAATACAAAGAGAAGGACAGAAGGGGAGGGGGAAGGAAAAAACACCACCACACCAAACTTCCTCCACTGCACTGAAGGCCAGACTTGAGCATTGCCTGGGTGCATGACAAAGGAAGCACATCGTCCTGGTGAACTAGTCCTTGCTGTGACTTTTATCACAAATATATATATTGATTTTCTCATATAATATCAACACATTTATAAATGTGATGCAAGGAATCAAAATTAAGGACTTGCATATGTTCTCTGTTGCTATTAACCAACCACCCAGCCTAATTTGGTTTGCTTCTAGGAGAGAAAGAAAGCAAAATCCTGTTACACCATCAGTATTGTTGCACTTGTTCTTGGTATTCTCAGGTGATACTTTAGATGTAACCAAGTACCTCACAAATAGAGGGCTTGTGTTTTAACCATTTTTCCACCTCCCCACCCCATTAGCAACTTGTATATTGAATTTTGTCAAATGATTTTCCTTTCCCAGTGAGATAATCATTAATTTATCACACATTTTTGTTAACTGTGACCATGTGCATCATATTGGTTGACTAAATGCTTACAAGTCTAAAATAAATTCCACTCGATCACACTAAAGAAAAAAAAAAAAAGCACTAGTGGGAAGATCCAGAAAAATGACATTGAGTGATGGAGACAGGAAAGCAGGGGAAATCATGCCAAATGGCATCTTCTCAGGAAAACCAAAGACTGTTATCTTTTGAGCACAGAGGATTGCCATGATTTTTATGAACTGGAAAATATGAAAATGGTTTGAAACAACTCCTTTACTCTTAGTAGAAAGATTTACCTTGCCCAGTCTCAGGGACTAATGTTGCCTTCAGAGTCTTACAACACCTCCAAAACCTGTAGGTTTTCTCTACTCCTCACTCCCCTCATGCTTAAGGCAGACACTACTAAGCAGGTATTAAATTTCTGTCACTGGGTTGATACACTCATAAAATCTCTTCTAACATAGCACTCCAAACAGCCATCACTAATTGATCAAAGGAGGTACTTGAGATTAAAGCTAGTCACCAATGTTGAGCAGTGCACTAGTCTGCCATGGACTTGTCTTACCTATAAATGTTTTCTACCCCTGCACCCATAGTAAATTACCTACTTAATACTCCAGTACTATACAGTCTGAGTACCCTTTCTTCTCCTGAACATCAATACCTTTATGTATGCAGATTGGTACTTGCCCTTAGCCCTCTTAGAAAGCAATCATGTGTCCAAAGATGGCTCATTCTTGAGCACCACAGATCAGTGGAGTTAGTCAAAGATCAGCTCTCCACCCTGTAATTAACACCCTCAAAACATATTCCTCTACTGATTGTCACTGATACACAGAAAAATCTGATAATAATTGTTAGTGGGTGGTTACCAATTTACAAGCTTGATACTGGAGGAAGATGTACAAAATTTGAGCAGTTGCCTATTGACTAAACATAAAAAATCAAGTGTAGTAAACTATTAAGTGATCTACAGTTCCCCTCCCTCCATTCCTTCACTTTCTTTCTTTCCTTTCTTTCTTTCTTCCTTCCTTCCTTTCTTTCTTTCTTTCTTTCTTTCTCTTCTTTCCTTCCTTCCTTCCTTCCTTTCTCCTTTTCTCTCATTGTTTCTCTTTCTTCCTTTCTTGTCACTATCAGGGCTTTACCACTCTAGGCTAACTTTTCAGGCAGAGACAGAGACCCTGAGTCCATGGCACTGAAGCTTCTCCCAGTGCCACAGTACTATGTGTCAACCATGTCAAGCTATCTTGTTAACCCCTCATCCTCTGTCTTTCAATTACATTAAAGTTTGAGGATGGTAGTCTGGAAGAACAGATTCTCCTGGCCTCAGCTTCTACTAAAATAAAAACCATTTTAGTAAAATAGGCACTTCAATAGCTCTAATGAATGTCAGATGGCTCCTCTCTCAAAATTTCAGATAATCCATTTGACACCCTATAGTACAGAGACATATACAGGGACTAAGCTTAGAACTAGAGTCTTGTTCCTTAGAAATTCTTATGTACTGAGCAAGTGTCTCCTGAACTAAAGAAAAAAAGCAAACCACAACTGCTAAAATATACCACTGCCTATATCCCTTGGTCTTGCTGGGTTTATAGGTTCATTGACGAGATCAAATCTCTGGTAATAGATGGGTCATTATTACTTAGATAAATGATTCAGAATCCTCTGGTTAAGCTCTGCCAAGTCTAAGAAACCTATATTCTGTTGTTTCTTGTGAATTCTGGGGTCGAATCATTCCCTTAGGCCCAGACAAAACTGTTTCTCATGCCCCATAATTGAGGACATTATGGGAAAATCATTTCCTTTGCACCGGAGAAACTACAAGGCAGTCCTTAATACGTATCCAGTATTTGCAATGATTCTGAAAATCCCTAGGTAAGCATTTTAGTGGTCTATGATAAAATAATCCAACCTTGTTATGGACTAGCACACAGACATTTTTAATTCTATAGAGGAAAAAAAAAAGGTGGGGACCAAAGTGAATACTCTGATCTTGGTTAAATGCATAGCTGGGGCAGAGAAAAGTCCAATCACTCACACATAGCTCTGAGAGTTATATTCCTTGTTCAGTGACTAACAAAAGGAAAAGTGTGCATGCATTTTACTAAAATCACTGATAACTGACTATTTAAGACATGTCATAATGGGGGAGAAAACACTTGCCATCTAAATGATCCAATCTAGTCATAGACATGAGAGAATAATATCAATTATCCACATAATATATTTTATAATAATGCCAACCCATTTTGCAAGGTCCTTAAAAAAAAGAAGGTATGATCTACAAGCATGATTATAATTTAAGTCAAATGCTCTAATGCCCAAATCCCTTTTTTTGTTATAGGGTAAGATACTTAATATCTTAGTCTCTTAACATTTATCCTAAGTATTAGTTACTCTTTATCCTCGGCTACTACCTCTAATCAAAGGAGGTAATTTACTGCCTGGCTTTGTGTCCCAGGGGGAGCTAGTTATACAAATTGTAGTACTTCAGGTTTAGCCAGTAGAGGACTTAAGCAAGAGCTGAATGCTTCAGTCTATGTTTCATGAAAGCTCCTGGGGACAGTTAATTGTAGTAGTGTTAGTACCTTTACCACCTCATTTTCTAGACCTTAGGAAATGTTGATGTAAAGTACTAAAGGAAAGACCAAAGGAAAGACCAAAGGAAATGTTGATGTAAAGTACTTAGTGAAGGTCTGCCACAAATAATGATTGATAGATACCACCCATGGCTGAAGCCAAAATAAGCAGATGATGTTTGACTAGAGTCCACAGATAGTTAAGTAGTTGATTGGAAATAATGTGCCACTAAAGTGAAGGAAATTGGTTCAGTTAACTGTGAGGAAATGCAAATATTTGCTCACAGTCGTACCCTACTTATTTCAAGTATTTGTGCACCTCCTGCTTAGCATATCCCAACCCCTCTGACAAAATCCAAGAAAAAAGATTCCTTCCTGGAAAGTAATCAGAGAAAAATCAAATTAACACTGTCCAAAGAGATGGCAATCAGCAGTGGTGAGAACACAATGTTTCAACATTTGCTCTGTGGTAACAGAATATTACATGGAAGCAGCATGGTGACAATCATATGATGTTCCAGAGACGATTTTCTTTCTGGTGTAGGTGAGTAAACTGCTCCTTGAAGATTCAGAGTAAAAATGAAATAAAATACAAAATAAATAGAAATGTTGAGATAACTAGTGCCCTATCTGTAGGTTCCACTAAATATCTGATAAACATATAAGTATAGAAAGACCTAATTTGTTGCACCAGGATAAATTGACACTGAGTCAGGGCTGATCCATGATGATCATACCCTTAAGAACACAGCCTAAAGGCTGAAGATTCTAATTCTCCTTCCAACCTTTTACTCTGTTCCATGACCAAAGAACCTAAGGAGAAAAGTTTGGAATATGAATGTCTGGTTCAGCGATTCTCAAGGTATGATCTCAAGTCAACAATGTCAATTTTACTTGGAAACATCAAGAGATGTACTCTTTACCAACTCTTTCAGGTTAGTCTAATGGGTTCAGTCAGTAGTGGTTGTACTGCAGTACAATTTGATATAGTATTAAATTTTGAAATCAATGTTAAAGTAAAAATTCTTTACCAGTGATATTGTTACCACAAACTATCACTTGCAATCCACTAGTTATGAATCAATAACAGTGCTAAATTATTTATTTGAATCACTACATTTAATCTTTTCATTGCTCTCTTTTTTTAGACAGAGTAAGAAAGAGAGAGAGAGAGAGAGAGAGAGACACCACAGCACCCAAGCTTCCTTCAGTCAGGTCGGGGACAGGCTTCATCCTGGTTTGGGTATGTGGTAAAACAGTGAGATATTTCATTGACCCATAACATTTCATCTTTACAACAATCTTGTGAGGTCAATACTGTGTTGCCCCCATCTACGAAAGGTAAATCCCCATCTGCAGGGGGAAACTTCACGAGTGGTGAAGCAGGGATGCAGGTGTCTCTACCTCCCCCTACTCTCTTGATTTCTGTCTCTGTCCAATAATAAATAAATACAAATGCTAAAAAAAAAAAAGAAATATAAATCAAGCCAGATTATGGGAATGTGCAGAGCTATTAAGGGCAGACAGCCAGTCACTGACTGAGTCAGATGTTAAATTCATGCTGGTCTTCTGTATAACCTTAACCACTTCCCTTTACTGTTGTGCTTTTACAAAAAAAAGCAACATTTTATATAAGTAACCACATTTTTTAGAGAGGCATATACATTATATATCTATATCTCTATACCTATATCTATATCATCTATATCTATCTATCTATATATATATATATATATATATATATATATATATATATACTTTTCCTGTAATAATGTTTCCCAGTTTCTCAGTGCAATTGTGAGCTGTCCTAATAAAGAATTCCCACAAATCTTTAAGATGTACTTTACTCTCCAAAAAACACAACAGATTATTTAGAAGAGGAACCAGTTGGTGGTGCACTTGGTTATGCCCACATATCACCATGCCTAAGGACCGAGGTTCGAGCCTTCGATAACCACCTGCAGAAAAGACACTTCATGAGTGGTGAAGCAAGCCTGCAGGTGTCTATTTTTCTCTCTCCCTCTCTATTTCTCTCTCCCTTCTCATTTCTGCACTGAGCCCCAGTGATAACTCTGGTGGGAAAAAAATAAGGATTATTTAGGAGATAAGGTATAGGTTAAGCTAAGAATCTATAGCTAGATGTAAGACCATCTAAAAAAGGTATCAAACTTGTAAAATATTTGAGTTGCCTAAATACTATGCCCTCCTTAGTTTCTATCATTTTTATTTAAAAAAATACAAACATGCACAAGCCTTAAAGTGTACTGTCTTAGATCTTATAAGAAATCATACACTTGAATTTACTCCTATCCCATGAAAATAAATTAAATTGCATAAATGTACTTTTTCTTTTAAAAAGCCTGCTTTTTTATTGCCACTAGAGTTATTGGTGGCTTGTTGCCTGCACAAAGAATCTACTACTCCCAGCACTAATTTTACCTCCCCCCTTTCTTCTTCATTAGATAGGAGACAGAAATTGAGGGGGGAGATAAAGAGAGAGAGAGAAAGTGAGACACTTGAAGATCTACTTCACAGCTTGTGAAGCTTCCCCACAGGTAGGGAGGGGGGCCTTGAACTCAGATCTTTGTGTATAGTAATGTGAACACTCGGCCATCTACACTACCACCTGGCTCAAGAGCCAAATTCTAAATAGGAACTTCTATTAATTACCCTGTGAAATGTATTGTGAGGAAGTACCTACATTATATTTTTGTATGAAAAATTGTGATCTACTTTTAGTAAGAATGGGGAAATACCAACAGATGCATATCTTTAAGAAAATTGTTCTATAGCACAAGGACCAGAGTAAGGATCCCAGTTCGAGCCCCTGGTTCCCCACCTGCAGGGAAGTCGCTTCACAGGTGGTGAAGCAGGTCTGCAGGTGTAGTTTTCTCTCCCCCTCTGTGTCTTCCCCTCCTCTCTCCATTTCTCTCTGTCCTATCCAACAATGACGACATCGGTAACAACAACAATAATAACTACAACAATAAAACAACAAGGGCAACAAAAAGGAACAAATAAATAAATGAATATTTTAAAAGATTAGAATATTTTTTTAAAAAAGAAAGAAAACTGTTCTATAATTTATCTGCCTTTAATACATATTTGCTGAATGAAGCTATTTTTCTTAGACTAAGATGATACTATTTAGAGAAAGAGAATTGAAAATGTTACAGAGTACAGAAAGATGATGTCATGAGAGGTACTGAGGTAGAGAATCATTTTAATTTTCACTTTTAAAAATAGAGACAGAGTCCTGGTTTGAGCCCCCAGCTCCCCACCTGCAGGGTGACAGCTTCACAAGTGGCAAAGCAGGTCTGTGGGTGTCTTTCTCTCCTCCTCTCTATCTCCTCTCCTCTCTCGATTTTTCTCTGTCCTATCCAACAACAACAACAGCTATAACAACAATAACAATAACAACTACAAAAAGGACAACAACAAGGGCAACAAAATGGGGAAAATGGCCTCTAGGAGCAGTGGGTTCATAGCGCAGGCACTGAACACCAGTGACAACCCTGGAGAGAAAAAAAAAATAGAGACAGAGACTAAGGAAGGAAGTGAAAGAGAACGCAGCACTGGAACTTCCTATAATGCAGTAGGGGCTGGGTTCAAACGGGGGTTGCACACATGAAAAATCAGTGCACTATTTCACCAGCCCTAGAATCATACAACACCCTTCCCACCACCAAAGGACTAAATTATACCTTTTCTAAACAAGACAGCTACATGAAATTATCTTCAGACAAGAACGTTGGTCCAAAGTTTCCTGATCTTGAGTTTTTTTTTTCCAAAGAAAATGGTACTACATCTTTTTTAAAAATTATTTTTAAACATTGGTTACTAATTTAAAAAATTCTCTTTAACAAACCAATTAGCAGTCTGGTCTTGGGAAAAATACAAAACTACTCTTAATTATTCTAAGGATAATGAATTTAACATAGGAGTTAGGGTTCATATAAAAAACAAGCAAGCTAGCAAAAATAAAGTTCTAAAAAGCCTATGTGGACATGGACATCCAGGAAGTTGTAGCCAGTAGGTGACCAAGTTGACCTAGAGACCTTATCTTGAAACACCAAAGTGGTAGTTGTCATAGACTTACAGGAAAACTGTTTTTGGAAAATCTCTGGAAATATTCCTTCAGTGGTCAGAATCTACAGTAATGAAGTTAGTGGTTCTCAAGCCACAAAGACATCAGAAATTCCACAGCTACCCCTATATTTGGCTGTCCCTCCAGATCTTTCTTACTATACATCTGGAGTCATAAGAAGCAACAGAGGAACAACCAGATATATGAGTACAATATGTGGCTCTCAGTTTCTCCTCTGAATTGTAGTTCAAGAAGATGGGTGTAATGCCAAATTAGCAACAACAATCCCAATATAAAATTCCTGAAAAATTGTTCAGTGAAAACTTCACTCTTATTTCTTTCTTTTCTATCTCTTCTACTTTACCCTTCATTTCTTCAATTTCCTGTTTGTCTTTTTTATATTTTAATATCAGGAAATACTTTCTCCGTGGCTGCTAAAGGCTTTAAATAATGAAAATATATGACCACAAAATATAACATAGAATCTTTGTAGAATAATAAATTTTATACTCTGAATATGATAGTGGTTATATAAGTCTATACACATGTCTCAGGTACTGTGAACTTACAAAATAAAAGCAATATTACTTAATGGTAACATTATATTAACAACAAAAGAACAAATATAGTCTTACATTAGAAGTAGTCTTCTTCAAAACAACTTAAATAAATGAAGTACATGTAACCTGAGAGATATAGGACAGATAACAAAGCAATTCTACCTGGGGATTTATAGAAATTCTGGAACATGTACAAAAGAGCATTTAGTGTTAGGTGCCTTAAAAAAAAATGACTGGGGTGGGCAAGGATGCACCCAGTAGACAGTACATGTCACCATAAACAGTGGTATGGATTCAAGCCTCTGGTACCCAAGTTCAAGGGGGAAGCCTTGGGAGCAGTGCTCAAGGTATCTCTCTTTCTCTCTTCATTTTTATCCTCCTTCCCACTCAAGTTTTGTCTCTATATAATTAAAAAAAAAATCAATGAGTGACCCAGTAGTAGGACAGTGTATAGGGCATTGGACTCTAAGCTCCTGAATTTGACCCTCAGCATTTCATGTGCCAGAGAGATGCTCTGATTCTTTGTTCTCTCTCTCTCCCTTTTCTCCAATTAAAAAAAGTCTTTAAAAAATTAATAAAAAAGGTTCATTATTATATAGATTGTGATCTCTGATGAGTGTCAATACCATCTTTTGAATAAACTGCATTGGGGTATGTTTACTATATGAGAATATGTTCTTCATATAGCACTTATTTTGCTTAGGGGAAATCAGTCAAATGTCCTAAGCCCCTGTAATAACTCACCAAAAAATAGAATAAGGGAGTCGGGTGGCTCAGCGGGTTAAGCGCACATGGCACAAAGCACAAGGTCTGGTTCAAGGATTCCGGTTCGAGCCCCCGGATCCCCACCTGCAGGGGAGTCGTTTCACAGAAGGGGAAGCAGGTATGCAGGTGTCTATCTTTCTCTCCCCTTTTCTGTCTTCCCATTCTCTCTTGACTTCTCTCTGTCCTATCCAACAGCAGTGATAGCAATAACAACAACAATAAGAACAATAACAGTGGTAAACAACAAGGGCAACAAAAGGGTAAACAAACAAACAAAAAAAAGCCTCCAGGAACAGTTGATTCATAGTGCAGATAACCTTGTTATCTATGTTATCATAGTGCAATAACCTTGAAGGCAAATAAAATAAAAGAATAAAATAAAATAAAATAATAAAGAATTTGCAGTCCAAGAGCTAACAGTAAGCAGAGTAAACAACTTGCAAGCATGAGATCCAGAGTTCAATCCCTTGCATCACATATACCAGAGTGATGCTCTGGCTTGCTAGCTTGCTTTCTCTCTCAGTTGTTATTATGATAAGTCTTTTCTGAATAGAAATTGAAATTATGCTAGAAAAAAAAATCAATTTTGAAAAAAAAATGTTGTTACTGAGAAATAATATATTAACCATTATTAAGAGACAACTAAATAGATTGCATAAACCCTTAAGGAAAAACAGTTTGCAAAGCACTTGCTTCCTGACTTGCATAAAAATTCAATAGACATAAAGAAGAAAATATTATTAAGTTGTTTTGACAAAACCTAAACAACTTACACAAAAAATATATATCCCATTGCCTAATGCAAACATTTAATATATTTAAAGTCTGTTTTAATGACTCATTTTATCAACAGTCTCACTGGTGATAATACCATCTCATCATCTGCCTGCCACTCTTTCTCTCTAGTCTTCACTAATACAGTCAAAATTCAACAATTGCTTGATATAGACAAAATCTTTCAATTCAAGTCTGCTTTACACTCTCACTAGAGTACTTTTCAACTGTCACTTCAGAATGTCAATGATTAGCATGCAAAAGCCTTATTTAATTTCTTTATTTCTTTTCAGGGTAAAAGAGGCTAGAAACAGCTGTCATTCAGGTGATGAATACAAGCTGCCAGCCTTAGAAACAGCAGGTGAAATAGTTGAGGTTGGAATTAATTAGCATTTAGAAACCCTCCCCCAACACTGGATTGTACCCTAGAAGGAAAAATGACTGTCCTTTGAAAATTATTTCCTCTATTAACTTAATTAGGATAGAAAGTACTTCTTAAAACATATTGCCAAAAGTTTACATGTTCAGAAATAAGAATATCTTGTGCTCTTCTTTAAAAAAAAATCTAAGTTTATCTGATAAACCTAAATTTAACATTCAGTCAGAAGCCATGAATTTTTTTTAAAAAAAGGTTTATTTCTTTTTAATTACAGTCAAGGGCTCAGAGTGATTTGTAGCTTATAAATGACAATCAATATTAATATTTTTAAAACTATTGTTGGTGCTGACCACACAATGGCTCTGAAACATGTGATTTGTAACAAACATATCATGGGAGAGCATTTTCAAAAGGAAATAAGTCCCTGATACAGGATCCGTTTTAATGGTGTTTCACTGAGGTCTTATTCTCTGAGCACAAAACTCAAACATAGCTTAAACACACAAAATAAGCACACAGATGTCCATTGTTCTGTTTCAGAAATACAAAGGAATTGTAAAAAGACAGTTAAAATGATGCATCCTCAAACATATAATATACTTTAATAATACTCATAAAATGGTAGAGAATGTTCTATTCTCCAAAGGGTGGTTGGGCAACATAATCTACCTACTACCCGAGGAAGATGGGTCCCGAAATTAGGGCAGCCTGCAGTGTTCCTAGCTGTGACCACAGAATGCGATCTCAGACCTACAGGGATGCAGAAGTTACATAGGCTCCTGTGCTGAACATGGGCCCCAGATCAAATAAATGGGGTTTATAGTTAACAATATTTATATATTTTTCCCACATTTGCGAGCTACTCTCCTCCCTGTCCAGCTTTCTAGTCCTTTTTCCAACTATGACACAATCTCCAAAGACAATAACTTAGGTCTACCTGCATATTAGATGTCAGGTTCAGGCAAAAACTAGTAAAGTCACAGACTATTTGAAATATATCTAAAATAGACCTACTAGCTTTTTTTCAAAATGGAGACCCCCCTCAAAAAAAAATCTTCGTAAGCAATGTTCCAGCCTTTAGGTTCATGACTCGTCAACAATTTATTCTGTTTTATATCTTAACTCTTTTTCAGCCACCAGCTTCCAGATGCAACCATGATGCCAACCTGACTTCCCTGGGCAGATGATCCCAGTAATGTGTCCTGGAACCCCATCTCCCCAGAATTCTGTCCCACTGGGGAAAGAGAGAGACAGGATGGGAGTATGGATTGGTCCATACTCCCAGAGGGATAAAAAAAATAGGGAAACTATCAAGGGAGGGAATTGTATACTGAGTTCTGGTGGTGGGAATTGTGTAGAAATATACCCTTCTTATCCTATGGCCTTGTCAATATTTCCATTTTATAAATAATAATTAAAAAGGAATACTCAAAAAATGAATGAAATCAGATATTTCTTTATAAATAAAAAGTGACCATCTGAAGCTAGAGTGCTCATCTAACCTTGTAGAATGCAAACATTCCCAAGCACGAAGACGCAAGCTCAAGTCCCTGAATATAGGAAGCATTAAGAACTGTGGAGCAATGAATGCTGTGGGAGTCTCTCATTTCTGTCTTTCACCCTCTATTACAAAGAAAGAAAAATAAAAGTGGGCCACTGGGAATGGGAGAGTCATACACACATGGAGTCTCAACAAATACAGGTGACCAAAATAAAAAGTCACAATCTGTGAGCTTCCAAGAATAACAAACAGCACTGAAAGGCTGGAAAGTTGCCACTGAACATTTCAGATTCTATATGAAGGATTTAGCTCAACATAAATCAGTGACTACAAGAATCATTAGCTAAGAAAATTATAAAATGAATGTAAAATTATAAATGAAGAGTAAGTTTATTTATTTAAGAAACAGTGCACATCCTCCACCAAAACAAGAAGGAATAGGTATTGCTAAGAAATGCAGAAATAGGGCCTATGGTCAAGCATCTTTAGGGTTTTTTGGTCTTTGGTTCCACCCACTTGTAATTGATCCGACTGTATTCACACTGGTGAGTAGCCTCTGACTACCAGCAGATTTACTTGGCTTTCTCAAATGTTCAGATTTGTTTGGTTGGAATTTAAGTGGTCCTTGTTTTAGGCGCCAGCTAATCTCCATATCTTTTCCTATGTAAATTTGTACAGTTCTCAAAACTTGATGTATATATGTCTTGGTCCATTATCTAACAAAAGTGCCCATAGAAAACCAAGATACTGATGCTAATTTAGAAGGCTCATCATTGTTATTTCCTGGAAGCCTACTGTCAAAATGCCATTCCCTTTTTCAAGCTGGACTAAAATTAGGTACAGTTCTGAATTGTGATCAAAATGTGCTTGTTTTGAGAAAACAAGAAGTGAATATTTGATTCCTCTTTACTCACAAGACTATTTTTCTGAAATCCAGAATAAATAAGAAACAAAGCATTTCGTACAAGGAAGGAAAAATGATCAACAAAGACTTCAAATGAGACCCAACCACTACATCCACCATATCTTCCCCTGCCTTCATTCACTACCTCCGGAGTCCAGCGGTGGCGCAAAGCGCAAGGACCTGGAGTAAGAATCCTGGTTCGAGCTGCTGGCTCCCCACCTGCAGGGTAGTCTCTTTACAGGCGGTGAAGCAGGTCTGCAGGTGTCAAAACACACACACACACACACACACACACACACACACACACACACACACACACACACATTCACTACCTCCACCTCACTCCCAGTTCTTAAAGGGCTCAGTTTCTTTGGCCCCCAACTCCACTGACCATGTTCTTGTCCTCCTCTTTTTCACCAATATACTTAATCACCTGACTTACTCCACTGGTTCCATTTCAATTCACCCATTTCTACCTTATCCCTCCATCCCTCTGCAGCCCTCCCCCTGCCCAACTTCTATTTCAGCACTTAGCACTTCCAAGGCAGTGTTGCTTTGTACTCATTTACTTTGCCTACCTTCTGCTACTTGCCTAAAGCTTCTTTTAGTAGCTTTCTTATAAATCATCACATGGCAGGCTATATCTTTGATATGTCATTTAGTTCTTCTTGCTTCTCATTCAGTCCCGATACAATGACTACAAGGTTAAATCAAAACATTTTCCTTTCTTTCTCCTCATGCTGCGATGGAGAAGACTGTTCTCTGAGCAAACTTCCTCACTGCTATAAGGAGAGCTGTACTTCTTACAGCTTTGGAAACCACCTGGTCTCCTCCCCAAGGTGTTCTCTGTGTTCACTCAATTGTCTCATATTCAGAAAGGTACGAGTAGAGGGTAAATCTACCAGGAAGCAGTCATCTGCTTTTGGATCCTTCACTCATATTGGCCGGGCCCTAGACATTGTTTTTTTCTTTTACTTGCAATTTTACACTATTTTCTTGAAGAAGGCCCTTTTTCTGCACTGGAAGATGAGAGGGATTTAACATGATCCCTTAAAAAATGGTTCTCTGAGAATGAGGATTCCAGGAGAAAGCCTGTCCAACAAGTATGAGGTAATGAAGTAGTGAAGTAATGAGGTAATGAAATTGGAAAATATTCTCCAGGCAATTGTAATATTCTGTTACACACTCCCAAATCTAGCCACTGTAGAAAATCTCTGAATTTTGGAACCATGATAACCTATGTCTAGTTTCACATGCCTTGAGTTAAAACCTAGCAAAGTATTCCAGATGACTGTATTATGACTAACTCCATTATGATCACCTGGGAAACTGGGCACAATAAGAAAACATATGCATTCCTGTCTCTTACCTAAGATCTACTGAATTTCAAGGATAGGCCTGAAAAGTCAATACACAAAACTTTTTTTCTCAGAGAATCTGTGATAAAATTACTGGAATTTTAGACCAGTGTTTCAGATAACCAAACCAGAATTCAAAAAGATCTAATACAATGTTTAACAACATGCTAAAATAGACAACACATACTAGAGTTTTGTGTTCTCAGAAACTCTCTACGGCATTGAAGAAAAGAAGTTAAATTATTTTTTTAATTTATTTTTTATTTAAGAAAGGATAAGTTAACAAAACCATAGGGTAGAAGGGGTACAACTCCACACAGTTCCCACCACCCAATCTCTATATCCCATCCCCTTCCCTGATAGCTTTCCCATTCTCTATCCCTCTGGGAGCATGGACCCAGGGTCGTTGTGGGTTGCAGAAAGTGCAAGGTCTGGCTTCTGTAATTGCTTCCCCACTGAACATGGACATTGACTGGTCGGTCCATACTCCCAGTCTGCCTCTCTCTTTCCCTAGTAGGGTGAGTCTCTGGGGAAGCGGAGCTCCAGGACACATTGGTGGGGTCGTCAGTCCAGGGAAGCCTGGCTGGCATCCTGATGGCATCTAGAACCTGGTGGCTGAAAAGAGAGTTAACATACAAAGCCAAACAAATTGTTGAGCAATCATGGACCCAAAGGTTGGAATAGTGGAGAGGAAGTGTTAGGGGGGTACTCACTGCAAACTCTAATGTACTTCTGCTTTCTACTCTAATGTACTTCTGCTTTCTACTCTAATGTACTTCTGCTTTACTTGTTTATGGATACGTGTGAACATACGCTCTCTCTCACAGAAACTGGTGTATATCTAGGTTTGGGGACTTTGTTAGAAAATGATCCACCTGGGATGGAATTAGAGAATGCTATGAAAGGAAAGGTCTCATCCGAGTAATGAAGCTGAAGGGTTGTCATTCCATACCTGAAGTCTCTGGACACAGTCTGAGCTGAAGCATGTTGAGGTAGCAATCATTGCATTGATTAGGTTGTGATCGGCTGATACAGTATTATTTGATATGTACTGGGAGAGGCATGTGGGAAAGTGGGCCCTATCCTAAGGTTCCAGGACTGGGGGAAGTAGAGGCTCTATAGTGGAGATGTGAGGTTCCTGCTGTCTTAGGGTTCCAAAAGACAATGGATAGTTAATGTTATCATCACATTATTTGGTAATTGGGTTAACTTTGAGAAGTCCTTTTGTTAGGGTTTGCTGTATAGTACTCAGTATCTTGTAAATAGCTGTGCCACTGGTTGCCTCTGATCTACTTGGTCTAGGCTTCTGAGAGACTCTGCATAGCAAATACACATAACCTATATATTAAGAAGACAAGTATGTGTTTTAAAAACTTTGAGACATACAATTAATATTCCCCCTCTCATATTAATTAGCTAGTGATTTATATGACTACACTTTACTAGGAATGTACATAAAAGCCATTCCCACCACCAAAAGACTGTGTACCATCCCACCCACCCACCCCCACCGGCCCAGGAAGCCGCATGTCTACCCCTCAACACAGGGTTTTCAATTTGGTGCCCTACTTTCAATTTAGTCAGATCCTGCTTTGAGTTTCCCTTTCAGATCTTCTTCCTCAACTTCTGTTGATGAGTGGGATCATCCCATACTCATCTTTATCTTTCTGACTTAGCTCACTTAACATAATTCCGTCTAACTTAACATAACTTAACATAACTCTGTCCAAGATGGGTCAGAGAAGGTGGGTTCATTGTTCTTGATAGCTGCATAATATTCCATTGTGTACATATACCACAGCTTTCTCAGCCACTCATCTGTTGTTGGGCACCTGGTTTTCTTCCAGGTTTTAGCTATTATGAATTGTGCTGCTATGAACATAGGAGTACACACCTCTTTTTGGTTGGGTGTTATGGAGTCCTTGGGGTATAACCCCAGGAGAGGAATTATTGGGTCATATGGAAGGTCCATGTCTAGTATTCTGAGAGTTTTCCAGACTGCTCTCCACAGAGGCTGAACCAATTTACATTCCCACCAGCAATGCAAAAGGGTTCCTCTGTCCCCACAGCCTCTCCAGCATTTATTGCTGCTGTCCTTTTTGATGTATGCCATTCTTACAGGAGTGAGGTGGTATCTCAATGTTGTCTTAATTTGCATTTCTCTGACAATCAGTGACCTAGAGCAGTTTTTCATATGTTTGTTAGCCTTTTGGATCTCCTCTGTAGTGAATGTTTTGTTCATATCCTCTGCCCATTTTTGGATGGAGTCATTTGCTTTTTTGGTGCTAAGTTTGCTGAGCTCTTTATATATTTTGGTGATTAGTTTCTTTTCTGATGTATGGCATGTGAAGATCTTCTCCCATTCTGTGAGGGGTCTCTTTGTTTGTGTGATAGTTTCTTTGGATGTGCAGAAGCTTTTCAATTTGATGTAGTCCCATCGGTTTGTTTCTGCTTTAATCTTTTTTGCAATTGGGTTTATTTCATCAAAGATGTCCTTGAGGTGTAGGTGGGAAAGTGTTTTACCAATGTTTTCCTCTAAGTATTTGATTGTTTCTGGTCTAACATCCAGGTCTTTGATCCAATTGGAGTTGATATTTGTTTCTGGCAAGATAAAGTGGTTCAATGAGTACCACCTCAGCATGCTTCACTGCAGAATGTGTCCAGAGACATCAAGTGTGGAATGTCAACCCTCCAGCATCATCACTCAGGTGAGACCTTTCCTTTCTTATAGACTCCTTATTTCTATTTCAGGTGTTTCACTTCCTAACAAGCCTCAAAGCCTAGATATAGACCAGGTCTCATGAGATACGGCAGATATACACATGTATCCATAAATTAGGGCAAAATATATACCTGAAAAGAGTGCACAATAGTTTGCAATGAGTCAGTAAATGAAGCAAGCAAGTACAAAGACATAAAAAGACACTTTAAAGTACCTAATGAAATAGTTTCTGCTTAGACCTAGATACCCATCTCACCTACTTCCTATTACACTTCCATCAGTTACTCCAAAGCTAACCTTATTAATGTAAGGACTACAAAAGCTAAATAATAACATACTCTATCTACCACCTGAAGAAGATGTGTTCTGAAGTTGGTGCAGCTCAGAATGTTTCTACTGATGACCACAGAATGGAACTTTGGACCTACAGGGATGCAGAGGTTAAATAGGCTCCTATGCTGAATATGGGCCCCAGATTAAATAAGTGGGGTTTATAGTCAACAATATTTATACACTTTTCCCATATTTGGAAGCTACTTTCTCCCCTGATCCAGCTTTCTAACCATTTTTCCAGCCATGACATCATCTCCCTAGCCAGTAACTTGGGTCCACCTGCACATCTGATGTCAGGCTCAGGCAAAAACTAAGTCATGGGTCCTATGGAATATACCTAAAGCAGACCTACTAGTTATTTCCAAAATGGAGACCCCAAATCTTCATCTGCAATATTCCAGCCTTTAGCTTCATGATTAATCAACAATTTGTATAGCTTTATATGTTAACTCTTCTTCAGCCACCAGCTTACAGATGCAACCATCATGCCAACCTGACTTCCCTGGACAGAGGACCCCACCAATATGTCCTGGAGCTCCACTTCCTCAGAGTCCTACTCTACTAGGTAAAGAGAGAGACAAGTTGGGAGTATGAATCGACCTGTCAATGTTCATGTTCAGTGGGGAAGCAATTACAGAAGCCAGATCTTCCACCTTCTGCATCCCATAATGACTCTGGGTCCATATTCCCATGGGGTTAAAGAATAGAAAAGCTACCAGGGGAGGGGATATGGAGCTCTAGTGGTAGAAACTGTATCCCTCTTATCCTATGGTCTTGTCAGTGTTTTCATTTTATAAATAAATAAATAATCAAGTGAGACGGCTGGTGGTTGGTTGCTCTTACCTATTAGATTCACATATTCACAGTAGATTCACAGATGACTGTGATTGAGGATCTGGGTTCAAGTCATGGGCCTTCACCTGTGGGGGGGATGCTTCACAGGTAGTAGAGCAGTGTTCCAGGTGTCTCTCCTCTCTCTTTCCATCTCCCTTTCTCCCTATCTTTCTATGTCTTTCACCCTCTACAAAAAAGAAAATGGCCAGTAGAAATGGTGGAATCATGCAGGTATCAAGCCCCAAATATAACTCTGGTAAAAGAGAGATAGAGTAAGTTAAGGGAGCACCATACCCCTCTTATATTGAAGGAACTAGGAAAGAAGATAGATGACAGATTGGAAGGTACATTTCTGAGATGATTTGCCTTGGTAACTCATCACTATACTATAAGGGACACAAGTGCATGGTGGCTATCAGCAGGGGCTCTGGGGGTTAGATGAACTTAATCTTACTCCTGACTGTCAAATGGTTATTTGCATAACCTTAGTTGTGTTACTGAACCTCTCTGAATTTCTGAACTACGTCCATACCAAGTCTAAAATGGTAATAACACCTCCCTCATAGTTTAATGTTACTCTCCATAAAGCACTTAATATTACATAAATATATTTTAAATAAAAGAAAAATTTATCTCTGTGCAAATTTATGAGAATGATATTTTAGTAAATACAATTTACCTGCTATTTTATAAGATAAAAAAAGCATTTTTAAATGGCTAAATATTTTGTTTTAGAAGTTAGTTTTACATACAAAGAGCCATTAAATTTAGATTGTAATATAAAAAAAAAAAGCATTGAACTGTTTGGTCTAGTAGAATTTTTAATAGAAAATTTGAACATGTTTTTAAAGTTTAAAATTGTAATAGTCTACTTATGTGCTAAGTAAATAGAATGCAGTTGTAAGGAGTCATTTTAATTACAAACATCAGTCTTACCCTTTTTGCCTTGTATTCTGATATTGTTATCTGCTTATATGATTGTAAAAAATCTGACTAGAATTTAGAACTTCTACAGAAAGCAAAGTAATTTCTAGTACAAATAAAGAGATTTTTGTTTTGAAGTTTAAGATTTCAAAAACCAGTGATGTTGACAACTCTGACAATTCTTTATGAAAGAAAGTGAGTAGAATTGCAGTCATATTAGAAGTTTTTTTTTTTTCTCTAAAAACTTCCCTTTCTATTCTGCTTGTTTAAATCTCAGTAACTATGTTGGTTCACATAAAAAGAAAACTATTCTGAAATCATATTTGAATGGAGTCAGACTTACAGTATTCATTACATGGCATCCTTATTATCATTCTCCCAACCATTTAATCTTTAACTTTAAATAATCCTTCAGAATCATTTGGAACATAAGAATGTACTTCTTGTTCAAAGAAGTAGGAAGAGTACATTTTAATAGGATTTATGTCAAAGACCTGCAAGATAGCTCATCTGGAAGGGTCTCTGTTTTGCCATGGTTAAACTCAGGGAGGGAGCCTAATGATGTCTCATCCAGTAGAGCATATCATCGTGAGCAACAATTAAGATTTCAGCCCCCTCACCACTACATGGGAGCACCTGTACTCACCAGGGAGGAAACTTTATAAGACATTCTCTCCACTCTCTGTATCTTACCATCTATCCATAAAAAGCAAGCAAACAAACAAATAAACAAAAACCTGCCAGGGTAGTGGAGTTGTGCAGATATCAAGCTCCAGAAACACACCTGGTGTCAACTAAATCAATTTATTTATTTATTTTTAATTTAAAAGATCCTAACGAAAGGTTTTGCATTATGCCTCTGATGATGTCCTGGTGACAACAACAGCAAAAACATTTAATTTTGTTTGAAAAAAAATCTTAAAGATAATCTGGTAGCTCAAAAGATCTGGGAAAAGCTTTTGATGAGTAAAAAATGGCAAAATTTTACTGAAACTATGAATTGAGTTGAGCAGTATAAACCAAACAACACAAGTTTTCTTTCGCAATAATGTAAAGAGTAAATTACAATAAATGTATGCATTACATTAAAACCTACAGTCACTGGAATCCTGAAAAGGCCAAAATATAACCACCATCACTCAGAAATTGTGTTTTTACAATTGACTTTTTGTTTTTCTAGCCTACATACAAATGACAAACACAAGATAAAACTGGAGATTGCTTTTTCTCCGCAGACGAAAAATAAACTTGTTAACAAAAAGAATTGAGGAGGTCTGGCAGTAGCGCAGCAGGTTAGGCACACATGGCATGAAATGCAAGGACCCGCCTAAAGAGCCTGGTTTGAGCTCCCAGCTCCCCACCTGCAGAGTGGTTGCCACACGAGCAGTGAAGCAGGTCTGCAGGTGTCTTTCTCTCCCCCCCTGTCTTCCCCTCCTCTCTTGATTTCTCTCTGTCCTACCCAACAACGAAATCAATAACAACAACAATAATAACCGTAACGATAGAACAACCAGGGCAACAAAAAGAAAAAAAAAAAAAAACCTCCCGGGGTCGCGCAGTAGAGCAGTGGGTTAAGCGCACATTGCAGGCAAAGCACAAGGACCAGCGTAAGGCTCCCGTTTCAAGCCTCTAGCTTGCAAGGGGGTCGCTTCACAAACAGTGAAGCAAGTCTTCAGGTGTCTTTCTCTCCCCCTCTGTCTGCCCCACCTCTCTCTATTTGTCTCTGGCCTGTCCAACAACAATAACATCAATAACAACAACAACAATATTAACCACAACAATGATTAAAAAAAAAACATAGACAAAAAAAAAGCCTCCAGGAGCAGTGGATTAGCAGTGCAGGCATTGAGCCCCAGCAATAACGCTGGAGGCAAACTAACAAACAAAAAAGGTTCAATAAGTGACCTAAACCCTAGGAATGTCATTTTCATCATAAATAAATGTGTAATAGAAGCCCAATAATGCTGTCATTATAGTCAGTAACAATTGATGTGACGTATTAAGAAAAAAAATGGAAATTATAGTCAATAACCTGAGTTAGTTCTAGTATTATTCTTCTATAAAACTCTATTACCAATTCTTTCCTTTGTTTTTTTAATCCATGTCCATATTTCTTTCCTTTTTTAAAAATCTATGCCCTGGATTCAAAACCAATTCTGAATATAATTTTCAACCTTTTACTTTAAGATTTCTTTATTCACTTTCAAGAAACAGAGAAATGGAGAAACAGAGACCGAGAAAACAGGATTGTTCAGCTCTGATTTATAGTGGGGACGGGATTGAACTTGGGACATACGGGGGTTTGCATGCTAGTCTGTGGTATGAGTGCTAAGACAGCTCTCCCGTCTCCTACTCATTTCTAATCATTCCAATCTCTTTAGCATACTTAAACTGGGTTTGATTTTTTTATGATTTTTTTTTCTCTTTGAGCCCTTGAGAACTCACATATATACTATTACACCACTCTCAGGTTGCTTTTTATTTTCCATTTTTCATTACTTCAGACGTGCCGAGAGATGGAGGGAGAGGCAAAGACACAGAGAAAGGGAGAGAAACCACAGAAATGTTATAACATCCACAAAGCTTCTCCTGGATGTGTCTCAGAACTTTTGGCATGGATAGGCACATGCTCTACTTGGTGAACTACCTCCTGACCCCTTCCGTTAAATGCTATGGAATCACACAAACAACTAATCATACTTAAAAAAAAAAAAACTGCTTTCAAATGTTTTTCAATAATAGTAGTGAAACATCTCTGAGCGCTAGCTCTAGCTGGAAAATTTGGAATTCAGCAAGAAAAATAAAGATGTAAAAATGACAGAGAAGGAAGGAAACCAACAACCACCAAGACTAGCTAATAGTCTCAGATATCTTACTGATTCAGCTAACCTAACCTTTAAATAGAGTCAGAGGTGGCAAGGCAATTGGGAATATAAAACATGCTCCAGACCAATGATGTTTTATTAGATTTGTAGTCTTCCATATTTTTTCATGTATTTTAAAGAAAGTACCTTGTGGCAAAAAGAGAATGGATAGATGACAGAAAATATAGTAGCATTTTTTCCCTATCTGTGCATCTTCAGATAAGAGACGGGTCTCTGGGGTGTCAGATGGCAGAGCAACGGGTCAAGTACACATGGCACAAAGTGCAAGGACCAGTGTAAGAATCACGGTTTGAGCCCCCCAGCTCCCCACCTGCAGAGGGGTCACTTCCCTCCTCTCTGTCTTCTCCTCCTCTCTTGATTTCTCTCTGTCATATCCAACAAGGACAGCAATAACAACAACAAAATGACAACAATGAGGATAAACAACAAGGACAACAAAAAGGGAAAAACTAGC
Organism: Erinaceus europaeus; assembly: GCF_950295315.1. Lineage (NCBI taxonomy): Eukaryota > Metazoa > Chordata > Mammalia > Eulipotyphla > Erinaceidae > Erinaceus > Erinaceus europaeus. The sequence continues at coordinate 59,612,556 of NC_080162.1, forward strand.
CTCCAGGAGCAGTGGATTCGTAGTGCAGGCACTGAGCCCCAATGATAACGCTGGAGGCATAAAAAGAGAGATGAGTCTCTGATTTAATAGTCTAAGTGCTAATTGTTGAAGGCAGATAATGTGACAGCATCTATTGGATTTTTGCTTGGGTCTCTAATTCTAGAGTAGTCTAATACATACTGAGTGCTAACAAGTACATAAGTAAAGGCACTGCATGGCCTCCGAATTCCCACAAAAGATATTAAATAAATGATCCTATATGTCTTTTCCTAGTTCATATTCATAGCATTCTTATCCCTTGATACAGGCTAGACTTTCTTTTTTTAAATTTTTTAATATAGTTATAAAATGAAAACAGTGACAACAAGACTATAGGATAAGAGGGGTATAACCCCCACCACCAGAGCTCCGTATCCCATCCTCTCTCCTGGTAGCTTTCCTATTCTTTAATCCCAGGGGAATATGAGTGCAGGTCATTATGGGGTGCAGAAGGTGGAAGGTCTGTCTTCTGTAATTCCTTCCCTGCTGAACATGGGCATTGACAGGTCGATCCATACTCCCAGCCTGTCTCTCTTTCTATAGTGGGGCAGGGCTCTGAAGAAACAAGAGAGTTCCAGGACATATTGGTGGGGTTGTCTGCCCAGGGAAGTCTATTTGGTATCATGGTAGCATCTGGAACCTGGTGGCTCAGGCAAGACTGAGGCCCCTCCAGGCTAGATTTTCATTTTGTTTAAATATTTTTATAAATTTCCCTTTTATTGTTGCTCTTGTTGATTTTTATTGTTGTAGTTATTATTGTTGTTGTTATTGATGTTGTCATTGTTAGATAGGACAGAGAGAAATGGAGAGAGGAGAGGAGACAGAGAGGGGGAGAGAAAGACAGACACCTGTAGACCTGCTTCACCGCCTGTGAAGCGACTCCCCTGTAGTTGGGGTGCCAGGGACTCGAACCGGGATCCTTACGCTGATCCTTGCTCTTTGCGCCATGTGTGCTTAACCCTCTGCACTACTGCCAGATCCCCCAGGCTAGACTTCCTATACCATATTTAACTCCACTTCCATTTAGGTCTTAAGTCTTTATATCCTATGTTTACATTTTAAACATGATTTTGTTCATAAAACAATTTTACAATAACTAAATATAGCCTTGTTCCAGTTTAAAACTCTTTTATATAACAGTCCAAGAGAGATAAATTCTGTAGGAAAATTGGTTCCTTATCACGATCTACAATATATATAACTTAGGAAACCAGAACGGATTGCTCATAAGTTAGAACTTATTTTTTAAAATTTTTATAAAAAGTGAAACAAGTATCTAGGGAGAGAGAGAACAGAGAGACACCTACAGTACAGATCCACTGCTTATAAAGTTTCTCCCTTGACAGTGGAGACTAGGGGCTTGCACCTAGGTGCCTGTACATGGCAACGTATATATTTTACCAGGTACGCTACCACCCAGTCCATATATGAAATTATTTGATAACCAATGGCCATCATCTCCTTTTGGACCGTGCACTAATGAAAATGCAGAGAAATACATGAATGATAATTTTCTATTTTTATGGATATTGCTCCTATTCCTTCCTAGCCCAAAAATCCTGAGGTAGATGGTCTATAATTCGGAGTGGCACTAGAGGTCCATGAAGTTAATCATTTAGGATATTTCAATAAGAGAGATTACTGGCATATGCAAGGAAAAGAACTACATTGCTTGAGCTCATCCCAGAGTTACCAATAATTCTCAGGAAATCCTGCCTGCTGGAGAGCTCTGAGTAAATATCAGATCCTGGAGAAATTTTGAACATTTAATGACAAATTGAAAGCAGTTGTATGTCCCATTTAATGACAAATTGAAAGCAGTTGTATGTCCCATGGTTGCCTCTCCCGAGTTCAGAGAGATCATCACCCCATTCCTTCTTGAGTTTGATCCTTCAGATTACTTATGTCATATTTTTCTTTTCTTAAAGATTTTATTTATTTATTAATGAGAAAGGTAGGGAGAAAGAGAGAACCCTGCATCACATTTATACATGTGCTGCAAGGATCAAACTTAGGACCTCATGCTTGAGAGTTCAATGCTTAACAACTGTGCCACCTCTGGGGCCACTATTATGCCATATTTTTCTATCACTTTTATCTCCACATTAAATGAAGGGGATAATAAGTAAATGCATCAATAGAAATGAGACTGTTGACACAGATTATCTTGTTAATTTTAGAAGAATACAATCTGGGACTGGGTGGTGGCACCTCTATTTAATAATGTATGAGTTACTATGTGTGAGGATACAGTTTCAAGCTCCCAGTTCTCAACTGCAGGAGGAAGCTTTAAAAGTGATAGAGTAGTGCTGCAGCTATCTCTATTTCTCTCCTGCTTTCTCTCCCCACCTTTTTTTTCTCCTTCTTTGCTTTGTTGTCTCTATCAGGAAAAAAATAAAGAAAAAAGTCTTCTGAGTATGGTAGAATTGTGCAGGCACTGAGCTCTATGATAGCCCTGGTTAATAAAGAGAAAGAAAGAAATAGAGAGGAAAAGAAAAAGAGAAATAAATTAAAATAAATAAAAGTAGAAATTCATCTATTTCTTTGCATTTTAATCAGTGCATAAAAGAAGGGGTATAATTTGTCATGTGATGTTCACTCATCCAAATTCTATAAACCGAAAGAATGAAGCAACCCTATGTGAAATAGTAGACTCCATTAAAAGGTTGAATGTAAGAGTGATAGGAATTCCTGAGGAAGAGAACAGGATGAAGGAACAGAGGACATATTCAAGGAAATTATAACTGAGAATTATCCTCACCTGGGCAATTCTCAGTACATAAACATCCTGGAAAGAAAGTGTACACTCAGGTAACAAAATACAAAAAAACTGACACCAAGACATATCATAATGCAACTGAAAGACAGGGAAAAAAATATTGCAGGCTGCTAGGGAAGGGAATGAAGTGACACACAAAGATAGGGTTATCAGGCTTTCATCTGACTTCTCATCACAAATTCGTCTGGCAAGGAAAGAGTGGAAGAATATATTTAAAACACAAAGAGATAAGTACTGCCAGCAATGCATACTCTATACTGAAAAATTATTTTTCAGAGTAAGAAATAAAGTTATTTTCAAATACTCAATATCTAAAGCAATTACCACCATCAGTCTCACCTTGCAAGAGTTACTGAAAGGAGTCTCACAAGAAGCAATTCCACTCCTAGATATATAACTAAAAGATATTATAACATTAATTTGAAGGGATATATGCAGCCCCATGTTCATAGTGGCATCACTTACAATAGTCAAAAGTTGGAAGCAACCAATATGACCTTCAACAGATGATTGAATTAAAAAAATTATGGGACATATCTCAATGAAGTATTACACAGCAATAAAAAAGGATGATGTGTCTTTTAGGATAAAATGGATATAATTAGAGGAGATTTCCCACATATACAGAATACAGAGAATTGAACATAAAAATCTGGGAAAAAGTCAACTCATAACTTACACTATAGGAGAACTATTGTGGTTATATAATGGGATATGGGTCGGGTGGACACAGACCCTTGGTGATGGGAGCAGTGAGAGACTATACTCCTAATGGGAAAAAAAAATAGAAAGTTGAGAAACATTATACTTATACTAACAACTATATTTACTGCAAACCATTAATCCCCCCAATTAACAAAAGAAAAAAAAGCAAATACTATAAATTAGTATAAATTGATATCTATCTATATTCCAAAATACACAGTATTAAAAATAACAAGATCCTTGTGCACACACATGTGCACAAATTCACACAACAAACATACTTTCCAGTGAGCAATACAATTAACAAGCTAAGTGATGGTATGTTTGATGAAAGTAAGATATAGATCAAATACAGAAGGTAAAGAAGAGAGAGAAAAATGGAATGTCCTATCTTTGCTATTTTAGGTAGAGTGGTCAAGGAAAACCATCTTTACACAGGTGACTTTTACACAGAAACCTCTAAAAATTGAGGACAGGAGAGAAAGAAATTTCCAGGTAAATAAAGAACAAGAAGAGTAGAACTGGAATAGAATGTGTGGGAAAATAGCAGAAGAGGAAGTAGACCTTGCGGACTTGATAAGGACTGACCTTACTTGAATAATACTTAAACCAGAGGAATGACATGATCTAACTTAGGTTTCTGAAGAAGTTATCTGGGCTGAAGTAGGGATGAAATTAGAAAAAAATGCTTCAGGAAACTAATAGAGATGAAGAGAATCAAGATAATTTGGCTATGTCTTTAACCTTGGGAGAACTGTGGTAGTTATCACAGGAGAATGAGGGCACAGAACTCTTGATGGTGGGAGTGGTGTGGAACTATATACCTCTATTATCTTATATTTCAAATCACTCTTAAATCACTCATTAAGAAAAGATGATTGTCTTAGAGTAGAAAGAATAAAGCAATGTGACCTATCGTAGTATTAAGCAGGTGGAGTCAACAGATTTTTGAGAGATTTGTCATAGGGAGAAAGAAGTCAAGGAGGAAATCAAAACTTTTTATTTAAAATATGGAAGTATGGGTTATCATAAGAAAACTGTGAAGAAGATATTTATGTTTGTATTAGGAGACACAGTTGTGTGAGTTTAACATGTATATATGTGTGGGCTAAATAAGATTTTTTTTTTTTACTAGAGTTCTGCTCAGCTCTGGTTATGTAGGTACTGGGGATTAAGCCTTGAACACCTTATATGCAAGCCCTGTGCCCTGCTACAAAGAGATCTTCCTAGTCTGAGAAATTTCATTTTGGGTAAATTTTAGATATTTTTTAGAAATATAAGTTGTGACACTGAATAGGTATTTGGATATACAAGTTGTAATTTAGAAATTACATATGAGCTGAAGAAGGAGATTTGTGACTTATCAGCAAATAGAGCACTGAATCTACTGAGAGCACCAAGAATGAATGTTGATAGATAAGAATTTTTTAAATTTATTTTTTATTTATTTAAAAAAGGAGACATTAGCAAAACCATAGGATAAGAGAAGGACAACTCCACACAATTCCCACCACCAGATCTCCGTATCTCATCCCCTCCCCTGACAGCTTTCCTATTCTTTATCCCTCTGGGAGTATGGACCCAAGGTCATTATGGGATGCAGAAGGTAGAAGGTCTGGCTTCTGTAATTGTTTCCCCGATGAGCATGGGCAATAACAGGTCGATCCATACTCCTAGTCTGCCTCTCTCTTTTCCTAGTAGGGTGGGGCTCTGGGGAAGCAGAGCTCCAGGACACATCGGTGGGGTCATCTTCCAGGGAAGTCTGGTCAGCATCATGCTAGCATCTGGAATCTGTGGCTGAAAAGAGAGTTAACATACAAAGCCAAACAAATTGTTGAACAGTCATGGACCTAAAGGCTGGAATAGGTGTCTCCTATTTTGTAGGTATCTGGAATAGGTGTCTCCATTTTGTAGGTAGCTAGTAGGTATATTTTAGTTATATTCCAAAGGGCCTGTAGCTATACTAGTTACTAGTTGTTTTTTTTTTTTTTTTTCCTCTGAGCCTGAAATCTGATATGCAGGTGGATCCAAGTTATTGTCTGGGGAGGTGATGTCATGGCTGGAAAAGGGACAGAAAACTGGATCAGGGAAGAGAGTAGCTCTCAAATATGGGGCAGGGGTATAAATATTGTTGACTGTAAACCCCATCGATTTGATTTGGTCTGGGGCCCATATTCAGCTTAGGAGCCTATGTGACTTCTGCATCCCTGTAGATCTGAGCTCACATTCTGTGGTCATGAGCAGGAACTTTCCAAGCTGCCCCAATATGGACCCATCTTCCTCAAGTGTAACATAGAGTAAGTTGTCCATCCTCCCCTCGGAGAATGGAGCATTCTCTACCATTGATAAGAATTTAAGATTAAACTTCAAGACTCATCATTATTAAGAAGACAGTGAATGATACATGTAGGAAATCACGAGAGATTGGAAAGGGTCAGTCAGTGAGGTAGAAAGAATGAAAATGAGGAAATAATTTCATGTGGGAGGAGCAATCAACTATGTCAAGAAAGAATTTACCATTGTCAGCTAGGATTTGAATGCACCAGGGATGTAAGACAAAGATCAAGTTAAGCTTTTTAATCTTCAATTCCTAACTTTGAGTCAAAAGCAAAAGGTTTTGGAGAAATACCCTATTATATTATAAAATTATATATCCTACTTAAATATATAAGTCATTGGAAGGCAGCTATTCTGTGTAGCTTGTACTGAAATTCTATTGATAATTTGTTTTAAAATTGTGCCCCTAGAAGATATGATCAAAATACCCCTAGGCTTTTAAAATATTTACCAAATGAATAAATTATTTAATCAGAGAAAATGGTCTCAGTGACTCTGTTGTTAGGCATATAGTGTAGTGTTATTCCAGATAGAAAGATTACTAGGCTGAGATGGATTTTTTTGGGGGGGCTTGGGGGGGTCGTCTGTTACCATCCTACTAGGTAAAGGTCAGTTCTAGTATTTGTATGTAAATATGTACCATTTTACGTATTCAGTAATTCATGTATTAGTACATTGTTTGGGACTTAAGGAAGTTGTATTTTCAATTTTTTTTGTTTTATTTATTTATTATTGGATAAAGAGAGAAATTGAGAGAGGAAGAGGAGACAGAGAGAAAGAGACAGTCACCTGTAGCCCTACTTTATCATTCATGAATCTTTCCCCCTGCAGGTAGAAATCAGGGGCTTGAAGCCAGGTCTTTGCACACTGTAATGTATGCACTTAACCAAGTATGCTACCACCTGGCCACAGAAGCTATATTTTCAAAAGTACCCTAAAAGATCAAAATCTAAAAAAGTTATTAAGTCACATTTCTTTCCAGCAGCACATTTTAGCAATTTCCAGGGTGTATATAACCACCATTTTACAGATATAATAATTAAAATAATTTAAAATAAAAAAATTGGCTGATTTATAGACTATTCTTTCACTCACATATTAGATGCCCTTAGCTGTGTTTGTGCTAATTATGCCATTTATTTTTCTCTGTGTAATCACCTTCAAAACATCCAGGTTGTATAGAGAGAGAAAAAGGAGAAGGTAAAGTATATATGTGAAGAGAGCTAAGAGATATTGTGCAAAGTTAAAAAAGTAAGTAGTCCTAGATCATGTAGGAATGTTTCTTTTTATTTTTCATCAAAGTACAAATGCATCTAAAATGCAAGAGATTTCAATACTATGAATCAAGAAGCTGGGGGTTATAAAAAAAGGATTAGGAAAGAATAGGAGAATAATCCAATGTCACTGTGGCATTGTTAGAACTCATATTCCAACTCTTCCAAACTCCAAATTGAGCAGTTCTGACAAGGTTATCCTATAATCAGAAAATAATTAAAAGCACTTCAGATATTAAAAGACTTGATTAAATATCCCGATGCATCTTGGTTTTAAATAACAAATGTGTAATAATAGACAAATTTATAAAAATCTGTATAGAATGTGTACTGATAGGCAAATATCTTGATAAATATTGGACTGTCGTAAAATTTATGATGTATTTTTGTACTGATGTAAAAATATGTCATGACTTTTCCAACATGCGAATTCTATCTTCATCTAGCTATTTGAAGAGGCAGTCACTATACCTGTTGCCATTCTCTTAATTGTTCTTATTAAACTTTACCAAGAAGTTATCTCTGACACTAAAAATATCTTAGCCTCCATCTGCATAGTGTCCAAAAATACTACTTCTATTACCATTTACAAATAGCATACCCTCACAACATCTGGACAGTTATCACAGCATCTGGAGCAGGATTTAGCCTTTGGGTATGTAGTGACTAACAAAGATGTGGAGAAAAAGAAGCATTCACAGTTTCATATACATACATACATATGACAAAAATGTTTAGCTAAATGGCCTAAATAAATACAAAGCTCACTATTCTAGAGTATCCTCAAATCCAATTGTAAGTGTTCTTAAATCAATAGGAATTAGTTTAAGTTGTGCTTGCCCCAGTCAAAGACTGCTGTAAATCAATCTCCTTATAAATGTATACAAGTGGCTTAAAATTACATCACATGCCATGACCAACAAGTACTAGATGCCAAATCGAAATAGAGTAGATCTAATTTTCACTAGATTGTAATACGTAATACAGAAACAGGCTTTTAAAATGTCATGGGAAATAACTTCCTTGCCCATAATGCTAATATATTCTCAAAATATTTAATATACAGATCAAACAGATTAGGAATCCATGTGAGAGTACAGATTTGATTCCTCAGCATTAAAGCAAGATTCTACATATGATATGAAACGGTTATGTTTTAAAGGAATGATTGCTTACATTCTTTTAAAATATATAAAACTTATATTCCTTTATCTCTTTATTGTTGATTAAGGGAGTGACACTTAATTGAGCTTCTTGTTCTAAAGGTCTTTAAAAGAACTGAAGCTTACTGATTCTTTAATTACTATTTTCAATCCTAAATAAGAAGTGACTCTCCTAAGGTATAAGAATGTAGACACACCACCATATACTATTCTACCACAAAAGAATGAAGGGTTGTTTTTTTTTTTTTTAATTCATCAGTTACCATAATCCATCTATATTTAATTGCAGTCCTTACACTAATGTTTCACTCTACAGTATTCTCAAGAACTACAGGAAATGACAATGATATTAATTATACTCAGCACCAACTTATTGCAAATAAATGTCCTAACATGCTTAAGAGCTGAACTAGAATGTAAATCTGGATACTCACCTTCATGTTTTATAGGAATCTCAAATACCTCAAAGTTTCTGAATCTATGAATAATCTGAAAAAGTACCATACTCAGAGAACTAAATGAGACGGCTAAAGGATCACAGATAAAACATGAGTATTATTATTTTTATTAAATTAATTGTAGAGAGCCAGGTGGTGGCATACCTAGTTGAACATACAGGTTACAAAAGTAAGGACCTGAGTTCAAGCTCCCAGTTTCCACCTGTAGGGGAAAAGTTTATAAAGCTGCAAAGCAGTGCTGCAGGTCTCTCTTTCTCTCTCCCTCTCTCCCTCCATCCCTTCTTCCTTTCCTTTCTCCCTCTCCCTCTTCCCTCTTGATTTCTCTGCCTCTTTTCAATAAGTAAGAAATAAAAAATAATATTAAAATAATATAATAAACATTTAAATATGTATGATTAGAATGTATTTAGAGGAGGCCGGGTGATGGTGCACCCAGCAGGGTGTACATGTTACATTTCCCGAGGATCTTGGTGCAGGCCCCAACTCCCCACTTGTAGTATGGTAAACTTCTCTCTCTCTTCTCTATTTCCTCTTCCTTCTCAATTTATCTTTATCTCAATCCAAAATTAATTAATTAATTAAATGAAACAATACAAAGAAGGCATTTAGAAAGGAATATTCTCCAGTATATGTGTATTTAGGAAACATTAGTTAAAATCAGACATATCAAAGGACTCCCACCCTCACTCCCCTGTTAGAATTTGAGTATCTTCATAATGATTTATATTAGTCCACAGTTATCTTGATGGATTCTGAAATATTCTCTAGACATTTATACAAGGAAAGTTGGATTAACAACCAGATCTATATTTTTCTAAGCCTAAGACAAGAAAAAGTTGAGCAGGGCACATTGGATCAGGAAAACCATTTAGTTTCCAAGGAGGGTTGCCAACTCCTTTATCCCAAATATCTGCTGTGGGAAGCTAAGCTAGGGTTAACTTAAAAGGGAATTAATTCATCTTCTGTATTTCAGTAAAGAAAACAGACTTCTGCCAGGATGCTGACTGTTTAAGATGCAGAGAAATCACTAGAAATGTCTGCCTGCAGCAATCTTAGGTGTTCTCACCTGCTGGCTCTGGGGTGAGAGAAGGGAGACCAGCAGGTTCTGGTGGAAGTCTGGAAGCTGACTACTAATAATTGCTCCTGGGAGAAACTTTGATTTCCTCTAAGAAAAGGACATAAAGGAGGGGTTCAGGGAGACAGAGCAAGTGACACCTTAAAATATTTTCTATTTATTGCACCTGATTCTTTTTATTTTGCTTCCTCATTCACTGAAGCTTTGTTTTTTTCTTATCTGTTTAATTTAGGGCCAGTGTCTGTTTGTTTTTGCTGTCCTTCTTGATTTCCTGGAAGACTGACAAATAGTCTAAAGAATGTGAGTGCCTGTTTTGAATTAAGCCCACTGAGTCAAATTACTGATTACAAAGGCAGTGGTTAGGAACAAGCCAATTTTGGTTCAAGTTAGAAAGAGGCACACTAGTGGTTCCAAAGCAGCACACGGAGCAAAGAGAACATGGCTATAATCCTTGATCATTTGCAAGAAAGCAGAAATAAATTGCTTGTTTATTTAACAGCTTTTGAAAACAGCAGATAGATTGCTTTTGGTGACTAAATGTGGTTATAAGAGGTGGAACAATTGGAGTTATTTCCATAATCAGCAATTGCTGCTGCTGAAATTAGAGAGAAAAGTAGTGATAAATAAAAGAAAACATGTCTGGCAGGAAGCATTATTCAATCATAAGCTATCCCAAATGCTTAAAAATGTAGCTTATATTACACTCCTGTGAATTTATAACAACATGGAAGAAACTAGACCACTCAATTTCACAGTTCCAGGGGAAAATGAGGCTCTTTCTGGAACTTTTACTTTTTAGCAATGTGTTTGTGATGCATTCCAGATGGACAAACTTTGGAAAGTGACAGTACCCATTTATTTGTGAGAAAGAATACCGAGAGAGTGTGAATTTTCACATCTCTGTCTTCCTAAAACATAAACACCACAAATCACAGATGAATCCACTTAATTCAATTTGGGAGGATTCTTCAGGATAAAATGCCTTATCATCAATGCATCCAATCTAATTCTTCCCAGGAGTCTCTGTGAGTGGACAGGGGGTGGCACAAATTGATGAAATAAAGCTAAAGACAGTTCTTTGGATGAAGATATATAGCTGATATTTTGATATGTAGGTGACGCAAAGCTGAAATACATTGATGATATATGCTGTGAATTCAATTAAAATATAAACAAGATCTTGACAAATTGGGAACATGATCTAAATCTAATAAAGTGGTGTTTACTAGAAATAAATATTAGGACATAAACTTGGTGTCAGAAAGCCTTCAGTATAGGATAAAGGAGACATTGTGAGCATCATCTGTATTTTTTCTTTATTTTTTGTCATTGTTGGAGCTTCACTGTTTCAAGATAAATTTTTGAGAGAGAGATCGGGGGGGGGGGGGGGACAGCAGTAACATAGAAGCTTCTTCCAGTGTAGTAAGGTTTGGGCTCAAACCTGGGTTGTACTCCTGACAGTGCAGGCATTCCCAGTGAATTATCTTGTCAGTTGGAAATTTTTTTTTTCTTTTTTAAATTGGTATACAAAATTGAATTCAATGTCTCACACATGCACCCCATTATTGAGTCACACCTTGGCCTATTTAAATATTATTTGAGAGACAGAGAAAGAGAGAGGTAAAAGAGTACAAAACATCACTCCACTATTCAAGGAATTTTGACTCTTTTCATCTTGATTACTCTCATGTGACGTCAGGAATAGAACCCAGGTCCTAATTCATGCAAGGCAAGTACTCTACCACTGAGTCACTTCCATGTCTTCTCGGGAGTTCTGATAAGAGAACTTTTATTCTTTGCTAATTGCAGTAAAGGAGAAAAAAAAAGTCATAAAAAAGCTAATGTGATATGACTACAAGTTGATCTTAAGGAAATACATTAACTGATTAAAAAGAACACTTTGTTGGCTGAATTTCAGTTCACTATGGCAATATTTGGCTTTCCTGTCATGATGAAGAGAAGTCTGGAGAATCCTTCCACTATAGTTACCCAAACTCTTTCTCTTACCTTTCTAAACAATCTTCCTCTAACAGTTATTTTCTCTCTTTTATACTGTTGGTGCCTGCATCTTTTCTGATTCCTTTTTATCAGCACATGATTACACCAAATTTTTTTCACAAAAAAAAAAGAAAGAAATCCTCAATATCCTCATTATCGGATTGTTAACCTCTCCTGTCTTTTGCTACTGTATTCCTTCAGAGTTTCTATCTTTGCTTCCTTGATTCTCTGTCATCTTTAGATCACCAAAAATTGACTTTTGTCTCCCAGAAATGCTTTGGAATAGTCCTTCACAAACTTACCCGTGATTAAAGGATGGTGCTTATCTTCTTTACTGGGTTACAGTACTGGCAAACGCTAGAAGAATTGGGTTACAGTACTAAAAACATTGGCCAAACTTGCTGGAATGTCTTTTCTGTGACAAGAGTCCTCTCCTACTTCTTTTCATCAATTATGAGCTGTCTATGCCAAGCTTTGTCTGTTTGGTTTTGACTGTGAGTTTGCTTTAGAGACCCCAGACCCGCCCATTCTGTAAGTGCTGGTCTTGGTGTTGCTCTCTTCCTCCTCAGACTGGTAAATGGGGTTTCCTGATGGAAATCAAAGACTGAGAGTCCCTGCCCTAGAAGAGAAATTGCCTAGCATTATTCCACAGGGAATGCCCACTAAGAAGGTAGCACAGAGGCACCACAAACAACAGACCAACCTCATCTGGGAACCATAATGAAACAATCAGCTGTCTTTGTGCAGCAGTGATTTCAAAGAGTTAGCATTGGAGACTTAAGAAACTTTTGCCATAAGGAAGCAGTTTTGAGCTTAAATATATGGAAAAATAGGGACCTCCCTGTCTTACAAAAGCTAACCCCAGGCTCTAAAGAGAAAGCTCCTGGAGAGAATCAAAACTACACAATGGAGGGTGGAGTAAAAGTTGTACAGAAATGCAAAACAGGATGAAAATGGGATGAAAGAAATAAAATGAGTGCTATTCAGGGGAGGGTCTGGAGACTTGGTAGATGATTCCACATTGACATAGAAAGGTAAAGGCCTTTTATTTCCTCCCTTAAATGGTAATGGCCACTATTTATTAACTAACACTTAGAAACTTCCAAGTAACAGTTTTTACTGACCAATACTCCTGTTTTCTCCTGAAATCTTTCTCTCCCTTCTTCCTCAGAAACCAAATCTATAAGTCTCAGCTAATTTCACAATGACTCATGAAAAGGATATTTTTCAGTCTTTTTGAGGTTCTGACCAGCTATGTGATTACACTGTGGGATGTACCTAGCAGTGGATGCATGAACTGTACTTACATTGAAACTATTTGCTCTTCAAAAGTTCTTTCTCATAATTAAGATGCTTTCAAATACAAAGTAGAAAGAATTATACAATAAATACCCACCACCTATATTTATAGATATGTTGCTCTATTTCATATATGGCTTAGCAATTATTCACCCATTCACATATCCATCTATTTTACTTTTATCTATTTCAAAGTCACTGGCATGAGTAAGCTTCATTACCGAAGTTTTGTGTTTTTTTTTTTTTTTACATGTTTCCAGTAACCTCAAAGGTAGTTATGGTCATTTCTGTTTTATAAATGAATAAGCAGAAGGTCAGAAATTCAACTAAGTTGTTTAGGTAGCAATGATAATAATTGGTTGATGCCCAATTTGAACTTAGGCCTATCATTCTTCAAAGTTCATGTTTCTCTCTCTCTCTTTTTTTTTGTGATAGATAAGAGAGGGGGAGCCAGAGGGAAAAAGGGAGAGAGACACCTGAAGCCCGTTTCACTGCTCATAAAGCTTTCCTTATGCAGGTGGGGCCAAGGGCTCAAACCCTGGTCCTTGTGCATGGTAACTTGTGCATTTTGCTTGTTGCTCCACAGCCTGGCTTCAGTGGTCATGTTTCTTTTTATTTTTGTTTTGATTTTTAATTTTTTAAAATTTTATTAGTGATTTGATAGTGATCAACAAGATTGTGGAATAAGAGGAGTACAATTCCACACAATTCCTACCACCAGAGTTCTGTATCCGTCCCTTCCATTGAAAGCTTACCTATTCTTTATCCCTCTGGAAGTATGAACCAAAGATCTTTATGGGGTGCAGAAGGTAGGTGCTCTGGCTTCTGTAATTTCTTCTCTGTTGGACATGGGTGTTGACAGATCGATGCATACCCCCAGCCTGTTTCTATTTTTCCCTAGTGTGCTAGGGCTCTGGGGAGGTTCTCAGACACACTGATGAGGTCATCTTCCCCAGGGAAGTCAGGTTGGCTTCATAATAGCATCTGGAAGTTGATGTCAATGTTCATGTTTCTAACATATAGGCATCCAATTCTGTCAACACCTTACTTACACTCCCTTCCCGAGGACACTTCAGAGTTTCTAAGACTTTGTGGCATATAAACCACCTTTAATTTTATTAGGACTTGTTTTTCTTATTCCCTGTAAAAAAATGAAAATTTAAATTGGCAGACTCAAAAATGCACATTTTCAACACCACTACTTTCTAAAATTCAACATTAACTTTTGTTTTTTTAAGTCCATGGCTTCTTTCATTGCACAGTCTGGTTCATCTGACTACTTTGGTGATATCATTGATAATGGCTCTGGAAGACTGTAGATGGTGCTGGCTGCTGATTTGAGAGTCTTGTGGATGTTCTTGCCTCCATTCAGAAGTTGGAGAAACAAGCGCATTATTTGTGCATCTACAGTGGTGGATATTCCAAGGCAGAGGTAAATAATGCTGTTGGCCATAAATTGGGGCTAGTAGCCAGGTACCAGGAAAGCAGAACTTTCTTGGGTCAAGAGTGCCTGAAGATATAAAAAGGATGTAAACTGTCATGAATTCATATAAGTTAGCTGGCATCCCCCAGCTTCTAGGAAGAAATCTTGGTGCATATTCTCTTCTGCCTGGTAGTGGTTGAAAGGCCAGGGAAGATTGGGGATAGCCTAAAATGTCTGCAGAGTAGTAGCAGTGGTCCATGTACACTCAGTGGCGGGACATGAATAACCTCCCATGGAAGAGCTCATGAAGGGGTACACCTTTGGAAGGAGATGGTCCTTTCCCAGTAATGGCTACTTTTTCTATTTCTAGCACATCCCTGGGAGATAGAATTTTGATGTTATTCTTCATGGGAGCTTCTCAGAATTCTGAATCCATTTTACTCCTGAGCATCATTCGTACAGCAGGCCTTCCTGAGAGTGGTATTGTAGGTGGGAGTACAGTGCAGGCAGCCAGAGGAGGGAGACATTCTCAGATCATCTCAGGGCTGGGAGCAGATGTGAGACATAATGGCTCAGAGGCCCTCTCAGTGGAAGCTTTTGTTGGGTTACATCTTTCCAGCATTTGTCTTTCAAATTGTTTTCAACAGAGTCATCTCATGCTGTACTCAGGAATTTCTTACTCAGGGTGATTTTTTCCCCCTTTCTCTGAAACCATAGCTCTTTATGCAGCATACTCTTTGATCCACTTATCATGAGTTGACTTTCCTTAAGCTGCAAGCTTGCTTTTAAATGAGTGCTCAGATATCTTGAATTCCTGTTTTATTTTTTCTAACCTCTGCTTATAAGTTTTTTGCTTCCTATGAACCACCTTCTCTTCAGCAGCTAGCTGACACTCTGAGCTCTATTTCTTTCAGTTTCAGTTCTAGTTGGCTCATTTTTTTCTTTGCAGGACCTCCCCACTGGTTTCACAGAGAACATTCATGGTTTGCATTTTCTTCTTCATATCTCTGAGGTCCTTTGCTGGTCCAGTCTTGGCAGACATGTGGGCATCATGATCACCTTTTTATCTTCATCATTTGGCCTTCTGGTCTGAATGTGGTGTCTCTGAGTTCACACTGTATACAGTTTAGATCCTTTTTAAGGACTAACATGGAAGTCTGTGGACAAGAAACATCTATTATCTCTTAGTTTTGATTTTTCATCTTCACATTTGGGTCTGCTTCTCCTACTTTTGCACTTGCTAAGTACATCTGACTCATGTACTCTTAGATTTAGATTTTCACTTACAGATTCAGTCTTGCACTGGTTCATTGGTGTATTGTCACCTTTGTGTGTGAGAGTTGCTTTTGTATTATTTTGATGTGATTTGACCACTGTGAGCAGACTGGTATGTATTCCAGTATTGAACATGTTCCTGCAACTTCTCTTTCTCCTTCTTCAGCCTCGCATTTTTTTTCATGATATCTATGGCACCCAGACTCCATCTTCTCTTAATTAACTTCACTTTTATTAAGAGCTATAAGAGCCTCCGATAATTCTGAGGTAGGCATTAGCTTTCTGTTTTTCTAGCATCTAATTCTGAGACTTAACAATCTCATCTCTGATATATTAATATATTAGGCAGCTTTTTGACTGTTTCACCTAGGATTTGATTTCTTTTGTCCAGTTTCTTATTTTTATCCTTAAATTGCATTTAAACAGCAGAAAGAATTATATTTTTTTCTGTCTTTTTTGTTTTGTTTTGTGCAAATTTTTCTTTGACCCTGCCCCCCCAGGGTACTTAGTGAAGGTGCCAAAGAGGGGAGGACACTCTTCTTGGGGAGGGGGATGCACACTGGGCACTTTCACTGTTACCTCCTTTTAGAGTAATTGGCTCAGGAGCAGTAGTCAAAAGAAAACTTTTCCTTTTGCTGCCCCTTAACTCTCTAGTCCTAGTCTACCAGATTTGTTCTCCCCTTCTATGACCTGAGCTAATTTCTTTGCTTTTACAAAGGCTAAAAATCTCTGATCATCTTGTGATAGATCCCCTCACATTCTCTTTGCTGAGTCTCTCCACGTTACACCTGAATACAAGTGTGTATATTGGCTGTTTCACAAAACAAATTTCCTTTATCTTAATATGATGGTACTGTAAAAGGTGAGTTCTGATTCTTCCTTAACTCTCCAATTAGGAGAGAGAAAATCTGATCCATTTTGGGAATACTTACCCTACATTCTATGATTCTGCCTTTGTTGTATTTGTTTTTAGTGTTTATGAGAGAGAGAAAGACTGACTAGAGTACCTTTCCACTCAGGAATTGAATTCCTTGGGATTGGATTGAATCCTAAACTATACATATGTAAGTCCTGCACTCTAACTGCTCACCCATTTCCATGACCATTTTTGTTAGCTTTTTTATATATTCTGATAGCAGAGCAAAGAGAGCACTGTAGGATGGGGCGATATCAAGAGAGAACACAAGCTGAAATGTATATTTCTATTAAGAATATTTACAAATATTCTTAAATAAGGTTCCTTTCACTCTAATCTGAAAGTGCTTTGAATTTAAGAAGGAACAATGTTTTTTTTTTTTCTTTCCTGAAAAGAAAATAATTAACCTGACTGTTAAACACTTTGGGGGGCTGCCTAGCGTCCTTTTCAAATGTGGAAATGCTCTGAAGTCGTTTATTTGAGCTTCATCAAGAATGATTACCCTCAACTACCTTACTATCACAACCTGGATTCTCCTGAAACAATTGTTTCTGTAACTTATTTGGTGAGCCAAGCTGTGGACATCAAATTCTTAAAAGTAAAGCTCAAATTCCAATCTAAAGATCTGAAAAGGCATTTTAAATGTGTTGGTGCAGACTGTTTTCCATTGGCCCAGCTGCCAGTCGTCACCCTTGGCACTGAACAACTTCACCTCACACAGTAAGGCACAGTCACTCCTTTGGATGCTAAAACAAGCAGAGACCAGAGATTGCTACATTATAATCTCCTGACTGCAACCAGAGTTCCATTTAACAAGCTGACAGAAGCAACAGGACCACGAAATAACAAGCAGATACACGGCATGGTATTTGTCAAAGATAAAGGGCTAAGCTTGTGTTTAATGCTTCTTGAAGTTTTTGGAAGACATTCAAATCATCTACCCCAAATAGTTTATGTTCCTTGAACTTCACCTTATAATTCCCTTACTCGAGTTGCCAGCCTGACACCTTAAGCTTCATTTGAGGGCAATCTTTTGAAAGTACCAGAAATGTGATGAGGGTCTGTGCTGATTTCATTGACATGTCTTATGTTTTCATCCATGTGCTTTTTTGAAACTCTTAAGGATCAGGCCAAATTCAATTCTTCTTTATTGTTATGCCTTCCTAAGGCAGAATTTACAAATTATACACAAATGTGTACACATGTTTGCAATAAAGCTTTCCACAAAAACACAGCTTCATTTATTTATGGTTATCAAGTAAGCAGAAATATTTTTAAAAAACATAATACTTTAATCTAATCATGTGTGCCTTATTGTCCATATTACATAAAATAGAAATTTTGAAAAATCAGTCCTATCTATTGCCACTTTATATTTGGTCTTCTAAGAGTATAAGATCTTATATTACATGTATATACAAATTAAATTTGAAAAGAAAAAAATATTTTCTGTTTTCTTCTGACTGTTTAAAAGCAGTCAATACAACAAGAAATATGGCACACATTAAGAAAATTAAGGTTTGTATAGGTCTGACATCATGGATGAGTTGGATACTTACGCTCATACAAATTGCTATTTAAAAATTTTTTTTTAATATTTATTTATTCCCTTTTATTGTCCTTGTTGTTTTATTGTTGTAGTTATTATTGTTGTTACTGATGTCGGCACTGTTAGATAGGACAGAGAGAAAGAGGAGTGCCAGGAACCAAAACCTTAGCTAAGTCTCTCACATAACCAGTGAGCGGACATTCCGATCATTGTGAGCGGACATTCCAATCATTGTAACTGCGATTACCATCTAGCTGTTTGGAAAGTTGCTCACCCACCTCCCTTCCCCCACTACCTTAGCAGAACTTCCTCATGGTGTGTGCTTAAAATGCGGCTGCAAAATAAAATTTTCAGAGCTTGATCAGACCTCATGACTTGCTCTCGTTCTTCGTGTTTCTTGTCCCCTCCATTCTCTCGCCCCCTACCCTAGGTTTCCGTCGATAACCCTGCAGGCCGGGACACCTGGTGCCAGACGTGGAACCTTTTTGAGTCCGGGGTCTGAGAGAACGTCGCTCCCCGATGGTCGACCAAGGAGCATAGGACCACCACTTCAGAGAAGGAATGAGTGAACGTTCGCATAGGATCGCCACTTTAGCCCAGAGTGAGTGAAGATCCGCGTGGTGATCGCCGCAGATTCACCCGTCTGTGAGATTGATCCGTTTTAAGGTAAGAAAAAGCGACGCAATTATGGGACAAGCATTGAGCAAGCATGACTTATTTCTTAGGGGCCTCAAAGAGTCCCTCAAGACACGAGGAACAAGGGTTAAGAAAAACGATCTCAAAAAGTTTTTCAATTTTGTGAATGATGTTTGTCCGTGGTTCCCCTTAGAAGGGACTATTGATGAAAAAAGATGGGCTAGAGTAGGAAACTGTTTAAGAGATTTTTATGAGACTTTTGGTCCAGAAAAGGTTCCAGTCCAGGCTTTTTCTTATTGGAATTTAGTAAATGATATACTCAAGGTCCATAAGCATTGTCCTAATGTACAGGGAGTTATGAGAGAGGGAGAAAAAGTCTTATAGCGACACTCCTGGCCACCTTCTGTTTGTGAGTCTGTCTCTATTCCCATGCCTGATTCAGGAGACCCCACCCCTGAGGCTCCTGCTAAGTCCCCTCCTGTTAAGATTTACCCCTCTTTGATGACCTTAAGACCCCCCGCCAAAGATGGGCCTAATGATAGTCTTTCTCCTGAAGAGGCCTTATCCCTTGATGAAGAGACGGCCAAATATCATAATCCTGACCAGCCACCCCCATACTTTTCTTTGTCCAGACCGCCTCACTATGCCACCACCCCTCCATTTTGTGCTCCGGTCCTCAACTTGGCCGACATCACTGATTATACAGGGATGCATTGGATTGACCTTCTCGTGGTGCATCCCGTGAGTACCCATTCATTGGGGAAACTGACGATCCTTCCTAGCTGACTGAATCCACATGGATCCCAGTCACTTTCAAAGCCAGCAACAAGCAGCTCCTGACAGCTTTCAATCTGATGCTGTTGACTGGCTACGGAAGAAGGGCAAGCGCTAGAAGAAGAAGAACTGATTATACCACCAAGGCTAAAACTCAACTAGCACAAAAAACAGCTTCCTTTAGAAAATTAGTAGAAGAAAAACGAGACCATTTACAATTAGTTAAATAACTGTGGGCTCTTGATTTGGCATTATCTTAAAACTAGCCAGAAAAAAAAAAAATCCAGGTTTTTCCCTCTGGCTACCACCAGAGCTCTCAGAAAGCATTAAACCAATTCTGAGTGAGATCTTATCTGGCTAGCAAGCTATTCTCTAAAGAAAGAATAAAATCAATCAAACAAGACATTCTCTCTAACTTAAAAACTATTAATCAGAGAACCAGTACACACTTTTGATAGAAATTTAATGATTTGTTTCTTTAAAACTCTAAAAATGTACCTTAGCCCAGAAAAAGAATTTCAAAGATTTTTCTCCACGCACAGTAAACTAAGCCCACCTGTTCCGTCGTGCAGTCAATCACGGCACAGAGCTACTGCTCCACAGATTGGCAAAGACTGCAGTCAATCATTCCCTAGCCACAAACGCCCCTCCTGGGGGAGGGGGTGGAGAGTTGGTGAGTTAGGAATCCAAAAACCAAGGCGGTTTTTCAAGGGAAAATTTTTCTTTTCACCAAGAATGTCTGTTTTAAGTCTATATCTTGTTTCCATCAATGTGTGTTAACCCCTAAGTAACTAAAGGTTGTTTTAAGTTTTAAATAAGATTTAGTTAAGCTAAATGTGGTTTTAAAGATCCCAACTCATAGAGTTGGCACACCTTTACCAGAGTAAAACATAGTACAGTTTCGTCCTTCTGATAGCTAATATCAGCATTAATTCATTAGTTAAAAGATTTTCTGAGATCTCTAGGCGTGGTAAAATGCCTCTGCAGTCTCTCTCACTCTTGTGAGAATTGTAAATATTACCAGCACCCCAATACCAACTTCCACTGTTTGTTAATTTGTTAATTCCATGCTAGAAATGGCTGTCTAATAACCCAGTCAGTGTAGAGCAGTGGCCTTGCCAGGAAAAACGGGTTAAACATGATATTCCTGGCCTGATAAAAATTTTTCATTTGGCAGATGTGATTCAACAAAATTATTTAGTGCAAAATGGTCATCTAAAAGAGATGTTAACAGTAAAAATTTATTTTGAACATTTCAGCTATGAGGTTTATCTTAGCTTTTTAAGTTACCTATCCAAATCAAAGTGAAATATCAATTAAGTTGTGCACCCACCCTTATTCATAGCTGCCCTAAGAGTATGATAGCTTTGTGATAAGCAAAGATCCTAACAAACAAAGTTTAAAATTTTACTTAAAATTGTTTAAGTGATTTCAAAAAAAAAAAAGGTTTTTAAAATACTTTCTCAACTAAACAGGCAAAACTGGCTTGGGTTAGTAAAAGATAACACAATGGTTATATTAATTATTTACATGCCAGAGGCTTTTGCTCTGATAAATGAGGTCTAATTTAAATAAGATATGTAAAAAAATTTTTTTCCAAATAAAACTTATCAAATAAATATGGGGCGGCCTAATATAGAGCTGTATAGATATTTTAGCTAACCTTTTTACATTTTATTCAAGAAGTATGCTCCTGATTTCCCTGAAAAAAAAACTCGAGATATTAAAACATAAGAGAGACTAGGTAAAAAGTTAAGAGAGTTTTATGTCTGATATAGACAAAAATGTTCCAGTTAAAACTTTTATTTTAAAACTTGTTAAGAGATTTTTAAATCTTACTCATGAGTATGTTACTTCTGCTTTTACAGTGACTTACTCCTTCTAATAAAGTTGTTACTGAGATAACTCCCCTATTTAAAAAAAATACAAAAATTATCAAATAATTGGCTTTTGAGAGTAAAGATTCTACATGTCAAACTTTAATTAGTTCTTTTAGAGAGTAAAAAAAAATGAATTTATCTGGCTTGTTTTAAGACACTGTCAGAGGTTTATTCTTGATAAATTAAGGTAATACATGGTGCTTCTGGTCTGATAGATTTGTTTTGGCAAATCCTGATTTAACAAAATTATTATTTTAAACATTTAAGCTATGAGGTTTTAATTTAGCCTTTTAAGTTGCCATATTAGAGTTCTAAAGATCAAAAATCTATTAAGAGTTTTATATCTATGCTTACTCATGATAGCTTTGTGATGAGTAAAGATCTTAGTAAACTAAGTTATAATAGTGTGCTTAAACTGTCTAATCAGTTTAAAATAATGCTAAAAATGGTAAACATTTTATCATGTCAACACATTAGGCATTGACTTTCTATAACATACTGGTATATTTTAATAAAGAGCCTTCTAAAATCATATAAAAGAACTTAAGCCAATTCTAACCATTAGATCATCAATTAACTTGGTACAAGTTCTCTCCCTAAGTAAATAAATATAGGTACATCTGCACATGAAGAACTGACTGCTCATATGGTAAGATTTAAAACTAAACATTTTTCATTTTTTATTTGTGGGTGTGTGATGACTCCTAAAGTCACTCATATCCTAAAAACTTTTTTTTTCTCATTTTTTTACAAGCCTCTTAAAATTTTAATGCTTGACCTGCCATAGTGAGGGCACTTTACTGGCTCCTGCATTGTTTAATTAAGATCCTGCTATTCAGAATTTTAAGATTAATCCCCATTGATAAAAGCCAATGCTCTCTGGCAGATTGATGTAATTCACCTGCCCATGTTTAGTAAAAAAAAAAACATTTTTTTTCTCAATTGGTACTTTTTCTAAATTTATGTGGGCTACAGCTCAAACAAAAAAAACTATAACCCTTAAGCTCTATTAATAAAAAAGAAGGGGAATGCACCCCCTGTATTCAGTTGGCTAAAGTGTCAATGAAGTAACTATACTAAACCTTTTTAATATCTACAAAAATCTAATTGTCCATTTATTATATCTCATTGACAAAGCCACCCACTCTCCCAGCCATAGAGACATATTCTTTTTCTTCTGTTTTTCAACACTGGATGTCCATGTTTGTTTTCCTTTTATTATGGTGGATGACATTATTGATCTTGCAAAATCCACAGTCCCTGTTGGCAAGTCCTTACCACAAAAGATGCCATGGCAGTATATACTCCAGCTAACCTCACAAGCCTATCCAAGTCTTCTCTTTCTGCTTACCTACCACTGCTGACTTCATCCTTACATGTTTATTGACTGCTCACTTTTCTCCCAATATTCCTCATGTTCAAGGAACCTCACCTAATGTGTATGCACCTCCTCTGTGTTTTGGTACAACACCACCCTATATTTTCATGTCTATTCTTCTCTACCTGGTCCTTGCCTCCTAGTTTTGCTTGTTCCACAGCTGACCCTCTATGAAGAAGAAAAATTTCATCAGTTGGTGCTGACGACCACCAGAGGACCAGACGTGCTGTGTTTCTTCCCCTGGACATCACATCCACTGACTGCTTCCCTTGGACTTGCTGGTGGCGAGCTAGGACACTTTGATGCCCCTTATGGGACCCCTGATTAGTCTCTTGTTGATGATTGCCTTGGGACCCTTTATTTTTAGTGAGATTGCTGGCTTTGTAAAATAGCAAATTGACTCCTTGGCATTGAAACCCTTACAAATATATTATCACAGACTTGATTTGGCTGACAGAGGCTTGGCTGAACCTGAGGGTGACAGACCTCTTTTAGGAGCTGCATAAAACTCAGATTTATGCAAACCAGCCTTGGCATGATGTGGGCACCAGTAAGGGGTGCAGGGCTAAGCACTGCAGGGGGAGGACCCTATAGTCCGCCTCTGAGTCCCCCGTGAAGCAAACCTGATTTGCATGGAGGTTGGTGTCAGTCATCAGAACTCTTCACCGTGAGTTTTCCTCACCTTAGAAATAGTGGCTCTTCCTCCCCTCCCCAAAAAGACACCAAGAGCCTTATAAGATGCGGGAAGATCAGTTCTATATTTACCCTGCAGGAGAAATCAGGTCAATACTTCTCCCCTCTGGTTAATGCCTGTTTATCTCTTGATAAGATTCCTAGCTTTTACCCTCAATTGCCGCCTCACTTAAATTTTAAAAAGGGAGGACATGCCGGGAGCCAAAACCTTAGCTAAGTCTCTCACATAACCAGTGAGCGGACATTCCGATCATTGTGAGCGGACATTCCGATCATTGTAACTGCGATTACCATCTAGCTGTTTGAAAAGTTGCTCACCCACCTCCCTTCCCCCACTACCTTAGCAGAACTTCCTCATGGTGTGTGCTTAAAATGCGGCTGCAAAATAAAATTTTCAGAGCTTGATCAGACCTCATGACTTGCTCTTGTTCTTCGTGTCTCTTGTCCCCTCCATTCTCTCGCCCCCTACCCTAGGTTTCCGTCGATAACCCTGCAGACCGGGGCAGAGGAGGGGAAGACAGAGAGGGGGAGAGAAAGATAGACACTTGCAGACCTGCTTCACTGCTTGTGAAGCGACTTCCCTGTAGGTGGGGAGCCGGCGGCTGGAACGGGGATCCTCATGCTGATTCTTGCGCTTTGCGCCACAGGCGTTTAACCTGTTTTGTTACCACCCAACTCCCAAAAAGCTCTTTTAAAACAAAAATATATCAGCTTGGAGGAAGTAATTTTTTTTTTTTTACTTTTACAGAGAAATTCTTATAACAATCAAATTTCTAAAACTGCTGATCTCCAATAGCTTGAAATTCTTCAGATATTAAAATGTGTGACTAGATATCTAATTGCTTTTTCATGGATTGTTAGGAACATCACATTGCAGGAGGGCATTTTGTCAAGGAAAAGTTTTCCTTCATTTGGATGGCATATTATTTTTGTTATCCTCAAAGTCCTCCTCACATAGCTTTTCATGCAATTTGTTCACACAAAGTCAGATTCATTAACTACTACTATCTTGAGCTCCATTTTAATTTTGCAAAAAAATGGATCTATAGAAGCTAAAATACATGTTACCATTACACACTAACATTCTGAAAGAGACTCTCTTTGACACAGACTATTGAGTAGTTTCCCTTCTTTACTGCTTAATAGAAGAATTCTGAATAATATGTACCTTCATGATGCTCTGCTCAAGTCTGTATAATGAAAAACCTCAAAGAGGATCAGTTTTAACAGCAAATTCCAGACATGGGAACTGAAAATATAACAGCTCTTCAGTCTCAAAACAAAGAGTGAGTGCTTTGGAGCTAAAGCAAAGATACTAAGAGCAGCTAGGATTGTAGAATTTCTTTTCAGAAACTGTTCTTATATGTGCAAGGCTGAAAATTGCTTAGAATATGAGGTATTTCTAATCAGACAAAAGGAAATGATTCTAACATCACTTAACAACCACCTGAAACTGTGGCCCAAGGAAGCCTAGGAGTAAGCTCTCAGTCTTGGCTGCTGATTGATTCCTTTCTCTTTCTCTCTAATTTTATTATTTATTTACTTAATTATTTATTTATTACTAGATAGAGACAGACAGAAATTGAAAAGGATATAGAAAGTGAAATAGTCAAAAGAGATACCTGCAACCCTGCTTCATCACTCCTGAAGCTTTCCCCCTGCAGGTGGGGACTGGGATCTTGAACTCAGGTCCTTAAGCATTGTAATGTGTGCCCTTAACCAGGTGCACTACCACCTTCCCTCCCCCCTACCCCCATTGATTCTTCTCTAAGATAGTTCTCTGAACCAAAATATTTCTTTAAGTATCACAAAACCATAGTAAATAAAAATATGATGGTTCAGGACTGATACAAACATATAGCGAGTAGTGGTAGGAAAAGGAAAAATTTTATTTGCTTTACGTATTTCCTATGTATTTTCTATATTAGTCTCGACTCAAACATGTATAATTCTATCACATTCAGGCAAGAGATTCTTAAGTGTATGTATGTACACGTGCACAAACACACAACCTCTCTTTCCAAGCTATCATAACCTCCCAAGAATCACTTCTTTATTTCTTAACTGAACTGGCTATCTAGGAGAGGGAGATTTGGGCTTTACTCCTGCTAAATATCTCTAGATTCTTTATTGTCAGGAGTCAACTTCCAGCCCATTTTTGTTCCAATACCACAGTGTTTTAACAACTATTGCTTTGTAATATAAACTGGTCAGAAATTATTATGTCTCTATTTTTCTTCTTTTTCCTCAGAGTGCTCTTTTTTTTTTTTTTTTTTGCTGTTGTTTGTTTTGTTTTTAGTTTCACATGAATTTTTGGATAAGTTGTTCAATTTCCTTAAACTATGTCACAGGGATTTTAATAAGAATTGTACTGAATTTATAGATTGCTTTCTCAGGATTTCTATTTTAATGATATTTATTCTTCTAATATATGAACAGAAGATATTCTTCCATTTCTTTGTGTCATTCTCTATTTCTTTTAACAATGTCTTATAGTTTTAATTAGAAAGGTCCTTTGCCTCCTTTGTTGGACTTACTCCCAGGCATTTTATCTTTCTGGATTCAATTATAAATGGGGCTGTATCCATGATTTCTCTTTCTGCTGACCCATCTTTTGTATAAAGAAATGCCATAGATCTGAGTAAATGGTAGTATATATACACAACGGAATACTACTTAGCTATTACAGATAGTGAATTCACCTTTTTCACCTCTACTTGGATGGAACTTGAGGGAATCATATTAAGTAAGATAAGTAAGAAAGAAGATGATGTGCCAGGCTAGTGATGCGAGAGAGATGACCCAGGAACCGAGCTGGTGGTGGTGAGGTGGTTCAGATCTTTATTCATTTGAGTCCCCCAGAGCTGGGCAGGTTAAACGCACATGGCACAAAATGCACAGCATAAGGATCCCTGTCCGAGTGCCCCCACTCTCCGAAGCCGGAAAACAGAAGTGGCTTGACAATACAATACAAGGTTAGGAAAGGGGCAGAGAAAGGTAAAAGGGGGCTGGGTAAAGTAAGGACTTCCTTAGCAACTGTTGCAAGGGGTTTAACTGGTAGGACTAATAATACCCTGCAGGGTATTGTTGAGGGTAGGAAAAGAATATATCAAATGAGCAGAATAGTGAGGAGACCTTAAGTCATTTGTTAGACAAAGCAGAACATTGATATGTAGATAACAAGAGAGTAGGCTATTGTATCAAGGAATTCAGGGTGAAGCAGGGGACCTGACTTAATGTTTTAAGCAATGCCAAGCCCCTGGGGGCAGAAAAATATGGGTCTCTG
This sequence comes from Erinaceus europaeus, assembly GCF_950295315.1. NCBI lineage: Eukaryota > Metazoa > Chordata > Mammalia > Eulipotyphla > Erinaceidae > Erinaceus > Erinaceus europaeus. The sequence continues at coordinate 59,639,493 of NC_080162.1, forward strand.
GATACAGGGATTAAGCTGACAGGGAGGCAAAAAAACTGAGGTCCATACCTCAGCAAAAGAGTCTGACAGGAAGATTCATTTCCTCAGCTCCCCATTTTTCAATGGGAAAAGCCTCACCACGCTCAACCTGTTTCTCACAGTATTCCCAGCAACAATGAATAGGGATGATCTTACTCAAAGACAGAAATTAAAAGTAAGAACAGAAGAAAAACATAAAGCAGAACTTGGAGTGCAGTTGGTGTATTGTACCAAAGTAAAAGACTGAGTTGGGGGGGATGGTTCAGGTCCTGGAACTTGATGGCAGAGAAGGACCTAGAGGGAATTGAATTGTTATGTGGAAAACTGAGAACTGTTTCACATGCACAAACACTACAGTATTTTACTGTTGATTGTGAATCATTAATCCCCCAATAAAAAAAAAGAAAAAAGAATGCAACAGATTTGTAAGTAGTGATTTTGTAACCGACTGCTTTACTGAATTTATTGATGATTTCCAGTAGATTTTAATAAAATAAAAATAATAAACTAATAAGATAAAAATAATAATTACAACATTTTAAAAGTTTTGAATAAATGAACAGAAATTGTTCATTTTGAATATTTGTTCATTTTGTTCATTTTGTTCAAATTGTTCATTTTTGTTCAAATTGTTCATTTTTTGTTCAATATTTGTTAATTTTTTTGTTAATAATTTTTTTGTTAATAATTTTTTGTTAATATTGTTCAATATTTGTTAATTTTTGTTCAAATATTTTGTTCAAATTGTTCATTTTGTTCAATATTTGAACAATATTGAATATTTGAATATATATATATGAATATTATATATATATGAATATATATATGTTATATATATATAATATATATATATTATATATATATATGAATATATATGAATACTTCGTTCAATATTTCATTAATTTTTGTTCAAATATTTTGTTCAAATTGTTCATTTTTTGTTCAATATTTGTTAATTTTTTTGTTAATAATTTTTTTGTTAATAATTTTTTTGTTAATAATTTTTTTGTTAATAATTTTTTGTTAATATTGTTCAATATTTGTTAATTTTTGTTCAAATATTTTGTTCAAATTGTTCATTTTGTTCATTGTTCAAATGAATAGTGTTTTGTGAGTAGGAAATATTACATTGTTAAGGTCTGAAGAGGGTTTTTGAAATTTAAAGTAATATCATGAATTAGTTTAATTGTGGATTCGTGAAACCTACCAGCATGAACCCTCATTCATATAGTTTGGGGGCAAAAGAACACTGTCAGATATCCTATGTAATTTGTTTACATGCTTGGAAGACTTCATATAATAAAGTATAATCATGATAAGAACTGAGAAATAAATGGTCTTCAATTAATCTTGGCCTGCATTTTCTTTTTCAGGTAAATGAAATAGAGTTGAAGAGAAGCAAAAGTATAAAAACATAACTTTTTTTTTTTTTTTTTTTTACAAAACTTTATAGCTGGAGTGGTGGGAGATAGCATAATGGTTATACAAAGATACTCTCATGCCTGAGGCTCTGAAGTCCTAGGTTCAGTCCCTATACCACCATCAGCCAGAGCTGATAAGTACTGTGGTAAAAGAAAAAAAAAACCTTTATATCTGCATTTATATAGGTGTACTTGGTTGTATATATAGTGAATTTCCTAATATGGACTGTAAACAAAAGGTCAGGGGAAAAAAAACTACTCTGGAAAATTCACAGTTTAAACATCAAGTGATGTTTAAAATGCCATCACTAGGCATTCTAGAGTCTAGAGCCACCTACCAATCTTAGGATTAAAAAATAGGTAAGGACCACAGAAGGAAGGAAAGACTAGTGGGATATTAACTGATGTAAAGAACAGAGCAGTCAGTGGGCTGTAACCAAAAACTGACCAATAATTAGAGTGGCATGCATGTGGAATGCTTAATGAAAGGACCAGGGACCACAGAGCTCTGACAAATAGTGGTGGAAGCCAAAGTTTCAAAGAGGCTTTACCTTCTAACTGTCTATTATTACTAGCCCCTTCTTGGTCTCTCAACAAATTTCCTTTCTGCTGGAATTCTTCAAGCTTCTAAAAGTTCGACAGTGATTTCTTTCTCCTTTTTCCTTTATTTATTTTGGAAAGCCAGGGGAAAATTGTTTCAGTATGTTCTTTAAATTAGTTTCCTTGCAGTGTTTTCCTTGTACACATTAATTACAGCTCCCTCGAGAGACTGAAGTACCATATAACACAGTGTAATTCTGCTCCCCACTCTTCTCCAGTTCCAGTTGCCAAGTTTCCCTACAAACTGGGCTCTACACTAATATATAAATGGAGAGTACAGAGCTGAAAATCTCACAGTTGAAATAAATGAACAGATGAGAAAATGTGATCATCAGTTCTTAAAAATATCAGACTTAAAATGATATAGTTTGTGGCTTATAGTGAAATAGATTAAATGATCTATGAGGTACCCCCCCACCCCCACCCCCACTTACAACTTAAACCTACTGCAAAGAGTTTCATTTGATATCTGGAGATTCAGAAAAGAGATCAGTGAGGTTTTGATGAAGGTAATTGACTTTTGTTAGCATGATCAAACCAGAATTCTAGAGCTTCTTAGGAAAATAACACGTCACTGAATCTGAATTTGAGCTGTCATTGTACTTGCCATTTATATAGGCAGTTAATAAAAGAAAATTTCATTACTTTTTATTATCCAAAGGAGACAACTTTCCAAATTTTGTTAATTTTTTATATTTATTTATTTATTTATTGGATAGGGACAGACAGAAAATGGGAGGAATAGGGGTGATAGAGAAGGGAGAGAGACAGAGAGACCTGCAACACTGCTTCACCACTTGCAAAACTTTCCACTTGCAGGTGGGGACTGGGGGCTCAAATCTGGGTCCTTGCTCATTGAAAGACTTTCTAAAGTGGTTATAGTACAATCTTACATTTCATCCCATAGTCACAGGACATTAAGGAACAGAAAAAAAAAATGCTAGGACAAAATGTGGTCCTAAAGGTTTGTTTTTTTTTTCCTTTTAAAATTTCCATCTTTTCTGAGAATTTAAGCAATGGTAGGTATGAGAATCAAAATATCTCATTTAATGTTTCTCTCATTGATTAGAGTGAACTAAGTTTGTTAGGAAAGTTGAGAGATGGGCCGAGTGGTGATGCACCTGGTTGACTGCACAGGTTACAATGCACAAGGATCCAGGTTTGAGCCCCTGGTCTGCACCTGCAGAGGGAAAGCTTAGCAAGTGGTGAAGCCGTGTTGCAAGTGTCTGTCTCTCTCCCCTTCCAGCATCCCCTACCCTCTCGATTTATGACTGTCTCTATCCAATGAATAAGTAAAGATAATTAAAAATTTTTAAAAAAAGGAAACAAGAGAAAATAGTAGATGGAGGAGCTTCCAGGCCATCCTACTTATTAGATAATTCCTATATATAGGACTATGAAAGGTGGTTTATATTAGTCATCTCACTTCCTCTGCTTGTCTCCTTGAAGTATGTATGGTTACTGCATCTTACAAATGGAGAACATTAGGTTCAGAAAGAGAGATAACAAGTGTCACCCAAATCATAGGCTTCTTATTCAGGGTGGAAAAGAAGATAGTCCTATTAACTTTATGAGTGTCTGTAGGCTCCCCATCTTCTTCATTCTCATACTTACCCAGATTCAAAAGTCCTGAGAAGACTATCACCGTTAGGAATTTACTGTTCTCATTGGCTTGAGAGTTCACCAATCTGGCTCCAACAGGGTATAGGAGTTAACAAGATAAGTATGTTTGATATCCCTGATGTGAAGGAACAGATTCCACTAAGATTCTAGTCTGCGATCTACAGCTCTTAATGTACATTCTTTTGTTGATAGTATCTCATCTCCTCCTGTTATCATATCTACTATCTTTATCAGTCATGCAGGCCATTATTTTTAATATAGCTTCAATTTACATTAATCTAGTTGGTAAACTGACCCATATCTTCAGTGACACAACCTGTGGGTACTTCCAGTTCATTATTCCCACTGAATTCCTCACTTTTCCTCATGAAGTTACATGTATAGCTGGAGTCACTACTCAGTTTAGGATGCCACGGTTTGCTCACTTTATTCTCAAAGAGATGTCTACCCAACAGGCTGCCTGCCACACAGGAGGTAAATTAAAAGCAAATATATGCTGTCTCCTTCCTGCCTCTCTGTATCTCTTGACTGAAACACTGCAATACATTTCTATTTTCTCTAAAATAAGTCTTAATCTTTTAAATTCAGTATTCTAACTACTCCAAGTGTTCACCCCCCAAAGTTATATGATTATATTTCTTTCTTGCCCATTTATTAACCTTTTGTTTTTTTCTTTTATTTATAAAAAAGGAAACACTGACAAAACCATAGGACAAGAGGGGTACAACTCCACACAACTCCCACCACCAGACCTCCGTATCCCATGACCTCCCCTGATAGCTTTCCTACTCTTTAGCCCTCTGGGAGTATGTACCCAAGGTCATAGTCGGATGCAGAAGGTGGAAGGTCTAGCTTCTGTAATTGCTTCCCCGCTGAACATGGGCGTTGACAGGTCAATGCATACTCCCAGCCTGTCTCTTTCTTTCCCTAGTGGGATGGGGTTCTGGGGAATCCGAGCTTCAAGACACATTGGTGGGTTGTCAGTCCAGGGAAGTCTGGTTGGCATATTAACCTTTTCTATGATTTTGAGCAACTGTTCACAATGGTTTGAAGTTGGAGTTCAACTTTCATGAATATGCTTACATGTTAAAATGATCCTGTAAGCATGCTTTTCTTAGGAGAATACCTTTGACTTTCAAGAGGTTTCTAAGGGGAACACACACAAAATAATGAGTAAAATGCAAAAGTCACGGTTCAATTTTTTTTCTTTTATATGCAAAGTCTTTTGAAATACAGCTTGTGCCAATGTCTATCACTTTTCCTCTACACTTTACCTCAGACTTGTTCTTAAGTAATACTTAATTTTGCACCATACCCAATCTTCCCTCTTTGTCTTTGCACTTTTTACTTATTATTCCTTCATTATTCATCTCCATTTTTATTAACCAAGTAAACTATCTTTCAAGACATAGTTTGAGAAGGACCCTCTCAAAAAGGAAGCTCCAAGGGAGGTGTGTACTCCTATGTTCATAGCAGCACAATTCATAATAGCTAAAACCTGGAAGCAACCCAGGTGCCCAACACCAGATGAGTGGCTGAGAAAGCTGTGGTATATATACACAATGGAATACTATGCAGCTATCAAGAACAATGAACCCACCTTCTCTGACCCATCTTGGACAGAGCTAAAAGGAATTATGTTAAGTGAACTAAGTCAGAAAGATAAAGATGAGTATGGGATATCCCACTCATCAACAGAAGCTGACTTAGAGGATCGGAAAGGGAAACTAAAAGCAGGACCTGATCAAATTGTGAGTAGGGCACCAAGGTAGAGGCCCAGTGGTGAGGGGTAGACATGTAGCTTCCTGGGCCAGTGGGGGGTGGGAGTGGGCGGGAGGGATGGGTCGCGGTCCTTTGGTGGTGGGAATGGTGTTTATGTACACTCCTAGCAAAGTGTAGACATATAGATCAGTAGTTAATTGATATGAGAGGGGGAAATCAATTGTGTGTCTCAAAGTTTCTCAAAGGACAAACTGAATCTTTTTAATATATAGGCTATGTATTTGATATGCGGACTCTTTCAAAAGCTTAGACCAAGTAGATTAGAAGCTTCCAATAGCACAGCTATATACAAGATACTGGGTACTGTCCAGCAAACCATAACAAAGGGACTTTTCAAAGTTAACCCAATTGACAAATAGTGTGATGATAATATTAACTATTGATTGTCTTTTTGAACCCTAAGACAGCAGGAACCTCACATCTTCACTATAGAGCCCCTACTTCCCCCAGTCCTGGAACCCTTGGATAGGGCCCACTTTCCCGTATGCATCTCCCAATCCAAACCAAATAATATTGCATCCGCCGATCACAACCTAACCAAAGCAACGATTGCCATCTCAACATGCTTCACCTCAGACTGTATCCAGAGACTTCACGTGTGGAATGACAACCCTGCAGCTTCATTACTCGGGTTCCAGATGCCACCAGGATGCTGGCTAGGCTTCCCTGGATTGAAGACCCCACCAACGTGTCCTGGAGCTCAGCTTCCCCAGAGACACACCCTGCTGGGGAAAGAGAGAGGCAGACTGGGGGTATGGACCGACCAGTCAACGCCCATGTTCAGCGGGGAAGCAATTACAGAAGCCAGACCTTCTACCTTCTGCAACCCTCAACGACCCTGGGTCCATGCTCCCAGAGGGATAGAGAATGGGAAAGCTACCATGGGAGGGGGTGGGTTATGGGGATTGGGTGGTGGGAATTGTGTGGAGTTGTGCCCCTCCTACCTTGTGCTTTTGTTCACTAATCCTTTCTTAAACAAAAAAAAAAAAAAAAGGAAGCTCCAGAATAGTTTAGGTAAGTGCATCATTTCTTGAGGGATAAGTTAATTATCTCTAGTCTAGCACTTAACCGCATTGTATACAGCAGTGTATTTGCATATCAGCTTCTTTTTTCTAAGAACTTTTCAATGTAAGGATACTTGGACTTTCACATATTTCTTCTCTACCCCCAGGGGAAAAAAAAGTTCATTGAATTAATTAGCACATACTGGTCTGTAATAAGAGGTGTAGTAAAAGTTTAACAGAATACTATATACTGAAAAAAGTTTCTTTTAATCATTGACAATATATGAAAGAAATAATACAGTTCATAAGGAGACGATAGTAGCTTAGTAGTTTTTCTAATACATGTATGTAAAATGAGTCCTGATTTTAGTTTCAGAAAGGCATTGCTGAATAATGGTTTGGCAAATTTATTTACTCTCTATAAAACTATTAAGTTTCTCAATAGAGACCAAATAAGAAGTAAGATATTAGTGAATACTACATAAAAAAGAAACAGCTAACTGTTATTACTTATTCGACAAAAAATGAGGGCCTACCTATCCTTATACTTAAGGAAAAAATGAAGATTCCAACAGAAGGATGAATATGGGATGATCTCACTCTCAGGCAGAAATTGAAAAACAAGATCAGAAGAGAAAACACAAGCAGAACTTGAACTGGAGTTGGTGTATTGCACCAAAGTAAAAGACTCTGTGGTGGGTGACAGGGAGAATACAGGTCTAAAAAGTCTAACAGAGGACCTAGTGGGGATTGTATTGTTATGTGGAAAACTGAGAAATGTTAGGTATGCACAAACTATTGTATTTACTGTCGAATGCAAAACATTAATCTCCCAATAAAGAAATTGAAAAAGAAAAAGAAAAAAATGAAGATTCCCTTAATTATGATATTTTAAATCGGTTTATGTATTACATAAGAATTTCATTATGATGTAAAAATGAGGAAGATATAGAGATAGAAAGAGGGGGGAGTCTGGCGGTAGTGCAGCGGGTTGAGTGCACATGATGCAAAGTGAAAGGACCAGCGTAAGGATTCTGGTTCAAGCCCCCACCTCTTCACCTACAGGGGAGTAGCTTCACAGGCAGTGAGGTGGGTCTGTAGGTGTCTATCTTCCTCTCCCCCTCTCTGTCTTCCCCTCCTCTCTCCATTTCTCTCTGTCCTATCCAGCAATGAACGACATTAACAACAACAGTAATAATCACAGCAAGGCTACAACAACAAGGGCAACAAAAGGGGGGGGGGGGAAGATGGCCTCCAAGAGCGGTGGATTCATGGTGCAGGCACTGAGCCCCAGCACTCTGGAGGCAAAGAAAAAAAAAAAAGAGAGAGAGAGAGAACGAGAAGGCAGAGCACCACTCCAGTACATATGATGCTGGGAACTGAACCAGGAAATTCAGGCAAAAAACTGAATGTTCTACCAGTTGAATTATTTCCCAAGTCAATGCTAGTTACACTTTATATATTGTAAATACCATTATTTTATTTTTAGGAAGCTAAACACTATTTACCATAATTAATCAGTTTTCTAGTGAGTGAAAGTATCAGGTGAGATGAACAACAGTAAGTGTACTAAAGGAGAAGGAAAGTGAGGTGAGGTTGGATGAGATTTAAACAAGAATCTACACATAGTAATGGAGTGAGAGTCTGAACTGACAGGGAGCAAATAAGTCCATGTTTCATCACAGGCAATAAGAGCAAAACAAGCAGAAAAGCAAGTAGAGTCTTAAGGATACCATAGCAGTATTAGGTAATGCCTATGTATAACAAATCTTAGAAATGAGTATATCAATGAATTCAGGAATGTGTTCCAACAGATAAAGTCTGTGAATCTACTGAATATAATATTCATAAAAGCAATATAGGGAGTTGGGCGGTAGTGCAGCATGTTAAGTGCAAGTGGCACAAAGTGCAAGGGCCGGCTTAACCCGGTTCAAGCCCCGGCTCCCCACCTGCAGGGGAGTCACTTAACAGGCGGTGAAGCAAGTCTGCAGGTGTCTGTCTTTCTCTCCCAGTCTCTGTTTTCCCCTCCTCTCTCCATTTTTCTCTGTCCTATCTAACAACAACGAGATCAATAACTACAACAACAATGAAAAACAATAAGGGCAACAAAGGGGAAAATAAATAAATAAATATTTTTTAAAAGGAATATAAAGTGTTAGATAAAGCAGTAAAGAATCTTGGTCTCTTTTATTTGCTATCTGAGGGGGGATAAATGAATTGTGAAAAAGTCAAGTAAGTTGTTCATGGTCATTAATGATATTCTACTGCTCAAATTTATTTTGTTCCTTACCTTTGAGTTTTTTACTTTGCACTTACAGAATAATGTTTAATTCTAGAATAATACTGATGACTTGATTTTCCCATTATGCTTCACAGTATTTCATATATTTTTCAATTTTGCCTTTCCAATATAATTAACATTTTTCTCCCACCACCCTCTTTTCCTTAATAGAATGTTCATGTTCTTATAAATGGAAAGCTTCTCTTCACTGTACACACTTTGTAAAATACTAATGCCAGTTTAGAAAACAGAGAACTTTAAATGTCCAAAACATTATCTTGAATTTCTTATCTCCTAATAAATGGTTTTCTTTATTTAAAAATCATCATTATCATTATTCTGTGACATTTCTGCCATAAAATCTTGCTTTACATTTATTATTATTTTTAAGAGTGCTTACAATAAAGTGGCAAGTGTCTTAACAACAAAGAAGTGGCTTTAGCAATTTTTTTATCTATCATAACTCAGAGCTTATAACATAGTTAAGGTCTGTGTACACAGGGGATAAAGAAGTGAATAGAACTCTTAGGGAAACCAGCTCCAGTACATTTTATTTTTATGTGTTAAAATAAATGTCTTATATGGTTTGAAAAAGAAATTTCTATGTGGTATGGAGTTCTAAAGATTTACTAAGTGTCTTAGTCCACATAAATAATAATTATGTATTTATGTAAAGATAGCATATTCTGACACATGTTCAATTATATATGTGTACATCCAGAATATCATTTTAAGTCTATAGTTATTCAGTTAATATCTATTATTATTTATATCAAATATATAAACAACAGTCTTAAAGAGGTTATTTGCATAAGGGTCATCCAGAAATTAAATGTCATCACCAAAATTTGAAAATAGATGATTCCAAACTCCATGATACAACACACAAATTGAGTTTAATTTTACTGTTGTGAAGTTCAATTCTACAGGGATTTTTTTACTTATATATACTGGTACATAAGCATGTATACATATTAGTCTACATGTGCATGAAGATGAATATGTAAACATCCATGCATATATGTGTGTACATGTATATTCTAATTATGGTCTGTACACAACATTCAAATTTAATGTATTTAATTTGTTAAAGATATTTCATTCGTATATATCATAAATAATATTGTACAAAAATAAAACCAGTGAATAGCACCGATTTTATGATCAAATACACACTGACATTTTCTCTTTCTATATGAGTGAGTCATAAATGTCACACAGAGAAGAATACAAATTAAATGCAGAAGAAACATATGTCTTTAAAAAATTAGTTTTATCCAACAACATTTAGGTTACTTGTCAGGTCTACAAAATGCCCACTGTCCTTCATGTAAGAACTGACTTTTTTTTTTATTAGTAATTTAATAATGATCGACAAGATTGTGGGATAGGATGGGTACAATTCTATATAGTTGCCAGCACTGGAGTTCCATATCCCATCCCTTCCATTGGAAAGTTCCTTATTCTCAGGAGCCTACCCAGAGCCTCAAGTGTTCAGTCTTTGGAAAAGGTAAACAAGGCATTACAATACTGTATTATTCCAGTGATCGCCTGTACCAGGAAGAAATTTTGTCATTCACCCAGACCCATGGTGTTTTGTTTGTTTGTTTTCCTTTCTATGCACTCAGTTGTACACCTACCAGCTTCCCCTGCATTTGGTGTAGACTTAATTCTGACCAAGATAATATGAGGGATGGAATCATAAATCTTTCTCTGTTCCTTGTTGTATTTATGCCAAATAGATATCAAATATCCAGAATAACTATTGCTAAATGTCTTTGTATATTGGGCAGATACATCTATTGGTTCACACTGGACTTTAATAAAAGAACCTATTGTCCCCACCCCAGCCCCGCCAGCCCCCATTGGGTTTTGCAGTGCAAAGTTCCACTTTACTACTTTTCTAAATAAATTCTTCTTTTTCATTCAAATATCAGTAATAGTGAAACTTGAAAAGAGAGAGAGGGAAAGAGAGAGAGATGACACCATAGCACTACTTCACTACTTATAAAGTTTACTTTTGTGCATGATAGTCCCATATGCTTCAGGAGCTTATAGCCTGGGTCCTCATGCATAGTAAAGTGTGTGTTCCATCTACCTGGTGAATTATCTTCTGCCCCATTCTTTAAGTCCCTAATTTTCTGATCCTTCTCAGCTTGTTCTGACCACACAACACTTCCCCTCTTCTCAGATACTGGGTCTTTGTTCACCCTGACAACAAATTTAACACTCAACTTAACCTCAGACTAGCTTTTAGGACTAATTTATCTTTCAATTGGCAGAAGGGGTGACTTAGTTCCATCCTTATTTTGTAAGGATGGCATAAGACTGGTTTTCTAAAATAATGCTACAGGAAGACTACCTGAAAAGGACATAGTCACTCGAGTGCCAATGTTTGTTTCACTATGAATTATTTCCTTGTTTGCAGTGGCAAGGCAAAGAACAAAGTAGAGTGGGTGACCTGTAAGTTCCTGCCCACCTGCCAAGTTTTTGTTGGCATTACTCACCTACTTGACAAATATTACTTAAAATAAATGAAAAGTAAAAGGAGTGATTTGCATTTAAGCATTTAATTACTAGCCACAGATTCCACAAATTAAAATAAATAAGTAAATAAGCACAGTTGTGGCAGCTGTAGGAAAATTTGATTAAAAAAAATCTTTCCCTAGAGCAATTAAATCAGAGGTTAATGTATTCAATACAAAAGCATGATTTAAAATATATATATATACATATATATATGGTTTTCAATGTTTCCATTAAATTAGAAGCTTTTAGCATATATAAATTATAGTCATTCCATTTATTGCAGTTGGTTTTAAAATTATCTTTTCAGAAACATATCTACTTTTGCCTCTTTAGGATTATTTTCAGTGTATAAATTTTCACAGATTTTGTGCGAAACTTTCCACTTAAGTTTTAAAATTACATTTTCCATTATGTTTCTGAAAGGAACTTTTCTACTTTCTACAATTTTCAAATGAAACAAAGTTGAAATTGAAAGACACAAACTATTAGAATCTTAAGGAGCCTGAAGTCTTCAAGATATTGATTTTCATATTTCAAGTTAAATGAAGTTAGAGGAATTGTCCTAGACAGATAAGTATAGACTCTGGTTTTGATTTTGATGTATTTATTTTAAATTTTATAAAAACAATGACTTTTATTTTTTGGGGGGGGTTAATTATTGTTTTAAAAGGAAAAAGATTGTCTTTAGTGTATCACAAAGTTTATAATATTTTATTAAACAAACTCATGCATTTTTATAATTTCCAATAATATTTGGATTATTGAGTTTTTGATAAATAGGATTAACAAACTACAAATAATGGTCATAATAGGATATATTCTCAGACTTGTTACCAAAAATTTACTATTGTTGCAATATTATTTATTTATTTATTTATTTATTTATTTATTTAGACAGGAGCAGAGAGAGAGAGAAAGACATCACAACACCAAAGTTTCCTGAAATGTGGTGGGAGATAGGCTCAAACCTGGTTTAGGTAGTTCAAATGACAAAGTACTGCACTATCCAAATGAGGTATTCCACTGCCTTCCAATATAAATTTAAGTAAATTAAAGTACTATCTCCTTTTGGGAACCAAGAAGTAGCTCATCCAAGACAATGTGCACTTTACCATGGGCACAGAACTGAATTAGAACATGGCAACACCACTCAAATGGAAGTTTCATGAGCAGTGCTGTTGCTTGCCCCTCTCTCTCTCTCTCTCTCTCTCTCTGTCCCTGCCTCCCTCCCTCATTCCTTCTCTAAATCTCGCCTTATATCTGTAATAGAGAAAAAAGAAGTTTTAAAAAAAAAGAAGAGCCTAATGGGAACATACAGGTAAAAATCTCTAGTGAGGTACCATAAATAAATAAATAAATAAATAAATAGTGGATGTGATGTGAAACTATACCATTGTAATCTTATAACTATGTAAATTATTACATAAGTATATGTAATTTACTTATGAATAAGTAATACAATAATTTAAACAGTCTTATTTCTGAAAAGTACTTAACAGGTTCGTTTATTTTAAATTTTACTTTTTTTTCATAAACACCATTCCCACCACCAAAAGACTGTGTCCCAGTAAATTTTACTTTTAAGAAACAAGAATACTTATGGTAAAGTATAAAAAATTTCATTAATTTTACTTTTACTGATATATTGGGGGAACTTATGTTGCATTAGAAAAATGTAAGTACCTATTTCAGCTTTTAATTGTCAGAGATTTTTTTTTCTACAAAAGTTCAGCTGCTACATAATGCTAAATTGTATCTTAAATGATTTGAAAGTGCAACAACATTTAGTGGATGGAGTATAAGCAAACAAGACATTTTTATCTTCTATTAGAGTCCTTGGATAAAATTTGAAAACATATGAGAAACAAACTTGGAATCTTAGTGATTGTTTTAATATTTCCTTTAAATACACTCATGTATGCAATAAAATGTTTTCTTGTGAGAAATTCAAATTTCTCATTTAAATAAAGCATTCATTGAATCTGCCTTAGGGTTATGATGCTAGTATTTTACTGATAATCTAATACTGAAAGAAGTTTATAGCTTTTTCTATTACTTCAGAACATATCAGTAAAGAATATCTGAATGAAAGTAAAGAAAGAATAAAAGACTAAATCCAAATTTAAAAAACAAATGTAAAAAATAATTAAATAGGGCCTACTGGTGGGTGACCAGGAGAGTGCATATATTCTTATTCATGAAGTTCTGGGGTCATGCCCCTGGTTCCTATCTACATTAGGGGAACTTCCTAAGTGGTGGATCAGTGCTGCAAATGTTTCTCTTTCTCTCTCTCCCTCTCGTTTATCTCACATCATCCATAGGAAAAAATAAAATAGGGTACCAAATATAAATTGGTCCAGTCCCTATGGAAAGCAGGTGGAGAACTCTCAGAAAGCTAGAAATAGACCTACCCTATAATCCAGTAATCTCTCCTGGAGATATAACCTAAAGAACAAAGCATACACATTTAAAAAGATATTTTGTACATCTATATTCATAGCAGCACAAATTGTAATAGCCAAAACCTGGAAGCAACCTAGGTGCCCAACAACAGATGAGTATGTGCAAAAGTTGTGGTATATATACACAATGGAATACTACTCAGCTATTAAGAATAATGAATTCAGGAGTTGAGCACAGCGGGTTAAGTGCACATGGCGTGAGGCACAAGAACCTAAGTAAGGATACTGGTTCCAGCCCATGGCTCCCCACCTGCAGGGGAGTCGCTTCACAGGTGATGAAGCAGGTCAGCAGGTGTCTAGAGCTTCCTCTCCCCCTCTCTGTCTTCCCCTCCTCTCTCCATTTCTCTCTGTCCTACCTAACAAAGACAACATCAATAACAACAACAATAATAACTACAACGACAAGGGCAACAAACGGGAAAATAAATAAATATTAAAAAAAGAATAATGAATTCACCTTCTTCACTTAATCTTGGATGGAGCTTGAAGGAATAATATTAACTGAGATAAATCAGAAAGAGAAGGATGAATACTGGATGATCTCACTTATAGACATAAACTGAGAAATAAGAACGTAAAGGAGAAATACAATGTAGAACTTGGACTGGAATTGATATATTGCACCAAAGTAAAGGACTCTGGGGTAGGGATGTGGTTCAGGCTCCCTTTATGGAGGTGGGGAGGGGAAACAGTCCTTTGATGATAGTATCAGTGTGAAACTATACTCCTATTAATATAAATCACTATCAATTAAACATTCCAGGTGAAAATACATTTAATTTTACAAGTTTTAGAACTGTCACTACCTTAGTCTGAGTATATATTTCTTTATTCTAAGCATCTAATGTATCAAATTTGTAAATTAATTAAATTTTGACTCTGAGCTTAAATTGTTTAAGCAATTTTAAATATACGTAGCTTTATTTGTAAAATCAATCAACCAATACATAAAAATGACCCTGGAATATGATGGCAGAGAATCTAGTAGGGTTATGATAAAAACTGGGAAATGTTATGCATGCACAAACTATTGTATTTACTGTCAACTGTAAAACATTAATCCTCCAAATAAATAAATAAATAACCACCAAGAGCTGTGTCGTTACACCCATCCAAAAGATCTGTATATACCTATGTTCAGAGCAGCACATTCATAATAGTCAAAACCCAGAAGCAATTCAGATGTCCAACAACAGATAAGTGGCTAAGTTGCTATATGTACACAATAAAAGAGTACTCAGCTATTAAAAATGGTGAATTCAGGCAGGGGTAGATAGCATAATGGTTATGCAAAAAGACTCTCATGCCTGAGGCTCCAAAGTCCCAGGTCCCAGGTTCAATCCCCTGCACCACCATAAACCAGAGCTGATCAGTGCTCTGGTAAAAAAAAAAAAAAAAAGGTGAATTCACCTTCTTTACCTCATCTTAGGTGGAGCTTGAAGGAATCATGTTAAGTGAGATAAGTCAGAAAAAGAAAGATGAATGTGATATTATTTCATAGACAGAAGTTGAAAAATAAAAAATAAGGGAAAATACAAAGCAGAACTTGGACTGAAGTTAGTGTAATGGACCAAATTAAAAGACTCTGGGGTGGGTGGAAGAGTTCAGGTTCTGGAACATGATGGCAGATGGGAAGATTGTTATTTGGAAAACAGAAATATTACACATGTACAAACTATTATTTTTGCTTTTAACTGTAAACCATCAATATCCCCAATGAAGAAGCAGGAGGGGAAAAAAAAGACTGTGTTATTATGCATATACTTCATAGTTCTGGTAATAAAATAATTAACAATAACCACTTATGCATAATTAAATTTAATTGAAAATAGAAAACACGAGAAAGTCCCACAAATCCAAAAGTAATTTACTTGAAATATTTTAAGTGTCAAATATGTAGAGAAAAAAAAAAAAAAACCTCAAGTTTGGTGACATTTTTACTGACTTTACAGAAATAAAAGAAGTATAAGGGAAATTATAAATAATAATATATTTAAAAAATAGATAACTCATATGAAGTGGAAGGATTTCTAGAGATGTACACAGTACCAACTCAAGAAAATATAAAAAAATATGAATAGACAGAAGAGAACAAGTCATTAAAATACTTCCTAAATTGAAAATTCAATCTAGTTTACTTCAGTAGTAAATTTTACTACATATTAAAATGCCTCAAAGTATGAGAAAAGTGATCATTAATGCTTCATAAAATCTTCTAAAAATCTAAAAGCAGAATAGCTTCCTAGCTCATTCTGTAAAGGAGTTTTTCTCAATAGTAAAGCTAGACATACAAACCTTAGACTGGTATCCCATATGAATATAGAGGCAAAAAATTCTTAATCAACAATTTGCTAGCAAATAAAATCTAGAAGATTATAAAGATAATTTTAACTATGACTAAGTTAAATATGTTTAAGGCATATTATACAAAAATTAATCAATATAATATACTATATTAATAGAGGACAAAAAACATGAGTTAGTCTCAGTAGGTTCAGAAAAAGTAACAAAATCCAATACACTTTCATAATAAAAATAGTTGAGAAGCAAAAATAGACCTATCAAAACCTCCTTCTCACTTATCACTTCCAGAAATGTGAAAAAAATTACATTTTTGTTGATTAGCTTCTCGGTGTGTAGTTCTCTTGATGGGAGTCCTGACAAACATAGGCAAATATTGCCAGTAAATAATCATTGTGAAAATTATGTCATAAAAAACCAGATAAATGGTTTTAAAATATGGACTAAGAAATTTGTAAAATGCCTATTTTCTCCTAAACTTGTAAATATGAGGTGCATACAAAAGAGCTTAATGTGCAGGTCAAGAACAATGATTCTTTCTTATATGAGGATAAGTTTAATAAGGTCAAATCTATAACTGATAATTTGTATAGGTAATATTAGCCATAGCACTAAAAACACCAACATTATTTACTTGATAACTATCAAAAGCAAACATAGTAGGATAGTCAACATTTAATGGAGAATTATCATTATTATGTTATTTTCTATGTATTCTTTGTTTTTAGGATATCCTTTGTGATTGGAAGAGATACACTCCAGTCACATGGGATTAGTGGAAGAAAGATTTCACTTCTTATTAAGAACTGAATGGACAGTCAGAGAACTGACACCTGATATGAACTTCTAACTCTAGTATTCCTCATTAGAACTTTGAAACTCTATAGAATGATGAAAAGATGCAAAGAGAAATTATGTTTGGCAATGTGGAAATGTCAGCACAGCCAAAAATAAGTGGCCAGTGATGGTGGGAAAAGCAGAAGAATTTTTAACCAGACTTTATATCATCATGTAGGTTGTGTGTGTCACTACCCAAAAAGATTATCTTTTACCCAAATGGCAAACATTCTTTTGCATTCTTTCATTTATTAGTATAAAAGAAATAACTACAGAGTATTTCTGTTGCTTGAAAAGAAGCCTGATGAAGGATTGTCATAAGAGCTCACTTGGAAAATGTATTACTTAGTCATGTGTGTGACCCAAGTTTGAGCCCAACCACCACCAACTACTCTGAAGGACAAAATGTTTACTAAACAGGAGCCATAAAGTAGGAATAAAGCAGATAAGAATAGGAATCTTGGAGTGAAAGAAATGAGGGAGTCAATTTTAGCTATGTTCCTAGATGTCCATTCCTAGGTAAATTTTGCTTGAGCTTTATAGCTAACCTGCAGGTGGACTAAAAATATTGTCTGGGGAGATGGTGTTAGAGTTGAGAACAAGGCTAGAAAGAATTCTTGTCCCTATGACTATATTTGAATCATCAAAAAAGCAAATGAAGTAAAACTTGTTTAACTTTGACGCCACTAAAATCCTAACTGTATTTCCTCCCTAACTTGACGCCAGATCCCATAAAACCAATATTGGTTTGGATACAATAAATGACACACTCAAAGGTTTAACAAATGAGACAAAGTCTAATCCTGTCAGATAAAGAAAGGACTACAAAAGCTGGATAAGGGCAAGAGACTGGTTTAAGTATGGCCTTTTTGGTCAATACCAGGACAGCCCATCATCAGGGGCCCTAGTCAGGGAATCCTTGGATTTCCACATAGATATGACGAGACTAGACTTCCAATAGATCCCTCTTTTCACCATCACTGGTAACTTTCATCAAGAACGTCATCATGAGCCTTCTTGCGGGTCTCACCTGAACCTTGCCGTCATTGCAGAGCATCAATGGTTAGGACTGCCCCACTCTCCGAACTTTGGTTTGGTCATTTTACATCTTACTCTGTCACTGGATGAAGAAATTAGTACAGTTTGGAATGTTCCCAGTTGTGACCATGGACAGCAAGGTCAGATTGACAGGGAGTCGGAAGTTACCCAGACTTCTATACTAAATGTGTTTATACTTTCTATAATGATAAATTAGAGAATAGGAACTAGCTCACCCTGTAGAGTGTTTCTTACCACACAAAACTATATGGGAAGCTACAACACCTAGAGAAGTTCCACAAATGTATGGAATGGTGCGATAGTCGCTTTTCATTTCTGTTTATTTCTCTCTCTGAAATTAAGAAAAGAATGAAAGGAGAAGCTGATACCAGAACAGTGGAATGGTACATGGACAATGACCCAGTTCCTAAAAAAAATGCAGATATCAGATGTAGTACTTATATATCTGAGTGTCTACTAGGAGTCATATATGTGTGTGTGTGTGTGTGTGTTTGTGTGTGTGTCATATATATGTGTTGTTTGTGTAGGACCATATTCTATGCACAAAAAATTCTATTACTCTAAAAATCAACTGGCGGGGACATTTAACTTTTTTAATATATATATTTAGTTTCACTTTTGTTGACCTTATTTTTAATTCTTGTTGTTGTTATTGATGTGGTCATAGTTAGAAATGGAGAGAGGAGGGGAAGACAGAGAGGGGGAGAGAAAGATAGACACCTGCAGACCTGCTTCACCGCTTGTGAAGCAACTCCCCTGCAGGTGAAGAACTGGGGGCTCAAACTGGGAGAGAGAGATAAACACCTGCAGAACTGCTTCACTGTCTGTGAAGCAAGTGCCCTGCAGGTGGGGAGCCAGGGGCTCGAACCGGGATCCTTATGCTGGTCCTTGAGTTTTGTGCCACCTGTGCTTAACCCACTACGCTACCTGACTCCAGAGACATTTAACTTCTTAAAAATGTTTCACACTGGAGAGTCCTGCAGTAGCACAGCGGGCTCCCCACCTGTAGGGCAGTCTCTTTGCAGGCTGTGAAGCAGGTCTGCAAGTGTCTATCTTTCTCTTCCCCTCTCTGTCTTCCCCTCCTCTCTCCATTTCTCTCTGTCCTATCCAACAATGATGACAATAAGAATAACTACAACAATAAAACAACAAGGGCAACAAAAGGGAATAAATAAATATTAAAAAAAAAAGAAAAAAATGCTTCACACATTGAACCTCAGAAACTGATGAACCTGTATTTCTTTCAAAGTAAAATTTTTTCAGATGCCCCGAAAAGAACACAACACAACTGTGATTGAAACCTGTCTGCAGTCAATGCACAGAAGTGCATCTGCCTTACACAGATATGCTTGTTTTGTGAAGCAAAGGAAAACCCCATAATAAGCTTTTGTACCTTAAGACTTTCCAGTTCTTTGAGTAATGCAGAAAACAATTCAAGGAAATCACACCAACCAGGGCTTTGTGGTCAATCTATTATAACATCACACAAGTAGGAACCCCTTCATGATAATATTGGCCATAAAATATTGCTAGGCCATTCATCTCACAATATATACCCAAAGACAACATCTAGTTGTTACCACCACTAAGTTTTACCTTTATAACTAGTAAGTAACTATCCACATAATTATAGTTATCTAGTTATTATAGAGAAATCAATGTAACAGATTTCTTTTCAAGATGATTAAAAACATTGTTCATCCTGCATTAGAACACAGTAGTATTCATCATGCAATCTAGCATTTTGCTTGCAGCCATATGCCATCTGTCATTTTTTAAATGAAGCTGGCATCAATAGATGGAAAGTACAAAATGCCATATAACCAAAAGAATCACTTTACACAAACATATCACTGTTTAATGCCACTTTCTCTTTCAAAATTCATCACCTTAATCCATGTGGGGAAAGATTTCTGAAGCCTGGAGCCCTTAGGAAATAAGCCTACCAGAACAAGTTGCTCAGAAGAAAATTATTGAAGAAAAAAGAAGCTATAAATATATTAATTAGGGCAAACAAAAAAGTTAGGTGAGATCCGCTAGCAATTCAGAACTATAACTATGCTACTAAGCATAATAGATTTGAAACTTTTGGAAGAAATGCCGTATTTATTTTTAAGGCAGTGCTATAACTAAATTAATTTTTCCTAAAACTCATTTGCAAAAGACTAATAAAAAACGTGTTCTTCTTTCCAAATGTTATTCATCTAAAAGACTTATTTTCTCATTAAAAAGAAAGATAAAAATGAATAGTGAGATTTAAGTGTAAATTTATTTGGCATCAAACTAGACTAATTATTCAAAAAATTAATAAATCTTTTATTAAAGAATATGAATATATATTTGAAAGGAGTTATTACTACCAAAATTATTGCTGGGGCTCAGTGCCAGTATGACTGCACTGTTTCTAATAGTTATAGATTGACTAATGGGTTGATTGATTGATTGAAGGTGAGAGGCAGAGAGAGAGAGAGAAAGGAGAGATGCTTGCAGAAATTCCTCATTGCTTATGGGGACATATAGGTGGAGAACCTTAGTCAGTTGCCTGGGCCCTTAGATTAGACGTGTTCCAGAGTGGAGAAAGAATAATCACAGCTAGTCGCCATACAGTTGATCAGAAAAAATTAGGTGGAATGCACACATAGGATATCCCCAGCTGGGACAGTGTCAAGTGTGTGCCCCTCCATCCCAAGCTTCCAAGGGTATTAATCAAGGTACAGATAACATCACACAGATAAAGATCAGAATACATTTCTAAGGAAAATAACATCAGGGTGAGAGTACTTAAAATAGTCATTATCCATAGGTCATTATGTCAGGTACATTCTTTTGATGCTATAGATATTAAGTTTATTCCAGTTATCCCATGCACAATCTTTAGAACGTTGGGGCAGCAGCCAAACATCAGAGATATAGGCAATACCCCTCTACTACCTGTGGGCAGAAAACTCTTACATATCCAGACTTCCCCCTAGAGCAGGATTATTGTGACTATGGGACATGGCCAGAAATACAGGCCTCCTGGCATATTAGTCAAAGGAATTTACCCGGTAGACAAACAACAAAGAAAGATATTTTACAAGCATAAGGAAAAGGAGAAATAAGTAAGATTTCTAATAACAAGTTTCAGGAAATCTGACATGAGGAAAATTCTTCAACAATTGCTCACAAAACTTCTCCCCTGCATAGGATGCTTGGGCTTCCATTATTGTTATTGTCAAATTTTCAGACCCTCATTTAAAAAACAAACTGTTGGGGGTTGGGCTGTAGCGGAGTGGGTTAAGCGCATATGGTGCAAAGCATAAGAACCAACATAAAGATCCAGGCTCCAGCCCCCTCCTCCTCACCTGAAGGGGGGTGGCTTCACAAGTGGTGAAGCAGGTCTGTGAGTGTCTTTCTCTCCTCCTCTCTGTCTTCCCCTCCTCTATCCATTTCTGTCCTATCCAACAACAATAACATCAATAACAACAACAATAATGACAATAATAAAACAACACAGGCAATAGAAGGAGGAAAAAATAGCCTCCAGGAAGAGTGGTCATGGCACTGGCACCGAGAACCAGCAGTAGCCCAGGAGGCAAAAAAAAAAAAAAAAAAAGAAACTGTTTCAAATAAGAAGGAATATATTTAATTTAAAGAATGAAGATAAGCACCTATTTAGTAATTGTAAGGGTACACATACTTGAAAAATGCCAACATTCTTCTATTTTCTTTAGGTTATCCTTTAAAAACATTGATGAGTAGAGGAAAGGTTTTCAGATTTCTCCCTCCTTGGATGTAAACACTAAAGTAGAACTCAGTATGTGTTAGCTCCACACACACATTCATCTAGCCTTTGCAGCAACATGACCCTCTTTGTCTCTAATCCACAAAAGCAATCTGCCCTTATCTATATTCCTCCCCACCCTCTTTTTTTCTATCATTGCTATTTACATTTAAATTTTACTGTTTGCCAATTGCATGAAATTTTTTGGAGAGTGAAAAGTAAGTTCTCCTCTTCTCCCTCCCCCCTACTCGTGCTCTCAACTATCTCTTCCAATAGTCAAAAGGCAGAAGCAACCCAAGTACTTAAAAATAGATTAATGAAGACAAAAAAAAAAAAAAACCTATGATATGTATTATAACAGAATATTTTTCAGCCTTAAAAAAAGAAGTGAATCCTGCCCCATGCTACACTATCAATGATTTTTTCTTAACAAAATTGTAACATCTAAGAAGAATAAAACTTCTAGCAATATAAACACTGTTTCTGATTGTTTTGTATTACTATTCTCCAAATCTGAGTGATAGGGTAATGAGAGTGAACACTAGAAAATTAAACTAACAAACACTTATTATATACCTACTTTGTGTAAGATTTGGTCAGATACTTAAGAAACTAGAAAGAAGTAAAAGTTCAGTAAAACTGTCTTCAAACAGTTTATATTTTTTTTGTTTTATTTTATTTTAATCTTCTAGTTATTATCTTTATTTATTAGATAGAGATGGTCAGAAACCGAGAGGGAAAGGGGTAATAGAGAGATAGAGAGAAATAGACACATCTACAACATTGCTTCACCACTTGCCCTCTACAGGTGGGGACCAGGGACTCCAACCCAGGTCCTTCTGTATTGTAACATGTGTGTTCAACCAGGTGTGCCCCATCCGGACCACAGTTTAGTATATTTTGTAGGAAACTACATACACAACAGATTAAGTTAAACTCTAGGTATACTTTGAGAAAAAAATAACATATGTTTTAAATTACTAAGATACAATAAAACAATACTTTTTCTATATTCAGAGTATAAGAAAACAATGTAATGAACTAAAATAATTTAATAATGATTTTCTAAAGTGCTTATCTGTATGGTTTTGTTCATAAATGATATCTTAAGGTAATTAAGATTTATATCAGTTTTGGAATGTTAGGGCCATATCAAATAAGTAAATCTTTTCTAAAAGTTTAAAGCAAAATTCCTGAAGGAATTCATTAAAATTATACTGGCAACAGATACCTGAGATGAAATTTTAGCCTACTTGATGACAGACCAAAAAAATAGTGAGGAAGACTGAAGGAAGGGAGGGATAGGAAAAGAAGGAGAAAGAGGAGAAATCTCTCTATCCAATTAGTATTTTATCCATATTATATTATCTTAATGGTTGCTGAAATACACTTATGGCTGCCATGTATCTAAATCCACTGGTAGTTTTCTGTACTCATTTAACTCTCTTTCAGAACAATTTAAAATTCAGATCATGTCCTTTTCAAAATGCATTTCATCCATTTTGAAGACATTATTCCATGATGGTTTTTTTCTCCTAAATCACTGGTAATTTCTGTTAAGCCTCTTTATGGAATTCCTGAACTTCTTTCTGACCTATTATTAATGCTGGGATGACCTATGGTTCTGTCCTCTGGTTTTTAAATATCATCTACTTGTGATCAGCTCTCAAATTGTATCTCTTGCCTCCATCTCCTGATTTAAATACAATCAGATTATTTGAAAATTTTCTCAAACCTGATATGCCCATACTTGAATTCCTGATCCAAGTCTATAACCTGTTTGGTATATAATCATTCTCATTTTAGTTGATCACAATTCCATTCTTCAAGATGCTTGAACCAAAACCCTTGGAGTCTTCATCTTTCTTTGTTGGTTCTGCCTATAAATTATGTACAAAATCTGATTTTTTTGCCACTTCTGTTACTACCTATAATCTTTACTGAGTCAATCATATATCTCTTCTCAGTTATTAAAATTATTTCCTGATTCTATTTTTATCAAGCCACATCATTCTCCACAAACAGATCTGTCTGACTAAATGATATTTAAATTAAGTTATACCACTCCTTTGTTTAGACAACTTTAATAGCTTCCCAATTCACATGAAACCAGGCAATTTACAACTGTCTACAGTGCCCTACACAATCTGTACGTACACATACCCTCCTTTGGCCCTGAATTGCTATCTTGCCTCACTGAATTAATATTTGCCTTACTACTTTGACATTAACCACAATGTTGTCCAAAATGTTTCGTTAATAACTCTACTTGATAGCTGTTACTTAAGTTGACTGCTATGCCTGAAAGGAAATTTCATCAGATTAGCAATTTGGGTCATTCCTTTATCTGATTCCTGTTTAAAGTTCAGTCTTTTCTGTTCAGTGAACCCTTATTTGATTTTTTTAAGATTTTTAAAAATATTTATTTATTCCCTTTTGTTGCCCTTGTTGCTTTATTGTTATAGCTATTATTGTTGTTATTGATGTCGTTGTTGTTGGATAGGACAGTGAAATAGAGAGAGGAGGGGAAGACAGAGAGGGGGAGAGAAAGACAAACAATTGCAGACCTGCTTCACTGCTTGTGAAGTGACCCCCCCCCCCCACCCCTGCAGATGGGAAGCCAGGGGCTTGAACTGGGATCTGGTCCTTGAGCTTCATGTCATGTGCGCTTAATGTGCTGCACTACCACCCGACTCCCAAACCCTTATTTTAATCCCTCACACTACCACTTCCAATATCTGCTTAATACTGGAGTAAGTTTTTACTCCAGTATTCCTTCTTAACCTGCTCTATTTTCATTCTGTTCAAAGCACCAATTAGCTTCAAGCATACTATATAATATAAATCATTTAAATGTTATGGTAGCTGCTTGTTGTTGAAATCTCTCCTTACCTCTCTACTAAAATATAAACTTTATAAAGATAGGGCTCTTAAAACTTTTCACTGTTCATTGTAGTATCCTCACTGTTTACAGCAGTCTTTGTTACATAGTAGACACTAAATGAACACTTCTGAGGTAAACAAATATGCTGAACCACATAACAAAAATGAGATACATCAGAGTATCCTCTGTGCTTTTAGTCTCAATTACAATTCATAAATTTCCATATAAAATGTATATGAAATTGTTGTATGTGAAAAAAAAAAACCCATAGAGCAAAATGATAAAATATCACAACAGTTTTCACATGCAAACTCATGCAAGAGTAATAATATAGAAAGCAGAATAGTGGTGTCTTTTTCTTCAAGATTAGGTAAGAAAATAGCTTATTTCCCCATAGGAATCACAGAAAATCCTATATAAGGCAAGATTACTCTTTAATAAAAAGATTCCCAGAGCACTTTATGTTGTCATATTGGAAAGAATTACTGATTGTGTTCCTGAAAGAGGCTTATAAAGTAGAGAAATTCTTTTTTGTTTTGTTATAGGTGTTTTAAATTACAGTTCTTTAAAACCCCACTGCAAAATATGGTTCAAGTCTCTCATGCAATCCAAGTGTGGTAACTTCCAAATCAGAGTCATTACAATAAAACAGGTCAAGACCAGTCACTCATACTGACACTGTGTAATCATGAAAATGCTTCTATGAATCAGGATGTCTGCCTGAAATTGATTTGATTTAATTGGTTGCATATCCTAGTTGTCACAGCAGTATAGCAAAGGTATATCAATCATTCTTGAAGTCTGGGTCAGTTTATATGTAAAAATGGTAATTTTTTCTCTGATTTTCTATTGGATAGGATAGAGAGAAACTGAGTTGGGAGAGGTGAGATAGGAAAAGAGAGACATCTACAAACCCACTTCATGTCTCATGAAACATTCTCCCCGGCCCCACAGGTAGGGAGCATGGATTGAACAAGAGTACTTGTGTGTGGTAATATGTGCTCTTAATCTAGTGGGTGACTACCTAGTCTCACCACAAGATGGTAATTTTTCAATGAGCAAATGGCAGTACTAGAACTAACTGGAGATTTTAAATGACTCAGGAACAGACTCCTGGTGGTGAGACAATTCAATTCTTTATTGATCAGAGAGCCAAGGCTTTTAAAGGGCAGACCCGAAAGTGGCAAGTGAGAAACAGAAATGGCTAGGAAAGGGGCAAAGAAAGGCAAAAGGGTACTGGGAAAAGTAGGAACTTCCTTAGCAAATGTTGCAAGGGTTTTAACTGGTAAGATTAATAATACCTGCATGCAGGGAGGGTCTTGAGGGTAGAAAGAAGATAGATCAAAGGAATGGAATGAGTGGGGATCTTTCAGACAAAACAATGATTATGTAGATAATAACGGAGCAGGCCATAGTATCAGGAATACAGGGTGGAGCAGGCTTAATGTTTTAAGAAATGCCAGACTCCTGGAGGCAGAAAAATGTAGGGTGCTTTTTGAGGCAGAGGATGGATGTCCCCTCAAATCAAGCCCTGCCAAGCTCAACCACGTCCTCACAAGCAAAAATCATAAGAGTAAGTTATGGTACAGGAAATATTGTATGACAGAAACACGTAGTAATGGGAAAGGGTGTCATGTCCAGGATTTGAAATAAGGAAGTGAACACTTACTAACATAAGAGTCTGCTGCTCCCATTCTCAACTTTTCACACTACTTCTCACCACAGATTGAAATGCCTTCTTCTACCTGTGACCTAAAATATTTTCTGTGATCAAGAACCCCATCAACAAAGGAACCCTTCTGCACTGCTGGTGAGATGTAAATTGGCCCAACCCCTGTGGAAAGCAGTCTGGAGAACTCTCAGAAGGCTAGAAATGGACCTACCCTATGACCCTGCAATTCCTCTCCTTGGGATATATATCTTTAGGAACCCAACACATCTGTCCAAAAAGATTTGTGTATACCCATGTTCACAGCAGCACAATTTGTAATAGCCAAAACCTGGAAGCAACCCAGGTGTCCCACAACAAATGAGTGGCTGAGCAAGTTATGGTATATACACACAATGGAATACTACTCAGCTATTAAAAATAGTGATTTCATCGTTTTCAGCCCATCTTGGATGGAGCTTGAAGAAATCATGTTAATTGAAATAAGTCAGAAACAGAAAGATGAATATGGGATGATCTCATTCACAGGCAGAAGTTGAAAAACAAGATCAGAAGAGAAAACACTAAGCAGAACTTGGACTGGAGCTTGTGTATTGCACCAAAGTAAAAGATTCTGGGGTGGGTGGGGAGGAGAGTACAGGTCCTAGCAAAGGATGACAGAGGACCTAGTGGGGGCTGTATTGTTATGTGGAAAACTGATAAATGTTATGCATGTACAAACCATTGTATTTACTGCTGACTATAAAACATTAATCCCCCAATAAAGGAAAAAAAAACCCCATCACCTTTCTCATCTTATATTCTCTGAGAAAAAAAAATCTAAGGGTAACGACACCCATAAATCAATAGCATCCATTATTATTATTAAGATTAAACAAGAATCGCTGACTTTATCAAAATATTCATTGACCAATGAAGGAAAAGGGAAGAACATTGCTCAGATCAATCCCACCTCATACATACATTACAGTCACTTTTCTTTAATATATCCTTTGCCTAATGCATGTATATGCAGGGCTTCATGTTTTCAAATTAATATTCTAAAAGCCTATCCTGTAAAGCAGGGTATTGTCTGGCATTCTAGTTCAGCCCTGATTATGGAGAACATAGGTAGGATGTGACATTGGGCTACCAGGGTGATGTTTTCTTCTCTGGCCCAGGTGTACCTTCGAGCCTCTATTGCTGTTGTTTTTAGAGAATGCCACTGTGTAACATAGTAAGGTGCAAACTAGAATGCCTTTTTTAATAATCATTTTCAATCCCTTCTTCCTCTGTTATATTCTCTTAGTCTACTATCACTCTAGTATCCTTCAACTACCTGATCCATTACCATTCCCTAAACAGAAGATCATGCCTATCTCCAGACTTTCACACTTACTGTTTCTTCAGTTTGTATTAGTTTTCTCCCAGAGAGTCTTATAACTATACCTAACCTCCAACACTATTTCATTACTTCATTCAAGTCTTGATTCAAGTAATATGATTCCAGTAAAGCCTAATAATCAACATTTCCTTTTTTAAAATTTTTACTAATGATTTAATATTGATTTACAAAATTAATTAGATAACTGGGATGTAATTCTACACTGTTCCTACCATCAGAGTTCTGTGTCCCCATTCCCTACATTGGAAACTGCAGTTATTTCCCCAGGGTCACAGATATTGGTTGACTGTTATTTCCCTAATTATCTGTATTTACATATATTTGCCCATTTTTATGGTCCTGCGTTCTCTTTCTTTCTAAATCACACCTGCACCTATTGATACTTCTAAATATACTTCCTTTCCCCACCTCCCTTCTCTCTCTGAATCTTGATGGAATTGGAGTTTCGAGCCCTCTGGTCATCTTCCTCTAATATCCCCTCCCCAAGGGGATATAATCCAAAATCCCTTATGAGGTATATAAGGTGGGAGTTCTGGATTCTATAACTGCTTCTTGGCTGGACATGAACATTGGCTGGACACTATTTTTAGTCCACCCTCAGGTTATCTATCAAGCTCAAGCAAAAATTACTAAAATAATGGGCCCCCAGGAAGATACCTAAAATAGTTCTCCTAGCTTTTGTTCACCCCATGAACCCTATTCCCAACTGCTCTATCCCTAACTTTTAGTTCCTGTTTATTAAGCATTTTGCCTTGTTTTTTATGTTACTGCCTTTCATCCACCAAGCTGCAGGTGCTACTATGATTCCATCCTGACTTTCTTGGGCAGATGTCCTCACCAATCAAATATCCCAGAACCTCACATGTTCATGTTTTATACTGCCCATCTTATTTCATTTTGCAATGCTTAATTAATACTCATCACTATTATATATTATCTTCTACAGTCCCTTATTTTTGACTAACAGTATAAGTTTCACAGCAGAAGCTTTGTTGTTGTTGCTTATAGAACCTATTTTGAATCAAACAAACTCTACCTTGTCTCTAAGTTCCCAGGTTGTGACGTATAGGTGAACAGTAAGCAGTCTGATTCAGCATCCTGACTCAACTCCCTACAGGCAACTATGATTAAGGAAGAGACATGAAGACTATCTCTTAGTTATAGCAAAACACTCCAGGGTATAATTTTCTATCTGACTACTACTGTAAACCAACCCATACATTTCAAATAAATTACCTAAAAGTTAGACTTCTTTCCCTCATCAAACTTTTAAAACACTTTTATTCCCTGATACTGAGGAACACACCTTGGGACTGTGCCTTGGCTGTGGACCTGATTCACACCTTCTACCCTTCAATAAAAGCTTTCTTGATTATATTGCAGTTTTGTTGTTTCTCTGCCAATATGTTCACTGTAATATCTCTAGGGCATAAAGATGTGATTGGCACGTCATAGGTACTCAACATCCTGTGAATGAGTAAATGAATGAATGTTGTAAGATACATTCCAGAGGAAGTGACTAATTGAAAGTTGAAATCTGGAGAGTGGGACTGAGCTATCCTGGCAAAGGCAGATGGGAGGCAGTGAGGGAAAAAAAAAAAAAACAGGAGCAGAGAACATCTCAAAGGAAAAAAAAATTCATAAGGTCTCAGTAGTAAAAAGAAGCAAAATCATTACGAAACAACATGACTTTGTCTAAGATGATGTCTGAATACCACAGGTGCATCAAGAGATAAAGAAATAGGACTAGGAAAAAGGCAGAGCTACATCATTGGGGCTCTGTGAACCATTCAGACAAGTTTGCATATTACCTAAAGACCAATGAGGGGCATTCGAGGAATTATACATCAAAAAAGTGATATTATTGTTATTTTGGCCATCATGACTGTGTTGTACAGGAGACAAAGATAGAGGCAAGTACAACAGTTAGGAGGAATATTAGTGATGTTGTATATGCTACAGGATGTTGATTCTTTAAAGTAGAGGGAGAAAAATTCTAGAGGTAATGGAAGGACATGATAACTGAGATCTACATATCTAGCTGTTTATCTATGACATAAACAACATGGCTATATTATATACAATGCATAAACTGTGGATTTCTAGGGTGGGTCATGAGGAGGAGAATAAGAGGAAAGAGACAAATTTTATGACTGGATTTCTTGTTTGGGTGACTGGATGTTGATTAAGTAAGTAGCAAGGTAGTATAAAGACCACCAAGTTCTTTGACACCACTTTTCCAGTGACATACAGAATTCTGTATCCCCTTCCACTTTATCTGAGTAGAATTTTTGACTTGTCAAGCTTGCCAGATATGGCAGAAATAATACAGTGTCAAATTAGAATAAACTGATAGCTTTCACTTGCAATATTTTGGACCTAAAGAACCAACATTCCTGAGACAGTAGACCTAGCTATGGTTTCAGGGCCACATCCAACACCATTTTTTCATTTATATAGGTGAGCTGCTTGAATCAATATCCCTAAAGCTCATTAAGGCACACAAGCTAACACTATGTGGAGTAGAAACAAGCTTTTCTGTTGAACTTCTACTCTTTCCCTTTTTCTCTTTCTTTCCTTCCTTCCTTCGTTCTTTCTTCCTTTCATTTTTTCCTTCTCTCTTTATAAGTTAGTCAGGGATACTGACATTTCATTTCATTCATCTTTGCCCTAATTGCTGATTGATGAACAAAATAAATAACTTATATTGTTTTAAGTTATTCAATAATTTTAGGGTATTCCATTACACAGTCATAGTTTATGAGAAAAATGAGTGATAGTGATCAAAGAAATTGTCATTATTTTTATGTTTGGGACTACATAGACCTAGACAAGGTGATCAGGCTGTGGTACTCCTCAACTACTCCTATATAATGGAATGTCCCAGAAAAATAGTGTCCTCCACTATGAGGGGCACAATACTTTGGAATGTTTTTGAAAGGAATTAGTTCTGATCCAAATTAACAAAGAAGAAAACAGAATTTATTTCAAAAACGTTAAGGTTCCACTTTCTTTTGTCTGAACCACTGAAGGCAATCCAATATCAAATTAATAAGGCAAAGTCAGAAAATTTTGCTTTAAAAATATCTTATCTGATTCTAAATGTTAGCTTGGAGTACATCATATTGGAGTCTTTTGTTACTCTAGTAAAGACATTATTTTCATTTTATAAGTAAAAAAGAAAAAGATGAAATGAGTACCTCTGGAAATATCTAACATCTTAGTAGACACTATCCTTATATTTAAGTTAGAGATCAATAAATCTCCAGAACAATATCAGACCTTCTTGTCAAAGGCGAGTACAAGTATATGAAAGATGCAGCCAGATGAGAAAACAACTCTGCTTTCATTTAAGCTACTTTTCTTTTTTCCTTCCTTCCTCCCTTCTTCTTTCCTTATTTCTTTACTTCTTTCCCTTTTTCTCTTTCTTTCCTTCCTTCCTTCTTTCTTTCTTCCTTTCATTCTTTCCTTCTCTCTTTTAAATTAGTCAGGGATATTGACATTTCATTTCATTCATCTTAAGTTCTAGAATTTGGTGCTAAAATGTGGATGAATAAAGTTTCCTTATCAGAAATACAAGGGAAATATACATGTAAAACTCAGTCACTTCTAAACCTTGACATCAGTCCAACCTACTTTCCATAGAATCAGAAACTATCTTGGTAGATGTCAGCCAATGGTTCTCAAATATTATTTATATGATCTTAATTGCCCTACTCATTAAAGAGGAAAGAAACATACCCTCATTGTAGACAAAATGAGATATACACTGTGGAGCTTAAGAAAGGGTAGGTGTCTTTTGGTTTTTCATAAACTCACCCATTTAGACTACAAATTACTATCACTTATTAAATGTAATTATAATATTTTAAGGAAATGAGTTGTACATTTTTCTTTTATTTTTTTATATGTATTTATTTATTTTCCCTTTTGTTGCCCTTGTTGTTTAACATTGTTGTGCTTATTGTTGTTGTTATTGATGTCATTGTTGTTGGATAGGACAGAGCGAAATAGAGAGGGGGGAGACAGAAAGGGGGGGGGAGAAAGACACCTGCAGACCTACTTCACCTCTTGTGAAGCGACTCCCCTGCAGGTGGGGAGCTGGGGGCTCTAACCATATCCTTAAGCTGGTCCCTGCACTTTGCGCCACATGTGCTTAGACCTGCTGCGCCACCACCCGACTCCGATTCCCGAGTCGTACATTTTACTACCCAAGGACATAAGCAAGAGTCTAACTCTTTTGTGGTATTTAAAACATGTTAGGTCAGTGAAAAGATAAATGGTTCAAAGGAAAGAGAAGTATTAATGCTATCATTAACTCTGACTCAGACTCTGGTATGGTCATTGTTTTGTAAAGACAAATTCTAAATATCTCACCAAAAATACGACTATTCTCATAAGTTACATGGCCTAGTTATGAGGTCATTTTAGTTTCTTCTGTAAATGGTTAACAGTATTTTGCCTATGCTCATTACATTGATTATTACCTGAATGTAATTCCAAGAACAATTTTAACTTCAGAGAAGAATTTAAATGCTACTTTTTTCCTTCAGAAAATGGAGACGATGCAACTCAACTTATTTCCTGTACTGGTCTGGAACCTGAGAGCCAGAATCATTCTTATAATCTCCTGATCTGTTCTACTTAAGAATCTGAAAGGTCTGTGTTTCCATTTTATAAATAAATTTTTAAAAATGCAAAAAAAAAAAAAGAATCTGAAAGGTTTTTTTTCTTTTGTGCTTTAGAATAATTTTATTCATTGATTTAACTTTAAATGGTTTACCATATAATCCTTTAATCTTCAAACTATTCAAATAGCATTTTGTGGGACTCAGTGAAGAGAGAAAGATGGATTAAGTGAGAGAGTAAATCTTGTATCTTTTAGCGTCCCAATGTCCTCATCTATTTTGAGAGCTATTTTAGGTCTTCCCTGTGTCATAAAGTGATTACTCAGCTATTCTTGTGGAGGTTATATAACCAGGTATAAACCGTGGTTCTTGCCTTAAGGAAATGATCTCTTATGGTCTTGTTAGGATATGATACATATATGACATAGAGATACTCGGTACAATAAGGAATTGAAAATTCAGAATACTGGGAAGGAAAAAAAAGTAAATTTTTGATAAGAGCACAGGACCAGAATATATTTATGGAAGCATTTCACTCATCAAATATTTACATAGACTACTACACTTTAATGACTGAGCTAAAGTTTGGAAACTCAATCACAAGATGGAAGTAAAACATAACGCTAGCAGTATGGATAATCTTCAAATTTATGGAGTCAAGAAGAAGCCAAGTTACTTGAAACTGAATTTTCACTTTACCACTTAGAAATGATGTGACCTTTATGGCTTAGGAAGAAAAAAAAAACCCTACTCTGTCTGTGCCTCAATGTTCAAATCTATTAAAAGAAATAATAAGATTGCCTTTTAGGATTGCTATGGAGATTCAATGAGTCAACAAATATAAAGCATGGCAGGTATAAACAATTATAAATCTGTATTTTACACAATAGAAGACAGACTAATGAAGTGGCAAACATACAGCAAATGGAGGTTTGCACTCAATCAAAAATCCTAGAAGCTTTCTTCAGTGAAGACTGAGACCTAGACAATCTGAACTCTATGGTAGGGCAGTTATGTTTCAGCCAAAATTCCTGAGAAATATTCCATTTCATGAATTTCTGAAGATCAAATTACAAGGATGCATCAAATTACAAGGATGTAATTGAGGAAATTCCAAGGGTTATCAGCAATAGTGAAAAGATGACCTGTATTCTTGTTGCATGGATTTCCAAACTGAATGATATAAAAATAACCTTCATTCTCTGTTAAAATGGGAAGGCAGTTTGTGGGGTGCTAGGTTAGAGAATTTATGAATCACCTCCTACAATTCCTAATAGAACACCTCTAAAATAATAACACTCGTGTTATAAATAAAGAGACTGAGCCATGGGGAAGTTAAATAACTTGCCAGGAAGAAGATTCACCAGATTTTTCCTTTTTTTTTTTTTTTCTTAGACCTACAGACAAGGTTTATTCTAGCTGAGTTCTTAAGACTTAAACTAAAAGAAATGGTAGAGTTTAGAGCTCAGAGCTTACAGTCAGTGTTCACTATGTAATATGGCCAGGGCTAGAAGAGGGGAATTTATAAAAGCACCCAGGTTAACTAACTGTCTCTAAAGCTTATTGAAAACCCATTCAGCAGTAGGAGAGTTGGAAAATATTCCACTGGAAGAGAATCAGCACAGATTAATGTGTTCCCATTATAATATTTTCATCCATGATTAATTATTTGAAATATATATATATATTACTATATGCATCACTTCTGATAGATGACTGGGGAATTTACTTGGAAGAACTCACACACAATGCATTACTCAGACCTGTGACAAAAGTTCAAGGGAATTGAGTATCTGTCCAGCACCAAGACAACCAAGGCAAAAGAAAAAGCACTGTGGCTGTCCATACTGAAGTAGCACCTAGAAACAGAACTTTCTGTCATAGCAAAAATTAACTCATTTTGGTGGTGGCCATATTTGTTTACTGAGAGCAGATGCAGATATAAAAATAATGCATTACATTCCAAGGTAATGGATGGATTTTTCATTTCTATTAAGTCTCTCTTAAAAGATTTCTGAGATACACAACTTAACAATGATGACTTCCTGTCATTTTGAAATATTGAATGTGACATAGATAGTTTACCACAAAACTGAAAATGAGCTAAATGCATAATTACTCTGAACCTTGAATTGTGCTAAGCTGAAGATTGGGGGGGGGTCCTGCTGTCTGCGCTCATATTCTGGACAAAGGTCTGCATTTTTTAGGTTGTCACATACAATTAGGCATAATTCACCATCTTTTAAATCTCCTAGAGATTTATTACATGGGGCCTTGAGGATTTCCCTTTCAAATAGCCATAGATTTTATATTCAAATCTGTGTTCAATGATCAGTCTAATCTTGGCTTTAGCTCTGCTGCACTCCTATAACAATTAAGGTTAAGATTATGAAGAATATTTCCTGCATGCTTCTCTCAGTTCATACCAACTGATACTGCATCTGCTGATCCCAAAGTAATCAATGCAAGGACAACCACCTCGGCAAGTTTCACTTCGGACTGTGTCCAGAGATTTCAGGTGTGGAATGTTAACTCTTCAGCCTCATTACTCGGGTGAGACCTTTCTTTTCTCATAAGACTCCTTAATTCCATTATGGGTGTTTTACTTCCTAAAAAGACCCAAAACCTAGATATAGTCCAGGTCCCATGAGACAGGGCAGATGTACACATGTATCCATAAATTAGGGCAAAATATATACCTGAAAGCAAAAGTGCACAATAGTCTGTAGTGAGTAAATAAATGAAGCAAGTAGGTACAAAGACCTAAAAAGATCCCTTAAAGTACCTAATGAAATAGTTTCTACTTAGACCTAGATACCTTCCTCATCTATTTCCTATTACACTTCCATCAGACATTCCAAAGCGAACCTTATCAAAGTAAGGACTACAAAAGCTGAATAAAGGCAAGAAACTGGCATATGTTAATAATGACTCTTTAGTCACTATCAGGCCACCCCTTGAGCTGGGGTCCTAGTTGAGGAGTCCTGAGATTCCCACACAGATACAATGGGCCTTGACCTCAAATAGATCCCTCTCTCCATTGTCACTGATCATCTCTATCTGGAACAACATAATGGACCCTTTTGTGGGCCCCACAGGACCTTGCCCTCATTGTAGACCAACAATGGTAGAGATATTACAACCTCTGAAGGGGGGTTGGATAACATACTCTATCTACAACCTGAGTAAGATGGGTCCTGAAGTTGGGGCAGGTTGGAACATTCCTACTCATGACCACAGAAGGTGAGCTCATATCTACAGGGATGCAGAGGTTACATAGACTACTGTGCTGAATATGGGTCCCAGATCAAACCAGTGGGGTCTACAGTCAACAATATTTATACACTTTTCCCATATTTGGGAGGTACTTTCTTCCCTGATCCAGCTTTCTAGCCTCTTTTCCAGCCATGACATCATCTCTCCAGACACTAACCTGGGTCCACCTGCATATCAGATGTCAGGCTCAGGAAAAAACTTGTATAGTCATGGGCCCTTTGGAATATAACCAAAATAGACATACTAGCTATTTCCAAAATGGAGACACCAACTCTTCATCTGCAATATTCTTGGCTTTAGGTTCACGATTAGTCAAGTATTTGTTTGGTTTTATATGTTAACTCTTTTTTCAGCCACCAGGTTCTAGATGCTACCATGATGTCAACTGGACTTCCCTGAGTAGATGACCCCACCAATATGTCCTGGAGCCCTGCTTCCCCAGAGCCCCACCCAACTAGGGAAAGAGAGAGACTGGCTGTATGACAGAAGAGTATGGATCAACCTGTCAACGCCTATGTTCAGTGGGGAAGCAACTATAGAAGCCAGAAGACCTTCCACCTTGTGCACCCCATAATGACCCTGGGTCCATACTCCCAGAGGGATAAAGAATAGGAAAGCTATCAGGGGAGGGGATGGGATAGGACTTCATACTCCCAGAGGGTTAAAGAATAGGAAATCTATCAGGGGAGGGAATTGGATATGGAGTTCTGGTGGTGGAAATTATGTGGAATTGTACTCCACTTATCCTATGGTCTAGTCATTGTTTCCATTTTATAAATAAAAATAAAAAAGAGAAAGAAATGAATCATACTAAGCAGAACTTGGGCTGGAGTTGGTGTATTGCACCAAGTAAAAGACTTTGGGGTGGGTAAATAGATGGGGGGAGAGTTCAGATCCTGGAACAGGATGGCAGAGTACTTAGTGAGGGTTGTATAGTTGTGTGGAAAACTGAGAAATTTTATGTATTTACAAACAAAAATGTTATGTATTTACTGTCAACTGTAAAACATTAATCCCCCAAAGCTTGGAATAGTGGAGAGGAAGTGTTAGGGAGGTACTCACTGCAAACTCTAGTGTACTTCTGCTTTCAGGTATATATTTTGCAGTAGTTTATGGATACGTGTGAACATAAGTTCTCTCTCACAGAACCTGGTGTATATCTAGGTTATGGGACTTTGTTAGAAAGTGAACCACCTGAGATGAAATTAGAGTGTACTATAAAAGAAAAGGTCTCACCCGAGTAATGAAGCTGAAGGGTTGTCATTCCACACGTGAAGTCTCTGGACACAGTCTGAAGTGAAGCATGTTGAGGTGGCAATCGTTGCATTGGTTAGGTTGTGATCGGCAGATGCAATATTATTTGGTATGGATTGGGAGAGGCATACGGGAAAGTGGGCCCTATCCAAGGGTTCCAGGACTGGGGGAAGTAGGGGCTCTATAGTGGAGATGTGAGGTTCCTGCTGTCTTAGGGTTCCAAAAGACAATCGATAGTTAATGTTATCATCACAGTATTTGGTAATTGGGTTAACTTTGAAAAGTCCTTTTGTTATAGTTTGCTGTACAGTACCCAGTATCTTGTATATAGCTGTGCTATTGGATGCTTCTAATCTACTTGGTCTAGGCTTTTGAGAGAGTCCGCATATCAAATACACAGCCTATATATTAAAAAGATTCAGTTTGTGTTTTGAAAAACTTTGAGACATACAATTGATTTTCCCCCTCTCATATTAATTAACTACTGATTTATATGTCTACATTTTGCTAGGAGTGTACATAAACACCACTCCCACCACCAAAAGACTGTGACCCATCCCTCCCACCCACTCCCACCCTCCACTGTCCCAGGAAGCTGCATGTCTACCCCTCACGATTGCTCAACAATTTGTTTGGCTTCGTATGTTAACTCTCTTTTCAATCACCAGGTTCCAGATGCCACCAGGATGCTGGCCAGGCTTCCCTGGATTGAAGACCCCACCAATGTGTCCTGGAGCTCAGCTTCCCCAGAGACCCACCCTACTAGGGAAAGAGAGAGGCAGACTGGGAGTATGGACCTACCAGTCAACGCCCATGTTCAGCGGGGAAGCAATTACAAGAGCCAGACCTTCTACCTTCTGCAACCCTCAATGACCCTGGGTCCATGCTCCCAGAGAGATAGAGAATGGGAAAGCTATCAGGGGAGGGGGTGGGTTATGGAGATTGGGTGGTGGGAATTGTGTGGAGTTGTACCCCTCCTACCCTATGGTTTTGTTAATTAATCCTTTCTTAAAAAAAAACACCAAAAAAACCATTAATCCCCCATTAAAGAAATAAAAACAAAGAAAAAAAAGATTATGAAGAACAGAAAATAAACACAGATCTTTGAATTGGTACAAGAAAGCAGGAGAAAAGTTAACACTACAGGTGACAGTGTGATTAGTCGCTTCACAGGTGGTGAAGTAGGTCTGCAGATGTCTATCTTTCTCTCCCCTTCTGTCTTCCCCTCCTCTCTCCATTTTTCTCTGTCCTAGCCAACAACGATGACATCAATAACAACAACAATAATAACTGTAATACAACAAGGGAAACAAAAGGGAATAAGTAAATAAATATTTATTTATTTAAAGCTTACAGATATCTATTGACCTGTTTTACACTACTCAGCACAGTCTGTATAGTCCTCATCCATATAAAACGACAATGTATGGTCTACTCTGATGAGGTCAGAAAGAACCTAGTGGTGGATTTTCAAGGTTAGTGCCTAAAAAATATTTTTAAAGTCCAGTTATGAAATAAACAGACCTTGAGGGTATTAAAGATGACTTTCATGAAAACTCTATTTGTAAAAATATTTTAAATGTAAAAATATTTTAAAAGTTTCCATCAAGTTTCATGACAAGAATCAAGCTTCAGTATGCATTTAAGATACTTGCTTAAGAAAGCACAATAATCAACTGTCTTCCGAATCAACTGTATTTTATTTATATCACAATTAACCCAACAGTCGGTGATGAAAGAATAATGTAGCCTCATCATATTCTCTACAGTGAGTCATTTCTCCATAAAAGGAGCAAAAACCAAGGTTATGCCATCTTCTCTCAATTAGCTTTAGCTACATAACTACAATGTTTCACCCTGCTGGCCTCTCTATTCTCCTCTGAGTCATTGTTTTCCTCATCCATAATTTTATTGGAAAAATAAGTTTATATGAAATGTCAAATATATGTGCCTATGTGTTACATATCAGTTTCAAAATTATTGTCAACATGAGTGAACCAAACTGAATGTTATAAAGGGTAGGTCAAGTTAAACTGTCATGTCAAGATTATTTTCCTTATATTAGGCCATAGGTCTTAATCATTATTCATACAGGAAACATATGCTAAATTTAGTTAATGAACTACTCATTCTTTTCCCGTACATTTAAACATTAACCAGAATGACTTATTAGTTCATGCAAAGAATGATAGCATTCATGCATTTATAATTTTATCTAGTACTTATTTGCTGAGTATTTACTATGTGTAAACAGGGAATTGAGCTCTCATTTTAATTTTTTTAATTATCTCTATTTATTTGCTGGATATAAACAGCCAGGAATTGAAGGAGGGGAGAGAGAGAGAGAGAGAGGGAGAGATCTTCAGTACTGTTACCACTTGTAAAGCTTTTTCCCTGCAAATGGGGACTGGGGGCTCAAATTCAGGTCCTTGCACATTGTAACCTGTACAGTGAACCAGGTGTGTCCCAGCTGGGAACTGAATTCTCTGCCCTTATGGAAGACAGGAAATTTGTTAACCTCTATGGTGTCCCAACTCTATAGAGACCCTGGTGAATGGGCTCAGATCACAGTGCAAGTGGTAAGTGACTTTGACCTCACAGCAGAATTCCCACTTTTAGGAATACATCAGGGAGGAGGAGCTCTAGGAAATTTCCCCACTCTGCATACACCCTGGACCCAACTAGGGTACAAGGAACATCAGGCATCATAAAATACTTGGTTTGCCATCTGAGACTAGAATGTATTCAAAGTATCCTTTATATATTTTATTTCTGTTTTCAAGTTTTCCATTTTCCTGTCAAATACTCTTTGAAGTCATGGATATTTTTCTTCATTCATTTCTCCATATAAAATTGAGAGCTTTATATTTCTTCAAATTGCCTGACAATGTATTCCCTAAATTATTTTCTGATAATTGTTCTTCTAGATCTTGCATCACTAAGTTTCTGGATCTTACCCTGGTTGTTACAGAAAGAACACTGCCCTAGTTTTATCCATCTGACTTACACTTTTTTAAATTTTTTATTTAAAAATTTGGATATTGATTTATAAAATTGTAATATGATATGGGTATAATTCCGTACAGTTCCCACAACCAGAGGTCTGTATCCCATCCCCTCCACTGGAAACCACAATAGTTCTCCCAAGTTTACTGATACAGGTTGATTCTCTACCTATCTCTTTCTTTCTCTCTCTCTCTCTCTCTCTCTCTCTCTCTCTATATATATATATATATATATATATATATATATTTAACTTAAAAAAATTAGTGATTTAATAATGATTAACAAGAGTGTAAGATAACTCGTGTAGAATTTCATTTGGTTCATACCAACAGAGTTCCATGTCTCATCCCTCCATTGGAAACTTCCCTATTCTTTATCCTTCTTTAACCTAAGAGGTTTATTCTTTAATCTAAGAGGTTTTGCTCTTATGTGCAATATAAAGAAATGAAACATAAGAACTTGTTGAAAACAAAACAAATGAACAAAAAGTACCCCCCCAACTGTTCAAGAGATTAAAGACTCCACTAGAAAAGCAAATATCAGGCCAGGGAGATAGCAAATGGCTATGCAGAATACTTTCAAGCCTGAAGCTCTGCAGTTTCAGGTTCAGTTCCTAGCATCATCTTACACCAGAGCTAAGCCATGCTCTTGTCTCTCTCTTTCAATGTATCTTTCTCTCCGTATTTCTCTCATTAAAAAATCAATAAATGGAGCAGGGGTAGATAGCATAAGGGTTATGTAAAGACTCTCATGTTTGAGGCTTCAAAATCCAAGGTTCAATCCCCTGCACCACTATAAGCCAGAGCTGAGCAGTGTTCTGGTTAAAAATAAATAAATAAATAAATAAATAAATAAATATAATAAATAAGACTAAAGAAAAGAAAATATCATATTTATAGAGATCCCAAATTTCTAAACTCAGACCTTCACCAAGTTACATCACTATGAAACTATCAAAAGTCAAGGACAAAGAAAACTTACAAGCTGCTAGGAAAAAATAAGAAAGTGATTCATAAAGGCAGCATAGTCATATTTAGATCAGATATATTTTTTGAAAGAACCATGAAGTCCAGGAGAGAGTGGGGTGGTATATTCAAGGTTTTAAACAAGTGCCAAAGATGCATATTTTACCCTGCAATATTACTATTCAAATATAAAGGAGGAATCAAACCAGTACCAAACATACAAAATTAAAGGAAGTTAACATTATCAGACCTCCCTTACAAATGTTACTGAAAGGAGTACCACTGAGAAAGAAACAAAAAAACACTTAACTCTCAGCAAGGTGATGCACAGTAAAACAAGCCAAGAAAAACAAGTGATGGTATGAAAAAAGTATAAGAAAGAAGTTTGAAAGGAGAGGAAGTATGAAAGGAGAGGAAAAAATGGATTAAGTATTGTTCAAGCAAAGAATGATGAGAGAGAATAGTCTTTTTTTCTTTCTTTTTTTCTTTTTTAAATACTCTCTTTTGGTTCAGGCAGTGGTAACCCAGATAATCACACATAAGGGCCCTGCGTAGAGCCCCAGTTTCCCAACTGCAAGAGGGATGCTTCATGAGAATTAAAGCAGGCCTACATCTTTCTCTTTCCCCCTCTATCTCCTTATCTACTCTCAAACCCTCTCTGTTCTATAAAATACTGAGTTGTCAGAAAACTCATAATGTGTTTTTCTATGCAAAAAGATATTTCCAACAACCCAATAAATTAGAAATAAAAAGACATAACTTTAGTGTATTTATACAGAATTTAATTTATATGTAATTTATACATATTTAAATATAAACTATATAATACTTTTCTGTATAACATGTTCACATGTATACAGCCCTTTTTAAACATTGGCATTTTCTCTTAGTACTTTTTTTTTAATATTTATTTTATTTATTTATTCCCTTTTGTTGCCCTTGTTGTTTTACTGTTGTAGTTATTATTGTTGTTGTCATTGTTGGATAGGACAGAGAGAAATGGAGAGAGGAGGGGAAGACAGAGAGGAGGAGAGAAAGATAGACACCTGCAGACCTGCTTCACCGCCTGTGAAGCGACTCCCCTGCAGGTGGGGAGCCGGGGTTCGAACCGGGATCCTTATGCCGGTCCTCGTGCTTTGCGCCACCCGTGCCTAACCCGCTGCGCTACAGCCTGACTCTCCTCTTAGTACTTTTTAAGCTTTTTCTCTCTCTTTTTTTATTTATAAAATTAAAAAATAGAAAATATCGACAAAATCATAGAATAAGAGGGGTAAAATGCCATATATTTCCCACCACCAGAGTTCTATATCCCATCCCCTCCATTGGAAACTTTCCTATTCTTAATCTCTCAAGGAGAGATTAAGAACCCATTATGGGGTCATTATGGGGTGCAGAAGTTAGAAGGTCTGGCTTCTGTAATTGCTTCTCTACTGAAAATGGGTATTGACAGGTTGATCTATACTCCCAGCTTGTCCCTATCTTTCCCCAGTGGGACAGGGCTCTGGAGAGGTGGGGTTCCAGGGTACAATCTATCCAGGTGAGTCAGGTTGACATCATGGTAGCATCTGCAACTTGCTGTTTGGAATTCCTTTGCTTCCTCTTTACTTGTGGAATTCAGTTCAGTAGTTCCTGTAAGGTGGGGTTGATTGTGACAAATTCGTTTAGTTCTTGAGTATTTGAGAAACCTTTATTTCTCCCTCACATATGAAGGGTAATCTTTCAGGATACTATATTCGTGGCTGGAATTCTTTCTCTTTCAGAACTTTGAATATTTCATTCCACTCTCACCTTGCTTCTAGAGTTTATGAAGAGAAATATGATGAAAGTCTTATAGTTCTGCCTTTGTATGTAACTTCTTTCCTTTCCCTAGCAGCCAGCTTTTTTTTTTCTTGTCACTGACTTTTGATAGTTTTACAATAATGTGCCTTGGTATTCGTCTTTTTGTACTTATAAATCTGGGTGATTGTTCTGCCTTGTGAATGTGAATGATCTTAGGGTTTCCTAAGTGAGGGAAGTTCTCAGCTAAAATTGCTCTGAAAATGTACTCTGGGCTTTTGGCCTTTTCCTTCTTTTCAGATATACCTATTACTTTTATATTTGATCTTTTGATGGAGTCTGCAATTTCACAGAGAGTTGCTTCAGTCTTTCTGAACCATTCCTCTCCTTCATCTTTGAATTGAAAGAGTGGGCTGGCCATATCTTCTAGATTGAGGATTATTTCTTCTGAATGTGTGGATCTACTTCCTGAGTCTTCTACCTGGACATGGATTGCAATTAGAGTGTCTTTTACTCCGTGGAGTTCTGTTTGAAATTTTTCTTTCATGCTTCCCAACTGCTTAGTGAGTTCTGAATGAAGTTCTACTTTCAAGATTTGAAGATGCTTAGTCATCCCTGTTATAAGTTACTCTCTTGTGTGTTTTACTTTCATAGTGACATGCTCTTTTAATTCTTGCTGAAATTCTTGGAGAGTCCTCATAATGACCTCTGTGTTGTCTTTCTCTGAGAGTTTCTCTAAATCTGTAATTCCTTGGATACTCTCTGTTTCATTTCTGTCTGGCTAGTGTGGCATAGTTGGCTGTTTAGTTCTGCTTCTCTGCTTGTGCATTTTTTGTGCTGATTATTGATGGCCAGCAGGTGGTGCTATTGTGATCTCTAGGTTTCTCTTGCTTGTATGATCTGTGGCAGGTAGGATGGGGTAAGTGGTTGCTTTGGGCTGTCTTGTGGTCACAAATGCCCTGTTTTATGTTGTGTCTTTGCCTTAAATTCAGAAGGCTAAAATCCCACTGAGTCAAAGATTGAGAGGTTTTAAGCCCCTGCCTCTTTTCTTCTGGCACTAGGAACAATGTTTCTTGATGTGCTTAATGTTAAATCACCAAATTGGCACAGCTCAGTGCCTGCACTGCCCAGAGCTCTGATTTGACTTTGCTGTTCTTCAACCTATGCCCATGCCTTTTTGTTTCAACTGCATGCAAGCACCCACCTGAGGCTGAAGAACTTCCAGCTGTAGATTATGGCTTCCGTTGGGTTTCTTGTTGTATTTATGTGTTGTTTTGGGAGGAGAGGTGATTTGGTCCCAGTTATCCTATAGCCACGTATACCAGAAGTCAGTATTTTTTAATCTTTAATTTATTTTCCCCTCACCCTTCTTATCATATGTAATGCCTTGAGATTCTTTAATCTACTGTATGTTTTCAAGGACTCCTGTTGTTATAGTTCATATTCATTACCAAATAACCTACATTCCTATTGGATGCTTTTGCTCATACGTGCAATATAAAGAAACACATGAACTTGTTAAAAACAACACACAGAAAAAACAAAAAGTAGCCAAACTGTCACTAAGACTTTGGGTAAACTATGGTGGTTATCCTTGGGTAGAATGGGAGAGATCTGCAAAGAAAGGAGGGCACAGAACTGTGTCGCCTCATGTGGTGTGGAGCTTTATGCTTGTAATTTTATGATCTTGTTAACTATTATTAAATCCATAATAAAATTTTACATAAATAATATAATCTAAGACATCTGGAAGAGAAAACACAATGTTAACTTTTCTGATGGTTCTTTGTATATGTATGAATACAGACTCCTGCATTTAGAGAAACAACTTAATGATTCTTTTCTTATAAACGTATTTTTGAATCTGAGTCTCTATTGTTTGAGCATTAGATTCTCAGTGTAGGTACCAAGCCC
Source organism: Erinaceus europaeus (assembly GCF_950295315.1). Taxonomy (NCBI): domain Eukaryota; kingdom Metazoa; phylum Chordata; class Mammalia; order Eulipotyphla; family Erinaceidae; genus Erinaceus; species Erinaceus europaeus. The sequence goes on from NC_080162.1 coordinate 59,683,929, forward strand.
CAACAATAATCTTAGTGGCAAAAAAGAAAGGAAGGAAGGACAGAAATAAAGGGAGAAAGAACAGAAGAAAGAAAAAAAAGAAAGAAAGAAAATTTAGTCTTCCTGGGGCTGGAAGGGGCTGAGGGGGCACTTGGTTATGTGCAAATAGTACTAAGCACAAGTACCTGTGCAAGTACCTTGGTTTCAGCCTACCTCCTAACATGCAGGTGGTATGCATCACAAGCTGAGAAGCAGGTCTGCAAATGTCTATCTTTCTCTTTCCCTATTTCCCCTCCCATTTCAGTTTCTCTCTGGCCTATCTAATAAAATGAAAGAAAAAATAAAATGGCTGCCAGGAGCAGTGCAGGCACCAAGCTCCAACAATAGTAACCTTGGAGGGGGGAAAAAAGTCCTTTGTAATACAATAACTAGCAAGAATTTTATTAATACAGTAGCCATTATTATAGAACTGGAATACTTCTGGAATAGAAGAGATGAAAGAGACATGGGCCTTTTCAACAATGCAAAATTGTTTAAAGATTTAGTAGAAAGCTACTATAAATTAGAATGTCCTTGTAGCATGTTGTAACCTACCAAAAGGACTTTCTGCTGCTGCATGGCATGTAAGGAACTGACTGTGGGGCACTGGCAATGGGTTTAAACAATTCAAGGCTTTATTAGGGTGATACAGAGGTAAAGTGCAAATATATAGGTACTTCAAAATAAGCAGAACCATTTAAGGTTAAGCAAAAGAGAAGTTTGTTCATAAAATCACTATGAATGTGAGAGGAGAAGTTGAGCTAGGAAAATCGGCAAAAGTCCAAAGTCCGGAACTAAGTTACCCAAGCCACCACATGAAGAGATCAATCTGGAGCTATACCAACAGCAAAAGAGCCATGATGAAGGTGATCTAATCAAGAGAGTGAGCTCCTGCAAGTCCTTGCTATACATATATTCCCTTGTATATGCCATGCCTCAGGCTGACGTCATATGTATGCTAATTGTCCCAAATTCCTATTGGGGTCACAACAGTGACATTGAGTGTATAATGTACTTCTAGGTAGTGCTATTAACATTCAAATTTAATGTACTTCATGTTTTACAGTGAGTTGACAACAATCAGATCTTCTATGTGCGCCTAACCCAGTGTGCTACTGCCTAGCCCTCAACAATCAGATATTTTACTCTATTTTCATCTCCATTGCTATCACCTTTCATTTCACTACCTACCTTTAAAATCAGTTGTGGGTGATCTTGGTGATGTTTTAAAGAGTTCACAGGACAAGATAGGTCAGATAGTAGCCAATTATAAAAGGTGATATCATCAACTGAAATAAGATGTGTCACCATAATAACTGACTTTTGGGACACCTTGGAAATGTTACCTACAACTTTGGACCTCCCAGAGAATATTGAGTGGAAGCACAGACCATTTTATTTGATGAGGAAAAATGATGTTTCCAAAGTTAATGACAACCATAGCACACTAATATGTCCTAGAAATGAAATGTCAGGAAGTTGTGAGGAGCCTCACATTCCGTAAAACATTAAAGCAGCTCCCCCTGCTCCACCTTGCATTCCTGATACTATGGCCTATCACATAATTATTGTTTTGCCTGAAAGATCCCCAACCATTCCATTCCTTTCATCTATCTTCTTTCTACCCTCCCTGCCTCTAGGGTAGTATTAATCCCACCAGTTAAAACCCTCACAATTGCTAAGCAAGTTTCTACCTTCCCAGCCCCCTTTTGCTTTCCTCCACCCCTTTCCTAGCCATTTCCATTTCCGACTTGCCACTTCTGGCTCCAACCTATAAAAGCCTTCACTCTCTGATCAAATAGATATTGCATTGTCTCGCCACTACGTGTTTGGTTCCTGAGTCATCTCCCTAGTGTCACTGAGTGAGTAGAGCCCAGGCTGGCTCCAGTTGAGTTCTCTCCAACTCACACACCTGGGTACACACCTGAGAAGAGGCACCCCCATGCTAGCCCAGCAGAAACTACTTCTGGAATCAATGGGAAGTGAAAACATGAAAGAAATCAACATAAAAGGCAATAGGCAGATGGTTGATACAGGGTTAAGTTGTGAATAAACAATGAATCCAAACAGAAAAAGGAATGCCACCACTAACAGCAACTTTCCTGTTTTAAGAATCCTATTGAATAGAGTCTGGGGTCAATCTATAGGTAAAATTTGCTTTCCAAATGTATAGAATATGGTAAGTATATTAATTATACTTCAAAAAGAATGTCACCTGGGGTATTTTCAACTGTTTAGCAGCAAAAAATATATAAGTTTACAAGTAAATCTCTATTTCCAAGTATATCCTTATGAAACAGATTCTGATAAGAAGGTTCCTCCCACCCAAGAAAATATCACAGCTTCATTTCAACTATTTACAAAGAAACTATCAAAATTGCACCTCAATTCACCCAGTTTCTTTAGGAATTCAGCATTTTTATAAGTAGAATGAAGTCTCTTGGAAAAGTATAAAATAGTGCTACTTAAAAAAAATAGCCCTTGAGAATACAGAAAATAACAAAAGTCAGATTGCTTTCAATTACATATACTGACAACTCCCAACTCACAGAATTCTTTGAAAGTACAGACAAGAAATGAAAATATAGTTTGAGAGGTGGTGCATTTATGTGTTAAAACTGAGGATCAATGATTCAACTACATTCAAATTTGTTCTTGACAAGATTGTGTTAACATCTTAACCTAAAACAAATTCATATTTATCTAACATGAATTCTATAGGAAAAAGTACTTATGTCCTTTCTGAATATTTAAGCATGCCTCCCACTACATCTAGAAATTAGAATAGTTTCTCTTACAAGTGTATATTACATGTTAAGAAGCCATTGGCTTGTCTACGGCCATACCACCCTGAACACACCCGATTTCATCTGATCTTGGAAGAAGCTGTTGGCCGATATAAACATTGAGATAGTATTATTCTTGAAGGAATATATTTGCTGCATTATAGACTGTTATTCCCCTGAGTGACTGTATACTCAGATCAGTTTAATAAATTTGAATATGTCCTTACTAAATTATGAATCACCAAGACCTATTCACTCAGAAATTGCTGTTGTTTCAACTGCTAATTTAATAAAATAATCTATAACATTGAGAAGACTAAATATTTGTTTTATTTACTTATTTACTTTTTAATAACAGTAAGCAGTGGAATGTATCTACGTATTGGATCTTCTGCCAACTGACAGACAAAAGGCTGAGTGAAATGCATTTTGGACACTATCAATTAAGGAAAGGTGGTTCATTAATCTTTACTGTCAGTACCTGAATTTTGCTCTGATGGCTTCTACAGAATTCAATTGATTGCTTATATGTCAAACCTAGAATCATTCTTCTAAATTCACCTTGTATAAGGATAACTTAAGCTTTACTTGGTTAACTGTGGGAAAGAGAGATGAGGGGTGGAAGAAGGGCTTTATAGGGCAACAACCAGGAGTGACGTGACAGGACAGGATTGGTTGAAAAAGGCACTGTGAGAATATCGTGGGAAGTGGCAAAGCCTTAGAGGACAGCTTGGCAGATGTGACTGCATCTGCATAATTCCCCAGCAGATGGGTGATATCAAAACAGAAAATTTGAAAAATTTATTATGAAAATAAACTCTGAAAAGTTGGTAACTAGTAGAGCTGTTTGTGACTATTAATAAACTAAGTTCATTAATTCAACAAACTTTGCTATTTAAAAGGAAACTCTCAGAACCCAAGCAGGATCACACAAATCACTTAAATTAAGAAAAACCAATTAAGGGGTCTGGTCGTAGCACAGTGGGTTAAGCACACATGGCACCAAGGTCAATAACCGGAGTAAGGATCCCAGTTTGGGCCAGGCTCCCCACCTGCAGGGGAGTCGCTTCGCAAGTGGTGAAGCAAGTCTGCAGGTGTCTATCTTTCTCTCCTCCTCTCTCCATTTTTCATTGTCCTGTTCAACAGCAATGACATCAATAACAACATCAGTAATAACTACAACAACAATAAAACTACAAGGGCAACAAAAGGGAAAACATTAAAAAAAAGAAAAACTAATACACAAAACTGTTTTCATAATGATAGAAAAACTGAAGAGTCAAATAAGAAATAGTGAGGCAGGGCTAAGTGATGGCACACTTGGTTGAGTGCCCATTATCATGCACAAGGAACTGGGTTCAAGGCCCCCATTCCCCAACTGCAGAGGGAAAGCTCTGCAAGTAGTGAAGTAGTGGTGCAGGTATTTCTCTTTCTCTCTCCCTATCTTCCCTTCCCCTCTCAATTTCTCTTTGTCACTATCAAATTAATAAATAAAATATTATTTAAAAGAAAGAAATAGACAATCAAGATATTACCAGAGGCAGCAAACAACCAAAGGGCACAGAAAAGTAGTAGTGTCATCACAGTCTAGGAACAACGGTTAGTTACACAGAGGATACTGTAACCTTTTCTTCTACACTGGCAGGAGATAACTCAATGAACTTAGAGGAAAGGGAAAACAAATCCCCTCACTTCTACCCTTTCGGGGTGTCTCTCTCCTTCTCCGGCAGGGTGTCCTCCAGGGGAAAGGTAACAGGCTGGTTCTTTCTCGCTCACGACAGGGGTGACACGAAGTAAAAGACACCAGGGGACTCTTAGTGTGAATCTAGAAACTGAGTCCTTAGAGCCCCAGAATCCTAGAGTCCGTTTATTGGCAAAGTGGACATGAGTTAAATAGAAAAGCAATAGAGGTAATTATTGTTGCAATATGACAGAAATTACAGGTTTCTTAACAGTCAGCATGCCCCTAAGGTAGGGGGTTGGTATGACAGGAATTGATGAGATACAAGACAGTTATTTTCCATAACACAAGCAACTTAATTATCCAAAGGTATTTGAGAGAAGCATAGGGGTTAAACCCGTAGGGTGAGACAGAGAGAAGATGAATATCAAAAGGCCATATAGTTTGGCATTTCTCTTGTCTGGGGTCTGAGGTGTGTGATGAAGTGTGTGATAAGGTGTGTTCTTCTGTGATCAGAAGGTGACTTTGAATGTGTGAATCTGTGGCCATGTGACCTGCAGTTAATGGAGGGAAGTACTGGGGTATCTGTGGGCCTGAGAGTCAAGAAGGAAAGAACCAAGTCTGAGTTTCCCCCCTTATGCTCACCTCGGTTGAGAGAGACTTACCAAGAGGTTATCTTCTCAAACCTCCATCCAAAGATGGGGGTGGTTCTCCCTAAGCTCTATCAGGCTCACACATGTTCCCAACACTACCCTATAATATGCCAACACTTATCAATCAAGTGCAGGTGAGAGATATGGGAGAATAGGAAATGCATTCTACATGCGAAACTTAATATCACAGCAGGAGAAGGACAAGAAAGGATAGTAATTCAATAGGCCAGACCCACTATTGCCAATATCTATAATGAAAAAATTATCAACGTGAGAAGCTCTCACATTTTATGATTCTGACATCACCATAAAATTCAACATCAACCAAAAGCATCAGTTGATTCCTATATAACTGAAGTCCTTCATCAATTTAGTATTCTCTCTGGTAAACTGACCCTAATAAGCACAGATAAATAACATGCTCAATATGTTTTTTACGATATTCATTTATTAATTTATTATCATGAGAGAGAGAGACTGAAAACCACAGCATCACTGTGGTATACACATTGCTTGGGATTGAACTCAGAATCTCACACTAAAAAGACTCTCAACCTCCTGGGTTACAATTGGCATATTATTTTTTAAATGAGTTTTATGCAAATATCCATCAATGGAAAAGATGAAACTTCACAGTCATTGTTCTCTCAGTCATCTCTAGCGACATTAAAATTTCTTCAGATAACATAGGTAATCCTAAGACATTGACACATTCTCCAGAGTTTATTAAGTCTTTTTATCCTAAGCACGAGGTCTCTGGATTTGACATTATTTTTCTATAGGGAAAGAAGGTCTATTCACAAAATATTAGTTATCTAGAACTTTCTGACATCTTATTACAAAGAACAAAGCTGAAGAGTGAATTAGCTTGCCTTAGGGAGATATAATTGCCTTATATGTTCACAAGGACTAAAAAAAATTATTTTTTTAAATCTTAAAATTGGAGCTTTACAGTAAAAAAGAAAATGACTTTTATAAATTCATATAAAACTATAGCAGGATATGTGCATGTCCCCAAAACTATGTACTCAAAGGGTACATAATATGTGCTACTATATGAAAAGAGTTCTTGGGACCAAAAAGGGAAAAAAAAAAGCATATTTGGCATAGGACTTTAAATCACATTTGCTGTACTAAAATTGCATTTTAATCACCAAGAAAAAAATGGTATGGTACTTAGTACTTATGAGATATATTTGAAAATGAAAAAAAATGTGCAGAACATTTGAAAAACAGTCCTATTCTCTATTCTCCATTTGTAATGTGGAAGCCTAGTAAGAAAAGAATAAATAAATCATACAGAGTCAGGAAATAGCATAGCATAATGTAGTGTGGGTCAAACTCTCCTGCCCATAAAAACCAGCTGGGAACATATTAAAAGTAGAGAATCCTGGGGGGAATATGACAAGCTAAACTTCAAACAGGGCCCCAAATGAGTTTAACAATGGAAATTTAAGCCTAGGGTTTGAAGGCAAGTTAACCAGGATATTAGTCGTAGCCCTGTCACTCTCTAGCTGCATAAAATTTGGCAAATTTCTTAAATTCTTAGTCTTGTTTTCTCTCATCCATCGTACTGGAATAACAGGCATATTTAGTATGACCACTGTGAGGATAAAATGAAACTTAGCAATGGAATAGTGTCTCATAAGTGTTATATGCTCCATAAGTGCTACTGATATATTATTAAAACAGACATGTTCTTTTTCTCAGTCTGCAAACTCATGCTTACCTAATGAATAATACATATATTTTCTGTTCCTCTACCAACCTCTCACCTCCTGTCTAACATAGGTGCAAAATGTTAAAACTGGCCAAATTTCAGTAGGTATTACAATGAAATTGTGCTCAAAGAGTGTGCTATAAAATAGTCATGTCCACAACAGCTGTGAGAAGAATGCCTTTATTCCTCCCTCCTATCTTTCTGCAGTCCCTTGAATTTTATAAAGGCATTATAACTAGCATTTGTCAGCATCATTTGGGAGAAAATTGGAAGGATATCTATAGTGTGAAATGTACCCACTGATTTAATTAAGCACGGTTTGTGTAATGAGCCCACAGATTCGTGTACTAGCACAATAGCAAGTGCCACTAATGAAAAGATGCTGCTCTGCAGATATCCACCCCACCTTTTTTTTTTTTCTTTCTAAACACATCTGATGAAACAAACATGAGACATGTGGTAGATGAAACTAGCAAATAACTTGTAAAGTTCGATGTTGCTTCACTGATGTCTTCTTAATTTCAAAATCTGGAGTTGGAAAAAACAGTAAGCTAATACTTTGTTCTTATCAAAACAAGAGTGTAGCTTCATTGTGAATGAAGCGAAATGTATAGAAACTGCCTATCTTCTATAGGAAAGAGGGGGCCAATAATAATGCAATGGAAGTATCAATCATCTAGACATTATAACAAAATATTTCTGTAATTTTTACATGAGTTGAAATTAGCCTCTTATGTAGAAATATGCATTCTGTAGCTTAAAAAGTCTCTTTATAAAGCAGTGTGACTGCCCTGATGTTTATTTTTGCCATCTTTTCCTACAGTTCTTTTTTTAAATTTATTTTAAATTTTTAAATTTTTTTTATTTCTTTATTGGAGATTTAATGTGTTACATTCGATATTCAATACAATAGTTTGTACATGCATAACATTTCCCAGTTTTCCATATAACAATACAACCTCCACTAGGTCCTCTGTCATCCTTTTTTGGACCTGTGTTCTCCCCTCTACCCAACCCAGAGTCTTTTACTTTGGTGCAATATGCCAATTCCAGTTCAGGTTCTACTTCTGTTTTCTCTTCTGATCTAGTTTTTCAACTTCTGCCTGAGAGTGAGATCATCCCATATTCATCCTTCTGTTTCTGATTTATTTCACTTAACATGAATTTTTCAAGGTCTATTCAAGATGGACTGAAAATGGTGAAGTCACCATTTTTTATAGCTGATTAGACCACAACTTGCTCAGCCACTCATCTGTTGTTGGACACCTGGGTTGCTTCCAGATTTTGGCTATTACAAATTGTGCTGCTAAGAACATATGTGTACACAGATCTTTTTGGATGGGTGTTCCTTAGGGTATATCCCCAAGAGAGGAATTGCAGGATCATAAGGTAGGTCCATTTCTAGCCGTCTGAGAGTTCTCCAGACTGTTGGACCAATTGACATTCCCACCAGCAGTGCAGGAGGGTTCCTTTGACCCCACAATCTCTCCAACATTTGTTGCTGTTACCTTTTCTGATGTATGACATTCTCACAGGACTGAAGTGGTATCTCATTGTCTTGATTTGCATTTCTCTGACAATCAAAGACTTAGAGCATTTTTTTATGTGTTTCTCAGCCATTTAGATCTCTTCTGTGGTGAATAGTCTATCCATGTCCTCTCCCCATTTTTGGATGGGGTTATTTGTTTTCTTGTGGCTAAGTTTGGCAAGATTTTTATTTATTTTTTCCTACAGTTCTTTACCCACTTTCAAGGGCTAGGGCCAGACAGAAGGCAAAGACTAGTATCAGGTGCACTTGATGTTTTGGTGTCTTTAAAATGACCATTTTAAAGATGTCTCATTTCATTGGAAGTCTGCATTGTATACCTCTCTCTGACCAGCACTTTGGGAAGAAATATTCTCCCCTTTTTTCTTCTTATTTGATGGAGCAGAGATGAATTCAAAGGGATGGGAGATAAAGAGGGAGAGACAGAGAGACACATGCAGTCCTGTTTCACCACTCATGAAGCATGCCCCCCGCAGGTGGGGCCCGGGGGTTTGAACCTGGTTCCTTGTGCATGGTACTACGTTCACTTAACCAGGTGCACTACCATCCAGCCTCAAGTGTTAATATGTTTAAATTCCCCTGGATTCCAATAAGCAGACAAGATTGAAAACTGTTGCTCTGGAATAAGAACTCTCCTGGGTGTCCCATATTCAGTGTCTCTAGCTCTTTCCTATAATCCTGGAACATGGATTGTTTTTTTGTATGTTTGTTTTCTTGCTTGCATGTTTTTAAAATTTTTTTCTTTTATTTTTTAAAATTCTTTTTATTATTTTTTAATTAGCTTTATTTATTTATTGAATAGATATAGCCAGAAATTGAGAGAGGGAGGGAGAGACAGAAAGGGAGGGAGACAGAGAGATACCTGAAGCCCTGCTTCACCACTTATGACACTCTCTCCCTGCAGGTGGGGACCAGGGACTTGAACCTGGGTCCTTGTGCACTGTAGTAAGTGAGCTTAACCAGATGTGTCACCACCTGGTCCCATTTGCCTGCTTCTTTTTGGCATACAGGGGTGGTAAAAGCATCTACCTGTTGCTAGGTTCTGAGTGACTCAACATCTTGGTTATTTTCCTAAACTCTGCTCACATTTCTGTTTTCTCTCTTGGTGGCAGGGATATAGCTCACCTGGTAGACCACATGCCATGTTGTGTGTGAGGCTGTGGTTGGAGCCTAAGAAACACATGGGATCATCACAGACAACACAAGAGGATAGTGCAGAGGTGTATCTTTCCCCTCCTTTCTGCATCTGTTTTCCCTTTCCCTAAAATAAAGAATAACAAAAGATGTGACAGGGAGGCCACTCCACCATGGACTTGTGAGGAACTTTGAGCATTTTCTGGTGTCAAAGAAAGAATGAAAGCAAGAGAGAGAGAGAGAGAGAGAGAGAAAGAGAGAGAGAGAGAGAGGAAAGAAGGGAAGAAAGAAGAGAAAGGGAGGGAGAGAGGAAGGAAAGTTGGTTTATAAACTATCCTATGGGAAATGGTTATATTTCCTAATATGACTGTTAAGCTTTTGTTGTTGTTGGGTAAGAGAATAGGACTAAGAATAGAATGCTCTAGGCATATCTAGAAATAGTAGACAAAGCAATAACCCTCTATAAAGGGTGACTGATATAGGGAACATCTGATTCAGTCCTTAGATATCAAAAGGGAAAGTTATAATTACTTATTATTTATAAAGAGTAGACAAGTTAAATTTATTTTGGAGAGTAGAGAGACACTGTAGCTTGCAGGTTAGAAAGTCTGTAAATGTCATTAGTTGGTACTAGTCACAGTGTTTGCTTAGGCTGTGTGGTCACAACCTTGGGAGGGAGCTTCCCAGCAGGAGTCTTCACCTGGAATTTGCTGCCCTCTTTTCATGTAGAATGATTGCTTACTTTCCCATTTTGTCATGCTGTGTTGAGGAGACTTACTGAAAAGCATCAAAGGGGCCAGTGAGAATTGGAGGACATAAGAACAAGTTGTAATTAGGCTGAAAGACTGAGCATCCCAGATCACAGAGAACAAGATTCCAAAAGGAAAACAGGGAGGGAGACACTGCTTCAGGTTCCATACTCAGGCTTGGAAAGAGTCTATTTTACCATAAATCAAGCTCAGCTCCTAGCTAATTCTTCCACCTACTCCACCAAGAAGGAAAGAAGATTATGGGTAGAAGTGTCAGAAGGATTATAACACACACACACGCAAGCACGCACACGCACAGGCACAGGCACACTAATACACACAAACTGGGTTGTCAGAAAAGTCATGACATAATTTTTCTACGCAAAAATGGGTCATGGCTTTCTAACAACCTGACAGATTGTTCTCTAGCCTAAGTCCTTTTGCAATGATTTTTGTTCTCTCCCACCTTCAAAGTTAAAAGCTCTTTTGACATAGATCCTACTTATTTTTGGATATATTCAAAGCTGGATCAGTAATCTACTAAATTTATAATGCATTCAAACAATATATCGACTTTTTAAAAAGTTTTATTATGTGTTGTCCTTCCTAGCTATGATACATGTTTTTTCAGGAGCTCCATATACCTTTAGTTTTATACTTCAAAAAATCTGAAATGAATAAGAAGCCATAGTGACAATCCCATGTATACATCTATGTATGTCTGCTTATGTATAAGGTACATTTTCATATCTGGTCTATAGAAGTATTATCCAGTTTTGCCTCTGACATGCTGGGTGAAATTAGACAAGTCCTATCTCCTAATCTATAAAATGAGGATGCTTGTGAGACTCACCTCCAAAGACATTTCCTGATCTAGCATTCTATGAATGTCTTATTTTTAGTATTTTAGAAAAGTGAATGTTGGGGAGTCAGGTGGTGATGCACCTGGTTAAGAGCTCACATTACAGTGCACACAGACCCAGGTTCAAGCCCCTGGTCCGCACCTACAGGAGGAAAGCTTCACGAGTGGTGAAGCAGGGCTTCAGGTGTCTCTATGTCTCTCTCCCTCTCTATCTTCCCCCTCCCTCTCAGTTTCTTTCTGTCTCTATCTGATAATAAATAAATAAATTCTTTTTTAAAAGAACACTGAAAGTCACTTTGTAAGCCCTGAACTTTTGTAAAAAAAATCTAATACACATAAGTTTTAGAGATGGTAGACAGCTAATTAAATAATAGGCAGTTGACAATATACACTGAAAAAACAGAAGACACTACTGGTATTTTCCAAATGGAATCATAAGTAGGAGGAAAACTTCAGAGTTAAAAAACAAAAAAAACACAGCAGTAGAAATAAAGCTTCTCATGGTTTAGAAAAGAGCAATCTCAGTGTTTCCCTCCTCTCATCTCCTGGATCAACTAGGAATACCAAAGGAGACTACCTGGGACCACAACAGGACAGGACTGTAACGACTTCAGGAACCCACCCACCAAATCACCAGTGAGTGCAAACATGTCTGGTTCCTGGACTGAGAGAAGCATAGGGAGAGATTAGGTGGCTGCTGGCAGTCCAGCAGTTTGCCAGTTGAAACACCAACAACAAGTAGATGGATGAAGGGAGGAGAAGACTCCTCTAAGACTCACCAAATGCAACTGTAAGTCTCCATTGCTACTGCCTTCAGAATCGGGAGCAAAGGCAGGAGGCCCTATGCTGACACCAGGGGACAGAGAACTAATGAGGAAACTCAGGAGAAGATCTATACCTGGTAACCTATCAGTGGGGCTGTGAAAGTCTCTCTGCCCCACCCTGCTTTATCTCTTGGTCAGGAGTCAGTGATTAAGCTAAGAAGCCTACTTATAGTTTAAGAGCCCTCAGGCTCCCATAGCCTACAGGGAAGAAAAAGAACAAAAGAGGTTTACAAGCCACTGTGCTCCAACTTAGGGATTAAAATAATATTGAAAGAACTGTCAATTTTCACAACTGTGAACACTTTACTTACTTAGACACAGTTAATTCAGGCAAGAGTGATCAGTAATTTGAAAAGTACTGAGACAGGGACCTGATAACTACTATATAGAAAGGTTAAACCAACAAGAAGAAATATTGAAGAAATGAACCAGGACAAGAGTACAGTTAAAAGTCCCCCAAAGGGTGAAGCACAAATAATCAAGTCAATATCCAAACTCTAGTTAAGGAAATAATCACAGGAGTGAGTAAAGAGTTTGAAAGAACTATCATCAGAAATGCAGAAACAACAAATGAGACTCTGGAAGAAAACACTAATGATCTTAAGGTTATTAGAGAGATGATAGCTGAAATAGCTGAGCTAAGAACACAACTAGACAAACAAGTTAAAACAGTATCAGAACAGGGTAACAAAATAGATGAACTCCAGAAAATTGTAGAAGGGAGAGAGAATAGAAAAAATGAGGCTGAAGACAGAATTAGCAAGATCAAGGATGAACTAGAGACAACTAAAAAAGAAGTAAGAGATCTCTAAGAGAGATAAATAGATAATGAAAACAACAATAGAGACCTATGGGATGACTTCAAAAGAAATAATAAATGCATTATTGGCTTACCAGAGGAAGAAAGAGAGGGAAGAGAAGAAAAGAGGGAAGAGAGGGAAGGGAAGAAAGCATTCTTCAGGACATAATAGCGAAGAACTTCTCTAGTCTAGACAACATAAAAGACATAAAGATTCAAGAAGCCCAGAGGGTCCCAAACAGAATTAACCCAGATTTAAAGACACCAAGATACATCATATTTAGAATGGAAAGGAATAAGAATAAAAAAAGGATCATGAAGGCTGCAAGAGAAAAACAAAGAGTCACCTACAGAGCAAAACCCATAAGAGTAGGTTTTAGGCACAAACACTACAAGCCAGAAGAGAATGGCAAGATATCTATTCAGTGCTCAATGAGAAAGGCTTTCAACGAAGACTATTGTATCTTGCTAGACTGTCATTCAGACTGTGGAGGCATAAAAACCTTCTCATACAAGCAACAGTTGAAAGTATCAACTATCACCAGGCCTGTCCTGAAAGAGGTTCTGAAAGGTCTCCTATAAACAGTCAGACCACTATAATATTTCATATATCAGAACACTCTAAAACTCTACAAGAATAGTGTTAAAATATCTTCAATCTTTGATATCAGTAAATGTCAATGGCCTGAATTCACCTATTAAAAGGCACAAAGTAGGAAAATGGATGAGAAAACACAATGCAACAGTATGCTTTCTACAGGAAACCCACCTAACACAACAAGACAAACACAGACTCAAAGTGAAAGGATGGAAAACTATCATAAAAGTCAATGGCAAAAAAAAGGGCAGGAACAGCTATTCTCATATCTGACATGATAGACTTTAAAATAAATAAAATTTAAAAACATAGAGATGGACAATAATGCTCAGAGGATCAGTCAATCAAGAGGACTTAACAATAATTAACATCTATGCACCCAATGAGAAGCCATCTAAACACATCAAACATCTACTGAAAGAGTTACAGCAATATATTAACAGCAACACAGTCATAGTATGGAACTTCAATACCCCACTCTCTCAACTTGAAGATCATACAGACAGAAAATCAATAAAGATAGGAGGGAGCTAAATGAGGAAATAGATAAACTAGAACTATTGGACATTTTCAGAGTCATTCATCCCAAGAAATGGGAATACACGCTTTACTCAAGTCTACATGGGTTATTCTCAAGGATAGACCATATGTTAGGTCACAAAGACAGCATCAGCAAATTCAAGAGCATTGAAATCATCCTAAGAATCTTCTCAGACCACAGTATAATTTAACACTTAAAAATCAACAAAAGATTAGTAATAATCCCAAAATGTGGAAGCTCAACAGTACACTAAACAACTATTGGGTCAAAGAGGAAATAAAGGAAGAAAATCAAAATGTTTCGAGAGTTCAATGAAAATGAAGACACAAGCTATCAAAATATTTGGGACACAGCTAAGACAGTACTGAGAGGGAAATTCATAGCCATAAAAGTACACATTAGGAAACAAGAAAAAGCACGAATAAACAGCCTGATTGCACATCTTAAAGACCTAGAAGAAGAAGAACAAAGGAACCCTAAAGCAACCAGTAGGACAGAAATTACTAAGGTTAGGGCAGAAATCAATAGCATAGAAAATAAGAAAACCATACAAAAGATCATGCTGGTTCTTTCAAAGAGTGAACAAAATCGACAAACATTTAACCAGACTAACAAAACAAAAAAGGGAGAAGATCCAAATAAATAGGATCATAAATGGAAGAGGAGATATCACAACAGACACCACAGAAATTCAAGATATCAAGCGAGGCTTCTATGAACAACTATATGCCACCAAGCTAGAGAACCTTTAAGAAATGAATAATTTCCTAGATACCTATGAACATACAAAAATAAGTAAAAAGGAAGTAGATAACATGAACAGGCCCATCACAGCTAATGAAGTTGAAACAGTTATCAAAAACCTTCCCAAATATAAAAGTCCTGAACCAGATGGTTTTACAAATGATTTCTATAAAACCTTCAAAGAATAACAAATACCGCTACTTTTAAAAGTCTTCCAGAAGACTGAAGACACTGGAATATTCCCTTCCAGCTTCTATGAAGCCAACATCACTCTGATACCAAAAGCAGATAGGGACACAACCAAAAAAGAAAACTACAGATCAATATCTCTGATAAACAGAGATGATAAAATATTGAAGAAAATTCTAGCCAACTGGATACACCAGTATATTAAAAAGATTGATCACCTTGACCAAGTGGGGTTTATCCCAGGCATACAAGTTTGGTTTAATATACGTAAATCAATCAATGTGATCCACCACATCAACAAAAGACCAAAAACCATATGGTCATATCAATAGATGCAGAGAAAGCCTTTGACAAAATACAATATACCTTCATGATCAAAACACTATAAAAAATAGGAATAGATGGAAATTTCCTGAAGATAGTGGAGTCTATATATATAGCAAACCTATAGCCAACATCATACTCAATGGTGAAAAACTGGAAGCATTTCCCCTCAGATCAGGTTCTAGGCAGGGCTGCCCACTATTACCATTACTATTCAACATAGTGTTGGAAGTTCTTGCCATAGCAATAAGGCAGGAGCAAGGAATTAAAGGGATGCAGACTGGAAAAGAAGAAGTCAAGGTATATCTCCCTATTTGCAGATGACATGATAGTATATATAGAAAAACGTAAGGAATCCAGCAAGAAGCTTTTGGAAATCATCAGGCAATATAGTAAGGTGTCAGGATACAAAATTAACATTCAAAAGTCAGTGGCATTCCTGTATGCAAACAATAAGTTAGAAGAAGTTGAACTCCAGAAATCAATTCCTTTTACTATAGCAACAAAAACAATAAAATACCTAGGAATAAACCTAACCAAAGAAGTGAAAGACTTGTATACTGAAAATTATAAGGAAATTGAAAAAGACACAGAGAAGTCGAAAGATATTCCATGTTCATGGGTTGGTAGAATTAACATTATCAAAATGAATATACTACCCAGAGCCATATACAAATTTAATGCTATCCCCATCAAGATCCCAACCATATTTTTTAAGGAGAATATAACAAATGCTACAAATGTTTATCTGGAACTAGAAAAGACCTAGAATTGCCAAAACAATCTTGAGAAGAAAAAACAGAACTGGAAGC
This sequence comes from Erinaceus europaeus, assembly GCF_950295315.1. Taxonomy (NCBI): domain Eukaryota; kingdom Metazoa; phylum Chordata; class Mammalia; order Eulipotyphla; family Erinaceidae; genus Erinaceus; species Erinaceus europaeus. The sequence continues at coordinate 59,699,909 of NC_080162.1, forward strand.
ATCACGCTCCCAGATCTCAAATTGTATTATAGGGCCACTGTAATCCAAACTGCTTGGTACTGGAACATGAATAGACACACTGACCAGTGGAATAGAATTGAGAGCCCAGAAGTAAGCCCCCACACCTATGGACATCTAATCTTTGACAAAGGTGCCTAGACTATTCAATGGGGAAAGCAGAGTCTCTTCTACAAATGATGTTGGAAAAAATGGGATGAAGCATGCAGAAGAATGAAACTGAACCAGTATATTTCACCAAATACAAAAGTAAATTCCAACTAGATCAAGGATTTGGATGTTAGACCACAAACTATCAGATACCTAGAGGAAAATATTGGCAGAACTCTTTTCCACATCAATTTTAAAGACATCTTCAATGAAACAAATCCAATTACAAAGAAGACTAAGGCAAGCATAAACCTATGGGACTACATCAAATTAAAAAGCTTCTGCACAGCAAAAGAAACCACTACCCATACCAAAAGACCCCTCACAGAATGGGAGAAGATCTTTACATGCCATACATCAGTCAAGAGGCTAATAACCAAAATAAATAAAGACCTTGCCAAACTCAACAACAAGAAAACAAATAACTCCATCCAAAAATCAGGAGAGGACATGGACAGAATACTCACCACAGAAGAGATCCAAAAGGCCGAGAAACACATGAAAATTTGCTTCAAGTCTTTGTAAGAGAAATGCAAATCAAAACAACAATGAGATACCACATCACTCCTGTGAGAATGTCATACATCAGACAAGATAAGAGCAGCAAATGCTGGAGTGGTTGTGGGCCAAAGGAACCCTCCTGCACTGCTGGTGGAAATGTAAATTGGTCCAACCTCTGTGGAGAACAATCTGGAGAACTCTCAGAAGGCTAGAAATGGACCTATCCTATGACCCTGCAATTCCTCTCTTGGGGATATACCCTAAGGAACCCAACACACCCACCCCAAAAGACCTGTGTACACATATGTTCTTAGCAGCACAATTTGTAATAGCCAAAACCTGGAAGCAACCCAGGTGTCCAACAACAGATAGTGGCTGAGCAAGTTGTGGCATATATACACAATGGAATACTACTCAGCTATAAAAAAATTGTAACTTCACCGTTTTCAGCCCATCTTGGATGGACCTTGAAAAATTCATGTTAAGTGAAATAAGTCAGAAAAAGAAGGGTGAATATGGGATGATCTCACTCTCAGGCAGAAGTTGAAAAACAAGATCAGAAGAGAAAACAGAAGTAGAAGCTGAACTGGAATTGGCATATTGCATCAAAGTAAAAGACTCTGGGGTGGGTGAGGGGCAGAATACAGGTCCAAAAGGATGACAGAGGACCTAGTGGGGGTTGTATTGTTATATGGAACACTAGGAAATATTATACATGTACAAACTATTGTATTGACTATCAATTGTAAAACATTAATTCCCCAATAAGGAAATTTAAAAAAAAAGAAAAGAGTGATCTGTCATAAAATTATCTCCTCAATGAGTTAGTAATGCCTTAAAAGATACAAGTATCTTAGTATGTATTTATCTTGTAAGATGTTCACTGTTTTGGATATTCCAGAGATTAGTTAAGGTGGAGTTCTCTTATAATAGTAGTTCCAATAATAACAATAAACTAGCATTCATGGAGCCCATAGACACACAGCCGCTATCTTAGGCACTTTTTATGAATAGAATAACTTCTAAAGATGCAGCTCGTATATGTTTTTCTAATATCCACAGAAGTAATCATGTCAAAAATGATAGTAATATTAATTAATTTACAGAGTGCTTATAATTAGGTAGACACAAGCCATTTTAGCTAGTAGTACATAAGACACTAATTGTAAATTATTATTTAATCTCATTGTGTTTACATAATCTAGTACACACTAGTTTCTCTTACCAAAGAATACCCTAGAGTATTGTGTGACTTTTGTATTGTCTTGAAGTCCCTCCTTTGCGTATATGGAAGAAAAAAAAAAAAGACATTCTACTGGCCAACGATCCAACAGCTCACTGCCACTTGCTTTACCCTTGTCCAGAGGTTTTTTTAAACCCTTGTTTGGATCAGTCACATTTCCCAGGTATACTCTTCTGGACTATTTCTTACCCTATTACATAGGGCAAGCCTTGAAGTAACAGATAAAAGTAATAAAAAATATGTATCATGTACCCTTTTCCCAAATAAATGTATTCTAAGTGAGAATATTACATAAACAATTTCTGTGACTGACTCCAGTGGAACCATATTAATGTTATTAATATGTAATTTAGTTATTAATTAATATGTTAGTTATTAATATGTAATTTAATTGATTTGACCTGTGAAAATTCCTTGAAATTAGTATTTAATTGTCTCTTCTCTATATCAAAAGTTTTTTTAAGTTTTTTAAGTTTTATTTCTTTATTCATGAGAAATGATAGGAGAGAGAAAGAACCTGACATCACTTTGGTACATGTGCTGCCGGGGATTGAACTTGGGACCTCATGCTTGAGAGTCCAAAGCCTTATCCACTGCACCACCTCCCGGACCACCATTTTATATCTTAACTACATATCAACTTTGTGGATTTTAGTTCACTTTTATAAATTAAGACTATTACTTGTGGTGTTACATAAAAATATGTATATGCTGAGCTGGTTATATCAGTAGAAATCAATTTATAGAACTTTCTTTAGTACAATGTAATGTAACATTGTAACATTGTAACTAATGTAACTAATATTGGTTGCTTTCAAATCACATATCAAAGCCTAAGAGCATCTCTTTCTATAAAATACAATTTCAACAGAGAAGTGCTAATATCTTCACTCTGTTTATCTTTTTTTCAGATGAATGAGTCAAGTCTGGGAGGTCAGGAAGACATTTTCAGGAAGACTTCATGAAAGATATGAGCTATGAAAGTGAACAATTATGATAGAAAGGCTGTATAGGTAGAACTTGGAATCATATAAAAGAAATTAGCCATGGGAAGGATGAGATGGCCAGTTTTCAGAATAAAGACTTAGACTAGAGCAATGGATCATAGAACTGGTGACGAAGTGCCACCAAGAAGCAGCAAACCCTGGGACAGGAAGAAAATTTCTTTAAAAGAAATTGCCACAGGCCAGATGGTGGTAGCTGGTAAAGAGCATATGTTTTCTTTCTCAATTGTTTTGTTTCTATCCAAAATAAATAAATAAATAAAATTAAAGAAAAAAACTTGCCTACACAGAGTTCATGCTATTTTAGAGATGGTAAAATGGAAATCTCCTTCTCCTTCTTCTCCTCCTCCTCCTCCTCCTTCACTTCAGGGTTATCTCTGGGGCTTAATCCAGCACTACATACAGATCCACTGCTCCTGGTGGCCACTGTTTCCTTTTTATTTTATTTTATTCAATATAACAGAGAGACATTGAGAGGGGAGGGAGGTAAATAGAGAGGGAAAGAAAGACAGACACCTGCAGACTTGTTTCACCACTTAGGAAGCACCCTAGCTGCAGATGGGGAGCGGGGCTGAACTCTGGTCCTTGTGCGGGTCCTTCTGCATAGTACTATGTTCTCTTAACCCAATGCATGCTACAGCCCAGCTCCCAGTAAATTTTTTTTGTTTGTTTATTTTATTCCCTTTTGTTGCCCTTGTTGTTTTATTGTTATAATTATTATTGATGTTGTTGTTGGATAGGACTGAGAGAATTGGAGAGAAAATGGGAAGACAGAGAGGGGGAGAGAAAGACAGACACCTTCAGACATGTTTCACCACCTGTGAAGCTACTCCCCTGCAGGTGGAGAGCCAGAGGCTCCAACCCGGATCAATACACTGGTCGTTGTGCTTTGCGCCACGTGCCCTTAACACACTGCGCTACCTCCCGACTCCCGGTAAATATTGCTTTTTATGCAATTGTCTTAACAAAAAGTGACACGCTCATATTGAGAGGAAACATATATGATTATATAGTGTAAAGAACACAATTAGATCATAAAAATTTAATAAAATAACACTCTGCAGCTGAGAATGCTTTTAATAATATTTAAATAATATTATCAGTACAATGATGGTGGCAACAATACCAAATCTACTGTTTCACTTATCTTCATTTACTACTCCAAGTGTGACCCTTTGCTTCAGACCTACAGAATCAGAATTTGTCTTTTCAGATTTGTTGTGCTGTTCACATCAATATTAAGAGCTGAAAAACACTCATCTATCAAATTTTGGATTACAGAGTGTGAATCTACATTTTGGATTGCCCCGTTGGCTCTCTACACCTTTATATACAGGTGTAATAGAAAAAGAAAAACAACCTATTTGTTCTCTGCACCTTGATGTACAGGTATAATAGAAAAAGACAAACAAAAAACAACCTAATTTCTACTCTGGGTACACTTTCAACAAGACATGTTTATATATTTATAATTCTCCCCCAGTATATACATAGCTTTTACACTTAGAATTTTCTCTCTCACTATTTTCTGAATGCTGATCTGTTTGTACTAAACCTTTACCCGAATCAAAGTACATCTTACAATGTCTAGACTTCCTGCCAAATTTTACCAAGTTAAATCAGATAATTAAGCTCTATTGAATCTTGTGCATATTTATTTTAATTAAATTCCACTTAACTGCCACCAGACAGCATTGCTAGGGAAAAATCCAAATTAAATTTCATCAAAGGCGACTTGATTAGGTCGCTGGGCTTGTGTACATAGGGGGTAAGAGTAGTAGAAAAGGGGAGGTTCAAACATTTTTAATGAAAACTAAGTATGCTTAATGTAATAAAACATATCTTGATAAAGGTAATGGGAAAACATATAGAGTGCAATAGGATTTGAATATCTAGTCTGAAATCTCTCTTAAATCACAAGTTTCATTTTAAGGCTTAGCTATAACAACATTATTAAATGCTAAAGATGTTTTGTACAAGTTGATTGCTTAGACACACTGCTTTCTTTTTAAATTTAACTACATTTTATCTGCTAAGAACATGTAATATTTCAGAATACTAAAACTAATCTAGTCAATGGTCTATAAAGGACATACCAGAAAAGATAACATCTTTAAAAATATTTTCATAGTCCTACATGCGAATTTAGTCTCTTTTTAAACTATCAAAGATAAATTAAAGCTTGTAAAATATAACAAAGAGAGTAACCTAACAGTCTTACAAGAAGTCATTGTATGTCAGTCAAACTAGGAAATAAGAATTGAGCTGTGCCTTATTTAAAAAAGAACTCATTAGGATCACTTGTCTGACTTCTTCTTCAACTTGATCATGTGTCTGAGTAAATTAGGGCTATACTGCTCCACTAGACTACTGAATATAATTCTGTTTGGAAGTATTCAGTAGAAATTATGATGCTACTAGATCTGAAATGAATTTACCATGAAACAAAGGAGCCCTCATTTGCACCCTTTCAAGGTCTTGGATAGGATCCTGGCAGTGCTCACAAGGCAATGTTTTTTTAATTAGCAAAAATGATAAACAGTTATGGTAACTAGCTAGTTACCAGAGATCAATTACACAGATATTTAAGATTAGTTCCCACAGAAGAAAATGTGAAAACTGTGCTGTTATAAAAGAAGCACAAGGGCCTGGAAAATGGTTCACCCATGCACATTTTATCATAAAACAGGGCCAGGGTTCAGGCCCCCACTACTACATAGAGACATCTGCACAGGAAAGCTTCATGAGAGGTGTTGTAGCCTCTCCTTTTTTGTATGTCTCCTGCATGTTTCTCCCTCTTTGTCTCGCACACTCTATATAGGGCAAAAAAGAAAAAGGAGTCTGGAACAGTGGAATAGTGCAGGCATGGAACCATTGTGATAATCCCATGGCAGAGAAAAAGAGAGAGAGAGAGAGAGAGAGAGAGAGAGAGAGAGAGAGGGAGAAAGGAAAAAGAAGAAAGGAAGAGATGTAAAAAAGAAGGAAAAATAAAAAGGCATAAAGTTTTCTCAAATTTGACCACAATTCTAACAATGTATACGACATTATCAATAAAAAACAATGAATGGAAGGAAACATTATTCAACTATTAATATTTTTAACCTCACCTCTTTAGGAAAAAAAAAAAGAAGAATGTGCTTAAATGAACAGTTCCTAAGTGATTTCTTATTTTTATTTTTCCTTTCTTTTTAAAAGGGCTCACAAAAAAGTTATAGAAGTTACAGTCACCAGGAAACCATATGTTCCTGGGGTCAAGTCTGGGACCCATATCTGTCCAGCTGACCAGAAGAAACTTTAAAGTGCCACATTGTATGCCAATACTTTCTCTTGCTGTAATTGAGATGAAGTAACCACAAATGTTACTTCAGATGCTTAAATTTATTATTCAACAGGAAATATCTATACCTAACGTGCAGGCATGTACCTCCCTTTTGTCATAAGTCCTCTCCCTCTCTTTTTGCTCTCTGAATGGAAAGACAGCCCAGGGTGGTTTATAAAAATAAAATAAATAAGTTTATTAAGAATATTAAGTTCTGACTTTATTACTCCAAGATTCCAACCAGATCACAAGCTGCTTACCTTGCTTACCTGGCTCAAGAAATACCTGGATATATATAGTTTAATTTGGAGAGAGAGAGAGACAGAGAGAGACAGAGAGAGAGAAAGGTGACCAGAAAACTGCTCAGTTCTAACTTCTAGCTTTTAATAATAGAGGGGACTGAATTTCTGATCTCTGGGGCCTTTGTTAAGCAAAACTGATACACTATCACTCTAAATTTTATTTTATTTTTTTGGCCAGAACATACCTCAGCTTTTACTATTGGACTGAATCTGAGACCTTGCACACATATGTCCAGTGTGCTACTGCCATGCTATACCTCCTGCCCAAGATACACCTAAATGTAGTGTTAATGTGCTCTGATAAATAACTGGGAGCTACTTAATTGTACTTTTGTTTAATAGTTCCTTTTATATCTACCTCATTACTTATTAAAGCCTTGCCATTTCTCCAGCTTTTAAAAATAAATAAATAAATAAATAAATAATCTTGATCTACCTTGTTCTCTTCAGAAATCTTCGGAGTGTGACCAGGTGATGGTGCACTTGGTTGAGCACATATGTGACAATACGTAAGGACCCAGCTTCAAGCTCCCAGTCCCTATTTTGGGGTGGGGCTTCACGAGCACTGAAGCAGTGATAAAGTTGTCTCTCTTTCTCTCTTCCTCTCTATCACTTCTTCCCCTCTCAATTTCTCTCTTTCCAGTAAATGAGTAAATAAAATATTGAAAGTAAGATAAAATATTTTTTTATTACCTGCATTCATTGATTGGATAGAAACAGCCAGAAATCAAGAGGGATATGGGGGAGGGATAGAGAGGAAGAGAGATAGAGAGACACCTGCAGCAATGCTTCACCACTCGTGAAGCTTTCCCCCTACAGGTGGGGACCAACGACTTGCACATTGTAACATGTGTGCTTAACCAGGTGCGCCACCACATGGCCCCCCAGATAAAATCTTAAGAGCACATATTTGACCTAGGGCTTCTAAAAATTAAGTTTTCAGAAATCCTGTGCATGTGAGACACCACAACCTCTGTCAATGTTCTATGCTTATTTCTTATGGTATTTAGTAATGCATGAAAAGGAGAGCTGGCTATTGCTAGTTTACTTGGATAGTGTGCTTAATTTATAATGTTTGAATCCTCGCCCAGTGAACTAGAGAAAGATTCAGTGTTGTAGTGTCTTTACTTTTCAAAAGGTCATATCATGCTACTTCACTTTTATGAAAGACTGAGTTTAGTACTTTTTTTTTTTAAATATTAACTTCAGGTAACTTAAACAGCCTTTTCCCTTTTACAACAAAAGAAGACAAAATTGAAAATTAATGTTCAATGTAGAAGTCTTATGCTCCCTGAGCAACAAAACTGGCCATGCCAAGCCCTGCCCTGAGGAAATCCTTTTTACACGGGTGTGGTTTTCTATGTATTTGTGTGATTATAGTTTCCATGTGCTATTAACTATTATCTAATAGGTCATTTGTGTGTGTGTCCACTAAAGCCCACACTTTTTCTCAATGGCAGTTGTGTCTTCACAACTTTCACATTAAGTGTACTGTTTTCTGAGAGGAAAGCAAGTTTATAGTTTTAAACAGGACACTTATTATAAAGGGGCAAAATATTGCACAAAAAAGTACTCAATATGGTACTCTTCTTTCTCATTTTATTTATGCATACCCGATAACAACTGCTGCATTCATTATATCTTTTAATTGTGTACGTTTTTGTGCAAATGACCCTGAAGTTATCTTAATTGAGAAATTATCATTTTTTTTTAAACAATCATTTAGTATTCCTTTAAATTCTAAGGCAACATTATGTGAAACTCGGAACAAATATTTGAAGACTCAAATTAGCCCAGAATAGTTTGTCCCAAGATAAAATTGTTTCCCTCTAAGAAAATCTGTTTACCAAAACTCAGTTTTGATAAGCTGACCTGTAAATTGGATGAGAAGAGATTACATAGAATTTGGTAAAATTCCTTGATGTTCTTGAAACTGTCTTTACATTCCACTGCAATTGTTCTGTGCATGGAACCAAGCTTCTCTACATCCTTGGGATTACATCTCATCTTCGTGAGAGGTTACAAATTCAAAGGGAGTGTAAATCTGTTATTTGGTGTCCAACTTCCACTACAGGTGGTTTTCAATATGTAGGTAGAATTCAGTCAAAAATTCCAAAGCCAAAATTAAATTGTACAAATTAAAGTGTCTCACTCCTCTCCAAGACAGCTGAGTTATTTGTTTATTTTTGTTGTTCTTCAAAGCACAGCTGATTTTTAAGTCAGACAAAACTTTTCCCCTTTTAATTAATCTGAAACCTCATTTTCCAATAGCATAAGGCACTGCATGTTCTAACATAACCCTTCATTCAAGTCTTTAATTTCATAGCTATTGTGAAAAATATTAGCCCTTAAAAAATCTGGCTAAACTCATTCACTCCCTCCCATCCTCTCCCTCCTTTCTAAAACACTGTTATATTCCTTATGAATCATAGCTGCTTTGAACTCCTTTATCATTTCTCACTATGTTGAAGTCATTTACTTGCTAGCATCTTCACATTCTAAGATACCTCTTACCTAAGTGTGCTTTTTCTTTTTTTTCTTTTTTTTTTTGAATTGGAATTTGTTTATTTAATTTCTTTCTTTTTTTTTTTTTTTAATTTAAGAAAGGATTAATTAACCGACCAGTCAACGCCCATGTTCAGCGAGGAAGCAATTACAGAAGCCAGACCTTCTACCTTCTGCAACCCACAATGACCCTGGGTCCATGCTCCCAGAGGGATAGAGAGTGGGGAAGCTATCAGGGGAGGGGGTGGGATATGGAGATTGGGTGGTGGGAATTGTGTGGAGTTGTACCCCTCCTACTCTATGGTTTTGTTAATTAATCCTTTTTTTTCTTTCTTCCTTTTTTTTTTTCTAGTTACAAGTCCCTACTGCATTTAAGACCAGGATATTTAAAAATTTACCCATTCATTTGGGGTATCCTATATTATCTCATCTCCCTCTCATCAGAAAGAGGACAAAATAGCTCCTAAAATGGCATCAGGATGCCAACTATACAATCTAATTAACACACCCTTGACAAAACAGTTGCAAACAAAATTCAAATATTTAACACTGGCTGCATATTGAATCTTTTCTCACCTACAGGAAGTCTATATGTATAAACAGTCCTATAGAGTTAAACTTGTAAAATTTTGATATATCCTGAGAATGAAGGAGTAAAATAGTCCTGTGCCAATCCAACTAATTTGGATTTTCCATTCCAAACTCCATTTGCATATCTTCAGGAGTATTCTTCAAAATCTTTCATGTTTTATTTACTGAGTTTTAGAATTGTCATAGTTTCAAAGCATTTATGTACTACAGCTATAAGATGCTTATCTTTCTGTCTTCAGGCATGTTGGCTGTCTAATTTAACAGATTACAAACAGAACCACAATTTCCTAGATTATCAGAAATATTTTCTACTTTAAACCATGACTTTATTTCCTGTAGCCTGCTGTGCTAAGAAACCTAATCTTAGAAAATACGACACAAATGCATATATAATCTCTCATGGATTTTTGGATTGTGTTACTAATACAAATTCAAGGGTGATAAAAAAAAAAAAGCACAATGATGGGCATTAGGATCCCAGTTCAAGCCCCCGGCTCCTCACCTGTAGGAGGATTGCCTCATGAGTGGTAAAACAGGTCTGTAGGTGTCTATATCTTTCTCACTCCAGCTCTGTCTTCCCCTCCTATCGCCATTTCTCTCTGCCCTATCCAACAATGACAACAGCAATAACAACAGTAATAGTAACAACAATAATGATAAACAACAAGGGCAAAAAAAGGGAAAAAAATGACCTCTAGGAGCAGTGGATTCGTAGTGCAGGCACTGAGCCCCAGCAATAACACTGGAGGCAAAATATACATAATATAAATATAAATATATAAATAAAGTTTAGTGGGTCCACATTTAGTGGATAAATAAATTAAGCTTAGTGGATCCACATCTATAACTGTATGTCTTATAGTTAAAGTTTCACATGTAAAAGTTGGAGTTGAGAGGGCTGGGTGGTGGTGCACCTGGTTGAGCGCACATGTTACACTGTGCAAGGACCCAGGTTCAAGTCCACAGTCCCCACCTGCAGGGAGAAAGCTTCACGAGTGGCAAAGCTGTGCTGCAGGTGTCTCTCTGTCTCTCTCTCTCTGTTTCCCCCTTCCTTCTCAATGTCTGGCTGTCTCTACCCAATAAATAATGATAATAAAAAATAAATTAAAAATATTTTTTAAAAATTAGAGTTGAAACATCAGTACATCTTTAATTCAAGGATGCCAATTTGTCATGCTACAGTGATAAAACAATGGTAAGAGCTACTAAATTTGGAAGGACAATTTTGACCATGATGGATAAGGCCAAATTGATTAGCTAGGCAGACAGAGGTAGAATACAGATAAAAGAGTTACTACATAAGGAAGAAATATTGTATCTTATGACCTCAAATATGTTAGTGTTTTTGTTATTCACCAGAGCACTGTTCAGCTTTGGCTACAATGGTTCTGGGGATTGAACCCAGGACTTTTGGGGATTGAGCCTAGCACTTTTGATGACTGATGTATTAAAGTCTTTTTTGCAAAACCATTATGCTGTTTCCCCCATCCAATATTATCATATCTTAACAACAGTTTAGTTGAAAGCTGAAGATAAACTGGCACGTTACAAGTTGGCCCAAATGGTCGGGACGTCTAAGTCCATCAAGAATACTAGACCTGGTGAAAGTTGGCAAGTAAGTTTATGCCATCTGGCAGCTCTAGTTAAGTGTTGAGGCATGGCAATATTAAAAATAATTCTGAAGATGTACTGAATAGAGTAATGACTTCATGAAGAAAGCTTGCTTAATGAATGATGTTCACCTGAAAAAGAGAGTATCCACTCTGAATTTGCCATCCCTCACCTAGACATTTCTAATTTCATGATAAGAATTCAAATCAATAAACTGCCCCCCCCAGGGGAAATGTTTAGTTTGTCTTCCAGATGAAAATATTGCTAAATAATCTACATATGTAATAAACAGCTATAACTTTTTTTTTTGTTGTTGCCTCCAGGTTTATTGCTGGGGCTCAGTGCCAGCACTCTGAATCCACTGGTCCTGACAGCCATTTTTTCCATTTAGTTTTATATTTTATTTTATTTATAAAAAGGAAACACTGACAAAACGATAGGATAAGAGGGGTACAACTCCACACAATTCCCACCACCAGAACTCTGTATCCCATCCCCTCCCCTGATAGCTTTCCTATTCTTTAACCCTCTGGGAGTATGGACCCAAGGTCATTGTGGGATGCAGAAGGTGGAAAGTCTGGCTTCTGTAATTGCTTTCTTGCTGAACATGGGCGTTGACAGGTCAATCCATACTTCCAGCCTGCCTCTCTCTTTTCCTAGTGGGACAGGGTTCTGGGGAATAGGAGCTCCAGGACATTTTTTCCATTTTGTTGGCTAGGACAGAGAGAAATTGAGAGAGGAGGGGGAAGAGAAGAGAAACACCTGCCACCCCTAATCAACATTACTTTTTCAAATTAATTTTTTATTTTTAATTATCTTTATTTATTTATTTATTGAATAGAGACAGACAAAATTGAGAGAGTAGGGAGAAAGAGACAGAGAGATACCTGTAGCCCTGCTTCACTACTTGCAAAGCTTCCCCTCCCCACAGGTGGGGGCCAGGATCTTTAACCTGGGTTCTGGTGCACTATAGTGTGTGTGCTCAACCAGGCGCACCACCACCCAGTCCCTAAACATGCTTTTTAAAAAAAAAAAATTATTTGTTTATTTATTTATTCCCTTTTGTTGACCTTGTTTTTTATTGTTGTAGTTATTATTGTCGTCATTGTGGGATAGGACAGAGAGAAATAGAGAGAGGAGGGGAAGACAGAGAGGGGGAGAGAAAGATAAGACACCTGCAGACCTGTTTCACCACCTGTGAAGCGACTCCTCTGCAGGTGGGGAGCTGGGGGCTCAAACCGGGATCCTTAGGCTGGTCCTTGAGCTTTGCGCCACCTGCTCTTAACCCACTGCGCTACCGCCCAACTCCGTAAACATTACTTTTTAAAGAGAGGATTGTCAGTTTATCTTGAAATGCCATTCTAAAGGTGGGGACAGCATTTTTTTTAAACACTTCTGTCCATTGGATAAACTCAGGAGATAACCTAGAGAAGAGCTAGTCTAAAAAGAGAAAAAATTCTAGTTATTCCGGTAAGGTAACTAGATAAGAAGGTAAAGATTTTTAAGTAGACCACCGTATCCAAGAACATATGCACGAAAGTTTATTTGAGAGTATATGCATTTGAACACTATAAAGTCCATTAAGTGAAGGAAACCAAACACTAGAATAATAAACCATAATGGAAATATTTGTTTTGAAATATAAATTAGTAGTCTTATTTAAATATCCATCAATTTTAATGTCACTTCATTTAGAAAAGGCAAAAGTTTTGGTTTCATGTATATATTATGGAATGAAAGAACACTCATCAGCAATTATCATTTATTTAAATATTACCATTTCCCCACTTCCTATCTCTGCTCACGTAAGAATAATGCTTTTTGAGAATAGAATTTAGTGACATATACTCCTAAGAGAACCACAGATGCCCTGGACCTCATTAATCTCACGACTTTTTATGAGCCATTGGCCTGAAATTGATGGAGTTCACTTTAAAACAGAATAAATTTCAAAGCAAAGGGTTCTGAGGTGGCAAACACTTCATTAATTCAGACTGTAATTCAGTGACAGAATTGTTTTAAATGCACAATCTAAAACTATTTAAATTCACATTATAATTATAAGTAAAAACTATGCACTTCAAATTTGAAAACTGGATATGTAATCTACTGATAAAATTAATGAACGATTTAAAAAAAAAAGGATTCTTATCCTACCAAGAAATGCTAATCAACCTGCTTTTTGAAGTATTCCTCATTTGCATCACAAGCATTATTATGAAAATTCAACATTATGTTTCGGTGTATTGTATTCTACTGCTCTGCTGAACATTAAAAGAGGCTATACTTCCTCATAGTGAGTAAACCAGTGAAATAAAAAATTATGGTGAAAGATAACTATAATTACTTGTTAACTTTACCTTAATTCTATATGTGAAATAACAGAAGAATTTGTAATAAGTTTTTTTTATTTTAAGTTTTATTTCCAATAACAGATTCTTCAGAAATCTTATAGTGATAAAACTCATTAGAGTTCACTCAGAAGAAAAACTCATTGTACTCTCAACAGAACATGGGATCAACCTTCTTAAAATTAATATAGTAGTTTTATTTTTTAAGTTATCAATAATCATGAATAGACTTGCTAATGCTTTCTTTGTATTTTTCAATCTTCTCTAAAGATTTTTTTTAAAATTACAATTAGTCTTTCAGCAATATCCATGATAAAGATACATCTAGAATATCTGTGTTACACATCACTTTCCTTATTTTACACTGACACTAAACACTATTCTCCTAAAAACTGAGACTAGAAAATTAAGAAAGAAAAAAAATTTAACTATTACTGCTAATTATTTTAGTTAAAGAATCTGCCAAATAGTAATAAATATATCATAACTGAAATTAAATTTAAAATTTTAAGTGCTAAAAAATTGCATGTTGAAAGGTGATGAGCAATTTTTTTTTCAGAAAGTATAAAGTCTATCTGAAAATAAAATATGTAGTTATGTGTGGTCATTTTTTAATTGCCACCAGAGTTCTTTCCTCTCTTTATATTTGGTAGGACAGAGAGAAATTGAGAGGGGAGGAGAAGATAGAGGTGAGAGAGAGTTCTGCTGTACTGCTTCATCACTCATGAAGCTTCCTTTCCCCTTGCAGATGGGGCACAAGGGCCTGAGCCAGGGTTCTTGCACAGGGCAATGCTTACACTCAGCCAGCTGCACCATTGCCCAGCCCCATGTTGATATATTTAAAGCTACTTATTCTTAAATTGACCTTCTCTTAAGCTGTAGTTAGAAATTATATTTTACTCACAATAGATATTTTACAGATTTCTTTAAAAAGAAAAGAAGTTATCAGTCATAGAATACGTAGGTGTACTTAAAAAGTGACCAAGTATAATAGCGGATTTTAGAATCAGAAAGACAAAAATGATTTCAGCAATAAACACTGCTATGAAAAAGAAAAAAAAAACTCAGCTTCTTGGACTATTACTTCTTGTCAAGTATCTCTGATATTATTATTCCTGAAAAGAACTATGAGCTGGGGGTGGGGAGGAACATTTTTAATAGCCTAAAAGTCAACCAAACTTTGTCTATTCTGAGTCATTTCTATAGCAATCTTTGTAACTTCTCTGACAGATCAAATTAAATTCTGCTTAGGGGAGGTATGGGACACTCCTCTTGTTTGAAGCAATGCTGTACTTTTTTTTTTTTTTTTATTCCTGCTGAGTAAATAGCCTCAAGTCAAACTACTTGCCCTGACTAATGATCAAACATATCCAGGAATTCTGTACAAGAAATGCATTCTTCTCTCCTTTGAAGTGCATTGCTGGGAGAGTAATTGGGTTTGCTGGAGGTTTTCCTTAGAACCGCAAAAGAATTTTTTTTGCTAAGCATATAATCCAACTACAGATTTTCTTACCATTTTTTTAATTATTAAATATCTGCTTGTAGGAGGGGGAATACTGACTAAACAAGTGCCTCAAAGAGTGTCAGAATGATGCACTGTGTCTTTTGTTGACTAAGAAGTTCTCAGCAGCATTCGGCTAAAAAAAAAGATTACATCAGAAAAATGTTACATTGTGAAACATTTCACTCAGTCATATAATCCCCACTAGAAACACAATTGTGTCTTTAAAACATTAATATCACTATCACAAGAAGTAGACTGTCAGGAATATTGAAAGATAAATTTGACATGGAAACACTACCCAAAGAACATACAATCAGCAAACTAGGCATTGCAAAAATAGGCATTAGAAAAAATATATATAAATAACCATGAAATTAAGATTAATAAGAATGCCATAAAAAATGTCTCGGGACATTTGATGAAATAAAAAAAAAGGTCACATGGTGGGGTGGTGGTGGTAAACAGTAGAGGTTACCTAATGATCAGTACCATTATGTGGAATCAAGGATGAATACCATTTAAACAGGTAAACTGTGTCTGGTAGGCATGTTAGGCCAAAGACTAAGGCAGAGAAGCAAGTTTTAGGAATGAAGAGATAGTTTTCAATGACTGGAATATTAGAAAGAAAATATATAAAATAAATTTAATAAGATAGAAACAGAACACGGAGAACTTGAATATAGACATTAGTCATGGACCTGTAGAAGGCCTTTCTTTGCATATTCCAAAAGGAATACCCTATTGCTCATTCTGTAAATTGTGTTGGATTGACTTTAAATACAAAAAGCAGAAGGACTAGTTCTCCTGGAAAAGAGATCTTGAAATATCACAATATAATCTAAATCAAAAAAAAAAAAAGGAAGAGAGTCAAAGAGAGAGAAAGAAGGGAGGGAAGGAGGGAGGGAGGGAGGGAGGAAGGAAGGAAGGAAGGAAGGAAGGAAGGAAGGAAGGAAGGAAGGAAGGAAGGACTAGTATTTTGAGGAAAGGCCTTTTTATTAGCCTTTCTGGGGCAGTCATTTTTCCTTCTAGACCACTTAGGATTTTGAAGGAAAATAGACATGCTAATATGAAAAGAATATGAAATGTTGAGAGCCTCAGGCTATAGCAAAATTGCTATATTTAGTTTCTAATGCAAGGACAATTTAAAATCAATGTGAGTTAATCATGAAGTAGAAAGTTATACTATTCCCAAAATAAGTACTGAGATGTCTATATAATAAAGCTTAAGAGGTAAAGCGAACGGGTTGGGGCATGACAGCTTAGTAATAACAGAAACAATAGTAACAAATAGAACCCAAATAATACTGGGGTATCCTGGCTTAGAGGGTGAAAGCATCAAAACTTAAGCTGACAGAGAGAGAGAGAGAGAGAAATATGGTATAAAAACATGTACATACAAGAGCATACATAAAGAAAACAGTAAACTAGCAAAAGACTTAACAGAATGAGTACATAAGATCAAGCTTTGACCCAATATAGCTAATGGACTGATAATCCCCTTTGCAATATGTACATGAGAACAAAATTCTTAAGCAAAGATGTGGATGATGGTTATATATTATTCACCAATAGCTTTTGTGAGAATGAAGTCATAAATATGTACATCTAGGCTCCTATGGTCTGCTTAGAAATTTTGTCTAAGAAGTTCTGGAGATATCATAAAATGGCTATAATTCACTAATATCCATCTAGCAGAAAAGAAAGGAAAAGAAAAGTTTACATGGATGATTTAAAATGTGTCTCTATGATCCTTTGGCAATTTTTAACATACCCTAACAAATTCATATTAATTTTAGTAACATATTGTTGAAGTATACATGCATTTATATAAATGTACAAATTTAGAAAGACAGGAAAAATATTTTTTATGTGGAGCTGAAAAATATAGTTGTAATTCCATAGAATGGCCTTTCTCATCCAATACTTTTATTATGTCTTCCTTTTATTATTATTCAGAAATATTAACAGAGTGGGAGGGAGAGACAGCAAAACACACCTCCCCCCCCCATTCCAGGACTTTACACAATGCAAATACTATACTACTGAGTTACTTCTTCAACTCTGAGAAAAATAAAATTAAAGAGAAGTTCTAATATTTCTTTCAGAGATCATTAAATCAGATAATTTTTTTAACCTAGTCTGGATCATAAAGAGTTTAGAATTACATATCCTATGAGTAGTAAAAGAAAAACTCGAAGTTTATGAACTTGAAGGGAGATAAGCAGATGGTTGTTCTGGGAAATTTAATGCAGTGGATTGTAATTGGGGATAGTAGAAGGTGAGCTACCTCCTAGTAGACAAGACACCAAAGAGACAGCCACACTGACAATCAGGGCATAAAATAATCTGTCTTGGATTTAGGTCTTGAAGGTAAAATGGAGGGAAGTGGGGGAACAAACAAACAAAAACCCTCTGGCAATTGGAGTTTACAGGAAACGCCATGTAGGTTTAGTTTAAAAAAATTTTTTTAACCTTTATTTATTTAATGGATAGAAAAGTCAGAAATTGAGAGGGAAGGTGGGGAACAGAGGGAAGGGAGATAGAGAGACACACTTTCAGCACTCCTTTGCCACTCAAAAAGCTTTTCCCCACAGGTGAAAACTGGGGGCTTGAACCCAGGTTCTTGTGCATTGTAACATGAGCACTCAGTTGGGTATGCCACCACCTGGTCTCTGTAGGTTTACTCTTGAGAAGATAAAGAATGAGCCTAAATTTTACTGTAGGTTTGTTTCCTGGAGATGACTCCTAGAGTAGTCTCCTAACATCTTCTGTTGTGACTGAACAACTCCATTAACAGGCTCCATTGTTTCAGTGAAGAGACTTCAGCATATTGTGAATGGCGTTTCATGTAATAATTATTTCTTGTATCTGAACAAAGCACTTAATAAAATATGTCGAAATTCTGGAGATATAAAAAGACCAATTTTCAGAACCACAAAAGACAAAATCGCCTCAACAGTTTAAGAATGTTATTTTATAATATTTGAATTTCATGGAAACATCTGCGCTGATTCTAAGTTTTGTAGTAACCTCTCTAAAACTATTCTCTGCCTTTGAAATAGGAATAACCTAATGTGAGCTAGTGAATATATGTGTATTAGCACTAAATTATTAAAAAAGAATAAAGTATAAATCCTAAATGTAGTATAAACAGACAAAAAAAGGATATCACTGTAAATATTTGTTTTTCTAAAGACATGTCTCAATTTTGGGCAATAGTGCAGCAAGTTAAGCTGTAAAAAAGTACAAAAATCAGTTCAATCACTTAAGTTATATCAGTGAGTGCATTTCTTAATCAAATCCTTTGATCTGATAGTGAAAGAATGTCTCAAAAATGGCCACTTAATTTCTTTTCTTCACTGTGGGGGGGGGGAGGGTACAGGCCCTGGAAAAGGATGACAGAGGACCTAGTGGGGGTTATACTGTTATGTGGAAAACTGAGAAATGTTATGCATGCACAAACTATTGTATTTACTGTTGACTGTAAAACACCAATCCCCCAATAAAGAAATTAAAAAATATATTTTCTTCACAATTTTATCTACTAGATAAAGTTCTTTTATGGAATATCACTCATGTAATAATATCAAATTTTCTAATATCATGGCTGTCTCAATGTTAGTATTTCAAATGTTGGCCCAAGGAAAAATATTTATAGTACAATCAATTATATTCATATTCAATATATTTACAAAATAATTTGAAAAACCTTAGAGATGTTTATGGTTATGACCTAAATTGGTGAGTGTCTTTTCTGAAATATCACAAAGTTTCATGTTATGCAGTAAAAGTGGAAATCATATGGAAAATCTGATAAGGACAAATCACTTTGGCTTACTTACTTATTTCAAAGTGCAGTGTCATTGTACTAGCCCTGTACTCTTGAGCCATGTCCCATTCTTCATTCTGAAACCTATCAGAATGATGATAAAATATTACAGGAGGACCTGTGATGAGCTTTCAGATAAGAGCAAAAAGTAGAGTCCAGTAAAAAATGTTTCTTTACTTCCAAAATGACCTTCCTTTAAAAGAATGTCAATCTTTCCAAAGATGAAATGTCAGTCAGTATTTTTAGGGCCACATTAACTCAACCTTCCTTTTTTTACTTTAGTTTTAATCTCCTGATTGATAGAAGAAATGATTATAGTTATTTCCAGTTTCCCTAGGCATGAATGGAAAAAGTACATACAGTGAAAGTCCCTGATAAATGTCAGGTGACAATTAAAGTATTGGTTAGTTTACTGTTTCATGATCTAGTATCAAATGAAAATTCTAAGAAACAATTTATAACTCATGTACCTCAAATCATGAATGCTCTAAGAGCAGGCAGAGGTATAAATAATGGACATCTCAAGAGAAAGGAAAAGAACATTTTCATCATCCCCTCAATATAAGAAAACAGACTAAGAAAATGTGCGGTTCTTTGGATATTTATCAGTATTATACTGAAATGTTCTGATAAGCACTAACTAAATTTAAGAAAACACCTGCTTATACCAATGAATAAAATTCAACAATGGGATATGCAAAATAGTTCACCCGGATAGTGTAGTTTCTTTGCCATATAAACTGTCCAGGTTCAAGCTTGGTTGTCACACCACATGGGAAAAAGCTTCAGCAGTATGGTGTTTGCCCTTTCTTGCTCTGTCTCTATTTCACTCTTTCTACCTGAGAAAGTCAGCCTGGAATGGTGAACACTCAGTGACAAGAAACAACAATCAAAAATCAATTGTAGATAAAATGCACTCTTTTCTAGTACCAAAAGAAATCGTTGTCCACCCCTCAGCTAACTCTGATACCAAAATAACCATTTGATGAGTGTCTACTACCAGCGTTTTATATGTCTCTAAGTCAATGTCAATATGGGGGGCACAGTCACAGATCACTACAAGAAACTGGAGCAGAAACTACTTAGGGACCAATTCTAAACCCTATCAGGCCACAATAAACACTACTTTATGGGAAATGGGAAACCTCAAGTGACCTAATCCATATAACTTGCATGTGTATGTCAATTGGATATGGGCCAATAGTCATTACAAAGATCATATTGCTTTGTCTTACATGCTGGCATCCCAAAGGCAATGTAATCTAAGACAAAAGCTGATTTTTTGAATGTCCACGATGTACTCAGCTTAAATCAAATTCTTTCATGCTATCTTTCATTCCACCAGACATGCATTAAAAAAAAATAGTAGGAAGCCAAAGAGAGTTTAAAAATCACAAAGGGAAATGCAAATCAATCTACAATAAGTCACCTAACAGGTGTCCTAGGGAAAAAAAAAATTGCTATTGGCATTAACCACTTGCTTATCACTGATAGGGTTGATCTTATGGGAAATATATATATATATATATATTTATATATATATAATATATATATTTATATATATAATAAATATATTTATTATTTATTTATATATATAATAAATATATATATATATATTTCCCCCACATTTTAGTTTCACACAGAAAAGCAATCCAAACAACCTCCACATAACTTCAACAACAACAACAAAATGCACTGAAATGAATAACCTTTCCCAAGGTCATTAGGTCAAGAGATAGGTACTTCTGTTTCAAGATAGCTTTCCTCCTGACCCACAACATATGGCTTCTATTACTACCAGACCATGACCACAAAGACATTTAGAATCCCTGTGAAAAATGTGATTCTATGTCTCCAGCTTAGTTGTTGTAGAGGACAGTTGAAGCTCTGATGAATGGTTCTGTGGGGGAGGGGAGAGTGGCAACAGGGATGTAATCCACGCTAACACTTTATATGATATGACTTATTCTGTAATGGAAACCCTCTCACTTCTAGTTTTGCTCTTTTATCTTACAAACCATATAATGTTCATAAGGGACACTGAAAACACTTCAGTGTATCATGTTTAAGCTCTCCAAAGATGTGAAACAGCTTTATCAAGGGTGACAGTTCTGCCATTCACTAATCTGCCTTTTAAAAAATGTTTTTTTTAATAAAGTGAGATAAAACTGAATTTATGCAATTTCATCTCCACTAATATAGCAAACACTTTTCTGTCTACGATGATTAAGAAATTTTCTAAGATTATCTTAAATATTTATTTACTTGTAGGTATTATCATTGCCTCAGAACTTTAATAATGAGGATAATAATTAGTCAGCGAATGTAAAATATTCCACAAGGTACCTTTAATCCATTCAGATTAGTCAGATTCTCAATATGAACATAAAATGTTCTGCCTTATTAGATTTCATAAATGACATCTCAGTTGTTAATATAACAAAAAGTGTAGAAATACTGTCTGGTCTTATAAAGGAATTTTCTACAATTAATTATAAATGTCTAGCATATTGTAATTTTATAGAAGCTGATTTGTAATACCTCTCTGGGTACTGAATTTAACAGATCCTGACAAAATAGATGGGCAAAAGATTATATACTCACACATAAGTATATCCACACATATACAGAAATAATTCAAGCAAATTATTTCCCTTTGTACGGGGAGGAAAAAACACTCATTCCTTTGGATTCTTCACTCATTGGACAATTAGTAAATAAATAAAATTCAGTGAGTTAGCAAAGGAAAATTAAATTTATGTATGAAGAAGTTATATGTCTATAAATTCTAAAGAAAAAAGTGACAAATCAGGTAGACACGCATTGTGGAGTATGAAAGAGGAAAATATCACATGATTATCAGGGAATAGCTACATCTTTTATTTTGAATGTAAAAGTGATAAAGGAGAGAGAGACAGAGAGAAAGAGGGAGAAAGAGTTCAATGTTCACTGATAAACCTATAGCTGGACAATAGCCCATACTACAAACTTCTAGGCTATAGAAACATTGCTTCTGGAACTGGGCAGTGGCACATTCAGTTGAATTCACACATTGCCATATGTGCAAGCCCCATTTTCAGCCCCTGACCCATCTACAATGGCCAGGGAGCTATGGTGAAGCAGTGCTGCAGGTGTCTTTCTTTCTCTCTTTCTCTCTACCTACACCACTCTCTCAATTTATCTCTCTCAACGCAGGAAATAAAAGAATCAAAAAGAAAAGAGGAGAGGAGAGGAGAGGGGGGAGGGGGGAGGGGAGGAGAGGAGAGGGGGAAGGAAGGGAGGAGAGGGGATGGAAATGGAGGGGGAGGGGAGGAGAAAGGAAGGAAGGAGAAGAGAGGAAGGAGGGGAGGGGGAAGGGGAGGGAGGAAAGGGGATGAAAAGGGAGGGGAAGGGAGGGGGAGGGGAGGAGAAAGGAAGAGAGGGGGAGAGAGGAGAGGAGAGGAAGGAGGGGAGGGGAGGTGGAAGGGAAGGGAGGAGAGGAGAGGGGAAAGGAAGAGAGGGGAAGAGGAGAGGAGAGGAAGGAGGGGAGGTGGAAGGGAAGGAAGGAGAGGAGAATGGGAGGGGAGGGGAGGGGAGAGGAGGGGAGGGGAGGGAAGGGAAGGGAAGGGAAGGGAAGGGAAGGGAAGGGAAGGGAAGGGAAGGGAAGGGAAGGGAAGGGAAGGGAAGGGAAGGGAAGGGAAGGGAGGTAGGGAGGGGAGAAGAGAGGAGAGGAGAGGAGAGGTAGAGAAGGGAAATAAGGCTGGGAGCAGTAGGTTTATTATGCAAGTGCAAAGTTCCATAGATGAGTCTGGTGACAATTAGGGGAAAAAATGGTGGAGGTGATAGCATAATTGTTATGCATAAACACTTTCATGCCTGATGCTCCAAAGCCCTTGATTCACCTCTCCACACCACCCTATATCAGAACTGAACAGTGTACAAATGGACCTACCCTATGATCCTGCAATTCGTCTCTTGGGGATATATCCTAAGGAACCCAACACATCCATCCAAAAAGATCTGTGTACACATATGTTTTTGGCAGCACAATTTGTAATAGCCAAAACCTGGAAGCAACCCAGGTGTCCAACAACAGATGAGTGGCTGAGCAAGTTGTGGTATATATACACAATGGAATACTACTCAGCTATAAAAAATGGTGTATTCACTGCTTTCAGCCAATCTTAGATGGAGCTTGAAAAATTCATATTAAGTGAAATAAGTCAGAAACAGGAGGATGAATATGGGATGATCTCACTCTCAGGCAGAAGTTGAAAAACAAGATCAGAAACAAAAACCCAAGTAGAACCTGAAATGGAATTGGCATATCGCACCAAAGTAAAAGACTCTGGGGTGGGTGGGTGGGGAGAATACATGTCCAAGAAGGATTCAGAGGACCTAGTGGGGGTTGTATTGTTATATGGAAAACTGGGGAATGTTATGCATGTACAAACTATTGTATCTACTGTTGAATGCAAAACATTAATTCCCCAATAAAGAAATTAAAAAAAAAAAAAAAGAACTGAACAGTGCTCTGGTCTTTCTGTATCTATCTCTCTGTACCTCTCTCATTTAAAAAAAAACAAATAAAATACCTTCAAATAGTAAAAGGAAAAAAATATTGAAATAAGGACAAGAATTCTTATTCTCTTGAGTCTTCACTGCTTTTAATTTGAAATGATTTATTTACATTCTTTAAGTTATGGTATATACTTTCCAAGGTCCACGGGATGTCAATTTATTCAAGTTCCCCTTATCAAAGTGACAGACTAATCTGGATATATTGACAACAGTTTATCTGACACTGGGGGGGGGGGGGAGACTGATCTCATATTTTAAGGTAAAATCCTACTAAGTAGGGAGTCAGGCGGTAGTGCAACAGGTTAAAGCACATGGCGCAAAGCGCAAGGACCAGTTTAAGGATCCTGGTTCCAGCCCCCGACTCCTCACATGCAATGTAGTCGCTTCACAGGTGGTGAAGCAGGACTGCAGGTATCTATCTTTCTCTCCTCTTCTCTGTCTTCCCCTCCTCTCTCCATTTCTCTCTGTCCTATCTAACAACAACAACATCAGTAACAACAACAATAACTTCAACAACAATAGAAAAACAAGGGCAACAAAAGGCAAAATAAATAAATTTTTAAAAATCCTACTAAGTAGAAAAGGAACTTTAGAAAGTTTATTTGTCATTAATCATCTGTATTATGTTTTATTAGGTAAATCGTGATTTACAAGATAGTCATTGTCACATGGGTACAATTTCTCATCTTTCTGTCTGTATACCAATCACACCGCCAACTTAAGTCCAGTACCATAGTGCATTGGGTCCCCAGTCCCCTCTCAGCATTCCATTTATATCCTTCCTCATGTCCAAGTCCTAGGCTTTGCTGCAACAGACCACATCTAGTCCAAGCTTCACCCTGTGCTTGCCTTTCTCTTTGTTTCTTATACCATAGTTTGGAGTTAGTACTCCCTCCCTCCTCCCCCCATTTTTCTCCTGATTATCAGACATGTTTGTTTGTTTTAAACGATTAAATAGTTTTTAGTTTCTTTTAGAGCAGAAATTCATATTTATGCTAATTTTGAAATTCCTGGGCCCTTGCATGTAAGTCTAGATAGAAACAACATTTTAGTATATGCAAAGTACTAATCAAATTAAATGTTTTGGTAGAGCATGATCTATGTAAATCCACTGATATCACGTTTCCTATGTAAAACATGGCAATTTATCATACTAAAATGTTGTTTTACTAGCTAGTATGGAAAAGTGTTCAATAATGATTATTTTAAGAAACAGGCTGGGATTATGGACTGATTTACCAACACCCATGTCCAGTGGACAAGTAGTTACAGAAGCCAGAATTCCAACCTTCTGCATCTGAAAAAAAAAATTTGGTTCAGACTCCCAGATGGAGAGGAGTGAGAGGGAAAGATGACCTGAGAGTTCTGAACTCCAATTCCATCAGGACTCAGAGAGAAGAAAAATGGAAGGACATTCAAAAGTAGTCATAGGAGTAGGTGTGACTTAGAAAGGAAGAGAAGGCAGGATCATAGGGGGGAAAAAAGGGCAAATATACGTAAATATAGACAGACAGTTTTAATAATAATAGTCAACCCATATTTACAACTTTAGCAGAACTACTGTAGCTTCCAATGGAAGGAATGGGGATAAAAAACTTTGGTAGTGGGAAAGGTACAGAACTGTACCACTGTTATAATTTTGTAAATCAATATGAAGTCACTAATACAATTTTTAAAAATAAAAAGGATTATTTTACTGAAGCTGATTAATCCATTAAAAGTGGTATCTATTATTTTAGGAACCCTTTTGTGCCTGATCCTGATAATTTTAAAGGCAGGTTTTTAAAATTTACAGTTTGTTTTAAATTCAAGATATTTATAAAGAAATGTAATTACTAGGTGAAACACCATTGCCAACTTGTTATATATTCACTCATACTCCCATTGGTATAATAGCAACAAGACTAAAACATTGAATTCTATTTGTTTTTAAGGATACATTCAGGTATGATTATCTTTTATTCATTTATTTATTTATTACTTGATAGAGACAGAGAGAATCTGAGAGGGGCAGGGGTGACAGAGAGGGAGAAAGACAGACACCTGCAGCCTGCTTCACCACTCATGAATCTTTCCCCCTGCAGGTGGGGACCAGAGACTTGAACCTAGATTCTTGCACACTATAATGTGAGTGTTTAACCAGCTGCACCACCACCTGGCCCCCAGGTATGATTATCTTCACTGGGGACTCTAAAGGACATTGAGACTTTTTTCACAGTCATGACAAGTTATTTATTCAAACTGTTTCCATTATTCTGCACCCCATAAATATTTTTTAAATTTTTATTTATAAAAAGGAAACACTAGGGAGTTGGACGGTGGTGCAGCAGGTTAAGCACACGTGGCACAAAATGCAAGGACCAGCATTAAGGATCCCAGTTTGAGCCCCCAGCTCCCCACCTGCAGGGGAGTCGCTTCACAGGTGACTATCCAACAACGATGACATCAATAACAACAATGATAAAATAAGGGCAACAAAAGGGAATAAATAAATAAATGGAAACACTAACAAAAAACATAGGGTAAGAGGGTTACACCTCCATGCAATTCCTACCACCATAACTCCTTATCCCATCCGCTCCCCTGATAGCTTCCCTATTCTTTATCCCTCTGGGAGTATGGACCCAGGGTCATTATGGGGAGCACAAGGTGGAAGGTCTTCTGGCTTCTGTAATTGCTTCCCTGCTGAACATAGGCATTGACAGGTTGATCCATACTCCCAGCCTGTCTCTCTCTTTCCCTAGTGGGGCAGGGCTCTGGGGAAGCAGGGCTCCAGGACACATTGGTGGGGTCATCTGCCCAGGGAAGTCTGGTTGGCATCATGGTAGCATCTAGAACCTGGTGGCTGAAAGAAGAGTTAACATATAAAGCCAAGCAAATTGTTGACTAATCATGAACCTGAGGGCTGGAATAGTGCAGATGAAGAGTTGGGGGTCTCTGTTTTATAGATAGCTAGTAGGTCTATTTCAGTTATATTCCAAAGGGCCCATGACTATACTATTATTATTATTTTTTGATATGCAGGTTAACCCAAGTTATTGTCTGGGGAGATGATGTCATGGCTGGTCAAAGGGCTAGAAAGCTGAATCAAGGAAGAGAGTAGCTCCCAAATAAGGGGAAGGTGTATAAATATTGTTGACTGTAAACCCCATCAATTTGATCTGATCTGGGGCCCATATTCAGCTTAGGAGCCTATGTGACTTCTGCATCCCTATAGATCCGAGCTCACATTCTATGGTCATGACTAGGAACGTTCCAACCTGCCTCAATTTCAGGACCCATCTTCCTCAGGTGTAGCATAGAGTACATTGTCCATCCTCCCTTCAGAGGATGGAACATTCTCTACCATTATTGATCCACGCTGAGGGCAAGGTCCTATGGGGGCCCACAAAGGGGACTATTTTGTTGTTCCTGATAGAGATAGCAGTAACAATGGAGAGAGGGATCTATTCACAGTCTAGGCCCATCATGTCTGGGAATCTCAGAACTCCATGACTAGGGTGCTAGATGTTGGGGTGGCCTGATAGTGACTGAAAAGTCATCCTTAAAGTATAACAGTTTCTTGCCCCTATTCAGCTTTTGCAGTTCTTACTTTGATAACGTTAGTTTTGGAGTGACTAAGGGAAGTGTGATAGGAAGTAGGTAAGGAGGGTACCTAAGTCTAAGTAGACACTATTTCATTATTATTTACTCCATAAAGAATTTTGATCCACCCTCCTAGAAAGGGAGAAATGTAAGGGGAACATGACCAGAGGGCTCTGAACTCTAATTCCATCAAGACTCCAGAGAAAGAAGAGGAAAAAAAAAATGATGGACATTTGGAAGTGGCAGTTGGTTGGTGTAGGTCTGATTTGGAGAGGAGGAATGGGAAGAACCATGGAAGAAATGGGAAAAAATATATAAATATAGCAGATAGGTATAGAAATTATAGTTGACCCAGGTCTGTGACCTTGAGAGGGCTGCTGCAGTTTACCGTGGAGGAAATGGGGTCTAGGGACTCTTGCGGTGGAAACTACAGATATACCCCTGTTCTCCTATATTTTGTAAGTCAATAATAAATAACTATTTAAAATACTTCTGTTAGACAATAAAAACATTTTAATGAAAAGCTTGTGGATTGATAACAAAAACCACATAGAATCTATTTTATGTCCTTGGAAAAGTAGGAATACAATTCTGAAAATCAAAACATATTTTCTAAATATTGTGTGTATGTAGTAAACATACCTCAGGTTAGTTTTTAGAAAAAAAAATTGCTTGCAGAGTAAAATAGCCTGATGAGCAAAAGCTAAAGTTCATCTACTTTTAATTTTCAGACTAATCCATCACACATTTTAAATTAATCACAGAATTTCCATTTCTTTTGAGCATTTTGAATAACTTCTATGAACTCTTCAAAGCACACCTGCATTCTTTATGATCCCTTTCTTTCATCAAATATATCATGATTATCTGATATTTGTTATCAATTTGTTTATGCACAGACATGTTTTTGAGAAGGAAAAAAATTCAATCCCCATACATATTTCTGACAAGATGATTTCTTCAGCTTGACATTCTGTTTCATGTTTTTTATCACCAAAAATTAAGGCAGTAACTGAGAAGATGACTCAGTGATAGCATGTGGAACTTGCACATATGAGATCCCAGGTTTGAACCCTGGTACAGACATACTTGAATGGTACTCTGGTATCTCTCAGTCTTTGTTCTTCATATGAAATATTTTTTTAAAAAATGATATAAAAATAATCAAAGCATGACTAAGCTCTATCTTATGGTGGAAGCCAGGAACACTGGGACTTCAGGCATGTATATCCCATGCTCTAATACACTGATCTATTTCCCCAGACCTTAAGAAACATGTCTTAATGAAAGTTAAGACAGAGCTCTACTAAGTTAAGATAGACCTAGTAGCTTTTTCCAAAATGGAGATCCCAAAATCCATCTGCTATATTCTTGCCTTTAGGTTCCTGACTATTAAACAATTTGTTCTGCTTTATATCTTAATGATTTTTCAGCCACCAAGTTGTAGATGCTACCAGGATGCCAACCTGACTTGCCCAGACAGAGGACCTCACTAATGTACCCTGGCCCCCCACCTCTCCAGAGCCCTGCCCCCACTACGGAAAGATAGAGACAGACTGGGAGTATAGATCAACTTGCCAACGCCTATGTCCAGCAGTGAAGCAATTACAGAAGCCAGACCTTTCACCTTCTGCACCCCATAATGTCCCTGGGTCCATGCTCCCAGAGAGATAAAGAATAGGATAGCTTTCAAGTGAGGGGATGGGATATGAAACTCTGGTGGTGGAAAATGTATGAAATTGTATCCCTCTTATCCTATGGTCTTGTCAATATTTTATTTTATAAAGAAATTAATAACAATTAAAAAAAGAAAAGATATAGCTCTAAAAGCTCAACTTACCATTAACAATCTTTTGGAATCTCTTAATCATAAGCAAATCTTCAAGTTGCTGGTAAGGAGGTTTATATAGTCAGTTCTATTTTTATAATTTTATTTAGTAGCACAGGCAACTGTGCATAGCATTTGTAGTTTTACATATGTTAATTATATTTCTTCAGCGTCACTGCCATTTTAAATCAGAGAACTCCAGTTTCATGGACAGTCCTTATATGGAGAATCTCTCACTAAGCATAATATCTCTGGGGATCTCTGGACTTGTTTTTGTCTTTGCATTCAAAGTATAACTAAGAGAACCACATCCAATATTCCTCCCTGAGTGTTCTGAGGACAGCATCTCTTAGTTATGGGTAAAAGTGGGAGTTACGGATTTTTTTTAAAAAGTGTGTTATACAGGCAGTGAAGCAGGTCTGCAGGTGTCTATATTTCTCTCCTCCTCTCTGTCTTCCCCTCCTCTCTCCATTTCTCTCTGTCCTATCCAACAACGACAACAACAATAATAACTACAACAATAAAACAGCAAGAGCAACAAAAGGGAATAAATAAATAAAAATAAAATATTTTTTAAAAAGTGTGTTATAGTCTCCTCAATCTTTTAAATAAACTATTCCCAGTCAAATGATTTGAGAAAATCTGCATGTGTTATTTCCTCTGAGATATCATGCTGCATGTAAGCAAATTGACTCTGATTTTGTGTGCTGCAGTAAAAGTACAATAGCCTATTTAATTCTTTACAACACAGCATTTTCTAAAATAGTTGAATTAGAACTCATACATTTTATGTGTCTATTGGTTTGGGGGTTTGTTTTTGTCTTATTAAACAAAGATTAGCTATTACTGTAAATAACTTAGCCATTAGGTGATATATTATGCATTTGGGATTTAAATTTATTTAGCAAAAATAGGAATAGACCATGACAAGATGATTCACTGATGGTTGCTATTGAATATTTAACATATTCTATATAAAAGTTTCCTGACTTTTTGTTTTCTGAAGAAATAATGCGTAGGAGAGGCTAACCAAAAAAACAATACTTATCCCCAAGTAATATCAAGATAATATGAGTGATGAGTCCTAAAACAGTGTCTGATATCTACTAATAAACAGACAACAAAAATAAAATGGAACTGGAATGGCCAATGACTTCTTAATTTAGAGCTTCTAAGAAAATGTCCCCTCCTGAAGCAGTGATAGCAGAAATTATTCTGTCCAATATCTGAGCTGGTAACAACTGACTTATTGATAAACTGACCCCTATAACCAAGGAATCAAGTTCATTTATCAGAGTCAGTATCATAGTGTCCATACTCCTGTCCTATTCCCTTTGTTGTTTTTATTCACCTTCATTCATACGAGAATCCGGCATGAAGCCCAGCCAGTCTATTTTGGCGTTACTCTCGATCGCACTCTGTCATTTCACAAACATCTCATAAAAACTGCAGCAAAGGTGGGCGCGAGGAATAACATCATTGCAAGACTGGCCAGCTCCTCATGGGGTGCGAGCACTTCCACACTACGATCATCATCTCTGGCATTATGCTATTCCACTGCAGAATACTGTGCCCCAGTATGGTTCCGTAGCCCCCATGTCCACTTGGTCGATTCCAAATTATATTCCTCCATGAGGATAATTTCTGGAACCATCCGTTCCACCCTGGTTCCATGGCTGCCAGTTCTTAGCAACATCGCCCCGCCAGATATTCGTCGGGATGCGGCATCATCTAAGTTCATTTCCCACGTCTACGCTCGACCGGACCTGCCAATATACGCGGATATCTTCACCCACCCTGTCTCGTCACCCAATCTGTTCCCCTACGCCTACACTGAACTTCTCTGTTCCAGTCTCTTGGAAGCAGAGTTGGCAGTCAGCTGAGGTAAAGAACAAACACCTCATCACAGACCCCTGCAAGCGTCAACCTGGCTTTGACCTAGCACGTTATGATTGGGCCCTCCTCAATCGCTATCCAACAGGCCATGGCCGGTGCGCCGCTATGTTCCATCGCTGGGGAACCAGAGACGACCTGAACTGCCCCTGCAGCTACAGACAGACTATGACCCACATAGTCAACGACTGCCACCTCTCCAGAGTCAAAGGAGGTCTCGAAACTTTACATCAGGCTCAACCTGACGCTGTTGACTGGCTACGGAAGAATGGCAAACGCTAGAAGAAGAAGAAACCTTCATTCAAACTTTATTGGATCTTCTTGCCTAGTGGGACAAGAACTAAAAGTACTAATTGTAAAATTCATTTACCCAAGGGCTGAGATCAATAAAGCTTCCATAACCAATTTTTCTCTTAAAAAGATACTTTAGGGGGCTGGGTGGTGGCATACCTAGTTGAGTGTGCAAGGACTTGATTTAAACCCTGGTCCCCACCTGAAGGCGGAGAGGGCGTCAGCCTGTCTATCTATTTACCTTCTTCACATTCTATCTTCTCCATCCCTCTTGGATTTTCTGTCTCTAGTCAAGATAAAATAAATAAATAATTTTAAAATAAAATATATTTTTAAAAAGATAATTTAACTGGACTTAGACCTTTAAATAATCTCTGGTCAACACAAGATTTTAGACTGAACATAAAGTTACATTTCACATTTTCTTTTTCATTCAGAGTCAGAATTCTGAATGAAAAAGTAAGGGAGGCTAGATGATCCAGGAAGAAGCATCCATTTCCACTACCATATCACTGCAAATCCAGAACTTGTCAATTTGACAGCCAATCACTTTCTTTTTTTTAAATTTTTTTTTTTATTTAAGAAAGGATTAATTAACAAAACCATAGGGTAGGAGGGGTACAACTCCACACAATTCCCACCACCCAATCTCCATATCCCACCCCCTCCCCTGATAGCTTTCCCATTCTCTATCCCTCTGGGAGCATGGACCCAGGGTCATTGAGGGTTGCAGAAGGTAGAAGGTCTGGCTTCTGTAATTGCTTCCCCGCTGAACATGGGCCAGTTGACTGGTCAGTCCATACTCCCAGTCTGCCTCTCTCTTTCCCTAGTAGGGTGTGTCTCTGGGGAAGCTGAGCTCCAGGACACATTGGTGGGGTCTTCAATCCAGGGAAGCCTGGCCAGCATCCTGATGGCATCTGGAACCCAAGTAATGAAGCTGAAGGGTTGTCATTCTACACATGAAGTCTCTGTACACAGTTTGAGGTGAAGCATGTTGAGGTGGCAATCATTGCGTTGGTTAGGTTGTGATCGGCTGATGCAATATTATTTGATATGGATTGGGAGAGGCATATGGGAAAGTGGGCCCTATCCAAGGGTTCCAGGACTGGGGGAAGTAGGGGCTCTATAGTGGAGATGTGAGGTTCCTCCTGTCTTAGGGTTCCAAAAGACAATTGATAGTTAATTTTATCATCACATTATTTGGTAATTGGGTTAACTTTGAAAAGTCTTTTTGTTATGGTTTGCTGTACAAACCATAACAAAAAGTATCTTGTATATAGCTGTGCTATTGGTTGCTTCTAATCTACTTGGTCTAGGCTTTTGAGAGAGCCCGTGTATCAAATCCACATCCTATATATTAAAAAGATTCAGTTTGTGTTTTGAAAAACTTTGAGACATACAATTGATTTTCCCCATCTCATATTAATTAACTAGTGATTTATATGTCTACATTTTGCTAGGAGTGTACATAAACACCATTCCCACCACCAAAAGACTGTGACCCATCCCTCCCAGCCACTCCCACCCCCCACTGGCCAAGGAAGCTGCATGTCTACCCCTCACCACAGGGTTTTTACTTTGGTGCCCTACTTACAATTTAGTCAGGTCCTGCTTTTAGTTTCCCTTTCAGATCATCTTACTCAACTTCTGTTGATGAGTGGGATCATCCCATACTCATCTCAATCACTTTCTT
Source organism: Erinaceus europaeus (assembly GCF_950295315.1). NCBI lineage: Eukaryota > Metazoa > Chordata > Mammalia > Eulipotyphla > Erinaceidae > Erinaceus > Erinaceus europaeus. Next base: position 59,732,687 of record NC_080162.1, read on the forward strand.
AAAGGGGAAGAACTGAAAAAAATCAGCTGGATCCAAGGTGGGGATGGAAACATTCCCTATTTGACCCTGAATCTTATTACAAATGAGTTCAGGAAAGAGGAGGATTCTAAATTAAGGATAAAAAAAAAAAAAGAAAAAAGCCACCTTTTCTGGGAAATGTCATCTCCAACTTCCTAATGAATAATAATTAAGTTACCTTTCTCAAGAAAATCCCACTTATTACACACAGAACCTATGAAATCCACACACACCCCACATACACAGGGATCATGAAAATTCACCATAAAAATTCACCCACATTCCCTCTGAGTGTGTCTCCTCTACTGTACCCTTCTCAAAATTTTTTTTGCTCCCCTTAAAAATAAATCTGACCAGCACATTCCACTTCCAAATCTACCTGAGCTTCCTTTGAATGTATATTTCCACGTTTATTCCCCTAAAATTTTAAAGTGTCACTTACTGATATTTTTGTTCCTGAATTCTTTCTGGACTCTGTCAAGAACCTGCCCTCTGGTTAGAGATATACTTTTTCTCACCTCCCCAGATACCATTCTTCATCATCTCTATGATTAGTCAACCCGAACCCTTGTCTGGCAATACAAATACATCTGTTCATGTCCTGATTCCTCCATCTTCTAGGTAGAGTGGTATAGAGTAATAACAGTATTATTCCTTTCATTTTCAAGCTGCAAGTAATAAAAAGTGGTAGTGAGAGAACTAGCAATAAATAAACTGATGTAGTTTAGAAGAAAACATAATTATTTTAGAAAATGTTTGCAAAATGAATTTAACCTTTTTTTTTTCATGGTAAGGGGAAAGGTGACTTTAACAAAGCAATCTTTAGTTCTCTATTATTCATTCACTCAAATATTTATTTTTAGACAATATTAGGTGTATTCAGGGTTGTATGGCCATAGACTCAAATATATATTTCCTCACAGACACTCAACTACTCTAATTTAAAACTAATTTACAGAAAGGAATTAGTGACTTAATTTTAATTAGTTAAAATTAAGTTTTAATGATGGCACATTCCATCTATAGCATAGTAGACTGAAATATTTTCAATCAATGCTTCTGATCAGTAAAGAGTAGATATTTTATAGCTTAAAAGATTTTACAAAAATAAATCTCCAGGGCCCAGGTGTTGGGTGGTGCACCTGGTTAAGTGCACACATTACAAAGCATAAGGACCTGGGCTCAAGCCCCAATCCCCACTTATAGAAGAGACACTTCACAAGCATTTGTCTCAAGTGCTGCATTTGTCTCTCTGTCTCCTCTCTCTAGCCCCCTTTCCCCTAAATTTCTCTCTGTCCTATCAAAGAAAATAAATAAAATTTAAAAATAAATAAATAAATAAATCTCCAAATACGTATTGAAGTATTTTTAAAAATATGTGTAATGAAGTTTCACAGACTGTGGTCTCCAACAGACACTTCATTGGTCACTTCAGGTACCTCCCGCTTTAGTTAATTTTTATTTTTATGTTTTAATATTTTGTCAAGAAGTGTTATCACTGGAACTATGTGTCTACACCATGACAACTCCACTGCTACTGGCATACTGACAGTCTTTTAATTTTTTTTTTTCTTTTTTAACCAGAGCACTGTTCAGCTCTGGCTTATGGTGGTGCGGGGGATTGAACCTGGGACTTTGGAGCCTCAGGCATGAGAGTCTCTTTGCATAACCATTATGCTATCTACCCTCCGCTAATTTTTTGTTTTGTTTTGTTTTTATGAAGAGGCACAGAGAAGTAAAGAGGGAGGGAGAGAGAAAGAAAGAAAGCTATCTGCATCCTGTACTGCCAATCATGAAACTTTATCCCTGGGGGGAGGGGACTGGCAGCTTGAATGCGGGTCCTTGCACATGATAACAACTGTATGTTTTATCAAGTGTGACACCACCAAATCCCCAACTCTAGTTAATTTGGGGGGCAGAGGGGGACATAGTGATTAGATACTTGATTTTTACCTTCCAGAATCATCCTCCCATTATCATGTCAAGCATCTTTTCACATGACTGAACCAATTCATAACACAGGAAGATTTGCCTTCCCTGTGGCTCTGAAAATTCTACTATCTAAAGTTGGTCATAGCAAATATTTTCTTTCACCCTATTTTCACTTCTAGTATTTTATCTAAGGTTTGATTCTTCCAGTTAACCACACTGGTGGAAAGGGTAAAGGTCACAAATCGGCATTTCTTCTCAAAACATCTCCATTTAAATGCAAATTTTGGCCTTTATTCCTAACCTTTAAACAAACCATTTCATGGAAATGCAAAAAGTAAATTCTGTATCTTAATATCTATAGTCTAGTATTCTGAAGGGCTATTTATCTTCATTTATGTTGTATAAACCCTACACTTTAAGAGTTTGATGACTTCCTTTAGGGATAAGCAGTAGTTATTTTTATTTAAATATACATAAACAAATGTAAATGCAACTGTAAGAAAACAGAGCTGTATCATGTCATCAATTTGAGTCAGTGCAGGTTGTCACTTTTTTGGCCTTATTACTAATACTTAGCTTATGCCCTTTTACCAGCTAAGGCATTCATTAGTGACTAATATCTTGAAATAGTCCTTATTATTATTGAATCAAATTTAAAAACACTATACAAAAATAAAAATGGAAAATCTATTAACATTTTCTACTTGTATCTCAATATGCAATTGTTGATAACAAAGTAAAATACTACTAATAATGAGTTGAGAGTTTTATCTTAGTGACTAACTTAAAATAGAAATGATTAAAGCCTTAAAAGAATAAAAAATATATTTAGAAAGTATTCAAAGTTACAAAGCATTAAATTAAGTTAGAACATCAGGATTGGGAGTTTGGGAGTCGGGCGGTGGCGCAGTGGGTTATGCGCACATGGCGCAAAGCACAAGGACCAGCGTAAGGATCCTGGTTCGAGCCCCTGGCTCCCCACCTGCAGGGGAGTCTCTTCACAAGAGGTGAAGCAGGTCTGCAGGTGTCTGTCTTTCTCTCCCCCTCTGACTTCCCCTCCTCTCTCCATTTTCTCTGTCCTATCCAACAACAATGACATCAATAACTACAACAATGTTAAACAAAAAGGGCAAGAAAAGGGAAAATAAATATTTTAAAAAATTAAAAAAGAAAAGAACATCAGGATTATACCCAGAATTAATTTTTATGATGTGAACTTTGAAACAGAATCATAAAAACAATCTTGGGGCCAGGTGATGGCGCACCTGGCTGATCGCACATGTTACAGTGCACAAGGACACAGGTTCAAGCTCCCAGTCGCCACCTGCAGGACAAAGCCTGTGTGAGAGGTGAAGCAGTGTTGCAGGTGTCTTTCTCTATCTCTCCCCCTACCACCCCATTCCCTCTTGATTTATGGCTGTCTCTATCCAATAAATAAATAAAGATAATAAAAATTAAAAAACAGACTTAACTTGATACTTTTTAATTGTTATTCATAGATTACATTGGATACAGTGTGTGTGTGTGTGTGTGTGTGTGTGTGTGTCCTCTTCAGTCTGTTTATCCTTTCCTCACAGCTGTGGGGGATAGCTTCCTCACACCAATGCAGTGTTTTCTCTCAACTTTTATTCCTGAAGATTTTTCTCAAACCCCTGTAATTCTAGCTCCCATTCTGCAGAGGGTACAGTTTTGGGGTGAATACTTCCCTCCCAACATATCCCCACAAAAGGGACATGGTAGTTAGATACTAACGTCTCTGACCCTCTCAAGAAGTGCTGCCCATTCATTAGCCAGTCATATTCATTTAAATCATTTAAACTTAAATAAAAGATCAATTCCTCAACCACACTAGCCATATCCCAATTGATCAATAGCTATCTGAAGTTCTTACAGGAGACAGTGTGGACAATTGTATTTCCACCATCAAAAAATTATTGGGCAGTGCTGTTTAGAGGGGCCCCTTTTTTAAATTTTTAAAAATATTTATTTTATTTATTTATTCCCTTTTGTTGCCCTTGTTGTTTTATTGTTGTAGTTATTATTGTTGTTGTCGTTGTTGGATAGGACAGAGAGAAATGCAGAGAGGAGGGGAAGACAGAGAGGAGGAGAGAAAGATAGACACCTGCAGACCTGCTTCAACACCTGTGAAGCGACTCCCCTGCAGGTGGGGAGCAGGGGTTCGAACCGGGATCCTTATGCTGGTCCCTGTGCTTTGCGCCACCTGCACTTAACCCGCTGCGCTACAGCCCGACTCCCAGAGGGGCCCCTTATAGGCAATGTGTTCTGCATTATTCTCTAGAGATTCACTAGCAGGACTAAGCCTCAGTTGTCCACAGTACTATCCAGTTTGAGAATGTAATTTCTACTGGGTTTTTATTCAATAACAACTCACTCCCATCTCGACACTTCCACTTCCTGTGATGAAAACCAAATAATTTTCTTATCAATTCCTTGTCTCAGACTGATTTGTGAAGGACCCAAACAGATCAAAATGGCATTTCAGTATTCTTTTTTCTTAATTTAAAAGTAGTCTGGATAAATACTAAGACCAACTGAGATGGGATATTGAATTAAAATAATTATATTTAAATATAAACATAGTAATTATGCATCCTAAATGTTAGAATTATGTAAGTAAGTAGAATATCATACATCAGAAAGAACAGTACTACAAATATTGGAAAGGTTGCGGGATAAAGAAATTCTTTTACACTGTCGGTGACAATGTAAATTGGTCCTTATGGAAAGAAGCCTGGAGAACTTTCAGAAGGCTAGAAATGGTCCTTCCTGGGGATATATCCTAAGGAATCAAATACATTCATGCAAAGAGATGTGTGTATACTTATGTATATAGCAGCATAATCTGTACTAGCCCAGACTTGGAAACAACGTAGATAAGTGGCAAAGAAAGTTGTGGAATGGATTACATTGTTATTAAGAATAATGAATCCGGGAGTCGGGCAGTGGCGCAGCGGGTTAAGCATACATGGCGCAAAGCGCAAGGACCAGCATTAGGATCCCAGTTGGAGCACCTGGCTCCCCACCTGCAGGGGAGTCGCTTCACAAGTGGTGAAGCAGGTCTGCAGGTGTCTTTCTCTCCCCCTCTGCCTTCCCCTTCTCTCCATTTCTCTCTATTCTGTATAACAACAACGACATCAATAACAACAATAGTATTAACTAAAAAGAAAAAAGAAAAAAGGAAACAAGGGCAACAAAAGTGAAAATAAATAAATTTTTAAAAACAGTGGTCTGGGAGGTGGCACAGTGATAAGGCTTTGGACTCTCAAGCATGAGGTCCTGAGTTTGATCCCCAGCAGCATATGTGCCAGAGTGATGTCTGGTTCTTTCTCTCTCCACCTATCTTTCTCATTAATATATAAATAAAATCTTAAAAAAAAGAATAATGAATTCACATTCTTCACTACATCCTGGATAGAGCTTGAATAAATTATATTATGTGAAATAAACCAGAAAAAGGAGAATGGATATGGAATAATTTCACACATGGACAAAAGTTAAGAAATAAGAATAAGGGGAGTCGGGCTGTAGCGCAGCGGGTTAAGCGCAGGTGGCGCAAAGCACAAGGACCGGCATAAGGATCCTGGTTCGAACCCCGGCTCCCCACCTGCAGGGGAGTCGCTTCACAGGCGGTGAAGCAGGTCTGCAGGTGTCTATCTTTCTCTCCCCCTCTCTGTCTTCCCCTCCTCTCTCCATTTCTCTCTGTCCTATCCAACAATGACGACAACAACAGTAATAACTACAACAATAAAACAACAAGGGCAACAAAAGGGAATAAATAAATAAAATAAAATATTTTAAAAAAAGAAATAAGAATAAAAAGGGAAAACACAATGTAAAACTTGGATGGGGTTTGGTGGATTGCTCCAAAGTAAAGGACACTGTGGGGGCAGGTGGTTTTGGTCCTGGTGCATGATGGTAGAGGAACACCTAGGCTAGGGGTAAGAGTCTTTTGCAGAAAACTGAAATTTCACATATGTACCAACAACTGTATTTACTATAAACCATTAATCCTACCAGAAAAAAAAACTGAGATTGCATTTCACACCTCTGAGAATGTCATCAATTAGAAAGATGGGATAAAAAAAGTATTGGCGATGATGGGGGTAAAAAGAACGTTGTTGTCATGTAAGTGTGAATGTAAATTGATCCAACCCCTGTGGAAAAATAGTATGGAGAATTCTCATAACACTAGGCCTATCCTCAGAATTTTTTTCCTCTTGAGCATTTATTCAAAGAACACAAAAGCTTCTACTCAAAAATATATAAGGACACCTATATTCACAGCAGCACTGTTCATAATAGCCCTAACTTAGAAGCAACCCAGATGCCCAATAATAGATGAGTGTTTAAGAAATTTATGGTATTTACACACAATGGAATGCTACTCAGCTGTTAAAAGCAAAAATCTATTTCCTTTGCCTTATCTTGGATGGAACTTGGAAGGAATCATATTCACTGAGTTAACCCAAAAAGAGAAGAATATCAGATGACCTTAGAGGTGGAACTTAAACAAATACAGAAAGAGGGGAAATAAAATTTGGAATGAGTTTGATGTATTACACCAAAGGAAAGAACCCTGAGGAAGGGAGGTAATGGTGAAAGTGCGGTAGGAATGTAACGTTTGATGTTTTTAGTGTGTATAAAGTCATATATATTATATTCTACTGACACACACCCCTATCAAGTATTAGAAGAAATAATTTCTTTAGGGAGGCCTTTCTTGAATCCCTACAACAGATCAAATTCAAATTACCATAACCCTTTCTTTCCTTGTGTACTGTAACATGTTCACTCAACCAGGTTCACCACTTGGTAAGCAAAAAAAAAAAAAAAGAAACCAAAAAACTGTGTTTTATATCACTATTGTATTTGGGGCCTAGCACAGTGCCTAATACATATTAAACACTTAAATTGTTCAAATTATGAGATGAATGACCTTGCTCTTCTTAATTGTGAAAGTAAAATGAGAATCATGCAACTTCCTACATAGGTAAGAATACCTAATGGCTATTCAGATATTGTCTGAATACTCAATGTCCATAACATTTTACCTTATTTAATACTTTCTATCTATATAGACAGGGTTATGGAAAAATTGCTCAGTTATAACAGTTCAAACTCAATTCAAGTTCCAATAGCAGGTAATTACATAAGTATGTCCTTTAAAAGCACTGGGACAAAGTTATTGGGTAGTCAGGAAAGTTGTGATGCAATTTTGCATAAAAAGAAAATCATAGAAAAATACCCATGACTTTCCAGATGATCAAACAGTTGAACAGACTAGGAGAGACCAGTATACATAAGCTACACAGAAAAATACACACACACACAATATTAATTCTGTGTATCAGCTATTAACAGATTTACTTTGTTACAAGACTGTCATCCTTACCTTTTAATTATGCTTTCTTCTTCATAGTATGTATATAAGGTATTGGGACAAATTATTTTGTAAGATTTTAATATAAAATAAATGAATTCATGTAATTCACTAGCAAATGGGGAAACAACCCCATTAACGATGTCAGAGGGACTGAGGAGAAAGCATAAGGGTTTTGGAAAAGACTTACATACCTGTAATTCTGAGGTCCCAGGTTCAATCACAGTACCACCAAAAGCCAGTGCTAAGCAGTACTCTGGTCTCTTTTTCTGTGTGTATCTTTCTCTCTGTATTTCTTGCATAAAAATTAAAGGGGCAGAGCCAAGATGGCGACTCAGAGACAATGCATGGCCTGAGCTCTCCAAGGAGGCTGCTTCAAAAAGTTCAAGGATGTGAGGGTGATCTGGCTGTGACATCTGTCACCCCATTGATTGCCAGGGTTGATTCAGCTGATCTGGCTGGCTAGGCAGGTGTCCCCTTCCTCCCTCGCCGCTCCATGTGCCTCCTTCCTGAAGCTGTGCTAGGTCAAAGAGGACAGCCTTCTTCGGTGGAGGGTATATGAGTAGCTGTGCTCCCCTGCTAGAACCTCCAAACAAGCTCTCAAAACTGGGAAGTTCAGGTCAGGCCACCAGGTTACAGATGCTACCATGATGCCAACTGGACTTCCGTGGACAGATGACCCCACCAATATGTCCTGGAGCCCTGCTTCCCCAGAGCCCCATGCCACTAGGGAAAGAGAGAGACAGGCTGGGAGTATGGATCGACCTGTTAATGCTCACATTCAGCGGGGAAGCAATTACAGAAGCCAGACCTTCCACTATCTGCACCCCATAATGACCCTGGGTCCGTACTCCCACGGGGTTAAAGAATAGGAAAGCTATCAAGGGAGGGGATGGGATACGGAACTCTTGTGGTGGGAATTGTACCCCTCTTATCCTATTGTCTTGTCAGTGTTTCCATTTTATAAGTAAATACATTAATAAAGAAAAAATTAAATAAAATATTTTTAAATGTACAGAGGACCTGAGTAAGCATTTTTCTGTTTTTTTAAATTTTTATTACCTTTATTTATTTATTGGACAGAGACAGCCAGAAATCAAGAGGGAAGGGAGGAAACAGAGATGAAGAGAGACACAGACACTTGAAGGCCTGCTTCACTACGCATGAAGTTCACCTCCTGCAAGTGGAGAGCAGGGGCTTGAATCTGGGTCTTGTGCACTGTAACATGTACATTCAGTCTGGTACATCACCACCTGGCCCCTAAGCAGGCATTTTTGCAAAGATATAAAAGTAAATAAGTGGTATGGAAAGATGTTCCACACTGCAAGTCATCAGTGTATTGCAAATCAAAATCGTGAAGAGTGAAGGAACATCTAGCAGAGCATATATGTTCCCACATGCAAGAACTCAGACTTCAGCCCTCAGACCTCACTCTCAAGGGGAGACTTCACAAGTGGTAGAGTAGTGCTGTAGGTGTGTCTCCATCTCTTTCTCTTGATCTCTCTTTCTATCAAAATTATATATATATATATATATATATATATATATATATATATATATATATATATGGATTTCACTTTTTAAAATGTTAGGAGGGACATTATTACTTTTGAAGAAAATAAATAACTAATGATAATGAGTATATGAAGAAAAGAAAAACCCTATGTACTACTACTAGTGGGAATTGGTGCAACTTCTATGGAATTCACTATGACAGTTACTCAGAAATCAACAATGTTGCTACTATATGACAATACATTACATCTGTTACTTAATCTAACAGAATACCACTAACTTGAAAATATATATATATATTTAAGTACCCCTAAGTGTACTGTGGCAATAGTTAGAACAGTGAATATGTGAAAAAATAAAGCCTAAGACCCAACCAATGAATAGAAAATATGTAATATATAAAACTTTAGTTTATAAATATTACTCAACCATAACAAAGAATGCAATCATGCCAATTATGATCATTATATTTGCAACAGCATGGAAGTATGTGAGGGCACCACATTAAATGAAATAAGTCAGAGAAAGACAAAAGCTACATGACCTCACTTATATGTGAAATCTTGAAAACAAACAAACAAAATACATATGTATAGATACGTATGTATAGATCAGATTGGTGGATGCTAGAGATAGAGTGGGGCCTGGAGGGGGTCACAAAGGGTGTTAATTAGATCAAAGGGTAAACTTTCAGTTATATAATAAACAATTCATTTGGTATATAGTTCATGATAACCAGTTAATAATGCATATTTTAAAGATGGTAAAAGAGTAGATCTTAAAAGCTCTCATATCACATTGTTAACTAGACTTAGTATAGTCACCATTTTGCAGTGCAAAAAAAAAAAAAACACCATAGTTTTCACAAGTCTTACAGTTTACTTGCTTCTGTATTGTTTGATTTTTTTTTTTTGCAGGTTCATGTTAATCAAATTTCTAGATGCCACATATGAGCGAAACCATCTGATAGTTGTTTTATTCATCTATTTACTTATTTTTCTAAGCATAATCATCTTCAGTTCTGTCCATTTTGTCCCAAAGGACACAACATCATCTTTTTGATTGCAGAGTAGTATTCCATGGAATGTAAACTGGTACAGCCCCCTTGGAAGACTGCATGGAGAGTCCTTAAACAAATAAAATGGAAACAGCCTATGTTCTTAAACAAATAAAATGGAAACAGCCTATGTTAGAACAGCCTATGTTCTAATTTGAAAGGACATATGCACTCCTATGTTCATAATATTCATAACTGCATTATTCACAATTGCCAAAGGGTGGAAGTAGCCTAAATGCCTATCATTAGATGACTGACTAAAGAAGTTATGGGATATGTACCCCATGGAATACTACTCTTTCACTTTTAATAATTTTTAATTTTATTTCTTTTTTATAGAGTCATAATTAACATACGCCATTATATTTGTGGCAAAGCACTACAACAAGGAGTGTGTTCCAGCATTTGTTGTTTTTGGTGTTGTTTGTAGAAGAATTTGCACACATAAAACTGAAATAAAGATCAGTTACATTATTTGAGAAATATAATCTCTAAAGTCTATAAAAGTGAAAAACCTAGGTCAAAAGAAAACTTGTTCATTTTCTGCAACTGTGGTTATTGGCTGTGATTTGGTTTTATGATACTGAGTAAGTAACTGAAGTAGCAGCATGTCCCGGAGAGGAGATAGTATTTTCCCAGAAGTTATTATGAGATAAATCTAGATACTAGAACATATTTTTAATTCATTACTTTCATCATTTCTGCTATTTAGTTGTTTTTGGAGGAATGGGGTTGGAGACAAAAAAAATAATAATATGCTATAACCTAACTGTTGGAACTCCCTACTTAATGCAGTTGCAGTGGAAGGAGACTAACAACTGTGTAGATTGACAAGCAAATCCCAAGGATATCAATAAAGAGGTCAATAAGTCATTTGATGCCAACTTAATATTTTAATGTAGTTGAGTATTTATTCCCTGAGGGTCCAGAGGCTGCCTTGAAGTGGTTCCGTAACAGCAAATGTCACAGCTTTCCAAGGACGTGAAGATGCTAATGTAGCATTCTTCATAAAATAAAACCAGGCTGTTGCTCCCTCTGACATCTTAACAAAGCCCTGATGGATGTGCACTCTACGTGCTGAATTGATTTTTGTTCAGTCCAAGCTCTCATATGATTTTACCCTAATGTGTCTAAATAAGCAGTCATGACTCTTTAATTTACTCATTTTAACACCAGCAGCTTCCAGGACTCCATTAACATGATGCCACATTTAGGTTGTCTGCTGAATTGGCTAACCTCAAATATATGAAAACTGTATTCTTAAAGTTGATAACACTGCCAGGAAAACAGTTTTTAAGACCAATAAGAACTCATGTATCAGCATTTCAAGAGTAATATCCATAAATACTTAAATTGAGGGCACAGTGAATTAATGAGTACACTAGGTTTATTAAGAGGGCTGACAGATACATGATATAAATGCAACTCAAAGGCTTTCTAGAAGTAGCTTAATGTTTTGCCACCAAAAGAAGCCACTAGATATTCACTGAAAGAAATCCAACAAAACAGAATACAATTCAAGATATACAGATTCTGCCAAAAGCAAAATAGACTATTAAGAGTCTAGTGTAATTTGGGAAATAGTAAATTCTGTGAGAAAAGGAAATAAAAAGAAAGTGAGGAAAAGAATTACTTCAAGTTATGTAAACATTTTAAAATAATTTGAAAATACACACCAAAATAAAAGATTATTTTAACCAAAGAAAACTCAACGTGTTTCCTGTTAAGAATTTGTGCATAATATACAATGATGATGCCAACCCTTGGGGATATAGTAATACAAGTCTCTTCTTGATAGCATAAAAAAAAAATCCATTTCCTTAAAAGTCAATGAGGGGTATTGTAGGTTCAGGCTTGTGCTTCATTTCATTTCATTGCATTGAAACTTTCTTTTTTTAGCTGTGTGATGTTTATTTCTGAGTATCTAGTGGTTGTATTTTTATCACTCAGGGAATTGAGCTATTGTAGGGTGATACAGTCAATGAATTTCTCCTTCCACCAAGCTTAGTGTTTTACTAGTTTTAAAAGCAGCCATTATTTGTATTGTTTCCAGCAAAAACAAACACATACTTTAGTTGAGTTCCACATCTGTACTGATAATGATGCCACCAGCTCTTCAGTATAGCACAAACTATAACATTATAAAAGCCTGCCTCCTTATTGAAACTTAGCTTCTGGTTTGTAAAAACAAGTCTAAGGTCCAATTAGCAATTCAGAAGAAAATGGAAGGGCAGCTTTTGTGTATAGGCATCCTTGCTTGAAAACCTATAATCTATAATGATCCTGTTTAATAGGATGGATGCTTTCTTTTCAGAAAAGCCCAAATAACAGGTCACTAATGAGCTAGAATTTAAAATGGGGAGACCATGAATGGAACAGGTTATTGTGAAAATTGGCTCATATTAAGAGATTTAAAAGAGTTGGCTGGTTCTGTTTGGTCTGACAGATCTAGCTAATTAATCAAATGCTTTGATAAGTAACTAAGTTCCTTCATTTTAAAGGGAGCATTGATCTGCCAAACAGTGAAGGAAAAGAACAATCTTGATGCTTAAAATATAAACAATGGAATTTCACAGCTATATGCATGACCCAGACTTATTTTGACTAAACTGTTCTATTAGAAGCTGTGATATCTGGAACACAACAACTAGAATATATTAGAAGTAACCATATTTTTAATGTGTCTGTTAGAAGACTTTCTGCCAAGAAGAATGTAAGAATGTAGTACAAAAAAGGTAAGAGAGTATGTGGACAAGAGTGAACTTCTCAAAGCTCAAAAAAGCAGGTCTCTGGTCAACCCCTAAGGTCACCATTTTCCCTTTGCATCTCTCACTGTTAGACATCTCTGTGAAGAGAGAGCTATCGGCTGTTTAAAATATCTAGGAGTCTCTCTGTTGTCCTCAATTAAAAAACTTAAAAAAAACCTATAGAGATAGTCCAAGCTAACAGGTGACAAAGCATTTTGTTTTGCTTGGAAGAGGAAAGAACAAAAAAACAAAACATGGCACACACAGCTTCAGTAGTTACAAGGAGCCACATGATTAAGAAGGCACTTGAATAGTTTTGCTGCCACATGCTTGATCCAAGCTTGAACACTGTTCCTACCATATTGAAGAAAGCTTTGATGCTGTGGTCTCTTTCTTTTACTCTTTCTCTACCAGAAAAAAAAAAAAAAAAAGACATCTGAGGTCTATGGAGACTGGAAAGACTTTGGAGGAATTTAGATCTGGGTTGAAATATGGGGCCCTACTACTACTTAGTACAGGTCATTTAAAACATTTCCAAGCTCACTTTTACTATCTGAAATTTGAGACAAATGGTACTTTCTTTGCACAGCAATTGTAGGATTAAAGAAAGCAACTCAGGAGTGACTCAATGAATAATGACTTTATTTCAGTCTAAGAATTTACTGGAGTCGTTACTTTGGTGACCTCCAAAGAACTCCATCTCTCCTATTTATATACTCAGTGTAGTTTCTATTTGGACTTTGACCTTTGGCACAGGACTAGTTTTGACCAATGGAGTATAAACAGAACTTGATAAGTGCTTGCACATTGGGATTTGTCCTCCAGTGCTCACTCCTAAAATGAATCGGTAGCACAGCGGGTTAAACACACGTGGCCCGAAGTGCAAGGATTGGCGTAAGGATCCCAATTCAAGCCCCTGGCTCCCCACCTGCAGGGGAGTTGCTTCACAAGCAGTGAAGCAGGTCTGCAGGTGTCTTCCTCTCCTCCTCTCTGTCTTCCCCTCCTCTCTCGATTTCTCTCTGTCCTATCCAACGACAGCAACAACAACAATAATAATAACCACAACAATGATAAAACAACAAGGGCAACAAAAGGGGAAAAAATGGTCTCCAGAAGCAGTGGATTCTTGGTGCAGGCTCCGTGCCCTGGCAATAACACTGGAGGCAAAAAAAGAATCTGCTTTTGAAGTCACCTGCTATTCATGTAAGGAACCCAACTCAACCAAATAAAGAGGTCACATGAGGAAACTTGAATCTTCTGACAGAGCACTGTCCTACCAGTCTTAGACTGTGGAAGGAGATCCTACACCCCTCCTAGATGAAGCAAAAAGAAGTCATTTCCACCAAACACTGTTTAAATTAGAAAACTGTAAAGAAATTGTTGTTTAAAGCCACTGACTTTTTTTTTGAGGAGGGGTACAGTCTGTTAGTAATAAACAGAATAGTTATTCCTTTTCATTAATTGGTACTGGTTAGTGACTTTAAAGAATGCTTCATAGTGCTTGAGCTAACAGTGTTCAATACTTGTGTGACCAAGCAAATATTTTCTGAAATCTTTAAAATTTTATAGTCATTAATCAATTCTGGTTTATTTTTCTTGAAAATTAACTAACACTGGATAAAATATATAAGTATTTTATATTGCCATTACCTGCATGGCAAATTCACCACTTCTGGAGGCCACACATTTCTTTTTTCTTTTTGAGAGACAGAAATTGAGAGGGAAGAGAGAAACAAGAGTGGAGAGAAAGAGAGAAAGTTATACCACCATTCCACCAATTGTAAAGTTCCCTGTTTGCAGGAGGGGACCAGAAATGAGAACACATGGGCTCTTAACTTTGTTGCATACTGGTATCACCTAGGAGCTTTAAAATATCCATATGCTCAAACTCCATCCAAGACTAATTAAATTAGGATTGAGGGAGAGATGGGACTCAAACTGTTGTTGAGAATTTTCTATATGATCCCCAGGTGATTCCAATCACTCTAACTGACCAAATGGTCCCTTAGCTATGAGCACTCAGAAAGTCATTAAAGAACAAGAAAAGGGGGGTGGTGGTCGGGTGGTAGCGCAGCGGGGCACAAGGGCAGGCAAAAGGTCCCAGTTTGAGCCCCTGGCTCCTCCACCTGCAGGGGAGTCGCTTCACAAGAGGTGAAGCAGGTCTGCAGGTGTCAATCTCTCTCCCTCTCTGCCTTCCCCTCCTCTCTCGATTTCTCTCTGTCCTATCCAACAATAACAACAACAATAATAACCACAACAACGATAAAACAACAAGGGTAACAAAAAAAGGAGGGGGGCTATCCTCTAGCAGCAGTGGATCTGTGGTGCAGGCCCCAAGCCCCAGCAATAACCTTGGAAGAAAAAAAAATACAAGAAAAAGGAAACGTGATTTCTGCTAGAGAAATTGTGTGATTGTAGGTATATTTAATTCCTGACTGCCAGATTAAGATATTAACCCAATTATTCTTATTTTATTACACTGGAAAAAATGAAGCCATCATTTTGTTTTAATTTGTTTGACTGCTAAAAGAATAATGTACCCCAGTGTCAATATGCCAAACCTAATCTATTTCAGATGAAAGCCATCTATTTATAAGTTTAGCAAGACTGGAAAACTGCCAATCCACATTTTCCAACAAATCTGGGAGGCTTAGCAGGTAGTAAGCTGAGTTGGCATGTAATGCTCTGTGTTAATGAAAATGCAGAACTCTGGTTTTCTAACTACTCATGATTGGAGAATCAGAGTTTATAGTTCCAGAGGCTTTTCAAGCACTTTTTATCATCTGGGTATACTGAAAAACTGACACCTAAGTACCCAGGCATCATGTGATTATTGTGCAAAAGCTATACAGAGAAGCACAGCAGCTTATCCAAATGGAGAACAAAAACACAGCAATGCATAATGAATGGCTAAGTAAAATCTCTATGAACCAATTCCATAGGCATAATACCCTAAGTCCTTAAAAAAAAATAGAAATGTAAAACAATTGGAATTCTTTTCTACAGAACAGCCAATAACTAAGTGGCTAATGACAATACAAGATTAAAATAAACACCCAAACCTGCTGTGACTAGATTCGTATTAGTTGAAAAGTTATCTTACGATTTTCTAAGGAATTTAATTACACTGATGATAAAATTATCTTATTTGACTTAGCACTTATGACTTGGATCCAGCTCTCCAAACCTTATGAGTAAAAAGAGCCACAGGTTTGTATGATGATAATAATAGTAGGTCACTTAGAAAGAAATTTTTTTGGGGGGGGTGAGGAGGCACCAGGATTATTGCTGGGCTCAGTGTCAGTATTGCAAAGCCATGGCTCCTGGCAGCCACTTTTGCCTTTATTTATTTATTTTTTGAAAAGGAGATATAGATATAAGCTATATATAGAGAGACAGACAACAGGCACCTACAAATCTGCTTCACTGCTCATGAAGTCACACACACACACACACACGGAAGTGGAGAGCAAGCAGTTTAGAGGCTCAAACAGCAGCCCTTGCACATGGTACTATATGTGCTTAACCAGGTACGCCACCACACAGCCCCTAGAAATGTTCCTTTACAATCAGCAGTGGAAAAAAACTAAAAACATATATAGACCGAAGAAAATTAAAAACACAGATAGAATGAAGAATAATGTGGTTTATCTCAAAACCACATTTTTCCAACACTAAAATAGATATAGCTGAACCAGCATTTCCTTTTACAGATGGAGTGTGAGATTATGCCTATAGATATTTCCTTGGACCACAGATAGAAGCAACCATTCCCAAATTCCCAAAGATTTCCAAAAGTTGCTTTACTAGTATCTCCACTGTCTAAAACAGAAGCCATAGCAATGTCATTGCTCTCCCCCACCACTTCACTGAAAACTCAGTCTTTTCTCCCTAAATTCCTTTAGAGAAAGTTATTTGTTTCCACTCTCCTAGCAACACTCTGAAATGATTCTCAGATTTATTGATGCAACTTCCTATTCCTTGGCGTTTTTAATCTGTCCAGCATAGTGAAAATCTAAATTATAAATAATGATGTAAATCCTTCTCTTTAGGATGGAAATGATATCACAGTTCCACAGCATGGTTCACAGGCCTTCCACCTCCCCCACTTCTTCTGTCTCTATTCTGCATCTAGAACTCAGTCCAAATAGAGGAAATAACATAGTGGTTATGCAAAGAGATTTTCATACCTGAGGCTCCAAATTCCCAAATTCAGTCCCCTACACTACCATAAGCCAGTACACAGCAGTGCTCTGGTAAAATATAAATAAATAAATAATACAATTCAAAGTCCCAGTCATACTGCCCTTTAAAAATGAATTTATTTTTATTAGTGGTTTAATGATGGTTAACAAGATCTTCAGACTACATGGGATATAGTTTTTCCCTGCTCTCCCTACACCCAATTTCACGATAGTTGTCACAAAGTCTTAGAGAGATAATTTAGCTGCTTTTTCTTTCTTTTTACAAGTTCACATCTTTCAATTCTTTACATTGTACATATGAGTGAATCTCACTGGGTAGATGAAATGCAGTTCATTTGGTAACAGATATAAACTATAGCAATAAGAGTCTTTGAAAACAAAACACTGAAGTATAAAACTCCATGGCTTTTTACCTATTCCCTGCTCCCACTTAAAAGTATACATAGTTAGGGAGTGGGAGGTAGCACAATCATTATGCAAAAGACTTTTATGCCTGAGGCCCCAGGTTCTCAGGCTCAATCCCAAGTATTAGCATAGCTAAACCAGAGCTGAAAAGTACTCCATTGAAAGTGGAGAAGGAGGAGGCAGATAAGGGATGAGAAGCAGGGGTTGAAAAGAAAAGAAACAAGGGGAAAAAAAAAAATACACACACACTGGGGGCTGGGTGGTAGTACACTTGGTGAGGGTTAAGAGCATATAGTATGAAATGCAAGGACCCACATAGGGATCCAAGTTCAAGCTCTGGTTCCATACCTGGGGAGAGCTTGCTTCACAAGCTGTGAGGCAGGTCTGTCTCTGTCTCTGTCTCTGTCTCTGTCTCTCTCCCTCCCTCCCTCCCCTCTCAATTTCTCTCTGTTTTATAAATAAAAAAAAAAGTGACCACAGGAGCAGTGAATTTGAAGCACAGGCACTGAATCCCAGAGAAAACCCTGAAGGCAAAAACAAAAACAAAAACAAAACAAAAAAAACACGGGTCTGGATGAACTCATGACCTCTTGCATACAGGGACAGTGAGATACTACACCACTGTTATTCATGGAACTCCTCTAGTACCTTTATGGTGTTCCCTTATAGTGTCAGGGCTCAAAACCAGGCCTTTACACATGGCAAAGAAGATACCTCACCAGATACCCACCCACCCACCCTCAGTTAGTTTTTACAATAGTGTTTCCTAGAAAAACCATCTCATCCAAATTAAGTAATACAAAGCTGAATGCATAACATTCAATCAAGTTACTATGGATTATAAGAAAATTAGCTATAATAGCCAATTTGTGAAGAAAACCTAGAAAAAAATGACTGCAAATTGGATGAAATATAATAGATAATATTGTAAAATTAATTTTATACTCTAATTTTAATTCTGGAGTGAGGTCCCTAGGTATTTGTATACACTCTGTAACTGGGACCCTTCTCTCTCCTCTGGGACCCCCATTTTTGGCCCTAGATATTTTTTAATTTTCAACTTAGAAGTCATTTTGCCATGAAGGTTTTCTAATACTCCCTAAAACTCAGTAAATCCTCTGGTTTTCAACTCTTCCAGTAGCTGCAATAGGCTGATTTGTTGAACAGCTGAGCTATCCTACCTACTAGAATTCATACTTAGAATGGATTCATATGAGAATGAGGGGGTTGTCTATCTTTTGTTTAAATCCTATGTTGCCCTTGTTTTTTATTATTGTTGTAGTTATTGTTGTTATTGATGTCATTGTTGTTGGATAGGACAGAGAGAAATGGAGAGAGGAGGGGAGGACAAAGAGGGGGAGAGAAAGATAGACACCTGCAGACCTGCTTCACTGCCTGTGAAGCAACTCCCCTGCAGGTGGGGAGCCGGGGCTCAAACAAGGATCCTTACTGAGTTCCTTTAGCTTTGCGCCACATGCACTTAACCCAGCTGTGCTACCTACTACCAGGCCCCCGGGTTTGTCTATCTTATTCATAGTGGTGTGTACAGTGCTGAATTAAGTCTTTGTTCTGTAGTTAATCCCCCTAGAAATATTTTTGAGTTAACAGAGGTAACTTGCATTTCCTTGTGTGATATCATATGTATATTTCTTTTTTTAAGCTTTATCTTATCTATTACATATAAGGGAGAGTTTCACATGAGACAAAGAGAAAGAGAGTGTGACATGCTACAGAAACACTTCAACACATGCACTTCAACACATGATGCCTCTCAGGCATGCATGTCTGATGTTCTGTCAGTTGAGCTGTTTCCCAGCAACAGTACTTTGAATTTCTTATCAATGACTTTTTGCAGTCACACCTATGAAATTCAGTCTCTTAAGTCAAAATAACAATGGGCTAGCTTTGTGATTTTATACAAGTGAATTAATTTCTCTGTACTTCTATTTCACTGGAAATAAACTTGATAATAATAAACTTGAAAGTGATTATCTGCCTTGTAGAACACTGTCAGGTCTTTAGAGATATTACATGTTTCGTGCTGCATAAAAGCACTCCATAAAAAAAGTAACTAGCACTGGTTATCAGCACCATCTCTGTAGCCATTTCTACCATCTCCCCAAATAATTCAAAGGAAAAGTAATGGGGAAACTCTCTAAATACTAGTACTATTTTGCTAATCTAACACATCAATTTTCATTAGTATAGCTGAATCCCTCATTCTGGGTTAGTAACCACATATTCTTAAATTGCATGGTTTTTTGTTATAATTGGTTCAGTATGTATTCAAAAAAGCTGTATAATGACCTTAAATGGACAAGACATATTTTTTAAATATAATTTTGGCATGAAGAATCCCTATAATCTCCTTTAGTGGGTTCAGAATATTCTCACTTTAGAATTTTGAATAATCATCAGGATTATATAATAGTAATCACATATATATGTATATATATGGCATTCTTTGATAGGAATATATATATTCATAAATACGAATATATATTCTTTGATAGGAATATATATATATATATATATATATATTCTAGCTACTAAAATACTATGAGTGGAACAACAACATAGTTACTCCTCCTTTTCCACAGGTACCTTCAGGGTAGGTGCTGAAACCAATAGCTAAAATAGAGACACTCAAAGCTAAAATAAAGGACCAAAGACATCTTGGAAGGCATTTGGTTTGTACTTTCTCACAGATGGAATAAATGGTTCAATTTTTTTTCTTTTTTTTTTCAAGAATTTATTTATTCATGAGAAAGACAGGGAGAAAGAACCAGCCATCATTCTGGTACATGTGCTGCCGGGGATCAAATTCAGGACCTCATCTTTGAGAATCCAATGCTTTATCCACTGTGCCACCTCCTGGACCACAATGGTTCAATTTTCTATGCACACTAGCAACTTTCATTCTGCCTCCTCTCCTTAGTCTAACAAGTGTTCACTAGTGGCAGTTTTTTATATTCTTCCCTCTTGTTTGTGGTTCCCTAGTGGATATAAACTAATAAACTAGTTAATACACAGTTGAAAACTGATCATTATACATTTCTATAGGTGTGGGTAAAATATTAAGTAGATATAGGAACACAGGGGTCTTGTGAATAATTTTGGTGTTCCTCCTAGACTCTCAGATGTTACTGTTTCAATGCACAGTAACATCTAACTGCAGATGTTTCTCTTTGCCATGTACTTTCTCTGAAGTTTCCAAGATTACTCAGTATATTTGCAAGACAGGTCAGACCAATCAGGAAAATAACTTCTTCAAATCCTGTGGCTCTCATCAAATTCCCTATGAGAGTTGATGTACAAAATACCCCAGTTCTATCATTTTTGAAGTAGCATAATTCAGAAACAGTTTTAAATCATTCCTCCAAACTTTCCCAACTGCTTCCACTTTCATGAATAATTTCTTACTTCCTTTTTAGTAATATATGGATCTTCCAAATAAACTACTTACACAAGAATAATTAACATGGAGTCTGCTTCTGAGGGAAACCCAAAGTAAGTCAAAACACATACATGAAAAAAATGATAAAAATGAACATTAATTTTGTTGAGCACTGGATACCACTTCCACTCTGACACAGACTTCTCAACGGACCCTTCCTTCTGCAGAAACTAAGCATGCTTTTTCTTTGCTCGTTCTAAGGCAGTTTATTTCCAAGTTCAGTGAATGACATTAGCCAATATTCCAAGTTAGAAATTTGAGAGCCAGTGGGCAGTGGCCCACCTGGTTAAGCACACATATTGCCACATGGAAGGACCAGGGTTTGAGCCTCTACTCCCCACCAAGGAGGAAGGAGGAAGCTTCCAAGTGGTGAAGAAGGTCTATAGGTCTCTCTTCCTCTCCCTCTCTTCCTCTCTCTCTTCCTCTCCCTCTCCCTTTCCCTCTCTTTCCCTCTCTCCCTTTCCCTCCCCCTCCCTTTCTCTCTTTCTTGCCTATCCCTCTCAACTTCTTTCTGTTCTGTCAAATAAAATAGGAAAAAAAAAAAAAAAGCCACCAGGAGCAGTGGACTCACAGTGCTGGCACTGAGCCTCAGGGATACCCTGATGGGGAAAAAAATAAAGAAACTAGAGAGCCACTCCTAATTTCTTCCCATCCTTCACTGCTAACATGTGTCTTACCAAGTCATGATGGTGGTACTTTCAAAGAAGTTAATAAAATATGCCATTAGGCAGTCAAAATGTACAGCTGTAATAAAATTTTCACTGATTTCACTAAATTGTATATCCTGATAGAAAATGAGAAGGAAATGAGACAACTTAGCATACACATCCTTTGCATGCAGTTATCAATACTATATCAATACATTTATGAGTAAAAGGAGCAAAAAGCAATATGGGAATAAAATATTGAAGTCATCATAAGTAATATGTTCTTAAAGAGGCAACTGGCTCCCTGCCACAAAATGTTTCTTCAAACATGATTTCAAATGTAAAATCCCTTTAAAAATGCAGAATCAAAATAAAATGTTCTAATAGTTCTATTTGCTTAACAACAAGTATATCAGTTAAGAATTCTAACACTAATTAGCATTCCTATATCAAGCCTACAAAATAAGAGGATGAAAGGAAAACTATATAGGCAGTTTAAAAGATCTACATATGGTCAAGTTGTTTTTGAAGGGCATCTTGGAGATTACATTCTTAGTCATAATCATGTTGTTACACATATTCTTACAAAATTTAAAGTGTATGAGATTTAAATGTTTAGGAAGAATTTATTTATATAAGTAGTAGTATTTTTATTCCACATAAATACTGTTATATCTTTCACTCTACATTTTTATCGTCTTACACAACTGAAATGTAATTGTGTTTCATCAGAAGACAGATAGTTTTAAGGCCAGCACTTCATGTAATATAATTCAATTCCATGACTCAATTTATTCAACTGTTTTCACTAAACACTGTAATGAAAGACACTTCCATCCCTCTCTGTTGAATGCTGGCAAAACTTCCCATTCTTAGTATTATGTGAAAAACAGAAATACTTAGATACATCTTTAAAACTACAGTTTATATATGTAAAAAAAAACTAAATATACATACAAATGAAAATGTGTCTGTATATTAGGGAATGATTATTGAAAGCTGAAGAAATACAGAGATTGGAAAAAACAGAAGTGAAAAGAATTTTGAATAATTCTAAGGAATATATAGGCTTCTAAAAGCTTTTGAAAGTCTTGACTAATTAAACTCTTTAATGCATGGTATCTTCAAAAATCTGCTCCTCTGCTTACTGTCAGTTATCCTATTCTCAACCATTCCTAAAACTATTGACTTCTTTTTAAAAAAAATTATTTATTTATTCCCTTTTGTTGCCCTTGTTGTTTTATTGTTGTAGATATTATTGTTGTTATTGATGTCGTTGTTGTTGGATAGGACAGAGAGAAATGGAGAGAGGAGGGGAAGACAGAGAGGGGGAGAGAAAGACAGACACCTGCAGACCTGCTTCACTGCTTGTGAAGCGACTCCCCTGCAAGTGGGGAGCTGGAGGCTCGAACCAGGATCCTTACGCTGGTCCTTGTGCTTTGTGCCACGTGTGCTTAACCCGCTGCGCTACTGCCTGACTCCCAACTATTGACTTCTTAAGTAACATTTTTTCCATTAAAAGCCAGTAAGAAAACTGTATAGTTTGGACAAAGTAAAGAAAATAAAGGGATACTGAAACTCCAGATTTTAATTTGTTCCATAGCTAAGAGCTTAATTCATCAGACTTTTCTTCTTTTTTCTGCATATTAAAAAAAAGTGTCTCATTTATTTATTTAATTTTTCCTTTTTATTAGTGATTTAATAATGATTGAGAAAATTGTGGGATAAGACAGGTACAAGTCCATACAATTCCTACCACCAGAGTCCCATATCCCATCCTCTCCACTGGAAGCTTCTCTATTCTTTATCCCTCTTGAGGTATGGACCCAAAATTCTAACATTTTTCTTCCCACATAAACCTACCATTTTATCCTTCTGTGTGCTTTATTGTAAAATTTCTGGAAATAATAGCATTCAAATACCTAGTTCATTGTATCAACGGTTTTCTATACAACTTATTTTAAGATGAGTTGTAAATTCTTAGCAGTTCACAAAATATACTCTTCAAGGAGTTCAGAAGTTCAAATGGTAGATTATGGAAGAAAATATTTTATGTAACTATGAAGTAGAGTTATAGGTTCAAATTTAGGCAATTTAACTGATAAGTTAAAGAACTTCAAACTCACCAAGAATATAACATTTTGGTTCTTCCTTTCTCTCTCTCTCCCTCTCTCTCTTTCTCTCTCCCTCCCTCCCTCCCTCTTTTAAATATTTCAATTGATCACATCAAATGAGTGGTGGTTAGTTATTTAGTTATTTAGTTATCCTCTCCACCTTAAAAACAGTAGAAGAAATCATTCAGGAATGTATTATTATTATTTTATCATAAGTTAACACCCCTAAGTTTACAAAAATGATTGCCAGTTTGCCTCTTTCTCTTATACTCATCATCGGATGATGAAGTCTTTGTTGGCAGACACCCAGGATATTGCACAGTTCTGTCATTACTAACTAGTTCTTTGATGATTATCTTAGATCTTCTTTGGAGATTTTCTCTAAAGCAAATGTTTAAATGCAGACATTCTTCCCAATTCACTTTTTTAAAATCATTTCCTTCCTTGTGACTCACTTCCTCAATCTTCCACCACTATATATCTCAAATGCACACATCAAACTGAAAATTCCATCTTCTGATGGACTAAATGGTACCCATCCCCAAATTTATTCATTATAGTCCTAACCTCTAATGTAATGGTTTTTGGTATTTGAAGATTGATGAGGCTTTTATGAGGTAATTAGATTTAGATAAATTCAGTTGAGGGTGAGTGGTGGGGATGAGAGGGGCAAAAGGGGATTCACAGTGAGATTAGTGTTTTTATCAGAAATTTAATTCCTCTCTTTCCCCTTTTAATTTCCCCTCCCCGCTTTTGCCTTCAAACTGTGCTCTCTTTCTCTCACATATGAAGATACAAGGGAAAAGACAGACTGTTGCTGAGGACTTATTCTGATGCAGTCTCCGCCTCCAGGTTTTTCTATGCCCCGCTAAATCCTAGAGTGCCCCCTTTCAACCAATCCTGGCTCCGCCCCCAGGTTTTTCTATGCCCCGCTAAATCCTAGAGTGCCCCCTTTCAACCAATCCTGGCTCCGCCCCCAGGTTTTTCTATGCCTCGCTAAATCCTAGAGTGCCCCCTTTCAACCAATCCTGGCCCTACACGGCACCCCTGGTTGTCGCCCAATAAAAAGCCCCCTCACCCCTCCCCTCTCTTTCTCTGGGCTCTCGGCTCTCCCTCTCTGAGGTCTCGCTCCCTGCTCTCCCCCCGTGGTCGGCCATTGCTGGCTGGCTCCACGTGGTCTGAAGCAAACCTCCCCCCCCCCATCCTATAATAAAGATCTGTGTACCCCTTTGCTCTGGACGTCCGCTCTCTTCTCCGTGGTGCAGCCCGACACCAGACCACCTCAACAACAACAGACCTCTATAAGTCATAAGAAAACTGACTAGGGGAGTCGGGCGGTGGCGCAGTGGGTTAAGCGCAGGTGGCGCAAAGTGCAGGGACCGGCGTAAGGATCCCGGTTCGAGCCCCCGGCTCCCCACCTGCAGGGGAGTCGCTTCACGGGTGGTGAAGCAGGTCTGCAGGTGTCTATCTTTCTCTCCCCTCTCTCTCTGTCTTCCCCTCCTCTCTCCATTTCTCTCTGTCCTATCCAACAACAAAGCAACATCAACAATGGCAATAATAACCGCAACGAGGCTGCAACAACTCGGGCAACAAAAAGGGGGAAAAATGGCTTCCAGGAGCGGTGGATTCATGGTGCAGGCACCGAGCCCAGCAATAACCCTGGAGGAAAAAAAAACAAACAAACAAACAAAAAAAAAAAGAAAACTGACTAGAATCTTGATCTTTGATTTTCCAACCTCCATTAACTCTTAATTGTAAGAAATAAATGTATTGGACTGGGGAGATAGCATAATGGTTATGCAAAAGACTTTCATGCATGAGGCTCAAAGATTCCAAAGTCAATCCCCAGCACCACTATAAGCCAGAGCTGAGCGGTGCTCTAGTCTTTCTCTCTGTATCTCTTGCTAACTAAAATAAAATGTGAAAAATATAAAAGGAAGGAATGAAGGAAGGAAGAAAAAAGAGTGAAGGGAGCAAGGGAGGAAGGAAGGAAGGAAGGAAGGAAGGAAAGAAGGAAGGAAGGAAAAGGTGAAATGCATAATCAGTCCATCCTCTTAAAACAAAAATGAAAAAAAGAATCAGTTGTCATTAGCTTAGTTTATCCATTTTGATGGAGCAGTCTGAGCTGACCAAAATACCTCCCAAATTCAAATCTTCCTTTCTAATTCCATATTAATATAGCCTACACAAATATCATACTACTACAAACTTAGCAAGATCAAAGTAATTGCCATCTTCTCTTATGAATTATGGCCACAAACCAAATCTTGCCCTAGGCTACATTTTGTAAATAAAGTTTACTAGAGCCCAGCCATGTATGCTCTTTTTTGTATAGTTAATGGCTGTTTCAGTCCAACAAGTTCAAACAAATTGAGAATGGGAATAGTTCAAAGACCATAGTATCTAAAGAACTTACAATATTTGCTATGTGGACATTATTTTTTTCTATTTTTTTTTGCCTAGAGAAATAATTATTATTCTGAACTATACATAAACATTTCATGTGATCAAGGGCTCAGGTACAAGTCCCTGTTTCCCACCTGGAGGAGAAGATTCATGACCAATGAAGTATTGCTACAAGTGTCTCTCCTTCTCTTTGCCTCTCTTTCTCCCTCTCTCTGCTTCCTATTTCTGTTAAAAGAAGGAGGAGGAGTAGTAAATGATCCCCGAAAAAATTTAGCCTGGTACTAATCCTGGTGATTAAAAAATTAATAGGGATGTTTTAAATAATCCCATGCCTAACTAGTTAACCCATGATCTCTAAGAGTTTATGCCAAGCAAAGCATTTCTAGATTCCCTAGATAATCCCAATGGGCAGCTATCATGGCACTTCTCTACTACTGAATGCATTTCTGTTCCTGAGACCAGGACAAAATTATCACTGTTGCATTTTATCCTGCTTATTTGATAGGTTCTTCTATGAACTATGATGTTTTTTTAAATATTTATTCCCTTTAGTTGCCCCTGTTTTTTTATTGCTGTAGATATTATTGTTGTTATTGATGTCGTCGTTGAATAGGACAGAGAGAAACAGAGAGAGGAGGGAAAGACAGAGAGGGGGAGAGAAAGATAGACACCTGCAGACCTGCTTCACTGCCTGTGAAGTGACTCCCCTGCAGGTGGGGAGCCGGGGGCTCAAACCGAGATCCTTACACAGACCAGTGATTGTGCTTTGCGCCACTTGCACTTAACCCACTGCACTACAGCCTGACTCCTGCAAACTATGATGTTTTACTGTGTTTGGATTAGAAAGTTTCCCTAATTCATTTATTCCATTTACGCAGGCCCTCATCATCTTTCACTTAGTTATTTCAAAAAACCTTTTCATGAGTCTTCTTTTCCTCTAATTAATTCTACTAGTGGGCACTAGTTTTTTAACTACCAAAATAAAGCATAATTATGTTAGTCCCATGCCTAAATAGACCTTTACTTCAGAAACATTATTAATTTGAAAGGCCATGATATTACTGTCTCAATTTTAGCAAGAAAAATATTGGGGTGGGGGTACAGAAAGCATAGCCTACAAGAAATCTGGACTTAGAATTGGCTAGGTCTTATTATTTGGATTACTTCATCCCAACGTACTTGCTCTGGCCTACTTATCTGGCAGTATTATCCACAGGACTTCCAATAAAGATGAAAACATTTTGAAATTTTGAAAACAATAAAAGTTCTGTACATTTTTTCATTATCATTATTATATGTTCTCAAAAAGGTTAATTCTTCTAAAGGTACAAAAGTCTGATTATATTTATTGGTAACTAATTTAAGTCAACGGTAGTAAAACAAGATTGTATTCATGAAGTGACTTAGAAAGTAAATGCAAGAAAAGAAATGAAGAAATAGGTTCATGGGGCAATGTTTGAGTTAATGTAGGGCTGGCTACCTTTCCTGAAGTGAAGAATAAGGGCAAAGTAATACTGTAATTGAAGGCAGAAAAAGTAACTTGTGGAAATAGACATTTGATGGTTCTAAGAAATATCCAGTTATTTGAGAGCAAAAGCAGCAGCTAAATGGCTTAAGTGCAACAATTAGACATGAAGGGTCAAATAGAATGAGAAAATGCAAACTTTCAAGGAAAATAACCAATTATATATTTGACTATTTAAAAAGTTTTAGTCATAAATATTAAATGAAATCACAGATTAAAAAAAAAAGAACAGTGTGTTACACATAAAGACACTCTGCTAATGTTATTGTTTGGTACTATTCATATTATTACTAAATTGTGATTGCTACCTATACCAGAAAGGGAATTCAGAAGCAAATTAGATGAAGATTTAGCTATGAAATTTAACAACTGAACAGTAAAACTAAGACTGATATTCTAGTATGCTGCTTATATATTTTTTATAAAAGGACTTTGGATGCCAAGAGTAAATACATGCATACACACATGTAAACAAAAACACTCAAATGCTTTTAGGGAACAGATATAGTGATACATACTGTTACAATGAAAATCAAAGCCATGAAAATTCCAATTCCATTTAGAAACTTGAACATGAAAGTACTACTGTGAAATGATACATTCCAAACTCTTAAATCAAAAAAGTGTTCAGCTGCAATTTTAAGGGATATTTTCTCTTTCAAGATGGTTGACCACTGATTTCCTCTAAAAGGCATAATGCCATTATGTAATTTGAAATAAGTTATGATGTTCAGAAACTTGACCTAAATACACCTTTCCTGAGCAAATCACACATATCTTGAAGTGGACAGCAAACCGTCTACATTCTATTAAATATGTAACTCAATTTTTAGAGGTGGAAGGATGGTCTTGTCTGGAGGTCATACTATTCTGCAATGTGGATTCTGACTGTTTTATTGAACCTCTCCTTTTATTTGCAGATCTCAGTTCACAGGGATCTGCTCTAAGGGCACAGAGTAATAATACAAGAGTTTATACTAACGTTTATTCACGAGGTGCATCATTATTAGCCTTCTTCTATGATTTTCTTCAGAGTTCTAAAACTGATTTAATGCCTGCCCCATGTGTTTTCTCAGCACTTGTCCCTGCCTTTATCACCATAAACACGGTCATGTTATATAACCATTTGATACTCTGTTCCCTTTAACTAGCACATCAAGGCAAAAGGTTCCAATGATTTAGTCATCTTTATGCCCCAGCAAATACGTGCACACCTAGAACATGACAAATAGCCAAAGTTGTTTGATGAATGAGTGATGGTCACACAAATATTGTTACATATTCTTCTTTAGGAGGTAATATAGTCCAAAACTTTCCATCCTTTAAGAACACCCATTTTATTTGACTGACTGATAAATTTTATTGACATCTCTCATTGCAAAAAATTTAGTACCTTCTCCGAAATGATTTATTATGAATATATACACTATACAGTAGTGCTTTTATTATAAAAATATGTCTAATAACTCTCCTTCATGAATTTGTAACATCAATTTTATTTTGCAACAAACAAAAATAAGTTGTTTAATCTTACCAAGCAATAAAAGCTACAAGCTGCTATCTCTGTTACCTTATATGTAGATCCTGGCAACTACCAGGACTGAGAAATTAAAATGATGAAATGACAAAGTTTTCAAATCAAACTGTATAGTATGTAGTGTGAAGAGATATATGAAATCACCCTATCAGTCAAATGACTACTTATAAGAAATACCAGTTTTCTAAAAGATGCTCATGCTTCCTAGGTGAGATAAAAATGAGCAGCAGTGGAGAGTCGGGCAGTAGAGCAGCAGGTTAAGCATATGTGGCGCAAAGTGCAAGGACAGATGTAAGGATCCGATGTAAGGATCCCCACCTGTAGGGGAGTCACTTCACAAGTGGTTAAGCAGGTCTACAGGTGTCTATCTTTCTCTCCCCCTCTCTGTCTTCCTCTCCTCTCTCCATTTTTCTCTGTCCTATCCAATAATGAAGACAGACAACAATAATAACTACAACAATAAAACAACAAGGGCAACAAAAAGGGAATAAATATTTTTTTAAAAATTAGTAGCAGTCAACTGACTGAGACTTGAGAGGAATGAAAAACCAAATACACATCTACATTTTAAATAAAATTTGATAATTATACATTTTTTGATTCTTTCTTTGTTAAAATTCAAGTTGTATTATTAATTATAAATGTTTCTACATGCACAGAAAGTAAAAATTATACCACCACTAGCTTTTCTGATAGAAATGGTAACATTTGGGAGTTGGGCGGTAGCGCAGCAGGTTAAGCACATGTGACACAAAGCACAAGGACCCCGGTTAGAGCCCCCGGCTCCCCACCTTCAGGGAAAGTCACTTCACAGGCAGTGAAGCAGGTCTGCAGGTGTCTGTCTTTCTCTCCCCCACTCCGTCTTCCCCTCCTCTCTCCATTTCTCTCTGTCCTATCCAACAACGATGACATCAACAACAATAATAATTACAACTACAAAACAACAAGGGTAACAAAATGGAAAATAAATAATAAAAAAATTAAATAAAAAATGGTAACATTTATACAGTTCATATTAGAGGTGACAGCATAAGTATAATAATTTTTAAAATGGGGAAGAGAAGAGAATGCACATTGTCTGGTGATAATTTGGTTGTATTGGTCAAAAACAACCAATAGGATATTGGAAAACTGACTGCTATCAAGCTTATTTACATCTATATATCCATATCTCTGTACAAGTTCTCCTTTACAAAGCTGAAATACATAATTCAGTTGAATGAAATCTTCTCACTTCTCATTGAACTTTTTAATTTATCCTTTATATACTATAGGTCACATGGCCCCTCACTCAAATATCTGTGAATAACAACAACAACAACAAAAAATACAACTTTGGAGTAGGGCACCAAAGTAAAAACCTAGGGTTAAGGGTGAGGGTGTATGTTTGGCTTCCTGGGCAGGGGTGGTGGTGGTGGTGGGATGGGACGGTCTTTTGGTGGTGGGAATGGTGTTTATGTACACTCCTATTAATTTTTAGTCATATAAATCACCATTTAATTAATATGAGAGGGGAAAATTGATTGAATCCAACTTTTTAATGCACAGACCTTTCTACTTCCTTTACCAGTCTCAATTTCTCCTTGTCTTATCAAATGAATAGAAAATAAATAAATAGGGGAGTCGGGCGGTAGCGCAGCAGATTAAGCGCAGGTGGTGCAAAGCACAAGGACCAGTGTAAGGATTCTGGTTCAAGTCCCCAGCTCCCCACCTGCAGGGGAGTGGCTTCACAGGAGGTGAAGCAGGTCTGCAAGTGCCTATCTTTCTCTCCCCCTCTCTGTCTTCCCCCTCCTCTCTCCATTTCTCTCTGTCCTAACAACGATGGCATCAATAACAAGAACAATAAAACAACAAGGGCAACAAAAGGGAAAATAAATAAATATTTTTTAAAAGAAAATAAATAAATAAATAAATAAATAAATAACCACCACAAGCAGTGGGTTTGTAGTGACAGCACTGAGCCCCAACAATAACCCTGGTGACAACAACAACAAAAACTCAAAAACACCCTAGCAGGAAAATATATATGCATAAATTTCATAGTTTTAAGCACAGAGTTATAAATGTTCAGAAACCTACCCCCAGTATGAAATTTTACCTTCTTTGAGTCACTGCTGACATGAGAAGCCTCACTTCTTTACTAAAGGAATTATTAAAGGTAATTTACTTGAACTATTATTTAACCACTTACCTATTATTTAATGTATGACAGAGTTATACATTAAAATATGCTGACTTCAACTTAGGTAATATCTAAGTACATTAGGAAATATGTCCACAGGGAGTTGGGCTGTAGCGCAGCGGGTTAAGCGCAGGTGGCGCAAAGCACAAGGACCGGCATAAGGATCCCGGTTCGAACCCTGGCTCCCCACCTGCAGGGGAGTCACTTCACAGATAGTGAAGTAGGTCTGCAGGTGTCTATCTTCCTCTCCTCCTCTCTGTCTTCCCCTCCTCTCTCCATTTCTCTCTGTCCTATCCAACAATGACAACAATGATAATAACTACAACAATAAAACAACAAGGGCAACAAAAGGGAATAAATAAATAAAATAAATATTTAAAAAAATTAAAAAAAAAGAAATATGTCCACAATACTCTGAAAAAATTTGACTTAATTTATGTCATCTTAACATAAACAATTTCCAAAAGCCAAAAGGGAGCAAAAAACTGAGTAGTTCACCAATAAGTTCCTCGCTGTGTCCTTTTTTCAACTGCCAATATATTTCACTTTAGGGAGGCCTGTATTTTCTTTCAATTCTGTGCTACTAATAATTAATTCATTTTGCTTACACTGCAGCCAACTTCAAATCATGGTCTCCATTTCTTGGTAATAGATTCTGCCACAGGCAATATGCTGTGCCATAACCTCAATTACAACTTACAAAGGAGAAGACTGCACTTATTTTCTGCTAGAGCCGCTATTTTGTCTTAAATGAAATTGTATACGTGTGATAGAGAATGCTATTGAAGTAAGAACTAGAAGGGCCCCAACCAGATTAAGAGCATGTGCAAATCCATTTCAACTAGAGTTTAGGAATAAAAATGCCCACTCACACTAAGAATCTGGTGAAAAAAATGACTAATTAAAATTTCAATTATAGTGGGGCCAACAAGGATAAGTAGTCACAACTCTCTAATATTACCATTAAATGTGAAAACATTGAACGAAATATATCTGTGTAGATACTAACAAGTTACAGAATCAAACTAATATTCGTTGGATTTCACAATCAGAGGTATATGTAGGAAGATTAAAACACAAAAAGAGACAGAAACAGACACACATACTCACTTGTAATACAAATTTTAAAAGTTCTGTGATAGAATAAATACCATCTTGTTTTATCACTATTTACTTTATCAGCTACATGGCTATGTAATATGATTTGCATTAAAATGTAATTTTTATGTTTACTTTATATCAAGACTCAGAATATGAAATAGTTATGGGTCCAAATTAGAAAAGTTAGTGTGTCTTTGTGAATGTTCAAGTGCATATACTTATGTTGTACATTAAAAATAATGTATAACAAGTGTGTTTTGCAGATCTAGGTTGTCTGATCAAAAATAGTTTGCAAGTAATATCAAGTTTTGGTATGGTCATGTACTAAAATACAATTCAGAGAAATGTCATTTCTAGCATCTTATATAGGGGATGCCACTTCATTCAGTTTATGTGACATCATGGTTGATGATCTCAACTAGCTAGCTGGCCTTGTCAACCACTCACAAGATCAACTATTTGGTAGAAACATATGTAAATAATTCTGCTTTCCCCCCTTATGTTTCTAGGTCATAATTTTTTTTGAAGTTTTGAAAGTTCCTGAGAGAGTACTAACAGACATATGCAAAAGTGCTCAAAGTCACTGATTATCAAAGAAATCCCCTCTGAAGATTCCTACAGGCACTTCTGCCAAGCCATCTTCAAAGCAGCTTCCCAAGCCATTCCTCGTGGGAGACGTACTAACTATACGCCTTGTCTTGATGCTGAATGCGAGCAACTACTAAAGCAGTATGATGAGTTGGGCGACCCAGATGTAGCTGACCATCTCATTGCCTCCCTGGATGCAGCATGCCAAGCCCGCTGGCAACAACTCACAGAAAGTCTGAACTTCACCCACTCAAGTAGGAAGGCCAGGAAGCTTCTTCATAGTCTGGGTGCCTGTAGCCAGCCCTCTCCCGTCTCCCATCCTCAAGTAGGAAGGCCTGGAAGCTTCTTCATAGTCTGGGTGCCGGTAGCCAGCCCTCTCCCGTCTCCCATCCTCCCGTATCTCCAAACTCAGTGGCCAGTCACCTAACTCAAGTTGGACGTGCTAAGATCGACCCAGTCTGGAAAAGAGAAATTTCCCATGAGTGGTCATCCCACTTCCGGTTATCTTGTCCATCTCCAAAACTCTCTCCCTTTACACTGTCTGACCTGGAAGACGCTTTGAAGAGGGTTAAACCGGGAACAGCTGCTGGCTATGATAACATCACCCCAGAACTCATTCTTAACCTGGGTCCCGCGGCAAAGAAGTGGCTCGCTTCATTCCTGTCCCACATCTTGGAATCTGAGTCTATGCCCAAAGTTTGGCATCGTGTGAAGATTATAGCTGTTTTGAAACCAAAGAAAGACCGAACACTGGCCGCCAGCTATAGACCAATTTCTCTCCTCTCCGTGTGTTACAAACTCCTCGAGAGGCTGCTTCTGTCACGTATTTCTCCTCTTAGAGAGAAATTCCTATCACCCGCCCAAGCTGGTTTCCGCCCAGGAAGATCTACCTGCGAACAAGTCCTGGCCCTCTCAACTTACATTGAAAATGGATTCCAGAAGAATTTAAAGACGGGTGCTGTCTTTGTTGATCTCACAGCAGCCTATGACACGGTCTGGCACCGTGGTCTCCTAGTCAAGATCTCAAGATGCCTGCCTCCATGGGTGGCCAACACTATATTGTTTCTTCTCCAAAACAGAAGATTCCGGGTGCATCTGGGTGACAAGTCTAGCAGATGGATACTTGTCTCAAGTGGCCTCCCCCAGGGCTCTGTTCTGGCTCCTACGCTATTTAATATTTACATCAATGACCTCCCAGAAACTTCTTCAAGGAAGTGCATCTACGCCGATGACATCTGCTGTGCAACTCAGGCATCCAAGTTCGACATCCTCGAGGAAACACTCACGAAAGACATGTCTCTGATATCTGATTACTGTAAAAAATGGCGACTAATCCCTAGCACTGCAAAAATGGTATCATCTGTTTTCCATCTACACCATGCCTCGGCCTCACGTGAGCTTAATGTGCAGCTTGGCGATACGAGAATCCGGCATGAAGCCCAGCCAGTCTATCTTGGCGTTACTCTCAATTGCACTCTGTCATTTCACAAACATCTCATAAAAACTGCAGCAAAGGTGGGCGCGAGGAATAACATCATTGCAAGACTGGCCAGCTCCTCATGGGGCGCGAGCGCTTCCACACTACAATCATCATCTCTGGCATTATGCTATTCCACTGCAGAATACTGTGCCCCAGTATGGTTCTGTAGCCCCCATGTCCACTTGGTCGATTCCAAATTATATTCCTCCATGAGGATAATTTCTGGAACCATCCGTTCCACCCCGTTCCTTGGCTGCCAGTTCTTAGCAACATCGCCCCGCCAGATATTCGTCGGGATGCGGCATCATCTAAGTTCATTTCCCACATCTACGCTCGACCGGACCTGCCAATATACGCGGATATCTTCGCCCACTCTGTCCAACGCTTGACGTCTCGTCACCCAATCTGGTCCCCTATGCCTACACTGAACTTCTCTGTTCCAGTCTCTTGGAAACAGAGCTGGCAGTCAGCTGAGGTAAAGAACAAACACCTCATCACAGACCCCTGCAAGCGTCAACCCGGCTTTGACCTAGCACGTTATGATTGGGCCCTCCTCAATCGCTATCGAACAGGCCATGGCCGGTGTGCCGCTATGTTCCATCGCTGGGGAGCCAGAGACGACCCGAACTGCCCCTGCGGCTCCAGACAGACTATGACCCACATAGTCAACGACTGCCACCTCTCCAGATTCAAAGGAGGTATCGAAACTTTACATCAGGCTCTACCTGATGCTGTTGACTGGCTACGGAAGAAGGGCAAACGCTAGAAGAAGAAGAAAGAAATGCAACTTAAGACAATGAGAATCCATTTTATATCTGTGAGAAGTTCATATATTTGAAAGACCAGTAACAAGTAATAACAAATACTCAAGAGAATGTGGCAAAAAATATACTTCTATACTACTAGTGGGAGTGTAAACTGGCCCAACCCTTGTTGAAAACAGTTTAGAGATTTCTCAGAAGACTAAAAATGGATCTACCCTATGGCCTAGAAATTACTCTTCTGGGGATTTACCCAAAGGGAAGAAAAACACTAGTCAGAAGAGATGCATGTACACCTATGCCCATAACAGCTCAAATGTTAATATCCAGAACTTGGAAGCAAATCAGATGTCTAAAAGTAGCTTTAAAATTGTGGTATATATACACACAACAGAATATTACTCAGCAGTTAAAAATGGCGAAGTCCCCAAAATGACTGCAGCCTAGAATGTTCCTAGCTATGATCATAGAATGTGAGCTCGACCCTACCAATGTGTCCTGGAGCTCAGCTTCCCCAGAGACACACCCTACTAGGGAAAGAGAGAGGCAGACTGGGAGTATGGACTGACCAGTCAACACCCATGTTCAGCGGGGAAGCAATTACAGAAGCCAGACCTTCTACCCTCTGCAACCCACAATGACCCTGGGTCCATGCTCCCAGAGGGATAGAGAATGGGAAAGCTATCAGGGGAGGGGGTGGGATATGGAGATTGGGTGGTGGGAATTGTGTGGCGTTGTACCCCTCCTACCCTATGGTTTTGTTAATTAATCCTTTCTTAAGTAAAAATAAAAATAAAAAAAAAGAATGTGAGCTCAGACCTACAAGGATACAGAGGTTTAACACAGGCTCCTGTGATGAATATGGGCCCTAGGTCAGATTGATGGGGCTTACATTTAAGGGTACTTATATAATTTCTCCATATTTGGAAGCTACTCTCTTCTCCTATCCAGCTTTCTAGTCCTATTTCCAACTCTTATGCCATTTCCCCAGATACTACCTTTATCTCACATGCATGTTAGCTGTCAGGCTCAGGTAAAATTAGTAAAATCATGGACCCTTTGGGATATACTTAAAATAGACTTCCTAGCCTTTTTCAAAACCAAAACCCCAAATATCATCTGCTATATTTTTGCTTTTAAGTTCATGATTATTAAATTTTTTTTTCTGCCTCATAACTTAAGGCTCTTCAGCCACCAAGTTGCAGATGCTACCATGACGTCAATTTCCCTGGGCAGGCGACCACAACAACCTGTCCTGGAACCTCACCTCTCCAGAGCCCTGCCCCACTAGGGAAAGATAAAAATGGGCTGGGAGTATGGATCAACCTGCCAACACCCATGTCCAGTGGAGAAGCAATTACAGAAGCCAGACTTCCCCCCTTCTGCACTCCATAAAGATCTTTGGTCCATACACCCAGAGGGACGAAGAATAGGAAAGTTTGCGATGGAGAGGATGGGATACAGAACTCTGGTGGTGGGGATTGTGTGGAATTGTACCCCTCTTATCCTATGATCTTGTCGATCATTATTAAATCAATTTAAAAAATGATGAAGTCATCTCCTTTGCATCATCTTGGATGGAATTTGAAGGCATTATGTTAAGTTAGATAAACTAAAGACAGAGAAAGAAAAGGACAAATATCAAATGACCTCACTTATAGACAGACCTTAGCAAATAGGAAGAGAGAAGGAGAACACCAAGTAAAACTTGG
The DNA here is from genome assembly GCF_950295315.1 of Erinaceus europaeus. NCBI lineage: Eukaryota > Metazoa > Chordata > Mammalia > Eulipotyphla > Erinaceidae > Erinaceus > Erinaceus europaeus. The sequence continues at coordinate 59,769,477 of NC_080162.1, forward strand.
GGTCTTTGGGGTCCTGGTGCATGATAATGTAAAAGGGTCTAGGTTGTAGGTAAGAGCATTCTGCTGAGAACTCTCACAGAGAAGTGTGAAATTGTACCCACATGTTAATGACTGTACTACAAACAATTAACCACAACCAATAAGATAATTTGTGTGTGTGGAGGGGGAGCAGCAGTAGCACAACAGGTTAAGCACACATGGCACGAAGCAAAAGGACCCGCACAAGGATCCCAGTCTGAGCCCCCGGCTCCCCACCTGCAGGGGGGTCACTTCGCAAGCAGTGAAGCAGGTCTGCAGGTGTCTATCTTTCTCTCCCCCTCTCTGTCTTCCCCTCCTCTCTCCTCTTCTCTCTGTCCGATCCAACAACAACAGCAACAACAATAACAACAGCAACAAAAGCAACAAAAAATGGGGGGAAATGGCCTCCAGGAGTAGTGGATTCATAGTGCAGGAACAGAGCCCCAAACCCTAGAAGCAATAAATAAATAAATAAGTCACTAATATTGATACACGGTGCCTTTGGTGGACAGAACCTGAAAGGCTGTTACAATTTCATCTTTTGGAAAATAAAAAGAAAAACAATTAGAAAAACAGGGCTGGAGGAAGCAAAAGGAAAGTGCAATAATACTTTGTATTACTCATCAATCACTAGTAAGCCTGCTTCTGCCTCTCCATTTTTTAAGCAAATAGTAGAGGATTCCAGTTAGAATGGCTGTGGATTTTAAATCCAACACTCTTAACTTTATAGATCCTCATAAAAGTTAAATGTCACTAAAAAGTTAAATGTCCACTAAAGTCACAGAATTTGTAGCAGGGCAATATCAAGACTAGGAACCAAGTTTTCTGATGTCTGCTCAGGTCAACTCTTTACTACATACTAAGCTGGCTCTAGTTCCTACTTTCATGCTAGTGGCATAATGAAATACTGTGTTTATATATTTTTTAAGACCAACGAGAAGGATTAAGGGATAGCTCTCAATGATAGCTCACCCAGCAATGGGTGTGCTTTATCATGTATGGATCCGCAGGAGCACAGGGGGAGCACATAGCAAGAAGGAAACTAGACATAGTGAGTGGAACAGTGCTGTGGTGTCTCTTCTTTCATTTTCTCTTGATGCTTTTTTTCTGAATTAAAAAACGCATTAAAAAATCAATCTTGTCCAAAGGGGAAAAAATTGTTAAAGAAGAGGAACAAAAGAGGAGTGAAGAGAAAGAGAGGGGAAGGGCAGGAAGAAGATGAAAAGGGAAAGGGAAATAAACTTTCGTTATTCAATAGTACACATATAGTTGGAGTATAGATGGATCTGGGCCTAAATCTGGGTCACATCTAGCTTACTGACACGTTGACTTGTCAAAACATTATATACATCAGCTCCTAAGAAACCTGGGAGTTACTGATTCTAGGCAAGTTTCTATAAACAACAATAAACTAAAAGGAAGAAATGATGGGTGTCAATGGCCCTAGAAAGGTGGAATGTGCTATTTTCTTCACTGATATGGTCATAATAAGCAGCACTTATCAATTCTGAAATACAAACTGCCATCAGTTGGTTTTGTTATAGTCCTAAATTATCTACAAAAAAAGAGTCCCTATTATTTTCTGTACCTGGAGTGGGCTGATCACACCACTTTCTGATCATGCCTCAGCTCCCCACTGTAACCCCTGCCCCCATAAGACTCTTACTATAATCCAATGGGATATACTTCAAAACTCTAGACTGTTGTTAAAATTTTTGGAGGCTCTTGCCGGGTGGGCTAGGTTCACGGGCGGGTAACAGAGACGCGGAGACAACGGCTGGGCAGGGAAGCTGTATTTCTTTATTCAGGAACAACGATTCACCAAACTAATCACCAAACAGAACTCTGCTGTCTCTTTGCGGCGGCACAAGCACTCTCTCTTACTTTTGAACTCAGGAACTCTCTCTTACTCTGGAACTCTGGAACTCTCGTACTGGGGAACCCTCTGAAACTCTGGCACTCTCGAACTCTGGCGGGGTCCCTAGGGGCGGGGCCAAGCGGGCCCGCGAAATTAACAGAACTGATGTAATTCTCTTGGCGGGGGAGAACTACCCAATGTAAAGCATACAACACTAGACTCAGTCCCCAATAAAATCTAACATACAACAGTGGGATTCCACCTTAGTTTGCCAGCAGCCATTTGGTAGATGCAGCATCTTGGTATCAGGGCTGTCAATAGGTCTGCTGGAACCTATAAGATGGAATAATGCATATTGAAGAGGGTTCAAAGAGGAGGCAGGGCAGGGTGCATCTGGTTAAGCTCTCATAGTGCTATGTGGAAGGACCTGCACAAGGACCCAGGTTAGTGCTCCCTGCTCCCCACCTGCAGTGGGGATACTTCACCAGCGCTGAAACAGGTCTGCAGGTGTCTTTCTCTCCCTCTCTATCTACCTCCCCATCTCTTCTCAGTTTGTCTCGGTCCTATCAAATTAAAAAAAAAAAGAGGGGGAATAATGGCCACCAGGAGCAGTGGATTCCTAGTGCTGGCACCAAGCCCAGCAATAAATAACCCCAGAGGAAAAAAAAAAACCATGGTGGAAGAGCTATTAATGAAAATAGAAAAATACATGAAGTTCTTCCCTGCAAACCATAAATATTCTTAGTCTCTCTAACTGGAGATTCTTGAGAACCTTATGTTAGCACATGGTTCAGTATACATTATCACTGTAGCTATAGCTATATGAAAATTCTGATCTGGAATTATATAAAATAAATTACAGAAAGAAGTATTTTTTTAAAGATTTTTAAAAATTTATTCCCTTTTGTTGCCCTTGTTATATTGTTGTAGTTATTGATGCCGTTGTTGGATAGGACAGAGAGAAATGGAGAGAGGAGGGGAAGACAGAGAGGGGGAGAGAAAGACACCTGCAAACCTGCTTCACTGCCTATGAAGCAACTCCCCTGCAGGTGGGGAGCCGGGAGCTCAAACCGGGATCCTTAATGCCGATCCTTGTGCTTTGTGCCATGTGTGCTTAACCCGCTGAGCTACCACTGGACTCCCAAGAAGTATTTTTTTCTAAATCCCTGGGGATAAACAGTATTAGTGAAAAAATTAACAAATGTCTGATGTACAAAAACTGTACAAATGTTTTGTCAAATGGAGGTGTTAAATGGATAGCTTAGCCTAATGATTAAATTCCTGGAACCAAAAACACTGAGGCCATGGCAATGTTGTATAGACATAGTAGTTTTTGATGGAAAAAATTAGCAATTGTTGTACAATGGCAGGTTCTCAGTGTTGAAGGGTCACATAAGATGTACTAGGTCACCTATTAGCAAGTATGATCTCAGCTAGTTCTGAAAGACAAACATTATCTCAGTTGTTGACGTCTTTATTTTCAAATTATTTTAAATGGAGGTGTAATTACATTTCTCCCTTCTACTGTTTTGAAGTTGAAAGATCAGGAGAATTAGAAAATTATGAACTACAAATGTCTTTTATAAAAACATGGAGCTGAAAGAAAACTCACATGTGTGTTGTCAAGCTAAATTATGGGTGAAACGGACGACTTTAACCATATGCATCCCCATGCATTGACTGTTGTGGCAGATTTAATTAGTAAAATTAGTCAAACCTACCAGCCAAGCTGTGTCAAATCAAACCAGAACAACCTGTGTTTGTTGGCAGAGCACTACAATTAAATAGGCTGGGTTTATTTCCATTCAAGACAACTCTGAGTTACTAACTATACTTATGACTATGATTAAACTTCAAGTGTAATTATAATGGTATTCTGACCTTGAGGAAGAAAAGTGTAGACAAGTTTCTTAAACCACTCAACAATATTATTGCATCCTGAAAAGTTTTAATTAATTGGTCAAATCCTCTAGTTGGTTGAATTTCCAATTTCCCCAGGGTAAACTCCTTATGAAACACTTAAATTAAGAAAGAAGACCATCCATTGCTAAAATTGCACTGGGCAACCTAATCTGGCCATTAATTTACTGTTACAGTTGATCTAGAAATTATATTGTTTTCAAAGAAAAATGGCAGAAACAACCTTAGCAATGTGATGATTTCCACCTATAAAATCTAGGCAAATGGGTTCATGCCGTGGGGTTCCTGGCAGAGTAAACACATTAGCATGTGCTAGAATACCTGAGTTCAGGCCCCTGGTCCCCATTTTCAGGGGGAAGGTTTCAGTAGCAGCGAGCAATTCTGCGGCTGTTTTTCTTTCTCTTTTTCCTCTCTTCTCTGTCTTTCTCTCTGTGTGTTCCCCCTGCTCTATCAAACAACAACAACAACAACAAAAAATAAGTCATTACCAGGAGCAGTAGCATTATGCAGGCCTGGAACCCTCATAATAACCCAAGTGACATACAAACAAAAAAATCTAGGCAAATTAATTTCATCTATAATCAACACATTTAATATGAACTTCCTTGAAATATAAAAGACATGTTTTTATACTCTTTATAGACTTTCTAATATATATGGAGTAGAAGGAGACATCAATTTGAGTAGCTGAACTCTCTTAAACATAAAATTCCATTTTGAAGCAGCACAGGTAGTTGTGGTGCTTGCATTCAAAGTATTCTAGTTCTAGTGTAATAGGACTAATTTCCTAAAATGCAATGAGAAGGAAAAAAAAAACCTTAAAACATGAAAATCAAGAAAAACACTAAGGCACAAACTTTCAAAACACACACAGGCGTGTACACACACACACACACACACACAAGGAGAGGGAGAGGGAGAGGGAGAGGGAGAGGGAGAGGGAGAGGGAGAGGGAGAGGGAGAGGGAGAGGGAGAGGGAGAGGGAGAGGGAGAGGGAGAGGGAGAGGGAGAGGGAGAGGGAGAGGGAGAGGGAGAGGGAGAGGGAGAAGCCAAAACTTTCTAAGACCTTGTGAGAACTATAGTGGTTCTTTGAGAAGTGGGACAGTGGGAACACAAAACTGGTGAGTTTGGTATAGAACTATACTCTAATTCTACAATCTTGTATCTCACTATTAATCAATAAAATAAAATAAAATAAAATAATAAAATAAAATACTAAGGCATCTTCCTCCTAGTTTTTGTTACAAGGTGCTATTCCATCCAATGACCTCAGCAAAATGTGGCCATGATGGAATGCTTGTCTGAACTATCACTTTGACTAAGTGCATTTCTAAGGCTTTCTATATTGGTATTTAATCTTTTATTTAGTCACAGAAACATAAAGTCACCATTTTAAAAACTGCGGGAGAAACTGGGGGAGAATAGTGTTATCTTTTCTCAGCTCCTAGCAAAAACACTAGGAGATAATAGGAAGACAAAAATAATTCTTCCATTAACCCTTTGACCCTGGGAGTTAATGGCTTTTTGCTACAAATATATCAACAAATGGGGAGCTATGTGAGATCCTAACCCAGGGTGTAAGGCCTCTGCAATTACATGGAACAGTGTCCTAGTACTCCTTACCTAATACCTAATAACACTTAATGTAAGGGTCAGTTTCCCTTAGAAATTGCCCAGGAAACACAACTATCTTCTCAGCACAGCTTCTAAAAGCTGCGCAAACACATTTGAACTTTAATTTTAAACTTAAACATATGACAATTGCCTCCGGACTATATTTTGCCTCTAAAAATCATATCCTATTGCATAATGTAGGTGGTATTTTCCTTGCTAATATAGACCTCATAAGATTGTAACAAGTAAAAAAAAAAAAAAAACTTAGAAACACAATTTTAAGCAATTTCTTAAAAGGAAGAACATTGTAATATGCATAAGCCATCCAATCAATATGCTTTAGCTCTTGTTTAAAAGGATAACAATGACAATCAAAATTACCATCACTTATTTTAATGTTAAAGCTGTACTGGAACTTTATGTTACAAAATGCATTGAAAGGTCTCAATATATACAGTTAAGTTAAACAGTTCTACTCCAGAAAATCTATTCCAATATACATGTTATTGCATTTTTGAGAAACCAAAAATCTGTAAATAATAGTTACTAGCTGAATGATTTAGTTAAAAATCAGAATTAAAAGCTAACTAGGAGGGAAAACCCAGCAGGCATATAGGCCTATCATTAGTAAGTTATTAAAATAGAAGGTTCAAATACTTTTTTCTCAATAATGTGGCTATAATCATAGATTAAGGTTAACAAAATGTTAAATATGTTTTAAGCAAATGATAGAATTTATCAGAAAGACACTAAAGACAGTTTACTTGCAAAATTATAAATCACACGTGGGTTAGCATGACCAATTAAGATATATCACATCTTCAAAATGTGGTGCCAATGAGATATGATTTTTAGGCACCATTAAACTAACATAGCTATTAAAGTTTAACCTATAATTCTAATAAGAGAGTTTCTTTCTGATCAACTGTGCAGAACCAATCACTCATGTGATTCAAATGATGAATATCCTTTTTTGGAAGAGAATTTTTTACACAAGAAGAAAAATAAGAAACTTCTGAGGTCATAATTGTATTGCAGAAATATCAAGATAAATACAAGTTGATGGATTATAAAGAAATTAAAAGTTTGAAAAGATGGAAGATATTAAACTTATATTTAGTGTACTCATAGTATATTGTTTACTGAAAATATGTCAATTTCTAGTTACATATTATGTGAAAATCATTTAAATTAAATGAGATAAAGTTTATGCGTAGGTTTTAAAAACTACTAGTGTTAATTGTTCAATAATGAACTATAACAATGTTATAGAGCAGATTTGAAAATAATTAAATTTTGATATTCTTAATCTCAATCAATCTACAGATTGTAATAGAATAGACCTTTACATGCAAGGAAGTTCATATTAACTCACTTGAAAATTAACTGCAAGTTATTTTCAATCCTGATCCTAAAACCATTGAGTCAGCCTTAGTTTTTTAAAGTCTTTTCAAGAGCATTCATTCATTTATTTATGTATCAACAAATGGCTGCTGAATGCTCTTAATCTACTAATGCTATGTGCTTGGGATATAAACTGATACAAACTGAACAAAAGTAAGCATGGTCCAGGTCCTCATGGAATTTATATTTCAGAGTTAGAATAGATTTTGATCAAATATTCTTCAAAGCCTGTGTCACAGCACATGGATAGAAATCTGTAAATGTTGTCAAGATAGGTTACCAGTATTGTAAGGGAATGAGACTGAACATGGAATTTAAGGGAGCATTCCTGCAGAAGAGCTACCTGAATACAAATTATAAACACAAGTTAAGATTAACCAGCTGAGAAAGAAAGATAAAAGGATCCTTAGCAGAAGCACAAGAGGCACAAAGAAAAGAAGGTGCTTGTGACTGCAACACCACAAACACAGAAAGGTTAAGAGTGTGAAGGCCAGGTGGGGGCCTGTGGTGGTGCACAGGGTTAAGGCCATGTAGTCCTAAACACAAGGACCAGCTCAAAGATCCTGGCTTGAACCCCAGTCTCCCACCTGCAGGGGGCTGACCACCTCAGATACCGTGAAGCAGGTCTATAGGTGTCTTTCTTTCTCCCTCTCTGTCTTTCCCTTCCAGTTTCTCTCTGTCCTATCTAAAAATTCTAAAAGAAAAGAAAGGGCTACAGCACAACATATGCAGGGGACAAGCTATGCAATATGCTAAGAGAACTAGAAGGTGAATAAAATATTTTATTTTTATTGTCACTAGGAATTTGCTGTGCAGTTTCTTTGGTCCTGGAAGAATCTTTACTACCCCACCCCCTGCCTTTCTTGTAAGTTTTTTTTTTTTTTCTCCAAGGTTATTGCTGGGGCTAGGTGCCTTTACCATACCAGGAATCCACTGCTCTTGGAGGCTATTTTTCCCCCTTTTGTCGCCCCCACCTTTTAATCATTGCTATGGTTATTATTATTATTGTCATTGATGTCATTGTTGTTGGATAGGACAGAGAGAAAAGGAGAGGGGAAGGGAAGACAGAGAGGGGGAGACAAAGATAAACACCTGCTGACCTGCTTCACCGCCTATGAAGGGACGCCCCTGCAGGTGGGGAGCTGGGACTCAGATCCTTATGCCTGTCCTTGCACTTCTCCAGTGTGTGATTAACCCGCCCAACCCCCACTTTTTTTTTTTTTTTTTTTTTTTTGCCAGAGCACTGCTCAACTCTGGTTTCTGGTGGTGCTGGAAGTTGAAACTGGGCTTTTGGAGCCTCAGGCATGAGAGGCTGTTTGCATAACCATTATGCTATCTACCTTTGCCCTCCACCTACCATTTTTTTTTTTCCAAATAGAAAATACAGAGACAGAGAAGGAAAGCTAATATAAGGCCACTACAGGGCTATGGAGCTTCCCATGTGTATGGTGTTCACATGTGGTGGCCAGGGGCTCAAACTTGGTCCTGCACATGGTAAAGTATGTGCTGTATTGGGGGAGCTAGCTCAGTGCGACCCATTAAAATATTTTATGCAGTCAAATGGCATGGCGATTTATATTTTTTTAAAAAGCATTTTCCCCATATTCCAGAGAAAAGGTTGAAGTAAATGTATAGAAACCATTTAGAAGGATATTATAATAGTCTAGGAAGTGATGGTGGTAGTTTAAACTGGGACAGTGACAGGTCAGTGAATAGAAAGAGAAGTACATGTAAGAGCAACATATTTAGGTAGTAGATGAAATGTTTATGTCATGGTGATGAATTTCGTAAGGCACTAAAGAAGACTGATGCTTTAAGATTTTTATCTTGACATCTTTGATGATATGATGTATCGTGCTAAGGAACAACAGAGAGGAAGATACTTATGAAGAAAGTTCCTAAACTTTTTCCACACCTCCTGAACCTGAATTAACTAAGAGGAAACATCAAGTGTGTCTAGTACAGAACTTGAAACATAAATTTGGAGGACACCAGTCTGAGGTTTGTGAGACTAAAACAATAGAATGTCTGTTCAAAAAATTCAAACTGGATTTAATATAAATCAAAGCTTAATAAGTTCAGTGAAGGTTTACATTAAAATGTACATATAAGATAATCAAATATATCATGCCATGTGCACTTAACCTGCCATACTATGGCCGACAATCAAATATACTGTGATACTTTACATTAAAAGTTCAAAGACAAGTACATCATTGTGTTACTGTGCAATGATAAAAAAAAACTATGTATGCAAGAATATGAAGGACATATTTTCACACTTAAGAATCTGCATTTCCATTATGCAGTAGGATGACAGTGGTTTTGCCAACACAAAGAAAAGGAAATAAATCACAGTTAAGAAGACAAATACTGGGATGGAATTAGAGAATACTATGAAAGGAAAGGTCTCATCTGAGTAATGAAGCTGAAGGGTTGTCATACCACACCTGAAGTCTCTGGACACAGTCTGAAGTGAAGCATGTTGGGGTAGCAATCATTGCATTGATTAGGTTGTGATCAGCAGATGCTATATTATTTGATATGGATTGGGAGAGGCATGCGGGAAAGTGGGCCCTATACTAAGGTTCCAGGACTGGGAGAAATATGGACTCTATAGTGGAGATGTGAGGTTCCTGCTGTCTTAGGGTTCAAGAAGACAATGGATAGTAAATGTTATCATCACATTATTTGGTAATTGGGTTAACTTTGAAAAGTCCTTTTGTTAGGGTTTGCTGTATAGTACCCAGTATCTTGTAAATAGCTGTGCCACTGGTTGCCTCTGATCTACTTGGTCTAGGTTTTTGAGAGAGTCCGCATATCAAATACACAGTTTATATATTAAGAAGACTCAGTCTGTGTTTTAAAAACTTCGAGACATACAATTAATTTTCCCCTCTCATATTAATTAACTAGTGATTTATATGACTACGCTTTACTAGGAGTGTACATAAACACCATTCCCACCACCAAAAGACTGTGTCCCATCCCACCCACCCAACCCCTACCTCCACTGGCCCAGGAAGCCTCATGTCTACCCCTCATCACAGGGTTTTTACTTTGGTGCCCTACTTTCAATTTAGTCAGATCCTGCTTTTAGTTTCCCTTTCAGATCTTCTTTCTCAACTTCTGTTGATGAGTGGGATCATCCCATACTCATCTTTATCTTTCTGACTTAGCTCACTTAACATAATTCCTTCTAGCTCTGTCCAAGATGGGTCAGAGAAGGTGGGTTCATTGTTCTTGATAGCTGTATAGTATTCCATTGTGTATATATACCACAGCTTCGTCAGCCACTCATCTGTTGTTGGGCACCTGGGTTGCTTCCAGGTTTTAGCTATTATGAATTGTGCTGCTATGAACATAGGAGTACACACCTCTTTTTGGTTGGGTGTTATGGAGTCCTTGGGGTATAACCCCAGGAGAGGAATCATATGGTAACAAAGTCCCAAAACCTAGATATACACCAGGTTCTGTGAGAGAGAGAGAGAGCATATGTTCACACGTATCCATAAACAAGTGCAAAATATATACCTGAAAGCAGAAGTACACTAGAGTTTGCAGTGAGTATCCCCCACAACACTTCCTTTCCACTATTCCAACCTTTGGGTCCATGATTGCTCAACAATTTGTTTGGCTTTGTATGTTAACTCTCTTTTCAGCCACCGGGTTCCAAATGCCATCAGGATGCCGGCCAGGCTTCCCTGGACTGAAGACCCCACCAATGTGTCCTAGAGCTCTGCTTCCTCAGAGACCCACCATAGTAGGGAAAGAGAGAGGCAGACTGGGAGTATGGACCGACCAGTCAACGTCCATGTTCAGCGGGGAAGCAATTACAGAGGCCAGACCTTCCACCTTCTGTAACCCACAAAGACCCTGGGTCCATGCTCCCAGAGGGATAGAGAATGGGAAAGCTATCAGGGGAGGGGATGGGATATGGAGATTGGGTGGTGGGAATTGTGTGGATTTGTACCCCTTCTACCCTATGGTTTTTTTAATTTATCCTTTCTTAAATAAAAAATAAATTAAAAAAAGAAGACAAATACTATTTTCATATAATCTAAAATAACAAGAGACAAACTTAGCTTGCCCTTTAATAATGAATTAACTCAATAATCTTCATAGATAATAGATTACTTTTGCTGAATAGGTAAGCTTACTTTATATTTTAGTTTAACAAATATGTATTTTGGAGGGTAGATAGCATAATAGTTATGCAAACAGACTCTCATGCCCGAGGATCCAAAGTCCCAGGTTCAATCCCCTGCACCACCATAAACCAGAGCTGAACAGTGCTCTGGTAAAAAGTAATATATATCTCCAGTAAATGAAGATGAAATACCATATAATAAACTTTAGTATTTTGAAAAGAAATAGAGTTATTCAGATAAAACTGCTTTTATTCATTTATTTATTTGCATTGGTCACTACAAGTTTTTCCAGTTTGGTTGCATGAACATATTTTTTGGCCATCATATTTAGTGAGTGCCTACAGAAAAAGAAGTCTAAGAGATTAAAAAGGAAGATAGCATTCTTGTTACCATACTGGATCAATTTCCAGTTATAGATTCCAATCACAGAGAAGGCAGAAAACCTTTCAGAGACACTCATATCAAATATTATCCCCTAACTGAAAATGTGATAAGTCAGCAGATAATTCTTCCTCCGACTTGACAAAAAAATGTGATGATTATTATTTCTTCCTATCAACCACCTGAGGCTCACAAAAGCTGAATATATATAGACTCACAAAACTTCACAGAATATGAAACTGTTCATGCCAAGGTCAATGTAAATCCTCATTTGGCCAATTCCAGTGGGTTGTTCTTACTGCATCTCCTTGGAATTCTCTTGAGTTACCTTTTTTAAAAATTATTATTTATTTTTATAAAAAGGAAACACTGACAAAACCATAGGATAAGAAGGGTACAACTCCACACAATTCCCACCACCAGAACTCTGTATCCTATCCCCTCCTTTGATTCCCACCACCAGAACTCCGTATCCCATATCCTCCCCTGATAGCTTTCCTATTCTTCATCCCTCTGGGAGTATGGACCCAAGGTCATTGTGGGATGCAGAAAGTGGAAGGTCTGGCTTTTATAATTGCTTCCCGCTGAACATAGGCATTGACAGGTCGACCCATACTCCCAGCTTGCCTATAGGAAACAATTAGTAGCCTTTTTCATGTAGTCAATAATCATCTCTCTTGGATTTATCATAAGATTAAGTTCTTAATGTTTTCTCTCTTTCTTCCTTCCTTTTTTTTTTTGACCCCAGGGTTATCACTGGGCCCGGTCAGTGCCTGTGCTGCGAATCCACTGCTCCCTCGTGGAGGCCATTTTTCACATTTTGCTGCCCTTGTTATTATGGTTGTTGCTATTGCTGTTGTTGCATAGGACAGAGAGAAATTGAGAGAGCATAGACCTGGTGGTGCAACAGTAGCATGTCTGACTCCAGAAATTGAGAGAGGAGGAGAGAAAGACACCTGCAGGTCTGCTTCATTGCTTGTGAAGCAACCCCCTTGGAAGTGGGGAGCCAGAGGCTCAAATTGGGATCCTTACACTGGTCCTTTTACTTTGTTCCAAGTGCACTTAAACTGCTGCACTACCGTCTGGCCCCCTTAATTTTTCTCAGTGCCCTCAAATTTACCTTCATTTTCTCTTTCTACTATTGAAATACAGTATACTGAAATATGGTATGCTCTATTTATTGTGCACATGATCTTTATATGTGACCACAACCTAGGAACAGATTTGATATTTTGCTGGAAGATTTAAAAACATAAACAAAAACAAACTATCATTGGTCTTAATTTCTGCTTTAATTTCCAAATCTATAAAAATGAACTATCTTTTCTATACATATTTGAATATGTTGTAGACACCTCAAAAGTCCTGTATCTAAAATGGGATTCACCTCTATTCTATCCTTATATGTACTCTTTTCTCTCCTGGTTTCCACCGATTCATAATGACATTAACATCCATCTATCTTCTTAATTCAATTATTAGAAAGTGATGTTGATTTTGCTTCTCTCCTACCACCTCTTGTCAATCTTTATGTATTATTCACTATCTAGTCCTTAAGATCCACTTTACAAGCATAGATCAAATTATCAACATCTCATATTTAGACTCCGAATTCCTTCTTATAGTCTCTTAGTTTTGCGCACTATTTTGTAGAAATCACTTTTCACACTCTAGCACTACATATACCAGAATGGCATTCTAATGCCCTACTCTCCTTTTCATTAATAATTAGTTAATTAATTTAGAAAATCTAAGCTGTTTCCTGTGACCCACTAGTTCCTTCATGGTCTGATATCTCCTATTTGTCCAAATCCACTGTCTTCTTTTCTTCCTGTGTTTACCTACAATAAAATCGATAGTAGTATACTGACTACTTCAAGTTATTTTTCTACTTGAGGAATATTGTCTTTGAAGTGTTCTCTATAGAGGAAGTTTTTTATAGGACTACATTCTCTCTTGTCATCTTCCATGCCCCATCTTAAATAGTATCTCTCAAACATTTCTTTTGGTATCATTAGAGCTTTAACTCTCCCCATATATAGAGAATGGGAGAGGGAGAGATAGAGAGAGATACAGGGAGAGACAGAGATAGTGAGAGAGAAACACCACAGCAATAAAGCTTTCCACAGTACTAGAATACCCCAATGCTGGTGTGATCCTGTGCCACATGATTGGCAAAACAGATGTCCAATCAGTTGAGCTATATCACCTGCCCCCTCAAAAAGAGTTTTATTATTGTAAACAAAACAAAATTTAAAAGATAATACAGTATTTTTCCCTGTATAGAATTTTCCTCATTGTTTCTGTTTACTAGCTTATTATCATTCTCCACTTTCCACTAAACTAAGAGTTTCCAGCACACCTGAGCCTTGTAGATCTATGCGTTTGTGTCTGGTAACTTATCAGAATCCAGAAAATAAGTGTCAATTGTATGAGAAATTCCCACAATTATATATTTAAATATCATTAAGAAATTACAAAACTAACATAAAATTTTATTTAGCAAAATTCAAATGAATATATACTTCACTAAAATTAATCTTGTAAAGGTTATCTTATTATTTTAGTTAAAATGTAATAAATCAAGACAAAATATTTCTTCCTTTAAATCTTTAATTTCCTATACTAACTCTTTTTAAATGTCTTGTTGGGAAATATTTATTTACTTTTTATTATTTATTTATTTTAATTATGATTAATGCAGAGAGAAGCAGGGAAGAGAGATGAGGAGGAAGAGGAAATAAAAAAGAGAGACACCTTCAATCTACTCCAATCTACTCCACTATTTGTGAAGTTTCCCCCCCTCTAGGTAGGAACCAGCGACTTGAACCAGGGTTGTTGTGCATGGCTGCTTCATATATGATTTTCTAATAGCAATGACCATCTCTAACACAATTAAACAAAAGGATAACAAGATCACATTGACTTCCATAAGGTCAAGAGAACTATTTCTCATATTTGTGCATTTTCCATGATAATACTAACAATTATATAAAGATTTGCCTGTTTTTCTAAAGACTTAGTTATACTATAGAATGGCTCAATTCTTCTTTTTTTTTTTTTTTTACTAGAGCACTGATCAGCTCTGGCTTATGTCAGTAGAGAGTACAGGGGATTGAACCTGGGACTTCGGAGGCTCAGGCATGAGAGTCTCTTTGCATAACCATTATGCAATCCATCCCCACCTTTTTTTTTAAAGATGGAGCTTCTGATTATTTTTAAAAATATTTTATTTATTTATTAATGAGAGGAAAAGGAGGAGGGAGATAGAGAGAAGGAACCAGACATCATTCTGGTACATGTGCTACTGGAAATCAAACTCAGGACGTCTTTCTTGAGGGAATGGCCCAATTCTAATATATGCAATACTGGGGATCAAATATGGACCTTCAGGCTTTCAAGTCTTGTGTTATACCACTGAGGTATCTCCCTGACCCTAGAGGTTTAACTTTTAGAGAGCTTAAAGGAATAATAAAAGCCCTCTAATGAGAAGGTGTTCTTCAATGCTGTTGCACTAACAAGGGACAGGTGTTATTCTTCTCAAATATTGAATTTTAAACCATTAAATTTAATGATATACATATAAGTAGTTACTTTTGATTTTCATGTAAGTTCTTTTTTTTCTTTTTCCAACAAGGTTATTCTGATGGATGCCTGCATGTGGAATCCCCTGCCGTGAATGCTGCTTTTTCTTTTCTTTTTTCTTTTCTCTTCTCTTCTCTTCTTTCATTTCCTTTCTTCTTCCTTCTTTCATCCTTCCCTCTCTCCCTCTTCCTTCCTTCTTCTCTCTCTTTTTTTATTTGATAGGACAGATATGAATTCAGATGGGAGGGGGCGGTAGGGAGAGTGTGAGACACTGGCAGACATGCTTCACTGCTTGTGAAGCTTGCCCCCTGCCAAAGGAGAGCTGGGGCTTGAACCCAGGTCTTTGCACATGATAATGTATATGCTCAACCTGGTGTGCCAAAACTTGGTTTCTGATTTTCATGTGATTTTGAACTACCTCAAAAGATCTTCAATAAAATTTCTCCACTCCAATCCATTAGGTCAGCATAATCTGTGTAGTGTCTTTCCTTAAGATCAGTGGCCCAAGTTGTACGTAGTAGTTTCTCTGAGATTTTAAAAGCTTGTAAACCTAACCTTTTTAATTCATTTCCCCATCCTTAGGACTTGCTGTTAGCTTAAGCATTACCTCTTAGCCTTTGGAAATCTCTGTCACTTATATAACCTTTCTCTAATATTTTATTTAATCTTAGGGAGAGAGAGAAAAAGGTAAAAAGAGAGTGTGAGAGAGAAAGAGAAAGAAAGACCAGAGAACCATTTCTGGTCCATGGTGATGTGGAGGATTAAACCTGAATCAATTCTTAGTATTAAATTTTCTTAATTGAAATACCGTCTTGGCATGTCCTATTCCTCATTAAATTTTGGATAGCATGGAACAATACTATGGTGACTTGTGATAAACTAAGAGGAATAATAAATCATAAATATGTTGTATATGGTAAAAATGAGCACATTTAGTTTATAAGTGGAGCTAGTTACGTTAGGCATGTTATCAATGTAAATTTAATCAACAAAATAGTATCATTTAATGACAAGGGTTGGGTCTTATTAATACTGCCAGTAATGGCAAGAACTTCAACTTTTTAATATCACTGTGCTTTAGTGAGTACTTGGCAAAGTACACAAAATATTTACATTGCAATGTAAAATGTATCATCCCCATGTTAGCACACATGTGCACAAACACACATACAACCACTCACAGAAAAAGAAAACGAAGTCTAAGCTATATACCTAATAGAAGATCAAATGAAGGTTATAATTAATGCTTTAAGATCCCAGTGTCCTCATTTGTTAACATACCTCATTATTCTCATCTATATATCTTTCTGCTATTTGCCACAAACAAGGTAGAACGCTGAACAAAAATGTGCTCAGCAAATGTTTGTTGAATGAGCACCTGAATAAACAAACCCTTTTCAAAATTAAAATAACTTTGCTATGGTGACTATCTAATGTTGGTGTTGTTAAGAAATCAGATAATATTTCTGTTCCAAAGGTAACAACTTTGTGGTTGTAATTCAGTAAATGCACCATTCTAATAAATAGACCCTCTACAGAAATATAACAATGTAGGAAGGAGGAGACAGAGTCAACTTCTAAAAGGGTATATTCACTATGTTGTTAAGTCAGTAATATTAATCTCAGAAAATAAGGATTCAATATACTGACCCACTGTAGACTATTGTGCATTTTTGTTTTCAGGTATATATTTTGCCCTAATTTATGAATACATGTAAACAGATGCTCTATGTGATGCCAGCCAGACTCCCCTGGTCAGACAACCCTATCAATGTGTCCTGAAGCCAGGCTTCCCCTGAGCCCCGCCCCACCAGGGAAAGAGAGAGACAGGCTGGAAGTATGAATCTACCTGTCAATGCCCATGTTCAGCTGGGAAGCAATTACAGAAGCCAGACTGTCCACCTTCTACACCCCCTAATGTCCCTTGGTCCATGCTTCCAGAGGGATAAAGAATAGGAAAACTATCAGGAGGGGATGGGATACGGAGTTCTGGTGGTGGGAACTGTGTGTAGTTGTACCCATTTTATCCTATGGTTTTTGTCAGTGTTTCCTTTTTATAAATAAAAATTATATATATATATATACACACATATATATTTTTTAAATAAAAAATAAAAGAAGGATACCAGTGTTCAATGTGAGAGCCCAGGTTCTCAGCTGCACACTGGGTAGTCAGATTGTTTTCAGGTGCAGGTGTCTTGCCCTAATGACTGCTTAGAGCTGTGATATCAGTCCAGAAAATCTGCTTTATGTGCCTGATTCTTTCTTTTGACAGAAAGGCTTCAGTTGTGAACAAGAGTGTTTTGGCATATCACCAAATGATCTTTCATACCTTGATAAACAGCTTTAATCTTCGAAGGCAATTTCAAACCAGTATTCAGCCCAAACTAATGAATGCAATTAAGATCTTAAAGAATAGAAATAACCTGGCACAGACACTAGAGTATAAGGGTACATTTATTATGGTCAGGTAAGAGAAGGAAAGGTATGTGGGAGGAAAAAAAAAGCTCTGCTTTAAAACATATGGTATTTCCACAGTAATACAGAATAATTTAGAGCTAACCTAATAATCCTATGCCTTGTTTTTTTTTTTTGTAGATTATATATAGAGAAGAGTGACTGTTCTTTCATAAAACATTATCCAAATTAAATTCTAACATATAAGATAACTAAAGGATATAAGTGTATTTTTTTTTTTTTTAGTAAAACTCACATTATGGGGCCGGGCAGTGGCACATAAGCACACATAGTACGACACGCATGAACTAGGGTTAGAACTTCCACTCCCTACCTGCAGAAAGTCGCTTCATGAGCAGTGACACAGCCTGTGGTGTCTGTCTTTCTCTTCCTCTCTCTCTATATCCCCCTCCCCTCTCAATTTCTCTCTGCCCTATCACATGAAAAAAATAAAAGGCTACCAGAAGTGATGGAGGCAAAAAAAAAACAAAAAACAAAAACCTAGACACAGCACAGGAGTTTCCCCTGATCACACTGTATTCACATCTGGTACCTGTATTGGAAGTCTGCCATGCACATGCACTAGGTAAACTATCCTTCAGCCACATAATTATCCACTTTTAGTAGATGTTCATAAGTATTTGTTCTTATACTATGATGAGACAAATTTAAAAACGAAAAACTCACATGATAAAAATGTTTTTAAAACAGAGATATAAATTTAAGCATTTATATAACTAGGATAAAATAAGCACATAACTAAGATATAACTTGTATAAATAAATATTTCTCATTGGAAGGAAAATACAATTTTATGTGGAGGGAATGAATATCAGAATATTTTTAGTGGTATCACCTAAATACTTACAATTAATTGCTACTAAGAATTCAACAGTAGAGCCTATACTAATAATAATATATAATATTAAATACTTATCAAATAAACATAGCTATATAATATAAAGATAAATGTATACATAGATAAAAAGAATTTTTCACTCACATTTTTAATATATATAATTTGAAGGCATTTGATTATTATAATGTACTTATAATAATCAATTATACATGCGTGTATACATTATAGCAATAAGGAGTTTATTTACTAACTACAACAATGTGGAGGGGAAGAAACAATTGATTGAGTAAATGGTATGTTCAACATGGTGATAAATCAGGACTATTAACCCAGCTCGGTACAGATATACATTATACTGAATTTGTGGGTACTAAGGAGGTTTCTGTGGAATTTAAGGGATGGTAAAAAAAAATAAAAGGAAGATGAGATTCAAGTCCTTGATTCATGTCTGAGACCATCAATTCAGCAAATTGAAAATTCATTAGTTATTTTGTCAATTCCCTCATGGTCCACATGAAGTAACTGAGACCCAGAGGATGTTACATATCTAGGCCATAGCAAAACTAGGTGCAGCAACTAGGTCTCCTCCTACCAGTATCTGTACTTTTATCCTCTGTTTGATTTTGGGTCTTAGTTTACTCAACTGGAAAATTAGAATAACTACTCCTCTGTAAACCTCACGGCTTTTATAAAGGCCCAAAGATGATATGCTCATGAAAGCACTTTCTGAACCATGAAGCACTCTATAAACATAGGATTTCTGAAGCACAGACGTGACACATTCCTTTAGTCTTGCAGTGTACACATGGGTTCAGTATTTAAGCTCAAATATCTGCATACATAATTTAATGCACTGCATTTAAACAAAACCTTCTTTTCTTATTTATTAAATTTGTTTATTTGTACAGTATTGGATTAATCCATTTTTATTCTCTCAGCAAAACAAAAATATTTCAAAGTTTTATCAGAAATAGCCCCTTCTTGGGCAAGATGTGCTGATGCATTTTGGGGGGGATGTGAAGTGGTATCCCTAAGACAACTTCAGTCTTATGAAACATTTCCTCATTAAAAAAAAAGAAGAAGAAAGAAAGAAAGAAAAAGGAAAGAAATCACACACAAAAGGCCAAATTTAAAGTTATACAAAGCTTTTGTTTAAAGGAAAACAGTTCAGTGTTACTGGGGACTCTGTGCTTCTTCTCTCAGCATTAGATGAGCAAACCTACAGCTCCACAGTTGAGAACACTTTCTGATTACTAATAATTTCCCACCTCCCACTTAGGTTTTTTTTTCTGCTTTGCTCTGTCACCCTAGATCTTGCACAGAGGTGCAATCAGGAAATCAAATGAAGAAATGCACAAAGGAGACTTTACCCCAAGGGGAATTCTCAACCTGTGTAAACACATGTGTGTCGGTGGTGGTGGAGAAAGTAAAAGAATTATCCTGAGTGCAAATTCATTCTGAAAACTAAACTCAGGTCTCAAAGAAGTTAATAGCAGCGACTTTAAATGTGGTTCTTCCAGGTCTACTTTTAATTATGTGAGTGAGATAAAGTAGCACATAAGCTGGCAAATGTATAAACACATAAGAAAAAAAATGACCTAGTGTGGCAGGGCTCTGGGGAAGCAGGGCTCCAGGACACACTGGTGGGGTCGTCTGCCCAGGGAAGTCTTAGTTGGCATGATCATGTTAGCATCTGGAACCTGGTGGCTGAAAAAAAAAAAGAGTTAACATATAAAGCCAAATTGTTGACTAGTCATGAACCTAAAGGCTAGGGAAAGAGAGAGACAGGCTGGGAGTATGGATCGACCTGTCAATGCTCAAGTTAAGTAGGGAAGCAATTACAGAAGCCAGACCTTCCACCTTCTGCATCCCATAATGACACTGGGTCCATACTCCCAGAGGGATAAAGAATAGGAAAACTATTAGGGGAGGGGATGGGGTACAGAGTTCTGGTGGTGGGAATTGTGTGGAGTTGTATCCTTCTTATCCTATGGTTTTTGTCAGTGTTTCGTTTTTATAAATAAAAAAAGAAATAAAAGAATTGGCCATTATAATTATGTTTTGCTTACCCTAGTCAGAAATTTAATTAACCTCTTCAGTGCCCCTATCTCTGCCAATGCCTTGGTTAGAGTAATCTGAATAGTCTTACTGCATGAAATAGTGTTCTTAAGAAAAAGAGGAGGAGGAAGAGAAGGGGGAGGAGAAGAAGAGAAAGAAAAGAACTTCAATTGTACTTCACCAGGCCAGTTTAGTTGTAATCACTTTTATGAGACTTTCTCAGAAATACTACATGATGCTTTTTGGCAACCTCTTGCAATATATATATCCTTTTGTTGCCCTTGTTTTTTATTGTTACAGTTATTATTGTTGTTGATATTGTCGTTGTTGGACAGGACAGAGAGAAATGGAGAGAGGAGGGGAAGACAGAGAGGAGGAGAGAAAGACAGACACCTGCAGACCTGCTTCACCACCTGTGAAGTGACTTCTCCTGCAGGTGGGGAGCCGGGGGCTTGAATGGGGATCCTTGGGCTGCTCCTTGTGCTTTGCACCACGTACGCTTTTGCAACTTATATTTATAAACAACCCCATACTCATGGACTCTGCCCTGAGCCTTGGGATAGCCTTTGGTCCAAAGCAATAAAATCTGCTTTAATTTTTATGACCAAATTACCATTTGATATTTACCAGTCATCTTGGTGGCTGTGATATATTTGCAGCTTAGAAAACCAGTAAAAAAAATTACATATAGTTTCTATTTCTAAACAAATAGCAAGTGCATATGCAAAGTATACATTTAAAGAGAAAGTATTGTTTTTTCAATGAAAGCTAAATGATGATTTTTTAAATTTACATGATTGATATATTATTGCTTATGCTTGTTTACATTTATGCAAAAGTGGTTAAAAGTTCATTTCAACCCTCACAAATCACTTTCTATTCTATTTACATTTATATTCTATTTTAATAAAGCATACTACAAATTTCACTTTAACAGTAGTTTTCTGTTCCATTTCAAAGCCACATTTTAAACCTTTCAATTCTGAGCAATTTAATTTTTATTTCTCATTATACTTATCCAACGTCAGGAAGGAAAATGCAATTCTGCTATTAATGAAAATGGGATTGGATGGTTTGTTTGTATTAAAATGTACACATATAATTAAATTTCAAGGTAATGAGATATTTTTTTTCAGATATAATGTTTCTGATCCTTTGAGGATGGGGGAATTCAAAGGAGGTTGCAAAATAATGAAAGGTCTTGTTGTACCACTCAGAACACATGTATTTAATTAACAAAAACTGGGTTGATTTTATTACATTTTAGCTTAGGCATATCATATGTAGGTGGTAAAGTTTAATTGCATTTCTTGTATTTCCTAACTAAATAATAATTGTGTAAAAGATCTTAAGGAACAAAGGTGATGATTCAGGGGCAAAGCACAGGATTCCCATGCATGGAACACTGAATACAATCCCTCATATTGCATTCAAAAACAACTTTTTAGTCTTTATTCTTTTTTCTCTCAATAATAAATAATTTTAAAGTGCAGACTAAATCATGTAACCTTTGATAGAGGTCTCAATTTATTAATGAATGAATTGAAATAATTTATATAAATTTTAAAATAATATCCTTAGTAAAAAGAGTAACAGTATGGATATATTCAAAACAACACTGGTTTGAGTTTGTATTTTATGTATGAAAGTATCAAGAAATTAAAAATAGTCTAACATTTCATCATGTTAATAAAACCTATTAATATATTTTAATCAAATAGTACTTAAAAGCAGATCATAGAATATTACTTTTCTCAGCCAGAATTCCCACCTTCTGCAACCCAGAAAGACCTTTGGTTCATATTCTTAGAAGGGGAGAAATGTTAGGCGAAGATGACCAGAGGACTCTGAACTCTGATTCCATCAGGACCTGGAGATAAGAGTGGGGGGAAAAAAAAAGAGGAGGATATTCGGAAGCAGTAGTAGGTGTAGTAGTGACTTAGAAAGGAAGAGAAGGTAGGACCATAGAAAAAATGGGAACATAAAAATAAATATAGCGGCTGGGCAGTGGCACACCTGGTAGAGCATACATTGTAGTGTTCAAGGACACCTGAAGGGGAAAAGCTTCACCAGTGGTGAAGCAATGTCACAGGTGTCTCTCTCTTTTCCTTTGTAGCTTCCTCCCCATTCAATTTCTCTGTCCTATCAAAATATATAAATTAAAAATTTTAATGTTTCATAGTGTATATATCTTCTTCTAGCGTTTGCCCTTCTTCCATAGCCAGTCAACAGCGTCAGGTATATATATATCAATGTTATATATATATTCATAGAAATAATAGTCAACCGCGTCTGTGACCTTGGAAAAACTACTGCAGTTTTCAGTGGAGGGAATCTTCTTCTAGCGTTTGCCCTTCTTCCGTAGCCAGTCAACAGCATCAGGTTGAGCCTGATGTAAAGTTTCGAGACCTCCTTTGAATCTGGAGAGGTGGCAGTCGATGGGGACACAGAACTCTGGTGGTGGGAATGGAGTGGAATTGAAGTCCTGTTACACCATAATTTTGTGAATCAATATTAAATCACTAATAAAATGTATGTTTATTTATAAAAATACAAAAAAGAAAACCACTATCAAAGATTCTTTCAAGTAGTACTTAGCTTCAAGTGTTGCAACAAGTGACTCTTTGTTGTCTTTTCATTAATTGCTTATTTACTAACCTAGCCCTTAAAAGAGATTAACTATAAACACTACCAATCTAATCTATTTCTTAGTGTTTAGTATATCCTGGAACATATCCCACATCAGATTTCCACACCAAAAACTTTGTCAATTCTTTATAGTTCACAAAGTGCTTGAATATTTAGAAAACATTCTTCTTGATTCTTGAACTTTAGTTTCAGAGAACAGCTAAAGTAAGTTTAATGAAAAGCCTTCTAGGGAAATTTATAGTGTGGAAAAGCCAAAAAAATATAGTAAAGAAACCTTATAAACTTGTTAGATTGTGCTCTCTCACAAGAACATCTATTTATATGGTTCTACAAGTGCCAGAGTACAAACTGCAGCATTTTTTTTTTTTAGGAAGTAACATTTAATAAAAGTATTGTCTTTTATTAAAAGACAAGCTTCCAAATCCTCTCAAAGTTCAAGGAGTAACAATTAACATACACTTCCAGAAACTACGTTCTACAAAAGAATGGGAAGAGCCCACAAGGTTCTCTAAATACAGGAACATAGCCCCATGTCATGACAGGAAAATGGGATATACTGTTATGTCTACAGTATTCACTAAAAAGTCAGCATCAGTTACAGTTTAAATCCCCTGTGATTCTTAGGAGGACAGCCAGAATAAGAATTTTCTTTCAGGTAAGATAATGGAACAGATGATAGGGGCCAAGATTCCTTGGTAATCCTTATCCTGCTTGTTCTGTCAACCCACCTTTGCTTTGACTTCATATTACATCTCTTCAGGTGAACTCACTGTCAACTTTGAACTTTGCAAAGATGAAGGAAAACAGTTACATGCTTCTTAACAATGACAGATGTGCTTCTCTATGACCTTTAAGGGTAAGTCAACAAATGTACATTTACTTTTATTTTTTCACTCTACAACATATTCAAAATTTTCTTGTTAAAAAAAGTTTTCAAAAAGACCATTTAAAATTTAGGAGGTAATTGAAAGAGGATGGAATGAGATGATTGAAATTATTTGAAGTTAATTTTAATAGATATTTAATATGGATTCAAACACTTCATTTAGATCATATATATGACACCTCCCACCTTCTGCACCCCATAATGATCCTTAGTCCATACTCCTAGAGGAGTAAAGAATAGGGAACCTGCCAATAGAGGGAATGGGATAGGAAACTCTGGTGGTGGGAATTGTATGGAATTGCACCCCTCTTATCCTACAATCATGTCAATCACTTTTAAATCAATAAAAATGTCAAAAAAGAAATAAGATCAAGAAATATCTGACAGCTATGATTATAATTATGCACACAGTTTAATGCTAAGGAAGATATTAGAAATTAATGGTCCGTGTTAAGTCTTCAACTTTCAAATTTTATTTCCTTAGAAGTTACCTGTAGTAAAACTGCTCAATGATGATTATCCAGAGGGTCCTTCAGGTACACTACATTTTCTATTTTAGCTGTCGCAACCCTTCCACTACCTCTTATTTTATTTTTTTATTGAGGAGATGTTTTATTTTATTTTCAAAATGATCATTATCAATTTTTGAGTGAGAGACTAGAACACTACTCAGCTTCTGATGGTGCTGAGAATTGAATCTGGGACTGCAGAGCCTCAAAATCTGAATGTCTTTTGCATAACCACTATGATGTCTCCCCAGATGGAAGAAGATTTTTATAATAGAGCTGTTGTCTCAGGGGTACAAAGTCACATCTCCCTAAAATATAAGCCATCATACCTCACTCACCACTGAAGTGTCATCTTCGTCCACTATAGGAGACTATGAACCCTGCTCCTTTAATCCTTCTCCTTTAGCTTCACTGTATACTTTTTATATAGATCTGGGAATTTGAGAGGACTCATGTTGTTGATCAGGAACAAGAGAAACCAGCAATTACCTTGGATTTCTTAGTGAAAAGTAAAATTCCAGATTTTAAATTCTAAGAAGGTAGGTGATGATTTCAACAAAAAATTCTCTAACAAATGCTATATGTTCTTGTGCACATTCAGTACAGTATCTGCTTTAGTTTTTGCTTGTTTGTTTGTTTTTGTTTTTAAAGTACAATGGTCAACTCTGAGTCTCAACCTTAGGTCTTCTTTATTCCATTCCAGTAAAAGTTTAATCTCCCCCCCCCCCCTTAATAATGACTCTCCAAGATCAAGGCATCTTCTTTTGAAAGCTAAGAATCAAGAAAGAACTAGCTTTGACTAGTAAAGGAAAATAATGATGCTAACTATTCTCTCTCTCTCTCTCTCTCTCTCTCTCTCTCTCTCCGGATAATGAATCTCCAATATCAAGGCTAGCTTTGACTAGTAAAGGAAAATAATGATGCTAACTACCAATAAACTACCAAGGAAAGTAAGACAATGCTACTAAGGAAAGGAATCAAGTAATGTTAATGAGGGATTTGAATTATTCTGCCTTAGAGAATGGCATAAGTATCTAGTACTTAGCATTCCAAACTTTAGAAAATGAGTATCATTAAAGAAATCCTACAGTACTTCAAAAAAGTTCTGGAATCTTCTTGAGTATACTCTCTTTCTTCTTCTTAGTTAATGAGAGATTCAAACAGTATCAAGAGAAGTGAAAATTCATGAAGAGCATGTGTACTGAGATTTTGCTGCTACTGCCTTTCTGCAGTGCAATCTACTGCATCTACAATGAAGTAATATTACAACTGCTTGTGTATTTTCTCTACCTAGTATTATGTCCCTCTTTTCCTTAAAAAAATAAATAAACCATCAAATAATACAGGGGATATAATGCATTTCCTTCCCTCCTTTGTAGACAGAAGTGGCCAAGAAGATGAAAGATAGAAATGGATGGAATTTTCAGGAAACCTCTGCTAAGGATGCTGATCAACTAAGAGAATATTGTTTCTGATTGTCACTCCATTTACGTTGTTCCTTTTACCTTCTTGGAACACAGACTGATGAAAATCTAAACAAGTAACCTAAGATTATGAGACAACCATGATAATGAAAAACAACTATTAACAGAAAAATGATGAAAGAATCCCAAGTCCCTAATGATCATGGACCTGTCATATCACTCTTGGCCTACCTTTTTTATGTTTTTTTTTCCCCATGAGATTTTTTTTTTCTTATCAAAACAAGACAAAAAAAAAAGTAACAGAAGATGAAAATAGCCATATATTTAAGTCATAGTAATTTGGGGTTTCTGTTAGTTATCTATTGACTACACTATGCATGTGGTTATCACTGAGCTAAACATTGTGGGAGGGGTATCTGAGATAATTTAGAGAATTGTCACTAAAGCTCATTCAGTCTCTGTCTCAAACCCAAGCCCCCGTAGGGCAAAGTCCTTCTCCTCTGCCCTCAAACTATGACTTCATCTGTATTTGTTTAAACACTGCAGGAACATGTCTTCTTGTTGACATGCCATTAACGAGGAGTCGTTTTTCCTGCTTACTTCAATTATATTTTTCTTCATGAAGAATGCATTCTCTTTTGGTGGGAGAGGTAGAGAAGGTGCTGTAAAGGGATGGGCCATGTTTCAAATAACATGGGGTGGGGAATATTTGCCCAATTCAGACACCTATCTTCTAAGGCAATAGCCAGCATCTACCCAGATTCCTGAAACTAAATTTCAAAATCATGTGCTTGGATGCAGTGTGTATGTGTGTGTGTGTGTGTAAGAGAGTGAAACAATGTGTTTCTTTTAGCATATTGGGCTACAGAAGTAAGCAGCTAGTTACAATTATTAAAGGGTAACTAAGTGGATATTTTCTTTCTCACTTCATTTCATATTTTTTAGAGAAAATGAGTTTTGTAGAAATTGATATCATTCCATTGAGTTCCACTTCTCAGAAATGCATGTTGCAGAGCATCCCTGCCTCCAGGACCTGTTTCTTCATTTGTAATGATATACTATATGTAAAGTTATATTACCAGCACTTGCAATTTCCCAACTGCTTGATGCTTGATGTCACAAAGTTATAACTAAGAGAGGCTGTTACATCTACTGCTCCAAGGCATAGGGAATATTATTTCAGCAACAATGAAATCATATAATAAAGGACTTTAATTTTAATGGCAGCTTGAGTGTAAGCTGTTAGAAAAATCAAATGTAAGTTTTCCCCATGTTAGTGAGTCAGGTGACATCTTCAAAACAGCATCCTTTTCCAACCTACTTTGGATTTCAATTATTCAATTCAATTCAACAAGCATTTATCAAATACCCATTATATGTGAAGATTTGCAGTAGGTGCTAGAATAATTGAACAGCAACATCTGCCCTTCAGGAATTCACAGTCTAGTGAGAGAGATATGCCTATTAACAGAAACTTTAATACAAGGTAGATTGCAGGAAGTTCTCCAAAAAAAAAAAAAAAAAAAGAGAGAGGCTATAGTACAGAGCCATTACAAGAGAGATGTGTGAGACATTTTGAAGAAGGGAAACTTTACCAAAAGAATTTAAAAGGAACATGATACATAAAAGTAAAAGGCACACTGCACCAAAGTAACTCAACCTTCAACTTAAACAAAGGCTGAAAATTGAGAACTCTTAGAACGTGTTAAAGGATGAGAAAGCAGTTATATGATTCCAGTAAACAGCAAAACAAAGAAAAGCTTTGAAGCTAGTAGGATGGTGAGTTCATCAATAGAAATTGGTGACTGATTATATATGGACATGAGGAAAAAATAGGTTAATGGGTGTTACTGCTATGTCTTTGGTTTAATTTAGTTGTGCTCTTCTTTTAATATTAATGATTTAATATTGACTTACAAAATTAGGAGACAAAAGGGATATCATTTTATACTGTTCCCAACACTGGAGTTCTGTACCCCCATTCCCTCCATTAGAAACTTCAGTAGTTCTCCCAAGGCCACATATATTATTTCTATAACTATCTATAGCTGACTTTCTTTTAAAAATCAAGTTGTAAACTTTAATTACAAGTTAAAAATGAGGTTCTTAAAAATCTCAACTTGACTGATATGAAATGATTTTAAAACATTTAAAGGTATATTGAGAAAAACCAGGCCTTAAAAAAATAGATAATGCAGATAGTTCTAGTTATCTGTTCAACTGACAAAAAAGCAAGCACTTAAGGTCTTCAATTCCAGTCATCTTGTTGATTTCTTATTGCTGGAATTTCTTATTCATTTCTTCTTGTTGGATGACTAAACCGGCAAACCGGCTGATGGTAGAGATGGTAAGCTGGCATTTACTCAGCCCCACGCTGCTCAGCCTTGGGAGCAGACAAATTCTCAACTGGTGGATCTGCTGGTTTTGTCTCTTTGCCATCTTGTGCTTTAGGGTTTTCTGGGGTCTGCCTTGGTAATTGAAGTTAGGAAGGTATCGACGTTGAGGTGGCTGCTGACCTTAGGTCTCATCTCCTTGACGTTTCCTTATCTTCTTCATTGCCATCATCTCTAGGTTGTCTTTGGTGAGGAGGGCCCCTGTGGAATCATGGCCTATTGCCCCATACATGTTCTGTCTCACTGGTCTACCTTGTTCACCTGCACCCTGGCTGTCAGCACCCTACATCACTTTTCCCTGAACTGGGGCGCTGGAATACTGTGGTTGATGTCCATAGGGTCTCCTCATGTAGTAAAGTGGGAGCCATTGGCTGTTGTAGGGCTGACATTGCTGGGCCTTAGGGAGCAGTCTCTGATCACGCATTCTTTTCGCCACTTTCACTATTCTGGTAATTTTGCTGGTAATTGTATGGAGGACCCCTGTGATGTGGATATCGTCTATAATGGTTACATTCTGCTGCATATTTACTGCCTTGCACTGGAACTCCACCAGGCCCTATAACATTTGCTACCTCTGCACCCTATTCTCTTTTAACAACATCAAACTCCACAGTCTCTCCATCTCCTACACTCAGAAGGTACTTCCTGAGATTATTCTTTATGGCAGTCTGGTGTGCAAATACATCTTCCTTGGTGTCATTCCTGTTGATAAAACCGTATCTTTTCCTTACATTGAACCATTTTACTGTTTGCAGAACCTTCGTTGCGATGACCTTCTTGTTCCAGCCAATGTGAGGCTGCCCAGGCTGCCACTCCCTGTGCAGATAGATGCCTGTGGTGCCCTGGACTAGCTGTTGGAGGCACTGAGGACTGGGACTTGCCCATTTTTCCTATGGCTCTGCCTTCTCTTTTATTCTAAGTCAAACCTATTGATACATCCAAATACCTTCATGTTTTCCTCTTCTTTCTCTAGGTCTTGGGGTTTTGATGGAATTGAAGTTCAGAGTCCTCTGGTAATCTTCCCCTAACATTTTTCCTCATCCTCTGGACCAGCATTCTTTTTGGGGTGCATAAGGTGGGATTTCTGGCTTCTGTAATTGATTCTCTACTGGACATGGGCATTGGCAGGTCTATCCATACCTCAGCCTGTTTTTATCTTTTCCTAGTGGGATAGGACTCTGAAGATGTGAAATTCCTCAACACAGTGGTGAGGTTGATGGTAGCATAGAAGCATTGAAAGGCTGAAAGGTGACAAGATTAAAACAAAAAAAAGAACAATAAACAGGAACCTAGAAGTAGGAATAGAGCAGATGAGAATAGGGATCTTAGGGTGGAAAGAAGCTAAGAAGTCTATTTTAGGTATGTTCCTAGGGACCCATGACTTTAGCAATTTTTGTTTGAGCTTGACAGCTAACACAGAGAAAGACTAAAACATTGTTTGGGAAAATAGTGTCAGAGTTGAAATAGGGCTAGAAAGCTGCACTAGGGAATCTGACAAGAGTCTTATAACCAAAATATATCAACTTAGCAACAAACAAGCAAATGACCCATTTAAAAGTGAGGAGAGGATGTGAACAGATTATTCACTACAGAAGAGATACAAAAGGCCAACAGACATATGAAAAATTGCTCCAAGTCACTGATTGTCAGAGAAATACAAATAAAGACAACAATGAGATGCCAGCTCAGCCCTGTAAGAATGTTATACATCAGAAATGACAGCAACAACAAAATTAAAAAAAAAAAAAACAATGCTAAGCTTCTCCAGTGCCTAGCAAAGCCAAGCAAAAGAGACAGATTGAAAAAAAAAATCCTAGAAGATAATGAAAAATACAGGTAACCAGATGTATATAAATACAATTAACTGTTTACCCCATCAATCTGACCCAGGGACTATACATATTCACATTTAGCATAGAAGCCTGTGTAACCTCTGAGTCCCTGTCAATCTGAGCTCACAGTCCATGGTCACAGCTGGGAGCATTCTAGGCTATACTGCTGAGTATAAACCAGTTATCACAACCAATAAAGAAAAAAAAATAAGTGAAAAGCTACGTGCTAATACTGAGAGAAAGGCATCACTGAATACAGTTTTATAGTTCTAAGCACAACTGCCATCTTCCTTGCCTTTATGGACCACTACAATTTCTGTGGTATTCCTGTGGCTGATTAAGATCTAGAAAAATTCTTCAGAAAGATAACAATGTAAGACTATGTATGATCTCTCCAATTGTTAGTCACTGTTATGAATAAATATGCATGAACAGGTTGTAGTGTTGAATTGTTAACATTCTAAAACAGGAGTTTTAAATAGAAGAACTAAATGCTAAAAGTTCCCTCTTCTTCTTCTAGCATTTTCCAAAGTTCCCTCTGAGAAGCCATATTTGTCTTTACGACTCAAAAAAGCATAAACCCTTAATTGACAACTTTAGCATTCAGCAAAACTGGGCTTTGAGATATAAATACATTCAGAATCTCAAAATTCATCTTTAACCCTCCTACCTAGTATAGTTTTGTGTGTCTTGTCTTTTATTCTTTATTTTGAAGTTATATTATCTTATTTTTATTTATGAGAAAGCAAGATCAGAGTACTACTCAATCACAGATGGTATCAAACATACTACACACATATTTGCAATGAAATATCAGGATATATATATATAATATATGTAAGTATATGTAATATACTTCAGATATGCAAGGCATGTTCTCTGTCATGTCTTTTAAACCAGACTGTGATTCTTCTTGAATAGAGACTTAAGGTATTACACAAAGTGACCTATAGTCTTTTTGCTTGTTTGTTTTGAACACAGACATTGGGATGGAGGCTGGAGTACAGAAAATTAATTATTTGATAGTGTTTTCAAAATTAATCATAATGGAAGTAAAGGAAGAGAAAAGCTGGGTGTCGGGCTGCGCCGCGGAAGAGAGATAGAGGAGATCTGGGGCGAAGAGGGAACACAAATCTTTATTCACACGTGCACCTCAGAGTTGGGTGAGAGCGCAGTGGTTCAGACCACATGGAGCTAGCAAAAATGGCCACCTTGCGCAGCACCCTTCCCTGTGTCTAATCCCCGAGGTGAAAAGGGGGCAAGAGAGAGAGAGAAAGAAGTAGGAGGGCTTTATAGGGCAAAAACTGGGAATGAGGAGTCGGGACAGGATTGGTTGGGAAAGGCACTCCGAGAATATCGTATTAAGTGTCGTGGGAACTGGCAATAACCTGAGGGGACAATATGGTGGTTGTGACTGCAACTGCACAATTTCCCAGCATCTCCCCCTTTCTTTTTATCTAATGGCCACAGTATAGGAAATTTAGAGTGGAGCAGGCTTATATGTTTTTAAGGAATGCCATGCTCAGGTGGGAAGATGTAGGATATGGAGGAGGGAAGACTTACATGGCCGCCAACCTTGTGAGATTTATGTGTCCCCCTGTGCTCAACCCCTCTGTAGAGAAAGAGAGACTTACCTGGAGGGACTCATCTCATAGGTTAAGCTCTGCCAGGCTCCATCATCTCCTCACAATTTTTCTACATCTTTCCCTATCTTTCTATCTAGTCATCGCATTAAGATGGGTAAATGTCTGTAAAATACTCCATCTGTGACAGAGGAATAGTAGTGTAGGGGTGAGCAGAAACCTTTTGGGCATAAACCTGAATGCTATAACAAAACAGGAAGGGACAAGTAGGGGAGCAGCAAGAGCTAGTGTGATGCCAAGGGAATGCTGTTGGGCAAGGGGGAATTTCCTGTCTCTGGGGGCATCTCCTACCTCTGGGGGCAGGGCCTAGTAATGGGAGGGTGTTTTTTGCTTCAAAGGACAGGTCCTGCAGGAGGGTGTGGCCTGCCAATCGGAGGGGCTATTTGGCATTGTATAGTCCTCAAGGCAATAGGCTGCAAAGTCTATGAACTACTGCAGGTCAATCTTTGAAAAAACAGCAGCGTGAAGGGAAGAAAGCTGCTGTAAAATTGTGTAAAGTGTCCAAAGGTTATACCAGCAAGTCCAATAGAAATCTCAGTCCAAAGTAGGCTACTAGGGGAAGAAATGCCAGGGGATGAAAAGCTGCATATCTATCTCCATGGGGAAGGTCAGCCACTGGAATTCTTCTTTTCTGTAGAAAGTGAGCTGGAACTGTCAAAACATGACAGGCAAAGCAGAAGCAGGAAGGGTAGACAGGCAGTAAGAAAGTTCTGTCCTTGGAGTCTGTGAATCAGGTTCTTCAGATCGTGTCAGGTCATATCATGGGTTTCAGGGGGTATGACACTGTAGTCATGCCATGTAGTGGGTGATGTCAGAGTGTACAGGGGTCCAGATGGTTTTTCCGAGGATTCCTGTGAAAAAAACACAAACAATCTGCTTCCTGTGGTTAGCAGGGCATCTGATACAAATTTTTTTATAGAAAAAGAGGTTTGGTGCCTTAGCCAACTGAATACTGGGGGGATGTATGTCCCCTTATTTCTTTCTTACTTAATTGGGCCTAGGTGTTTGACAAGCCTTCTCAACAACCATTTGTTTTTGGGGGTAGTAAGGGATGTCTTTGGCATGGGTGATGTTATAAAGGGAAAAATCTTTAAATTGTTGGCTGACAGTGGCAGGCCTATAGTGACAAACGAGATACACCAGTTAAGTGTAGAAAAATATGTGAAAGTTGTTAATTCACATGAGTTGTATATGGAAGAACTTCTTATAGTTTAATACCTTACCATATGAGCAGATGCTTCTTCATGTGAAGGCTTTGACATAGTTGTAGTCAATTACTTGTAAAAAAAAAACACAACTTTATAACAAGTCAGAAGTTTACTATAATTGATAGCTCAATGATTATAATTGGTTTAAGTATCTTTATAATTTTGTTTAAAGGTCATCTAATGTGACCTCCTGTAGCAGCCTCTACAGCAGGATATTCAGACCAATTTTAGTTAAAATATATATTGATTTTTTAAACTATTTTTACTTTGGACTATAAACAGACTCAGGTTACTTAGAGAGTTAATGCATGTTAGTGACAATGGTTTTAACATTTACAGTGTCAGATTGATACCAGATCTGTTATGGATTAATTTCCACAAGATTAGCTTACAGGGCACTTTTGGGAGCCCTCCAAAAATGTCCTGTATATAGAATTTGTATTTTAGTTTTGGGGATGTATTGTCACGTTAAATATTTAGACTTTTACCTTAAATAGTTAGTTACTTTTAGCAAATTAATTTTCCTTGCCTGATAATAATATAGCTTCAAGGTTACACTTTTAACCATTAAGTTAATGTTTACCAAACTTGAAACATACCCATAAACATTTAGTTATAACACACAGGAGGAGAAAAACTTTTGTTACAAAAACATATCACTTTAAAAACAAATTTAGATCTGTCTTTATTCACACAGTTTAAGACTAAGCACTTTACATTTATACCAAAACTTATATATAAAAAAATCAAAAGAGGAAAAAACAAATTTTTGGACTGTTTCTGGACATCTCCAGAAACCTTGGCTGCATCCAGCATTTTTATATAAAGTCAATTAAATTTCAGAGTACTCAGCAAAATGGGTCATACAAAATTTTTTGGTCATTCAACACACTCACTCACAAAATACAACTGGCCAGTCATAGCATAAGATATTCAGAGAAGGGGTAAAAGAGAGGGCTCTGTGAACCAGATTTTTCAGATTCCGCCATGTCGTATTATGGGTCCTGGGGTGCATCCTGCATCTAGTACTCTTGCAGTATTTCTTGTTCCTCAGGGATAGCAGCTCCATCATGCGGGTATTGCTGGACATGGTGGGCAGGAACCCAGACAGGTTTGGAGTAATTCTGTGGAAAAACGCATACGAAACCCCTCCTCATGGTCAATAGGGGGTCAGGCCCTTTCCAAATTTTATCGAGTGGGTCTTTACATTTGACCTTAATAGCTGGGAGGGTGGATGGTGTTTGCCAATGAATAATAGTAGGAGGTAGGTCTGAGTTTTTGTAAATATTAAAAAGATTTAATGTAGTTAAGGCTTTTGTTAGCTGGATATTGGTGGGTACATTCCCCCTTTATCTTCATTTAATTGAGCCTTGAGGGTTTGATGGACCCTCTCAACAATGTCTTGTCCCTGTGGATTATAGGGAATGCCTGTGGTATGAGTAATATTCCAGAGGGAACAAAAATCTTTAAATTGTTTGCTAGTAAATGTTATTCCATTGTCAGTTTTCAGTTGAAGAGGTATTGAAGCCCATTACAGCAAAACAGCATATGGCTTATAAGCTTTTTCGAGCTTTCTCCCGTCTGAGCTATTGCCCACATAAATTTAGAAAAGGTTATCAATTGAGACAAACACATATTTTTGTTTGCCAAAGTTGGGTATGTGGGTGACATCAATTTGCCAAAGAGTGTTGGCTTTTAAGCCTCAGGGGTTAACCCTAAGAGTTTGAATTGCAGGTGTTTTTATGAGACCTGCACAGGAAGAACATGTAGCAAGAATATGTTTCAACTGTGCTAGCGGAACATCAGGAAGTCGAGCTTGAAGGCCTTTAAGATTAACATGGGTTAGGGAATGAAAGTCAGCAGGATTAGAGACAGAGGCTAGGAGAATTCCTGTGGAGGCCAGGCAGTCAGCTGCAGCATTCCCTTCAGACGGGACCAGGAAGAGGGCTGTGGAAATGAAGGTGCTGAACATACAGTGGTTGGGTTCGAGAACAGAGCATAGAGGCAATTTAAATTAAGAGAGGGGAAAGTGGGTTGTCATCAATTCTCACATAAGAACGAGCAAGCCATGGAAGTAAGTTAATAGTATACACACTATCAGAAAAAAAGGTTGAAGGATTCTGGTACAGCTTCTAATGCAAGGAAAACAGCATAAAGTTCTTTGTACTGAGGGGAATTATCAGGAAGCTCAGTAAAGAGAGGTTTAGGGTATTGCTTGTCTGGATAATATATAAGGGCAGCAGCTCCCTTTTTTCCACCATCAGTGAAGACTGTAGGAACAGAGGGGCTGGAATCTCGAGAGAAAAAATTAGGTACTAGTAGAGGCAAAAGAGGTAAAGAAGCTATCAATTTATTAGAAGGAAAATAGTTATCTATTTGTCCTGGAAACCCCACTAAGCTTATGGCAAAACGAGAATGGTGGCATATGAGCCACTCTATCTGTGATAGAAAAGGGAAGAATAATTGAATCCAGTTCCTTTCCTAAGACCTGCACCGATCTATTTCTTCCTTGGCGAACCATGAATGCTAACATGTCTATCTCATTAAGGATTCTGGAGCTCCTACTAAGCCACTCGAGAACCCCATGGTTCTGCCACAGTGCCCCCACTACTGTGGGGGTGGAGTTAAAGATTAGAAGGTTTACCAGAGAGGAGGGGGAGAATTGAACGAGGTGCATGTCTTGGAGGGCCTGGTTAACCCTTTCCAGTGCCAAGGAGGCTTCGGGCGTTAACATACATTTTGAGGAGGGCTGTTTGTTTCCTTTTAACAGGTCAAACAGCGGTTGGAGGCAGCTAGTAGGCAGATAAAGATATTGCACATTCTGTGTCATGTCTTTTAAACCAGACTGTGATTCTTCTTGAATAGAGACTTAAGGTATTACTCAAAGTGACCTATAGTCTTTTTGTTTGTTTGTTTGAACACAGACATTGGGATGGAGGCTGGAGTACAGAAAATTAATTATTTGATAGTGTTTTCAAAATTAATCATAATGGAAGTAAAGGAAGCAAGAGAAAATCTGGGCTATAATGTATTCAACAGAATCTCAGCAGATCCCACAAAGGGATCTGAATCCTGGATACCCATTATAGTTGTTAAAAGCCAGACTATAAATTCTAGCCTTTCTTACCTTTGCATTAAACTGTCATGGGATGTGGGATAAAGTGACAGAGGGTATATTTCAGATAATTTAAGTGATGCAAATATCTTTGCAAGTATTTTGGGGTACTCAATATATTTATGAAATAAAACACTTCATTTATTGATGCAATGCAATAGTTATAATTAACATGAATTCAATAATAACAGCATACATTAACTTGAGTCAACTGCTCACACAAATTTCATCTTTGTTTTCTAACAAGATAATTAAGACCCTAGGGAACAAAACCTCTGCACTTTCTTAATTTATTTACAGTATTTTTTGAGAAGTGTTCATTTAAAATATTTTATGATTTATTTATAGAGAGAAACAGAGAATAAGAGCATCATTTAGCATATTGCAATGCCAGGGATCAAATTCTGTATCTCATCCTTCCAAGTGCAAACTCTACATGTGCCAGGGCCTCAGCAGTTTTTGTTGTTGTTGTTGTTTGTTTGTTTTGTTTTGTTTTCTTGACAGGAAAGAACAGGACAGAGAGAGATTGAGAGGCTAGGGGAGATAGAGAAGGAGAAACATCTGATCTCAGAAGGAAAGCAAGGTCGGGCTTGGTTAGTACTTGGATGGGAGAAGAAGAGTGAAAGATAGACACCCACAGACCTGCTTCACCACTCATGAAGGTGGGTAGTGGCGGTTTGAAACAGGATCCTTGAGCATGGTGGTATGTGCCCTTACCAAGTGTGCCACTGTCTCTCCCAAACATTGTTTTTAACACAGTAATTATTTAGTCATTTTTTAAAAGATTTTATTTATTTATGAGAAAGATAGGAGGAGACAGAAAGAACCAGACATCACTCTTGTACATGTGCTGCTGGGGATAGAACTTGGTACCTCATGCTTGAGAGTCCAAAGCTTTATCACTGTGCTACCTCCCGGACCACTATTTAGTTATTTTTACTTATGATGATGATGGTGATAATTTGACTGGAAGCAATACTAAGAATTAAGATATTTTAATATACAGCAATGCAATCCTAAATATAGAATTTTAAAACAACAATATGATAAGCTTCTGTGAGATTCTTTTAGAATTTAGGACAAAGAAACATATGGTTACCCGAATTTTACATTATCTTCTAGAATAATTTATTTTTCAATCTGTCTCTTTTGCTTGGATGATGGCAAGGAACCCTTTTTCTTATTAGTTCTTATTTACATATTTTCAGTACTGAATTTTTAACATGAGTATTTGCAATAGGTTATTACATTTGCATTTATATGTGTTGAACAAAGCAATGTATAAATATCTTTAAATTGTTAAGCTTCTCCAGTGCCTAGAAAAGCCATAACTGAAGATCCACTTTACTTCCTAAAGCTTTGCCTAAGAATTCCAATTATTCCATATGCAAATATTTCTTTTCTGGACTATGTTTCATGGCTTTGCAGTTTATAGTACACTAGGAGGAGAAAAAAGCAACTAAGGGAAAAATCAAGTGGATTCAAACACAAAGTAAAACAGCCTCAAGAGAAGAAAGCAGAAAATGAACAAAAGTAGACCTAGAGACAGTCTGCTGCATAGTAAATTTAGTACTTTTTAAGCTATGCCTTTGGCTTGTCTATCTAAATATACAGGAGCACCCAAAGAATAGTTTAAAAGTTTCCACAAAAATTATATCTTTAAATTTTGGGTGACTGAGTAAAACTCAATTATCTGAAAAAGTTTTTTATGATATTAGACTTTGTGAAATAGCTAGTTGCTAAATTTTGAACAGATTTTTAAAAATATATATTTATTTATAAAATGGAAACACTAACAAGACCATAGGATAAGAGGGGTATCTGAACAGATTTTTGACTCACTAATACCACCTTTTGTTTCTCTGCATATTCATACATTTGTTTCTTTGCATGATTAACATAATCAAAACCTTTTATAATTTTGCCTCTGGTACTTCTTGTCAAAACAGAGATGAATTTTCTAGAATTGAAAAAAAAAAGAAAAAAAAACCACATTGATCAGAACTTGTGGTTTGTATACTGACAACTTCTCTCATGAACTCCTATTGTTATATTCTTTTAACTTTAATGAACCAAAACATAACTTTGCAAAAATATTTTGTGATGATAAAGAGCACATAAAGTGCTGGGCTGGGCAGCACTGATCAATGGAGATTGCAGTGGAAACCTCTTCTTTCCTCCTTATTGCTATAGGAAATGTTCTCTGGATGAGATTGCTCTGCCATTTCATGTACACAGAACATATAGATATTGAATGTTTCTCTACTATCCCTGTCCACCTTTCTGCACCACAAATATGAATGAATTTTCCTGGGAAACTCCTAAATGTATATAGACTACTTCAAGTGTTCTATCACCACAAATCCATTTGGCATATTTCCTTATTTTTTAGATTATTTTAACAGCTTTTGCTGTCTAGGAATGCCTCTCAGCTTAAGATATCTTCATGTCAGTTGTTTTGATTCTGGCTTTTAAAATTATTATTGTTGTTGTTGTTATTTTTCCATAGAGGTTATCACAGAACTCAGCCCCTGTAAGGATCCACCATTCCTAGTGGCCATTTTTCCTGTGTGTGTGTGTGTGTGTGTGTGTGTCGCTCTCTCTCTCTCTCCATGTCTGTCTCTCTGAGAGACTGAGATGAGAAAAACCTGCAACACTGCACTGCTACTTATGATATTCCCAGTCACCCCCTTCCCCCCATAGGTAGAGATCTGGGGATTAAAACCTGGGTTCTTGCTTATGGCGATTTTTGTGTTCTGACAGATGAGTTATAGCCTGGTCTTTTATTGTGATTATTTTAATGACAATTGCTATTAAGTCACTAGCAACTATTGTATTGTGAGTGTGGGATTTTTGTTTTGTTTTGTTTGTATGTGATTTCCTCTTTCTCTTTTATATATATCTTGTAGGTAAAATGATCTGCTCAAATATGCAGCAGATAGGAAAAGCCATGTATTTCAGAGATAGATTAGTATTGTTACACTAGAGTAATGATGTCAGCAAAAACTTTTAGAGTGCCAGTCACTAAATGGGGTTCTCACATGAAGTCAATCACTCTTTTATATAGGAAATTATGATATTAACATATTCTCTAAGCCTCAGTTTCTTAATTTCAAAAAAAAAGAAACAATAATGTCAATTTCACAAGATTAATATAAGAGCTAAATGAGATCATTTAACTATTTAATATGGGGCCTGAATCAAGCAAACTGCATTATATTCTATTATATTTATTGTATGTGTTAAAATATTAGAAACATGTCTAAATTGTGATATAATGATCTAATAATAGTCACTGGAAATTAAGATAGCATACAGTTTTAAAATAAAAGATTTATGATAAAAACAAAGAAGATAGGTAGCAAACTTAAGAAGTTAGTTACTTGTCAAGCTACTAAGCAGCCCACCTGTTAAGGAGAACTTGGTGACTAGAATTTTATTTTTGTTACACTGCTTAAGAATATAAAACTGGGAGTTGGGTGGTAGCACAGCAGGTTAAGCGCACGTGGCGCAAAGCGCAAGGACCAGTGTAAGGATTCCAGTTCAAGCCCTGGCTCCCCACCTGCAGGGTGTCGTTTCACAGGCGGTGAAGCAGGTCTGCAGGTGCCTGTCTTTCTCGCCCCATCTCTGTCTTCCTCTCCTCTCTCCACTTCTCGCTGTCCTATCCAACAACGACAACATCAATAACAACTACAACAATAAGCAACGAGGGCAACAAAAGGGAATAAAAAATTTTAAAAAAGAATATAAAACTATGGGGCCAAGTGCTGGTGTACCCAGTTGAGTAAACACATTACCATGTTCAAGGTACCAAGTTCAAGTCCCCAGTCCCCACCTGCAGGGGGTAAGATTTATGAGCATCAAGAAAGTGCTATAAATATCTCTCTTTCTCCCTATGCCCCTTACCCATTCATTTTTTCCATCCTAGCAAATAAAATTTTTTCTAAAAAAGATTCAAAAAAAGAATACAAAACTATATTAAATAAGAAAATTGGATTATGGTAATGTGCTATTCTAAGATAAATTCTATTTGGAATGACAGAGAGATATAAGGTTATTGTGACCTTCTGACTAATTGCCTGCATTGAAAATTTGCTGTAATAATGGGCTAGATGAGGTCCTAGATATGATAACAAAAATCCAAAAACTCCTTTAAAGTGTTTTGGATAGATATCCAAAAAATAGACAATAGCGGTTTCGTCACCACCATGAATATGTAGTCACAAAAAGGCCAATACACTCATTGCAATAATTTTTGAAAGATTCAATGTAACTATGAAGGAAGGAAAAAATAAGTTTTACACATAGGGATCTCATGAACTACCATTAAGAATAGGAAATTAGATGGCTACAATCCTGATTTATGAGCAAAAAAAGAAAAAAAAAGGCTGTCATGGGAAATCTGTGAGCAGAATTTCTGAGCATTTTGAACTTGGAATAATGATATCCAATAACAACTTTTAGTAGAAAAAGTCAAACTTTTTTTTCACCAATTATCTTACTCAACCTAATGTTGATTATTTTGTATTTCTAGTTCTTGCTGTTAGTGGAACTTCATCAGAGCAACTTAATCAGTGAATTACATTTGTGCTAATCATCAAGATTATAATAACAAATGGAATAAAGCTCCAGGTAACCTAAATAGACGATTGAGATATGAATTACATTTTCATCCTAAACCTAATTCCTCCCTCTTTTAGCATTCTTAATTTGACTTTTCAGATTGCCATTCACTAAATGGGGTGCTTAGATTGCTGCATCATGAAGGAACTTACTATCACAGAATTCTGTCTTCGAAGCAGTGATTCTAGATATTACAAGAAATTGAAACACTTCCCTCACATGGGCTACCTGTACACATCTTAAACCTGAGATTCACAGTGAGACTCTCTGAGTTAGACAAGAGAACAAACACACTGTAGCTGAATCATAAGAAGCAACAAAATTAGATTACTATGCTGTGATTCTAAAGGTGGTCTAGGAAGATCTGTCTGCACTAAAATCATGCCCTGAGACCACTATGAATCTCATACTTTACTGCTCTGTGGAATGTCTCCTGATGGAAGCTAAATACAGCAGAAAGGGCCATTTTACAGATAAGGCAACAAGGTAGGGGAGGAAGAGAAAATCAAGACATTATAGATGAATACAGGAAAGCAGGAAGAAAGCAAAAACAGTTTTCTAGACTTGGGTGATATTTTGAGAGAGCAGGAAGGAGGTGGATCCAACTGATACCCAGCTACTGTTACCAGACAGAAAGGATAGAGATTTGAAGAACATTCATTAAATCTATCAGAGATTCTTTTTATTTCTAAATTTGAAAGTCTTTGCTGCTAAAATGCATGGCTACATCCTTTTTATGTCTTTTGAGGCATAAAGAATCTGTTAAGCCTAGATTTAAAAATGATGGTCATCTGCAAACTCTGGAAACTTCAGCATGTCACTTACTAGTATCTCTGCCAATAATCTATGGGAACCAGGACTGTAAAAACACACAACTAACAGAGTTTAAAGATTAAAGTAGAAAAGGCTTGTATAAGACCTGGAACTCAATAGATGTTCAATTAGTTATGGAAACTTTAACTCGTTTCTATTAGACTGTGGTTTAAGCACATCTTTTTCCAAAATACAGAGAATGTGAATGGTTTAAGTTAACACAAGATATCATATTTGTAACCCATTTTTCTCCTCCACTTGCTAAAATTGGAGGCCACCTGATAAGTCAAAACTTATGGGTATCGAAGGATGTCAGTATAGAAACTCACACATTCCTTATACTAGCTGTCAGACACTTCTACAATTTCAAACAAGTTTTTCTTCTTAACCTTTTATGTTTAAATAGCATATTACCAAATTTCATGCCTGGATCTACTAGTTACCTAATAAGTAAGTTTTATTTTTTTTCTTTTTAGTTCTCTGGCGCCACTCTAACCCATATTTGTGATATCTAATATGCCTTCTCTTACTTGTGTGGTCTGTATGAATTGAGCTGCTTTCAATCTGGTTTCAGTTTCCAAGAAAACATTAGAAAAATAAATCCACAGCTGTTAAGAACTGCCATCAATATACATCAAACTAGAGCAGAAAATAAATGCATGGTTATGATAGACTCTAATACATCTTAGAGGTATGCCCCACTCTCAGCCTATATGGGATCTACTGCTCACAGGATCAGCTTCTAATACAGCTCAGTCAGATGCTATAAAAGTAATCACAAACAGGAGAGAGCAACTCTTAAGAATAACCAAAATACCTAGCATATTGCCATTGGATACACCCTTTTGAAAAATGTTAAACAGAAGCTTACGCTACAATCTAGCAATATGGCACTTAAGCATATATTTAGCAGGAGCTTATTTATTTGAACAAGGCTTATGCAGAACAATAATTTTTATTAATAATACCTCTGAACTGCAACCTACCCAAAATGAAAATGACTCACTCACCAATAGATAGTGGGTAAAATAGGTTCACTGTAAAGTCTAACCCTATCAGGTAAAGACTAAAAAAGCTGGATAAGGGCAAGAGACCAGCACACTTTAATGATTTCCCTTCTGGTCACTACCAGGCCACCCTATCATCCAGGTCCCTAGTGAGGGAGTGCTTGGATTCCCACAAAGATATGATGGGCCTACACCTCTAATAGATACCTCTCTCCACCACCGTCACTGATCATCTCCATCAGGAACAACATCATAAACTCTCTTGTGGGCTTCTACAGGACCTTGCTCTCAGGGTAAAATAACAATAGTAGAAACTGCCTCACTCTCTGAGGGGAGGCTGGGTTAACATACTCTGCCACTTGAGAAAGAGTGGTCCTGAAATAAATGCAGCCTAGAATGCTGCTAGCTGTGAACAGGGAATGAAAGTTCAGACTGGCAGGAATGCAGAAGTCACATAGGCTTATTTACTAAGTTATGTTAGACATGGGCCCT
This sequence comes from Erinaceus europaeus, assembly GCF_950295315.1. NCBI lineage: Eukaryota > Metazoa > Chordata > Mammalia > Eulipotyphla > Erinaceidae > Erinaceus > Erinaceus europaeus. The sequence goes on from NC_080162.1 coordinate 59,812,376, forward strand.
AGGTTAAATCAATCAGGTTTACAGTTAAAGGTATTTATATACTTTTCCCATATTTGGGAACTACTCTCTGCCCTGATCCAGTTTTCCAGTCCTATTCCCAGCTCTGACACCATCTTCCCAGATAATACTTTCATCCCACCTGCATGTTAGCTACCGACCTCAGGAAAAAAAAATAGTAAACTCATGGGACTCTTGGAATATACCTAAAATAGACTTCCTAGCTTCTTCCTACATGAAGACTCCATATCTCATCTGGATACCTTTAGGTTCCTGATTACTAAACAATTTGTTTTGCTTTATAACAATGCTTTTCAGACACCAAGTTGCAGATGCTACCATGATGCCAACCTGAATTCCCTAGGCAGAGGACCTCACCAATGAGTCCTAGAACTCTATCTTCTCAGAGCCCTACCCCACTAGGGAAAGATAAAAACAATCTGGGAGTATGGTTTGACATATTAACACCTATGTCCAGTGGAGAAGCAACCCCAGACTATATTCTTAGTCCATCTTCATGATATTTATCAGGCTCAAACAAAAATGACTAAAGTCATAGGTCCCTTAAAACATAACTGAAATAGACTTCCTAGCTTGTTTCCACCTAAAGACTCCTAATTTCATCTGCTCTATTCCTACCTTTGGGTTCCTGTTTATTAAACAATTTGTCCTGATTTATATCTTATAGCCTTTCAGCCACCAAATTGAGGACATTTCTATGATACCATCCTGATTTCCCTAGATAGATGATTGCACCAATATATCCTGAAACCTCACCTCTCCAGAACCCTATCCCACTGGGGAAAAATATAAACAGGATGAGGGTATAAATTGACCTCCCAATGCCCATGTCCAGCAGAGAAGTAATTACAGAAGCCAGCCCTTCCACCTTCTCTGCATACTATAAAGAATTTTGGTCCATACTCCCAAAGGGATAAAAAATAAGGAATTTTACAATGGAGGAGATGGAACATGTAACTCTGTTGGTGGGAACTGTGTGGAATGGTACCCCTGTTACCTTAAAATCTTGTTAATAATTACTAAATCACTAATAAAAATAAAAAATTAAAAATGAATCCCCTCTGGAAGGTGATTAGATCATGTTGATCAAATCTTCAATAATAGGATCAGTATTGCTCTTAAAAAGAAGCTCCCTGCTCTTTCCTCTGCATATAATTGATAGCTATTAATAATAAATATAATTAATTATTGATTACTTCAGCATTGTATACTATTATCTATTAGCACTATTATTTTTGCTATAAGCTAGGCATTATATATCAGTGCCTTTTTTCCATAAATATGATCTCATTTGTCTTCATCAAGAGAAAATAGCATAACAAGATAAAACATAATTCCCATTCTGCAGCTTTGATAACTGAGACTCAAACATATTAAACTATTTATCAAAATTTGTTGGAAGATCCAAAATATGGAAAATCACCTAGAGAGGTGACCTGTGATATTCCTAAAAGCAGATTACAGACTTCTGTGACCCCTTTCCGGCTCCAGGAAATCCCCCTCTCTAATGCTGTTTGAAATGGCTGCAGTGTTCATTTCCTTTGGGGTTCAGGTTTGCTCAGTATGCATCCTTTCGTCAGTCTGTTAGATTGTTTAGCAGCCATGGTAATATCCGGCTTTCTCCTCTCCCACTCACATGTGGTTCAATTCCACTGAGCTCAACATCAAAGCTGCCAGACTGGATGGACTCCAGGGACTCATTGTGACTACAATTTGTCTAATAGAATTATCAATATGATCACATAAGTAACTGAATCTTCTGCTTTCTTTTGGAATTTTCAGAAAGTTGAAATGAGAGTAGACAGTTTTAGAATCCCTAAAGAAGTTATCCTTTTTCCCTCCTTTGAATCTATCTAAAATTTTCTTTACTAAACATCAGCAAATTGGTGTTTTTGTAATGAAAAGGAAGAATATAATTGCTATGTTCTCATATGAGTTATCTTTGGAAATGGACAAAACTGCTATTAATATCTTACTTCAGCCACTCAGTAAGTTCTATTTTCTTTAATAGATGTGGAAAATAACTTCATCATATATAAATATAAATTAGATAATATATGAAAAAGACAAACTATAATATGTGTTATGCTTAAGTGGTAAATACATAAACAGAAGGAACAAAATTCAGAATGCTATAGAGTAATACAGTGCACAATCATATGTGATTTACACATTCACACTTCCACAAAACAAAAGATTTTTGATCTCTTAGCCTTTGAATTAATATAATAGACAACTATGCTTAAAAAAGCTGTTACAGTGGTAGTTTTCTGAAATAGCTTACAAATATGGGGGGTAGGGATCATGAATAGCAACATAATATTGGTTGCCAGTGAAGTCATGACATATTTTACATGGAAAACAAGGAAAATATGCCATGACTCTTTTAACTTGAAACCATATAAAGCAACAAATTATGTTTTAATGAAATTTGTGTTTAAATTCAGAGGACATTCAGAGGATTCCAACAGTGTAAAAGCTGTCAAGAATCATGTATTTCTAGGTCAATGATTCAAATGGTAACTTTCACCAAATGTGCCTCTTGACTGACACTTTCAGGTTAATAAACTATTAATTATTAGCAATCAGCAGACAAGATAACTTTGTAGGAAGGAGCCTGACTTGCCATGAGCCATCCAGGTTTGAGCATGGTTCCTACCACAGTTAAGGAAATTTGATTACTAGGTGTTTTTTCCTCTTTCCCTCTCTATCTGAAAAAGTCAGTCCAGAGTGTCACAACAACAATACACACACACACACACACACACACACACACACACACACACACACACACACACACACTATAATACCCAGTTAACAACTTTTGAATTTTCCTTCTCTTTAAAGGTAGTATGAATTCCACAGTCATCCTTTATGACCTTACCAGACCTCTCAAAAAACTAAGGGAATGTTCAGGTAAAAATTAGACATAGCCGGGAGTCAGGCGATAGTGCAGTGGGTTAAGTGCACGTGGCGTGAAGCGCAAGGACCGGAGGAGTAAGGATCCAGGTTCGAGCCCTCAGCTCCCCACCTGCAGGGGAGTCGCTTCACAAGCGGTGAAGCAGGTCTGCAGGTGTCTGTCTTTCTCTCCCCCTCTGGGTCTTCCCCTCCTCTCTCCATTTCTCTCTGTCCTATCCAACAATGATGACAACAACAGCAATAATAACTACAACAATAAAAAACAACAAGGGCAACAAAAGGGAAAATAAAAAAAATTAGACATAGCCCCATCTCCACAGACAATAACCTGGGTCCACCTGCATATTAGACATCAGGCTCAGGCAAAAACTAACAAAATCATGGGCTTCTTGGAATATACCTAAAATAGACCAACTAGCTTTTTCCAAAACAGAGACCCCAAATCTTGATCTTCAATATTCCAGCCTTTAGGATGATGATTAGTCAACAATTTGTTCTGCTTTATATATATATTAACTCTTTTTCAGCCACCAAGTTCTAGACGCTACCATGATGTCAACCTGACTTACCTAGGCAGATGACCCCATCAATGTGTCCTGGAGGCCCACCTCCCCAGAACCCTGCTTCACTAGGGAAAGAGAGAGACAGGATGGGAGTACGTGTCAACCTGCCAGTGCCCATGTTCAGCGGGGGAGTAATTACAGAAGCCAGACCTTCCACCTTCTGCACTCCCATAATGACCTTGGTTCATACTCCCAAAGGGATAAAGAATAGGAAAGCTATCAAGAGAGGATATTGAGTTATGGTGGTGGGAACTGTGTGGAATTGTACCCCTCTTATCCTATGGTCTTGTCAACATTTCCATTTTATAAATAAAAGTAAAAAAAAAACTAGTATAGCCACAGGCCCTTTGGAATATAACTAAAATGTGCCTACTAGCTATCTACAGAATAGAGACCCCCCCCCCCAACTCTTCAACTGCACTATTCCAGCCCTTAGGTTCATGATTAGTCAACAACTTGTTTGGCTTTATATGTTAAAGATAGAGGCAGGCTGGGAGTATAGGTTGACCTGTCAATGCCCATGTTCAGTGGGGAAGCAATTACAGAAGCCCGACCTTGCACCTTTTGCATCCCACAATGACCTTGGGTTCATATTCCCAGAGGGTTAAAGAATATGAAAGCTATCAAGGGAGGGGATGGGATACAGAGTTCTGGTGGTGGGAATTGTGTGGAGTTGTATCCCTCTTATCCTATGGTTTTGTCAGGATTCTGGTATAAAAAAAGAGAGAAGAGAAGAGAAGAGACCTATATATCTACTATCAGAGATAAACATTATCAATTTAATATCTGTCTTTTCAGAAAAAAAATCTATCAATTTTTAGCATACCAAAATAATGGATATTTTAAACAAAAATCAGAGATAAATTATGCATAGTGCTTATAATCAGATTTTTAAAAATCTTTATTTTGTTTTCTGGCCACTACTTTACCAATCTGGAGCACACTAGAAAGAAAGAGATAGTAATGGAGAGACAGAGGAAGGTGGGCAAGAACCTAGGTTCAAGACCCTGCTCTCCACCTGCAGAAGGGATGATTCACAAATGGTAAAGGAGTTCTCTGAGTGTTTCTCTTTTTTTATTTATTATTATCTTTATTTATTGGATAGAGACAACCAGAAATCAAGAGGGGGGGGTGATAAAGAGGGAGAGATTCAAAGAGATACCTGCAGCCCTGCTTCACCACTCATAAAGCTTTCCCCCTGCAGTGGGGACCGGGGTCTCAAACCTGGGTCCTTGTGCATCGTAATACATGAGTTCAACCAGGTGTGCCACCACCCAGCCCCGTGTTTCTCTTTTTCACTCCCTCTTTGTCTAACTTTCCTCTCCAAATTTTGCTTTGTCCTATCAAAGAAAATAGGGAGAAAAAAAGGGGGGGAAACAAAAGGTTGCTGGGAGCAGTAGAAGTATAGTGCTGGCACCAAGCCCCAGCAATAACTTCTGTGGTATTTTTTTCCCATTATAAAAAAATGTTGTTGTGTTGTTGTGTCTTGCAGCTAATATTTGGAATATTTTTCAGATAAGCTACTATAAATACTATAGCTACTATAAATAAAAATTTAGCTTTTACTATAAATAAAAAATAAAAATAAATAAAAATTTAGCTTTTAGACATAGGTATACTTCAAAAAATAATGCACCATGTGTTACTTTTTTAGTCTCTCTAAGATATTTCTAATGACACCACAAAAAACATATAGCAAGTGTGGGCTTAAAGTTGCTCCAACATTGTAAAAGAAAAAAAACTGTTATTTTATAGCTGAGAAGTCAGATTGAGTCTACTCTAGTAGCAATGGTTTGATCCTTTGTAGTACAAGCCAACGAACTAAATGTGTTAACATGAAAAACTTTCACAACAGAAACTTAATGAAGAATGCATCATTGCAAAAAAAAAATCATTGTTCTGACTTAAAGCAATACAATTTTATGAATAATTCATCCCTCCCAAACAACAACCAAAAAAAAAATATGCTTTCAAGTAGGTATTAAAATAGAAACTTATTTTTGCCAAAAGTAAATAAGAGGGGTATAAATTTCTCTTCCTGCCAAAACAAGAAAAGCTTCTACATTACAGCTAGGTAAAGAAATAAACACTACTAGACATCATTCGACAATAATGACTATTTTACACTAGGGAATTCAAAGAAAATCCTGGTCCAGGAAGCAACCACTTTGATTTTATTTTTTTATATTTATTTATTTTCCCTTTGAGTTGCCCTTGTTTATTGTTGTTGTAGTTATTATTGTTGTTGTTACTGATGTCATTGTTGTTAGATAGGACAGAGAGAAATGGAGAGAGGAGGGGAAGACAGAGAGGGGGAGATAAAGATAGACACCTGCAGACCTGCTTCACCACCTGTGAAGCAACCGACCCTCCCCCCACCCCCCGCAGGTGGGCAGGGGGGGCTTGAATCGCGTTATGCTGGTCCTTGCACTTAGCATCATGGCATCATGTATGCTTAACCCACTGTGCTACCACTGTACTCCCAGGAAGCAACCACTTTTATTTAATACTTCTTTTAAGTGAAGGATAACCACTGTGGGTAAGGTTTATACTTTTCTGTCTATGCTGAGAATGGGGGACATATCTCTTTGGGTAAGGGCTTCAATAGATCTTAAGGGTGCACTGAATAATCTAAAATGATATCTAAAGCATTATTATTAATAATTGACATGAATTAACTAAAATAGAGTCTTCTGATTTCTTTCTTTCTCTGGCATTTTAAAACCTAAAGGGGACAGACTTTCTCACACCTTTTCTGAGAATTAAATTCATTGTGTTTTTCCTTAGGGAATGCTGGCTTATAAATTACTGTTGCTCATTATTATAAGCCCTCTTTTAGACTTCTTCAGGACTATACCCTTACTATGAAGTACCAGTGGTAAGGACTGCCCCACTCTCCAAAGGGCGGCTGGGTTACCCTACCCTGGCACTCAAGGAAAACTGGTCCTGATATGACTGATACCTAGAATGTTTCCAGCTGTGACCATGGACTTCAAGCTCAGACTGACTGGGGCTCAGAGGTTATATAGGATTCTGTGCTAAATATGAATAATAATGGGCCCCAGGTTACATCGATATGGTAAATAGGTAATTGTATTTATATATTTTCTTCAAGTTTAGGAGCTTCTCCCTGTCCTGATCCAGTTTTCTATCCCTGTTCTCAACTCTGACACTATCTTCCCAGGCAATATTTTTAGTTCACCTGTAGATAGCTATCAAGCTCCAGTAAAAAATTACTATAATCATGGGCCCCCCAGGAACATACCTAAAATAGACTTTCTAGCTTCCGTCTACTTTAAAATCCCTATTCCCATCTGCTATATTCCTATTTTATGTTTCCTGTTTATTAAACACTTTGGCCTGATTTATATCTTAATGCAGTTCAGCCACCATGATGCAGATGCTACTATTATTTCTTTCTTTTTTTTTTTTTTTATTTAAGAAAGGAGACATTAACAAAACTGTAGGATTTCATCCTGAACTCTCTGAGCAGATGACCTCACCAATGTGCTCCAGAACCTTACCTTGCCAGAAGCCTACCTCACTAGGGAAAAGTAGAAAGAGGCTGGGGGTGTGGATCACTCAGCCAAAGTCCATGTCCAGCACAGAAGTAATTATCGAAATCAGACCTTCCACCTTCTGCACCCTAAAATTTTTTTTAGTCCTTACTCCCAGAGGGTTTAGATGTTAGGGGAAGATGACAAGAGGGTTCTGAACTCCAATTCTATCAGGACCTAAGAGAGAAGAGGAAAAAAGGGGGGGCAGGGGGGTGAAAGACACCCAGAAGTAGTAGGTGTGACTTAGAAAGGCAGAAACATAGAAAAATGGGCAAGTATTTAAAAATAATAGATAGTTACAGAAATAATAGTCAACCTTTATCTGTGATCTTGGGAGAACAACTGCAGTTTCCAATAGAGGGAATGGGGACACAGAACTTTGGTTTGTGGGAAAGGTGTGGAATTATACCCCTCCTATCTTAAATTTTGTAAATCAATATTAAATCGCTAATAAAAATTTTAAAAGTACTGTTTCAGATTGAAGAAGGGGAAGTGAGATAGCATAATCGTTATGCAAAAAGACTTCCTGAGTCTCCAAAGCCCCAGATTCAATCCCCAGAACAACCATAAGTCAAAACTGAATAGTGCTCTATGTGTGTATATATAAAAATATTTCTGTATCTCTCATGAAAATAAAACAAAATATATTTTAAAAATTGAAAAACTCAGGATGCCTCTGCCTTATTAAAAACAGAAAGCTAGAGTTTCTGGCATACATGCATGATATTAAATATTTTCTATCCAGTAAGTCCAGCAATTAAATGTACTCTATTTTTAAATATTTATTTACTTTTAAATATGATAGAGAGAGAAAGAGAACATAGAGGGGTAGAGAAAAAGACATAGCCTCAGCATTGCTTCATGATTGTAAAGCTTTTTCCCAGTAGGTGAGGACTTGGGGCTTGAACCTGGATCCTTGCACATGATAATATATGTGCTCAACCAGGTGTACCACCACTCAGCTTCTTCAAATATACTCTTAAAAGAGGAAAGTAAAGCCATTAGCGTTTCATATGGCACAATGAAATCAAACCACTATGAATTTCTAAGATTTAGCAAACATTAACATATTGCCCCATTGCTCATAGTAAACCCTGAAGACGAGTAAGACAAGTATGTTTAATGAACAGTGATAATGACACACTTAAAATTGAGCAAATTATTACAGATACAGTAATATATGGTAGAAACAGAAATGAAACTACTTCTTCTACTTCTTCTTCTTCTTCTTCTTCTTTCTTCTTCTTCTTCTTCTTCTTCTTCTTTCTTCTTCTTCTTCTTCTTCTCCTTCTTCTGTCTCTCTGTCTGTCTCTCTCTCTCTCCATATATATTGTGCATTCAGACAAATTGACAGGATCTTTCACCTGAAAAGAATTCTGAGTAAGGGGAATCTCTCCATTTATCTCACTTGTTTCTAAAGTTCTTTTCAATTTTCATTACTTTCAACTTATGTATGTAGTTGGTTCTGTCTAGTATTTTTTTTCAAGCATGTTAATCTTTTTATGCTAAACCTGGCTCTGGATAATGGTGATCATGCCAACTGTATTTGTTACAGAGTTGGTAGTTTACTAATATCATAGTAGGAAACAATTAAATATCATTTAAAGACAAGTCAAAGACCAGCGTAAGGATCCCGGTTCGAGTCCCAGGTTCCCCACCTGCAGGGGAGTTGCTTCACAAGTGGTGAAGCAGGTCTGCAGGTGTCTATTTTTTTTATCCCCCTCTCTGTCTTTCCTTCCTCTCTCCATTTCTCTCTGTCCTATCTAACAAGAATGACATCAATAATAACTACAACAATGAAACAACAAGGGCAACAAAAGGTAATAAATAAATATTTAAAAAAAAAAGCCTAGTTAAATTGATATGATCAATATTGTTTAAGTCCACGTTTAAAACAGAGCAGAAATTTTTTTTTTTTTTTTTTTTTTTAGTATATGGCAGTACAAAACAAAGGAGGATATCACTTCCTTTTGTATTGACTGTACTATCCTTATCTGGACAGATAAATCAATATTTTTATCTTAAAGAACACTTTCCTGAATAGTAGAGTTACTCTACCTTATTTAAATACTTTATAAAATCTTTATGAATATGTCTTTTTTCAGCATCAACCATAGGCAACTGCAATTTCTCCCCATCCATATCTACAAACATTGAAATAGGCCTCAAAAATAAGTTTGGTTTTTTTTTTTTTTTGAGGAAGAGAGAGAGAGAAGAGGTAACAGTAAGATTTTTCCAGCTATTGCCCACAGAATTATTGACCGAATATTCCAACACTGCAACAAGGTTTACAGTATTCCTCAATGTCTATCACCATGGAACAACTGCATTTTGAATTGTTTCTGAATATCTTTTCTTTTGGAGGTGCCACCCAGTGTTTACTTTATCAGCATTCCTAGGACAATCACCTAGATTTTTCTCAGTCAATAGTAGTCAAAAGTGTGCAACAACAACAACAACAACATAAAACAAACAAACAAATACCAGGAAAATGACAGGCAGGATTGTGGCAAAGTAAATAAGTAACTTAGGAAATTAGTCTATATAGGTGAAATACAGTGAGAAGAATAGTCAGCTTCTAGATGCATAGGTTGGCACTCATTACAGAATCAGCTGACTGACTCAGAAAACATTCATGACCACTTAACTTGTCAGTTTGTTTACACACAGCATTTTGAGTATAAAAGTATCTTCTCAGATGAATATACCTATAGTCTATGAGTGTCACAGGAGCAGTCTAAGTTGACGTTTGAGGCGTTACCTTGAGTCTGAGATAAGATTTGAGGTGCAGTATGAAAAAAAGGCAGAGTATTGTGTGTTAAAATGCAGTTTTTCTTGGGTCCTAGAGGTTCTCCAACTAGTTCTCATATAACTAGTTCGCATGTTTGATTTATATATTGATTTACTTTTAAGATTTTGTTTGAACACAGGCATGTATAAGCTTTTATTAGATAGAAATTATAAGCAAATTATATATGAGGTCTCTTCCAATTCTTTATTTTACTTCTTGATTCCTCAGAGAAAAAAATGAAAGAAAGAAAAGAAGAAAAGAAGAATAGTTCAATTCTTCCCATTCTATTTCAACTTCCAATGAATTGGTGACTTGACTATACATGGTCAGACAAGGGAGATGGTTACCAAGGTTCTGATGTTTCCATTCAACCAAAAGTTGGAAAGAAAAGACTATGTTCATAAGGTATTTATCAGTTGGGATTAAGCTATTATCAAATGGTATAAACTGAATGCAAGCAGATCCAACTGATGCAGAACATACAGTCAGCCTCTTGGAGGGAAGGATTTATCATGCAGAGAATGGACATATGGTGTGGCAACTGGAAATGTACAGTTTATGGGACTGACAGGGACTCAGAAATTACAGAAGCTTCTGTGCTAAATATGAATATATATGTATGCCCTAGGCCAGATTGATGATGTTAACAGCTAATGGTATTTATATGACTTCCTCACATTTTGGAGCTACTCACTGACCTAATCCAGTTTCCTAGTCCTATTCTCAACTCTGACACCATCTTCCCAGACAATACCTTTAATCCACCTATTCTCACCCGCTCTATTCCTACCTTTGGGTTCCTGTTTATTAAACAGTCATCCTGCTTTATAACTTATTGCCTTTCAGCTACCAAGTTGCAGATGCTACTATGGTGCTATCCTGACCTCCCCAGGCAAATGACATCACTAGTGTGTCCTAGAACTCCACTTCTCCAGAATACTACCCCTTTAGGGAAAGATAGAAACAGGCTGAGGGTATGGATCAACCTGTTAATGACCATGTCCAGAAGAAAAGCAATTAAAGAAGCCAGAACTTCCACTTTCTACACCCCATAGAGAATTGTGGTCCATATTCCTAGAGAGGGATAAAGAATAGGGAAGCTCCCAATGAAGTGGATGGAAAACATAACTCTGGTGGTGGGAATTGTGTAGAAATGTATCCCAGTTATCTTACAATCTTGTTAATCATTATTAAATCACTAATAAAAATTGTTTAAAATGCAGCTTAGATTCTCAGCCCATGAAGATGTTTACATGAAGCTTGTGAACTACATGAAGCCCTTAAATATCTACCAGATTAAAAAACAATACACTAATGTTGTATCTATAGCCTATGTCTTTCTCTTTGCTATGTTTTTTTCTCCAGGTCCACATCCTACACACACACACACACACACACACACACACACACACACACACACACACACACACACACGACATAATTTCCAAAATATTCAACATGCATTTCAAATGCAGAAAACAAACATAGCTATTTTGTTCTTCCCTTTAGATTTATTCCCTTTCACAGATTCTTCTTTCTATTAACTTGAATTGGTCTGGCAAGATGAGTCTGAATCACTTCTTCTTTTTTTTTTTAACCTTCATTCTTCAAATCTCATCAGTGATTAAGTACTTTTAGTCATTGTAAATATACCTCTTGGTGTCTCAAGAACTTAGTCTGTTGGATTATTGCCTCCTGAATAAAGGCTTCCATCACCTCTGACTTGGACTACTATTCTTCACATGCTTCCCTACTAGCATCTTTCCACTAGTCAATTCCCTAAAAAGCTCAAGAAGTGTTTTATATAAAAATCTTTTAAAATCTTTTAAAAGAATTTTTTAATTGATAAAAAAGAAAATCCCATTATTCCATTCCCTTAATTCAAAGCCTCCAGATCTCTTGTGAAGCCGCAAAAATCTAAATCCATCTAAATTCAATTGTAAACACACTAGATTTGTGGCTACTGTTCCTTTATGATACTTAAGCTCTAGCAACAACAAGCATGGGACTTAGTTTTGCATACCTTTTGAATACCATTGTGAATTCTTTCCTTGTAGATTAACCCTCATTTGCCTGGTGAGTTTTGGTTACCTTGATCTATAACTAATTTTTTTAACAGAAAAGTTGTATAAAATATTCTGTACATATTTTTCACTGCCTATTTTTCCCTTAATAGTCATTTAGGGTCATGCCTCAGATCCCAATACTTTTATATGAACTTCATTTCCCCTCTCATTATGCTCCACTATTTCTCTGTTCTTACCATTACTGCTCCTATCTATCTATCTCTACCTATCTATCTATCTACCTATCATCTTTCTATTGAGTTGTCATAAAAGTCATGACATATTTTCTGTTTTTCTGTATAACAATGTGTCATGACCTTTCTGACAACCCAATATCTATCACCTTTTGATGGGTTTTGTTACTCAGATCTAACTTTTTAATGCTTTTTAAATTTATTTCTTTATTGAAGACAGAAATTAAGGGAGGAGGCTAGATAACATAATGGTTATGCAAAGAGACTTTCATGCCTGAGGCTCTAAGTCTCAGGTTTAATCCCCTGCACCATTATAAATCAGAGCTTCACAGTACTCTGGTAAGAAAAAAAAAAAGACAGCAATTAAGAGGATAAGAGATGGAAAATGATAGAGAAAGAGACACCTGCAGTGCAGCACAGCTTCACTGCTCATGAAGCTTCCCCATTTCAGATGGGGACAGGAACCTGAAACCAAGTCCTTGAGCACTGTAACATGTGTGCTCAATTGGGTGTGCCACTGGGCCCAGGAAATAATTTTTGACAGACAGAAAGAGGTAGAGAAGCCAAGGGAGAGAGGGAAACAACACATTTGCAAAAATTCCTCCAGTGAAGTGGAGTCTGGGTTCAAACCCAGACTATGCACATGACAAAGCAATTGCTATCAGATAAGCTATCTTGTACTTCTTATAACACTCCATGTTTTGTTGGTCATCTATATGTTACCTATTAGGAGTAGATTCAATAATGACATAGGCAATGTACCACCAGGGACTACTGTGGGACTTACCTTCAGTAGACACCTAAGAAATATGTGCTGAGTAACTGAGTGAATATCCAACACTATGGTCAATCAATAAATAAGGGCATAAGAGTAGGTAGATGTTGTATGCCAGTATTTTAATCTGACTTGTTTTGCTTTGTCATGCTATAAATTGAGTCAGTGCCAATAGATTTTTTTCTACTTCAAAGCAGCAGAGTAAGAAGATAAAAAAGTAAGGGAAATCATAGCGCTATTTCTGGGTGAGTGTCCTAAGTTTCTATAGTCATTTGAAAGAAGACAAATTCAAGAGAAGGAAATTGCAGTGTATTATGTGAGACAGGAGTGAAGAGTAGTATTAGAAGTGCTGAGTAGTCCATGACAGTCATAGAAGGGACTGTTTGTCACCCTTGAGAAAGACAAGGAAAGGTGTCAAGCAAAATGAGGTAACCAGTTCTTCAGTCAGTAATAAAGTGAACTGAGTTCCCAAAGTGTAGAGTCCAGGTCTGGAAGCACATTCACCATCCAAAGGCCTATTTAGTGATGCCATAATGATCTACCTACTGTAACATGAGATTTGTGGGAAGCTGGTGTCAATTTAGGTGTCAGCAATTAATTAGTAAGAAAATATCTATAAGGGTCAGGCGGTAGCACAGAGGGATAAGCACACGTGAAGTGAAGTGCAAGGACCAGTGTGAGGATCCCGGTTCAAGCCCTGGATCCCCACCTGCAGGAGTGTCACAAAGCAGGTCTGCAGGTGTCTCTCTCTCTCACTCTCTGTCTTCTCCTCCTCTCTCTATTTCTCTCTGTCCTATCCAATAAAGACGACTTCAATAACAACAACAATAATAACTACAACAACAATAAAACAACAAGCACAACAAAGGGAAAATAAATAATAAAATTTTTTTAAAAGATATCTATACATTTGATGATTTGTCTTTATTATACTTGTCTTCTTCCCAATATATTATAGTCCCAGTAATTGCAAATTTCAAAGTAAAGAACACAGATTTGTGTGTGAACACTGCACTTTAGACCCAAGGGCAACAAATACATTTTTTAAAACAATATAATTTACACTTCTACCAAGTGGAAACTTCATTTCTGTTGGGGTTGCGTCATGAGAGAGACCAGGAACTCGTGACGGAGAGGGAACACAAATCTTTATTTGTGTTTCAGAGTCGGGTGTGAGCACAGCAGGTTTAGGCCATGTGGAGCTAGCAAAATGGCTGCCTCCCGCTATGCATGCCAGCCCTTCTCCAGGTCAGGACGCAGAAGAGAAAAAAGGGGAGAAACAAGGAACAGCAGCAGGTTTTATAGGGTAAAAACAGAAGTGGCAAGTCGGGACAGAATTGGCTAGGTAAGAGGGTAGATAAAACAAAAAGGCATTCTGGGAACTTCCTTAGTTGTGGTTGCTGTAGTTTTAGCTGGCAGGAATTAGCAATACCCTGAGGGGATAACGTGGTGGGGGATATGTAAATAATACTTGCATGGAAATATAGTGGTTTGTGGGCCCTGCCAATGTTCAACAACATCTGTACAATATCCCAACACATTTAGGATCAGTGGCCTTCAAAAATCAGTAAGAGACAAAGAAGCCCAGGAGATGAACCTATGGAATACAGAACTAGTGTGAAGAATCAGCACTCCATAGATTCATCCTGGCACATTCATCAATGAGCTGAAACAGTTATCTCATAATGATAATCTTAGGAATAAAACAAAACAAGTTTAGACAAGAAATACTTTGGATAAAGGTGCAGAAAATGTATTGAAATAAATGTGCAAAATTATAAGTGTTCACCAAAAACAGAACACAATAATGTGCTTGAAAAGGATTGTGGGAGTTAGGTGAGGTATTTGTCACTCTTACCTCAGAAATAATTATCTATATGGGAATGCTTCATTAGAATACATCCCAAAGTTAGAGTTAACTTTCAGCAAGTATTTAATCAGAAATTACTCAAAATATATTTTGAAGACAAGTTTCGGTATTCTTTATAATTATTTTGTAAATGTTTTATATATTTATTGGATAGATACAGAGAGGAATCAAGAGGGACAAGGGAGCTAGAGAGGGAGAGGGTAAGGCAGAGAATGAGTGACACCTGATGCAATGTTGTCACTTGTGAAGCTTTTCACCTGCAAGTGGGGACGAGGGGTTTCAATCCAGGTCCTTGCACATTGTAACATGTGCATTCTACTGGGTGCACCACTACACAACTTCCAATTTCCTGGTTTTTCAAGCATCGTTCATGGGCTATGTGGTGGCTCATCCTATAGAGCATACACTCATGAAAGAATAAAGCTGAAGCCCCAGTCCTCACCTATATGAGCAAACAAGAGTGGTAGGTGGATCAGTGCTGCAGATGTCTCTTCTTCTATCTCTCTCCCCTACTTTTTCTCCCTTTCTATTGCTCTCAGTTTATCACCCTCTATAAAAGAGAAAGGAAAGGGAAAATAATAGCCACTGGAAACTGATTGATTCTTGTAAGCTCTGAGCCCCATAGATGACCCAGATAACATAAATAAATAAATAATTTTAGCAACTTGGAACAGAGATATCAGTAGTACCCAAGTAACTATAAACATACAAAGAAAACAGACTTCTAAACAGAGACAAAATGCTTGGCATGGCAAGGATAGTGAAAAAAAGTGTCAGGTCTATGGAAAAGAAGATGTCTGAGATAGAACTTAAAAGAAAGACTATCAACAGGCTGAGTTGTGATATGAAGAGGTGGGACAGAAATAGTGAAGAAGAGTTTTAAGAAAGTTTAACTAGTAATTGTATACTGGAAAGGAATCTAAGATAATAAATATAGAGAAAAGACAGTCAAATTTTTCACAAGGAAGTTTTTGGTGACTTAACAGCAGATTTAGTACAGTTGAAGAAATGGAGTTCTGTTATGAATAGTTGTTATTATAAATTGGTAGTAATAAGGTAACAACAATGAACAAAACTTCATCTCTGGCTAGTAGGAGAAGTAAAGTACAAAAACATAAAGAGAATATCTTACAGGAGGTAGAAGAGTACTCAAAATGATACAAAGGAAAGAAGAACAAAGAAACTGTGTATGTTTGGAGAATGGAGCATGTGAGAAAATGAGGTACTTGATCGGCATGGAGGCAAAAAGTAAGGATTACATTGTATTTATGCTTTAAGATGCAGGCAATTCATGATTTAGAGGGATATGCCCAGAAAAATTACACTGTAAATGTGAAGAGTTTTCACTAGCAATAATATTAGTGAATAAATAATAGGATTTATCATTAGTTACTTACTATTCAGTTAGCCCTAGGCTCAGTACTTTATGCTATAAATAAAAAATTTCTATCTACTTATAGTATCAGATATCCTTAAAATATGTAAAGTTAAAACTTTAAACATTTAAGTACTTTCAGGGTTGTAACCACTCAATATGCAAAACACCTTGAAATAAGCAAATTGCCCATTTGCTCAATATGATTCCCCTCCTCACCTCCTGAACCCAGCTATACTGGCAAAATGAGAATCTGTGTGATTCAATATCCCTTCATGAGCAATTCATATTTCCTCTCTAGTAGTTCTAAGCACACCTGAATCTGAATACTTTATAACTAATTCTGTGCTAGCTCAGAGAATTTTCCCAACATCTATGATTTTTTTTTCTTAATCAGAAGACTTCTTCTGCTTGAAGTCTTGTCTGGTTATTTCTACCACGCAACCCATTTTTTCCCCCTTTGTTCTTTCTTTCTTCTATGAATCACTCTATTTTTTAGTAAAAAGGAAAATTAATTATGTTGATAAATGGAATATAATCTATCACTGTTGCTATGTTGACAGAAAGAAGGGAAAACTCATAAAGTGTAAAGTGAAATCACACAATACAATAAGCCCTACTCCCTGTTAGTGCACCCAAAACTTCTCTATAGAATCTACATCAACACCTCCTGCTTACATCTGGATCCTATAATTTTACTATTTTTGTCTCAGACTTCAGAACTAAAATAAGCTCATTCTTGGTGTCTTTTTCCACCTTAAACTATAAAATGCTATTTTTCATTAAATAAGCAAATTCATTTTTATGATTTCATTTTAAGATGTCTTGTTTATGAAAGAAAAAAAAGACAGAACAAGAGCTGTGGCACATGCGAAGACACGCTCAAAAGACCAAAGTTCTAACCACTGTGTCACTTCCTATGCCACTGAGTAAATGTTTTTAAAAGACTGGGCACTCACTAGAGAACAAATGTTTCAGTGTGCAAGGACCTGGGTTCAAGCCCTTGGCCCCCCACCTGGAGTGGGAAAGCTTCATGAGCAGGAAGCAGTACTGCAGGTATCTATTTTTCTCCCTCTCTATCTTCTTTATTCTTTTCAACTTCTCTATCTCTACCCCAATTAAAAAAATAATACTTTGTTAGAAAGTGAACCACCTGAGATGGAATTAGAGTGTACTATGAAAGGAAAGGTCTCACCTGAGTAATGAAGCTGAAGGGTTGTCATTCCACACGTGAAGTCTCTGGACACAGTCTGAAGTGAAGCATGTTGAGGTGGCAATCGTTGTGTTGTTTAGGTTGTGATCGGCAGATGCAATATTATTTGATATGGATTGGGAGAGGCATATGGGAAAGTGGGCCCTATCTAATGGTTCCAGGACTGGGGGAAGTAGAGGCTCTATAGTGGAGATGTGAGGTTCCTGCTGTCTTAGGGTTCCAAAAGACAATCGATAGTTAATGTTATAATCACATTATTTGGTAATTGGGTTAACTTTGGGAAGTCCTTTTGTTAGGGTTTGCTGTACAGTACCCAGTATCTTGTATATAGCTGTGTTATTGGTTGCTTCTGATCTACTTGGTCTAGGCTTTTGAGAGAGTCTGCATATCAATTACACTGCATATATATTGAAAAGATTCAGTTTGTGTTTTGAAAAACTTCGAGACATACAATTAATTTCCCCCCTCTCGTATTAATTAACTAGTGATGTATATGACTACATTTTACTAGGAGTGTACATAAACACCATTCCCACCACCAAAAGACTGTGACCCATCCCTCCCACCCACTCCCACCCCCCAATGTCCCAGGAAGCTGAATGTCTACCCCTCACCACAGGGTTTTTACTTTGGTGTCCTACTTACAATTTGGTCAGGTCCTGCTTTTAGTTTCCCTTTCAGATCTTCTTACTCAACTTCTGTTGATGAGTGGGATCATCCCATACTCATCTTTATCTTTCTGACTTAGCTCACTTAACATAATTCCTTCTAGCTCTGTCCAAGATGGGTCAGAGAAGGTGGGTTTATTGTTCTTGATAGCTGCATAGTATTCCATTGTGTATATATACCACAGCTTTCTCAGCCACTCATCTGTTGTTGGGCACCTGGGTTGCTTTCAGGTTTTAGCTATTATGAATTGTCCTGCTATGAACATAGGAGTACACACCTCTTTTTGGTTGGGTGTTAGGGACAAAGTCCCAAAACCTAAATATACACCAGTTTCTGTGAGAGAGAGCATATGTTCACACATATCCGTAAACTACTGCAAAATATATACCTGAAAGCAGAAGTACACTAGAGTTTGCAGTGAGTACCCCCCTAACACTTCCTCTCCACTATTCCAAGCTTTGGGTCCATGATTGCTCAACAACTTGTTTGGCTTCATATGTTAACTCTCTTTTCAGTCACCAGGTTCCAGATGTCATCAGGATGCCGGCCAGGCTTCCCTAGACTGAAGACCCCACCAATGTGTCCTGGAGCTCAGCTTCCCCAGAGACCCACCCTACTAGGGAAAGAGAGAGGCAGACTGGGAGTATGGACCTACCAGTCAACGCCCATGTTCAGCGGGGAAGCAATTACAGAAGTCAGACCTTCTACCTTCTGCAACCCACAATGACCCTGGGTCCACGCTCCCAGAGGGATAGAGAATGGGAAAGCTATCAGGGGAGGCGGTGGAATATGGAGATTGGGTGGTGGGAATTGTGTGGAATTGTACCCCTCCTACCCTATGGTTTTGTTAATTAATACTTTCTTAAATAAAAAAATAAAAAAATTTTAAAAATAAATAAATACTAAATTTAAAAAAAAAGTGTGGTTCAGAGGGTTAAGCTTAAGACTAGGATGCTTGAGGCTCTGAGTTCCATTCCTAGTACTGTATGTACGGGAGTGACTTTCTAGTCTGTCTTGTAAAATAAACAAATAAATACATGAGCAGATACTTTAAAAGATACAAAGCAGTATTTTCTGCAGTTAGTCATGGCAAACTCCTAATGTTCCTCCAACATTATGAGTAAAATAAATTTTGTGGGCTAACAGGGTGCTAGCCTATTTAGAATGTCAATATACGGGAGTCGGGCGTGTTAAGTGCACATGGCACAAAGTGCAAGGACTGGCATAAGGATCCTGGTTAGAGCCCCCGGGTCCCCACCTGCAAGGGAGTCGCTTCACAGGTGGTGAAGCAGGTCTGCAGGTGTCTGTATTTCTCTCGCCCTCTCTGTCTTCCTCTTCTCTCTCCATTTCTCTCTGTCCAGGCCAACAACAATGACAATAATAACAACAACAATAAAACAATAAGGGCAACAAAAGGGAATAAATAAATATAAAAAAAGAATGTCATTATACATAAAAGCAAATCTTCCATTATAAGTAACTAATTGACAGTCATGTAGTTTGATCCCTTTGTTAAAAAACTGTCTGACCCCATAATAATCCTGGGTCCATACTCCCAGAGGGATAAAGAATAGGGAAGCTATTAAGGGAGATGATTGGGTATAGAGCTCTGGGGGTTGGGCATTGTGTGGAAATAGACTCCTCTTATCCTATAGTCTTGTCAGAATTTCCATTTTGTAAATAACAAAATAAAAAATTGTCTGAATATGATGATAAAGCACATTATATCACTATTATGCAAATGATGACATAGACTATCTAATCATTAGGGATACAGTGTCCAAAACCACTAATTTTGTAGAAGATAAGTTATGCTTTCAAATTTTTATGTTGATCAAAAAAATTTCTCATCATTATACACTTAGAGATTTAGAAATCTATCTAAAGATAAAATTATGGTCAACTGCAAGATTCCAACTGTATATACAATGTAAAAACTAACCTAATGATTATTATTTTACCTAAGTACAGAAACCCACAGTCCCAGTATCTTCAATGATATTATTAGAGTTATCTCAGTGATCATGTCCATAGTGTGAGGAGTAAATAAAAGCACTCCAAAACCTACTTGGATAAAACTAGCTACATGGCAGGCTGACAAAGTACTATTTGGGGGTGGGTTACCCAATGGATTTACTAAGTCAAACTGTTTTAGGTTGGTTCCGTAATGTAATTTATGGACTAATGATCTTTAAGTCAATCCTAAATAAATATTCATGCCAAGTTCTATATTTTGAAATGTCCTGGGCCTTTCCAAATTCACATGCCTGAATTCAGGTAGTTAGTATGGCTGGGGGAACTTAGGAATGCATGCATTCCTAATATATAATTCCTGCTTATATAATAAGCAGGAAGCTCAGAAAGCCATTCTGTATATAAAATTGCATTTGAACAATACATGCAAATTACTTCTGCTTTCCATAATAAAACAAGTATTTGTATTATTCTAAAATGGGCAATGATATTATACTTCCTTAAGTAACAATGCTATATAAACCCAGGGGTACTAGTGACTTGTTTATTAAGCGCACACACAAACATGATACTAGAAACA
The DNA here is from genome assembly GCF_950295315.1 of Erinaceus europaeus. Taxonomy (NCBI): domain Eukaryota; kingdom Metazoa; phylum Chordata; class Mammalia; order Eulipotyphla; family Erinaceidae; genus Erinaceus; species Erinaceus europaeus. The sequence goes on from NC_080162.1 coordinate 59,832,940, forward strand.
TTGAAAAAAATTCTATGCTGCTGCTTCTTCTGTTTAATAAATCTGGAATTAATGAAGTGATATAGAGTCTTTCAAAAAGATTCACAGTGGATATTTTGACTTCAATAAGCTATTGACTTAAGAAAATACTATTGTTCAAATTGGTATTTTTTAATCTCTTAAAACTAACTGAAGTTTACTATTTAAGTTTTGAAGATGAATTTCAGAGTATAATGGTTTTGAATTTCTAGTTGGCCTAAAATATTCTTACATTTTGCTTTATTTTTCTAGTTAATATAAAGAGTGAAATAAATTCAAATTTTAGTATATTCTACAGCTAAGAGAAAATAATTTTCTTTTATTTCTTTGCTACTAATAATCAACATATAGTTTTGTTTCAATATTACTCACATGCTAACTCAAAAAAAAACATGTTCAGAGGCATTATTTCCTATTTATTTAACAGAGAATGGCTCATCTCAGCTCTAGCTCATGGTAGTGTTGGGAACTGAACATAGGATAACAGAGAGGAACAAAGTCTTTTTGTCTAAGCATTATGCTATTTTTCTATTCCCTGGCTTTATTATTTCTTTCACATACAAAATGGAGAAAGAAATAAAGTAGGCAGTGTGACATTCTGGTGCATTGCATGTAGTTCTGGAGATCAAATGAGGAACATCAGTCATGTAAGTGCAATATCCTACCAGTTAAGTCATCTTCCCAGCTGCAAACCAAATCAAAATTAACCAAAGATTGTAAAGGTCAATATTTGCTTACAATTCAGGTTTGAGCCTGGCCTTCACTGCCTTGAAGAAAGTTTCAGTGCTATGATCTCTCTCTCTCTCTCTCTCTCTCTCTCTCTCTCTCTCCCTCTTTTCCCATCTCTATAAAAATATAATAAACATTTTTAAGATAATATGAAATATTTAATTTGGGTTAGTGGAAATATGCTTTATTTCTTAGTAGAAATTATGCTTTACTTTTGGTTGACTTTTACATTCATCTATAAAGAAATATTAAAAGGTACTGACCATTTATTTCTTTAGGACACTTATGTATCTAAGTTTTCTTTTTAAAAAAAAGCATTTTATTTGTGGATTAATTGTTTACAGTGAAGTTATTGACACATAGGTATAATATCTCATCTCCCTGTGATAAGTGTTTGTATGAAAATGACCCCCAGCATAGGTCATTTTCTACCATCATGCATCAGGGCACCAATGTCCTCTCCAACCCTCCCCCTTCCTCTCCTAGAATAGGGACAGTTTTATTTTTTAAAAAAATCTTATTGACAGAGTATTTATTTTCTTATAATGCCATGCACATTCAACCAGAAATCTTCAATATTCTGAAAAATAGTTTCCTACCCCCCCAAAAATACATGTATGTACAAGTATAAAGAACGTTACATTAAACATTTTTAAGTGGTTTTGAATTTTTCTGATTTAGTTACTTTAGCAAGATGTTTTTTTTTAGGAGGATGGACAGTGGAGCACCAGTTAGAGGGCATAGGTTACAATGAGCAAAGACTCAGGTTCAAGATCCTAGTACCAACCTATATGGAGGAACCTTCATAGGTGATGGAGCAGTGCTGCCGGTGTCTTTCTCTCCTCCCAACTAGCTCCCTTTATCTCCCTGTCTCTATAAAAATAAGAAGGAAAAAAGTATCTGCAAGAATGATGCGAGCACTGAGCCCCAGAGATAACCATGGTTGCAAGAAAAAAAAAGACAAATATAATATTCATATAACATATTTTGCACTAAATTATAGCCCACCAAAAGCAACTTAAGTAATCTTAAAAAACTATTTTTTCCTTAGCAGATGACTGCAAAGTCACTGAAATTTACTTGATTTTATTAAACAAAATCCACTATAGCCACTGTTCAGGCAGTGTACAATTCCTGAATCATTTTAGTAAGTCATTGAACTGACAAATGGCACAAATATGATACTTATATATAAATCAATCATATACAACATTTCTATGTATACTTATAAATTTGTGTCAATTTATAAATATAGAATATTTATTATAAAACTTAAATAATTTACACATGCACAAAATGAACTATAACATGCTAATATATATGCTAATACATATATCACATATATGCATATATATATAACTTGATACCTGTGTGTGATTATATATAGTATTCTCAAGTACATGAAGAAGCAAGAAATATTGCCAGTGTGGTGAACTCATCCAAAATGCCTCTGGGTAGTAATGGTAAGAATGTGGTTGAGGTGAGAACATCAGAAATGACCAAAAGCTGGAGTGGTGAGAACATGGATGAAGTGAACTCATCTGAAATGATCTAAGACTCTAGAGTAACTTTCCTGTTCTGATGGAGTCTTGGCCTCAGTACAGATCACTCTGGTTCCTCCCCTAGTTTGAATTTCAAGGAATGACCTCACATACAGAGATCAGAAGATGAATTCTTTGTTAGATTCATTAACCTACCAAAACAAAACATGGGCTTTAATTACCAAGTAACTGTCATCTGATAAGAAGTCAGTCAAGATTCTCTCAGGGCAAAGATGACATTACCTTAGCTTACGTAAGCCATTTTTAAAGTCATAAAGCCTAAAAAATACAGTGGCACTTTTATCTGTAAAAAGAAAAACAAAACCCAAGGAATTTCTTCCAATAAAACTTATTTCAATAAAAAAAACCATGATTTTTACAGTTCTGGTTAGTTAGTTTTACAATCCTCTTGGCATTCTATAAAGAAATCTACTTTATCTAAAAAAATGTCTCACATCCAAAAGTTCATAGATACAGAAATGACAGTCCTTGATTTTCAAAGTGAAATAAACCAAAGAAAATTATTTTCCCAAAGCTTGCTTTGTGGGGAGAATGTTCTTGGGGAAACTAAATAAGAGTCCCAAAGTCATTAGTTCATGGATTTATGTGTCATTTTCAACTTGTAGTAACAGTGACAACGATCAGATGAGAAGAAACATTTTACTCCCAGTAGAGCATTCAACATACCACTCTCCACATTGAAAATGAGAGAAATTGAACATAAGCAACCACTAATTGACAACAACTACTAATACATATAGGTACATCTACCTTCACAACCTATTCACTATCTTAATATTACTTTCACTACAATTAACCTCTTAATTGCTGAGGTTTGAGAATGAGTTCGAAGTAATCTGTATTGAATATGAATAACTCACTTTAGTTATTTTTACTTTTATTGTTTTGTGAATGTTTGGGCTTCACCACTGCAGGTTGACTTTTTTGGATAGAAAGAAAGTGACAGACACAGAGAGAGTGAGAGAGGGAAAAACACCACAGCACTTAAACTTCCCCCAGTGAAGTGGGTGCAAGATTGAAATTAGGTCACATACATGGCAAAACAGCCACCCTCTCAGAAGAGCTATCTTGCCAGTCCAGCTATTGTTATTTTATTTTATTATATAAAATATTTTACTTTTAATTAAAAATAATTTATACATTTTCCCCTTGCCTCTTACTACATTTTTTGTTTGTTATTATATCAGCATGAATCCAGACTAAAAACTGATCTGCTTTCATAAAATATTTATTATTAGACTTCCAAGCCCTAAACAACAGAGAGGACTTTAAGATTCAAGTGGCTCAGAGAGTTCCCAAACAGAATCAACCTAGACCTGAAGACATCAAGACACATCATAGTTACAATGATAAGAAGTAAGGATAAAGAAAGGATCCTAACCTTAACATCTATGCACCCAGTGAGGGCCCATATAAATACGTCAAACAAAAGAACTACAAAAATACATCAATAGTTATTACAATAATAGTGGGAGACTTCAACACCCCACTCTCACACTTATATCAATGAAGCAGAGAATCAACAAAGAAACAAGAGAATTAAATTGAAAGATGGACATACTGGACCTCCTGGACATTTTCAGAGTTCTTCACCCCCCAAAAAAACTAGAATATATAATCTTTTCAAATTCACACAACACATATTCAAGGATAGACCATATATTAGGCCATAAAGACAGTATCAACAAATTAGAGAGCATTGAAATCATCCCAAGTATCTTCTCAAATCATAGTGGAGTAGAGCTAACATTTAACAACAAACAGAAAATTATTAAAAGTCACAAAATTTGGAAACTCAACAACATGCTGCTTAAGAACCACTAGGTCAGAGAGGCATTCAAGCAAGAAATTCAGATATTCCTGGAAATGAATGAAAATAAAGATCCAAGCTATCAAAATATTTGGGACACAGCTAGAGCAATACTGAAACTCATAGCCATACAAGCACACATTAGAAAACAAGAAAATCTTGATCTGAAAGGGAAACTAAAAGCAGGACCTGACCAAATTGTAAGTAGGGCACCAAAGTAATAACCCTGAGGTGAGGTGTAGACATGCAGCTTCCTTGGCCAGTGGGGGTGGGAGTGGGTGGGAGGGATGGGTCACAGTCTTTTGGTGGTGGGAATGGTGTTTATGTACACTCCTAGTAAAATGTAGTCATATACATCACTAGTTAATTAATACGAGAGGGGGAAAATCAATTGTATGTCTCGAAGTTTTTCAAATCACAAACTGAATCTTTTCAATATATATGCAGTGTAATTGATATGCAGACTCTCTCAAAAGCCTAGACCAAGTAGATCAGAAGCAACCAACAGCACAGCTATATACAAGATACTGGGTACTGTACAGCAAACCCTAACAAAAGGACTTTTCAAAGTTGACCCAATTACCAAATAATGTGATGATAACATTAACTATCGATTGTCTTTTGGAACCCTAAGACAGCAGGAACCTCACATCTCCACTATAGAGCCTCTACTTCCCCCGGTCCTGGAACCATTGGATATGGCCCACTTTCCCATATGCCTCTCCCAATCCATATCAAATAATATTGCATCTGCCGATCACAACCTAACCAACACAATGATTGCCACCTCAACATGCTTCACTTCAGACTGTGTCCAAGACTACACGTGTGGAATGACAACCCTTCAGCTTCATTACTCGGGTGAAACCTTTCCTTTCATAGTATACTCTAATTCCATCTCAGGTGGTTCACTTTCTAACAAAGTCCCCAAACCTAGATATACACCAGGTTCTGTGAGAGAGAGCATATGTTCACACATATCCGTAAACTACTACAAAATATATACCTGAAAGCAGAAGTACACTAAAGTTTGCAGTGAGTGTCCCCCTAACACTTCCTCTCCACTATTCCAAGCTTTGGGTCCATGATTGTTCAACAAGTTGTTTGGCTTCGTATGTTAACTCTCTTTTCAGTCACCAGGTTCCAGATGTCATCAGGATGCCGGCCAGGCTTTTCTGGACTGAAGACCCCACCAATGTGTCCTGGAGCTCAGCTTCCCCAGAGACACACCCTACTAGGGAAAGAGAGAGGCAGACTGGGAGTATGGACCTACCAGTCAATGCCCATGTTCAGCGGGGAAGCAATTACAGAAGCCAGACCTTCTACCTTCTGCAACCCACAATGACCCTGGGTCCATGCTCCCAGAGGGATAGAGAATGGGAAAGCTATCAGGGGAGGGGGTGGGATATGGAGATTGGGTGGTGGGAATTGTGTGGAATTGTACCCCTCCTACCCTATGGTTTTGTTAATTAATACTTTCTTAAATAAAAAAAAATTTTTTTAAATTTAAAAAAGAAAACAAGAAAAAGCTCAAATAAATCACCTTACATTAAGTACTTAGAGGAAGAGGAACAAAGGAAACCTAAAACAACCAAAAGGGCTGAAATCACTAAAATTAGAGCAGAAATGAACAATATCAAAAATAATAGAACCATACAAAAGATCAATGAAGCCAAATGTTGGTTCTTTGAAAAATTAAACAAAATTGACCAACCCCTAGCCAGATTCACAAAAAAAAAAGAGAGAGAGAGATATCACAACTGACAACACTAAACTCTAGAAAATCATGCAAAAAATTTTACAAAGAACAATATGCCACCAAGCTAGAGAATCTGGAAGAAATGGAAGAATTCTTAGAAACATATACCTTTCCAAAACTGAACATAAAGAACTACAGAACCTAAATGCACCAATCACAGACAAAGAAATTGAAACAGTTATTAAGAATCTTCCCAACAACAAAAGTCCTGGACCAGATGGCTTCACGAATTCTACAAAACCTTCAGGAAACAATTAATGCCTATACAAAATCCAACACCCATTCATGCTCAAAACACTACAAAAATAGGAATAGATGGGAAATTCCTCAAGATAGTGGAGTCCATATATAGCAAACCTACAGCCAACATCATACTCAATGGACAGAAGCTGAAAGCATTCCCCACAGATCGGGGACTAGACAGGGCTGTCCATTATCACCACTACTCTCCATAGCAATCAGGCAAGAAAAAGGAATCAAAGGAATGCAGATTGGAAGGGAAGAAATCAAGCTCTCACTATTTGCAGATGATGAAAGTATACATAGAAAAATATAAAGAATCCAGCAGAAACCTACTGGAAGTTATTAGACAATATATCAAAGCTTCAGGCTATAAAAATCTACAAAAATCAGTGGCATTTCTTTATGCAAACACTAAATCTGAAGAAGGGGATATCCAGAAATCACTCACACTCACTGTTGCAGCAAAATCAATAAAATACCTAGGAATAAACCTGACCAAAAAAGTGAAAGACTTGTATACTGAAAACTATAAGTCACTATTCAATGAAATAGAAAATAATACCAAGAAATGGAAAGATATCTCCTGCTCATAGATTGTAAGTATTAATATCAAAATGAATATTCTCCCCAGAGCCATATACAAATGTAACGTGACACCCATCAAAGTGCCAAGCTTAAAGAAAACCAAGCTTCTTTAAGAGAATAGAACAAAAATTACAATTATTTGTCTGGAACCAGAAAACACCTAGAATGACCTAAGCCATCTTGAGGAAAAGAAATTGAAATGGAGGCATCACACGCCCAGATCTCAAACTATATTATAAGGCCATCATCATCAAAACAGCCTGGTACTGGAACAAAAATAGGCACACAGACCAGTGGGACAGAACTGAAAGCCCAGAACTAAACACCCACACCTATGGACATCTAGTCTTTGATAAGGAGGCTGAAAGCATTAAATGGAGGAAGGAGGCTCTCTTCAACAAATGGTGCTGGAAAAACTGGGTTGAAACATGCAGAAGAATGAACCACCTATCTCACCAGAAATAAAAATCAACTCCAAATGGATCAAGGACCTGGATGTCAGACCAGAAACTATCAAATATTTAGAGGAAAACATTGGTAAAACACTTTTCTACCTAAACCTCAAGGACATCTTTGATGATACAAACCCAATTGCAAGGAAGACTAAAGCAGAAACAAATCAATGGGGCTACATCAAATTGAAAAGTTTCTGACAGCCAAAGAAACTATCACACAAACAAAGAGACCCCTCACAGAATAGAAGATCTTCACATGCCATACATCAGACAAGAGACTAATCACCAAAATATACAAAGAGTTCAGTAAACTTAGCAACAAAAAAGCAAATGATCCCATCCAAAAATGGGCAGAGTGTATGAATAGAACATTTATTGCAGAAGAGATTCAAAAGACTAACAAACACATGAAAAATTGCTCCAGGTTACTGATTATCACAGAAATGCAAATAAAGACAACATTGAGATACCACCACACCTCTGTGAGAATGGCATACATCAAAAAGGACAGCAGAAGCAAATGCTGGAGAAGCTGTGGGGAAAAAGGAACCCTTCTACACTGCTGGTGGGAATGAAAATTGGGCCAGCCTCTATGAAGAGCAGTCTGGAGAACTCTCACAAGGCTAGAAATGGACCTTCCATATGACGCAGTAATTCCTTTCCTGGGGATATACCCTAGGACTCCATAACACTCTATCAAGAAGATATGTGTACACCTATGTTCATAGCAGCACAATTCATAATAGCTAAAACCTGTAAGCAACCCAGGTGCCCAACAACAGATAAATGGCTGAGAGAGTTGTGGTATATATACATAGTGGAATATTGTGCAGTTATTAAGCACAAAGAACTTACCCTTTCTGACCCATCTTTGATAGAGCTAGAAGGAATTATGTTAGGTGAACTAAGTCAGAAAGATAAAGATGAGTATGGGATGATCCCACTCATAAACAGAAGCTGAGAAAGAAAAACTGAAAGTGAAACTCAAAGCAAGATCTGACTGAGTTTGGAGTAGGCACCAAAGTAAAAAATCTCTGGGTAGAGGGTGAGGGTAGATGTTAGCCTTCACTGGGGGGGGGGGGGGAGGGAGGCAGTCTTTAGCTGGTAGGAATGGTGTTTATGTACACTTTTATTAACTTGTAGTCATATAAATGACTAATTAATATGAGAGGGAAAAACTAATTGAATGCCTCAAATTTGTTAAGGCACAGGCCAAAGGCTGAGTCTTTGAAATGTTGACTCTCTTAAAAGCTTAGAGCAGGGAGAACAAAAGCAACTTGTGGCATTACTCTATAAGACACAGCTATATATAAATAATGTCAAAGGACATAAATTATGGGGATGTTGTGTATGATACTGCAAATCCTAACAAAGGGATTTTTCAAAGTTAACCCAATTGCCAAATAATCTGATTACAGCAATAACTATCTGTTGTCAAAGTTCGGGGCTCCAGTAGGCCGGGTTAGCTTCGCGGCAGTAAACAGAGACTTGAGGACACACGGCTGGGCCAGGAAGCTGTATTTCTTTATTCATGAACAAGGATTCAAAAACTAACCCAAACTAATCACCACACAGATCTCTCCTGCATCCTTCTCCTCATGGGGCTGCGCCAAGAACTCTGGAACTCTGTAGGGGTTCCTTGGGGCGGGGACAAGTGGGCCCCGCGAAACTAGCCAGGCTAAACCATAATCTCCTAGAGATGGGGGGAAGGGGACCAAACCAATATGAGGAATATCAACATATTCCCCCTTTTCTTTTTAACTAAATGACCACAGTATCAGGGGTGTGGGGTGAACAGAAACCTATATCGTACAGGCATTTTCAAAAAAGAAACTGGCACAAACATGGAGGAACATGTAAGCAGGCAACAAGAAACAGTGTGCTGCCAAGGGAAAGCCTGAGGGGGCCATATTTTGCCTCTGTGGGCAAAGCTTTATCAGCTAAAGAACCTTTGCTGCCTCTGGGGGCTTTTGCCTCGATGGGCATTTTTTTTTGGGGGGGGCGGGACGCTGTATTTCTTTATTCATGAACAACGATTCATAAACTAACCCAAACTAATCACCACACAGATCTCTCCTGCATCCTTTTCCTCACAGGGCTGCACCAAGAACTCTGGAACTCTTTAGGGGTTCCTTGGGGCAGGGACAAGAGGGCCCCGTGAAACTAGCCGGGCTAAACCACAATCTCCTAGAGATGGGGAGAAGGGGACCAAACCAATAACTATCTATTGCCTTCTTAAACCCTAAGACATCAGGAACCTCCCACTTCCTCTATAGAGAATATATTTCTCCCAGTCCTGGAAACTCTAGGGTGGGGTCATTTCCTGCATGCTTCTCTCAATTCATACCAAATGATATTGCATCTGCTGATTCCAACCTAATCAACACAATGAGTACCACCTCAGCATGCCTCACTTCAGATGGTGTCCTGAAACGTCAGGCATGGAATGTCAACCCTTCAGCCTCATTACTCGGGTGAGACCTTTCCTTTCATAGTATTGTCTAATTCCATTTCAGGTGGTTCACTTCCTAACAAAGTCCCAAAACCTAGACATAGACCAGGTCCCATGAGATAGGGTATATGTTCACATGTATCCATAAATTAGGGCAAAATATATACCTGGAAGCAAAAGTGCACAAGAGTCTGCAGTGAGTCAGTATATGCAACAAGCAAGTAGAAAGACCTAAAAAGACACCAGAAAGTTCCTCATGAAATAATTTCTACTTAGACCTAGATACCCTCCTCACCTACTTTCCCCTCACTCACTCCAAAGCTAACCTTATCAAAGTAAGGACTGCAAAAGTTGAATAAGTTCAAGAGATTACCATACTTTAATGATGACTCTTTAGTCACTATCAGGCTACCCCATCAGCTGGGGCCCTAGTTGGGCAATTCTGAGACTCCCAAACAGACATGATGGGCCTAGACCTTGAATAAATCTCTCTGAACTATTACCGATCATCTCTATCAAGAAAAACACAATAGACCCTTTTATGGGCCCCCATAGGACCTTGTCCTCAACTTGGATCAACAACAGTAGGGAATGTTCTATCCTCCGAAGGGAGGAAGGGAGGCTGGACAACAAAATCTATGTTCCACCTGAGGAAGATTGGTCCTGAAGTTGGAGAAGCTAGGAACATTTCTACTCAAGACCGCAGAATGTGAGCTCAGATCTATAGGGATGCAGAGGTCACATAGGCTCCTAAGCTGAATATGGGCCCCAGATCAGATCAAATCAATGGGGTTTACAGTCAACAATATTTATACACCTTTCCCATATTTGGGAGCTATTCTCTTCCCTGATCCAGCTTTCAGGTCCTTTTTTCTAGCCATGACATAATCTCCCCAGATAATAACTTTGATCCACTTGCATATCAGATGTCAGGCTCAGGGAAAAAAAAAAAAAAAACTAGTCATGGGCCCTTTGGAATATAACTAAAATATGCCTACTAACTATTTACAAAACAGAGACACACCCCCCCCCCCCGACTCTTCATCTGAACTATTCCTGCCTCTAGGTTCAATATTAGTCTACAATTTGTTTGGCTTTATATGTTAACTCTTTTTTCAGCCACCAGGTTCCAGATGCTAACATGATGCCTACCCAGACTTCCCTGGGTAGATGACCCCACCATTGTGTCCTGGAGCCCCACTTCTGCCTCACTAAGGAAAGAGAGAGACAAGCTGGAAGTATGAATCGACCTGTCAATGCCCATGTTCAGCGGGGAAGCAATTACAGAAGCCAGACCTTCCACCTTCTTCACCCCAAAATGACCCTGGGTCCACACTCCCAGATGGATAAGGAATAAGAAAGCTATCAGGGGAGGCATACAGAGTTCTGGTGGTGGAACTGTGTGTAGCTGTACCCCTCTTATCCTATGGTTTTTGTCAGTGTTTCCATTTTATAGATAAAATTTTTTTTAATTATGACTTTATTAATAGTAATGTATTTACATCCAGCCTGTCAATTCAAGTAGTCTCTTCATCAGTGCATGTATGTGTATTTTATTGTACATATATACATCTACCTGTACTTACATATTCAACAAAATATTTTTGAAAATATTTTATATACTATGACTAGTAATATGATGTTAATAAAAAATATATATGATTCCTGGCCTCTCATACTTGCATTTCAGCAGGTAGAAATATCTTTAGAAAATAATCACTTTGCAAAAATCATTGCTACAGTCAGCACTGGAGATATAATAGAGGCTTGTAGTTTTATTGGAATCATTGGAAGGACCTCTTGTACTAAGATACAGGGATTCTCTGGAATATGAATGGAGTAATATCAGAAAGATGAGTTGGAATTAATTAGTCAATGATGGGGTGATGCAGAAAGTATAGTCTGAAATATAGTATAACTAAATACACACTTATGTAACCGTCACCCAACAGGAACTAGTAGACGGATACAACAGCTGCCCATTCCTCAGGTGCGCACTTATAGGCCTTATTTTCTTCATCCCTAAATGTCTCATAGAATCGAATTATCATTGCCTATATGAGAAATTTCAGAAAAATATTTTCATATAATGATTTTTTTCTTCTTTTATTGTCCACACACCTCTACTTCTTCACTCCCATTTTCAACTTCCCAAGAAATGACATACAAAATACCAGTCCCATGTTCTATCTTTTTTTATGGGGACAGCAAACTTAAACATGAAACATCTTATGAGATAAGATCAGGAATTTTATCTCTGTGCAATCAAGAAGAATCAATGAAGTGTTTTCAAAAATGGAAAATAATAAGACTTTTTAAAAACACTGTTTTTCTGGATTCAGTGCAAAGGACAAATCAGATGGACAGAGAGGGAATAAAAATTTGAAGGTATTACCAAGGGCCAGATAAAAAGAATGATGTGTCAGAAAGAAAATACAGTACAGAACAAAGCAGATGTATTCCAGTTCTATTGATACAATAAGAAGTGTGGTGTGTAATTATGAAAAAATTCAGTTGCTGCCAGAACATAACTCACCTTAGTACATATGAAGCCCTGGTTTCAAGTCCTGACATCTTACGGGAATACCAAAGCACTGAAGAAGCTCCATGGATGATAAAGCAGTACTATAGCCTCTACCCCTCTCTCTTTCTATATAGAATAGAGGAAATTAAAAAAAAATTGATCTGAGAGCAGTTCTTCCATTTCATATATCTATCAAATAGATATATGTTCTTGAAATCAGGAGAGTATTAACATTTTTGATGTATCTCTACTTAGTGGCAATGGGATCCAAGAATATGAATCACACAAATGAGGGAGACTATCTATTATCTATCTATCTATCTATCTATCTATCTGTCTGTCTGTCTGTCTGTCTGTCTGTCTGTCTATCTATCTATCTATCTATCTATCCATCCATCACCTATTCACATACAAATATATTTTTACATATATGTGTATATATTTAAAAAAAAAAAAAGAACACAGCACCAGATCTTGCTTGAGGAAGCAAAGAACAGGTAAAGGAGAGGAGCCAAAGGGGATAAAATTCTAGAAAATATTTCATCATGAAAGCGAGTAGGAGGTAGTATTTACCTGTTACTTCTGCAGATGCATGCAAGATTATTGAAGCTGATTCAGTTTTGACTCTGATTTTTTATCGTCTCACTCATTGACATTCAATTTTAATTATTCAAATTCTCCAAGAAGTTATACTCATTATGTGTATTTATTCATTTTCAAAATCTTTATTTGTTTATTAGATAGAGACAGACAGAAATTAAGAGGAAGGAGGTGACAGAGAGGGAGAGAGACAGAGACACCTGCAGCCCTGCTTCACCACTCACAAAGCTTTCTCCCTGCAGATGGGAAACAGGGGGCTTGAACCAGGGTCCTTTTGCATTTTGTATGTAACACGTGTGCTCAACCAGGTGCGCCACCACCCAGCCCCTCAATATGTTTAGTGTTTCTGAAATACATGCCAGTATTTATGTGATTACATATAATTATTTCATTACTTCAATTTCTTATGTTTATTTTCCAACTTCAGTATCACTTTATGAAGGAAGAGTTGATTTATAGGAATATTTGTTACTATTTATTACACTATATTATCTTGACAACAGGAAACTGTGCTGACTAACAGCACATCTGCTAGGTTAAAGATATTGATCATTAATTAGTATAAATCAATTTTGCTATGGAGAGAGAAAAGAGACAGGGTAGAAGGGAAGCACCTGGATTTGACAGAAATGTGTATGCATGTGCTTGTATGATTTGAGGTCTAAACACAAAAAAACGTTAATGCATATTCCTAAGAGCAGGAGAGAAACTGAATATTTAAGATAAAAGAGGCACCAAATGAAATCAGTTTTGAGGGAGTAGGTAATATGCTATGAGAGTTCATAATAGTGATGATAAAAAAATGTAGGACAGATCAATCTACTAACACTCCTTGTTGTAGGAATTCATTTTTCCATTTAGTTCTCAACCTGTTCTCCTTCATTATGTCCCTCAAAATTGTATCACCAGAAATGCAAAAAAGGGAAAACTAAAGTTAAAAACTTTTTTTTTCTTGCCACCTGTCTAGAACTTCTGCCAAACTTTCTCAAGTCTATTTTACTCTCCGCTGAGATTCTCTGTTCTCTCTTCCTCCAACTCAGCAAGTCTTTGAGAAAAAAATCAAGCAGAAAGAGAAATATACATAATGTTCTTTTATTTTTTATCTTTATTCATTTATTTTGAACAGAGACAGAGAGAAATTGTGAGGGGAGGGGGGAATAATGCGGGAGAGAGACAGAGAGACACCTGCAGACCTGCTTCACCACTCATGAAGCTTTCCCCCTGCAGGTGGGGACCAGGGGCTTGAACCCAGATCCTTGCGCATTGTAATGTGTGTGATAATGTTAATTCTTATAAAAGCATTTTATATTTGTCAATATTTGCTCTTTAGCACTGTTACCTGAGTAAACTTGAACTTGTACCTAATTTTGAAAATGTTTTGAGATGAGGTCTAGGATTCAGAGGGATTTAAAGCTAATTTAAATTTCATTCAATCACTTACTTAGCTATCAACTTTTTCAGTCTTCTCTCTCTCTCTCTCTCTCTCCTCTCTGCTTTCTACTTCTTTTTCTTTTCTGTAAAACTGAAACCTCATGCACATGTGGCTTCATCACTCCAGGCCTCTTATTTTTTCAATTCAGACAGGGAGACAGAGAGTAGGAGAAACATCACAGCCCTGGAGTTTCCTACAGTGAGTGACACAGCACCTCCCAAGTGGGAAAGATATCCTATACAGTGCTCCAGTGCTGTGGTCCCTTGTTCTTACTCTTCACCATTTGTGACTAATTTATCCTCAACTTCTCTTTTCTTCCCTTTTTAAAAATCTTTAGTTTTTAAAAATTTATTTATTGGACAAAGACAGAAATTGAGAGGGGAGCGGGAGACAGAGAGGAAGAGGGAGAGAGGCCCCCAGTATTGTCTCACTACTCAAGAAGTTTCCCTTCTGTGGGTAGGGACTGAGGGGTTGAACACAGCTCCTTATACATGACAACATGTGCTCAACTAAGTGTGGCATTCCCCCTTCCCTGTTTTCTTTTCTTTCTTTCTTTTTTTTTTTTTCTCCAGGGTTATTGCTGGGCTCGGTGCCTGCACCATGAATCCACCGCTCCTGGAGGCCATTTTTTCACACTTTTGTTGACCTTGTTGTTGTAGCCTCGTTGTGGCTATTATTATTGCCATTGTTGATGTCGTTCGTTGTCGGTTAGGACAGAGAGAAATGGAGAGAGGAGGGGAAGACAGAGAGGGGGAGAGAATGATAGACACCTGCAGACCTGCTTCACCGCTTGTGAGGTGACTCCCCTGCAGGTGGGGAGCTGGGGGCTCGAACCGGGATCCTTATGCAGGTCCTTGCTCTTTGCGCCACATGCGCTTAACCCACTGCGCCACCGCCTGACCCCGTTTTATTTTCTTTTATTTGGTACTGGAAACCAAAATTGGGAGCTCAGAGCCTTAAGCATTGAAGTCATGCAGTCTAACCAATCCTCTCCTTAACTATTATTTTGACAATTCATCTTTATATCCAATCTCCTTGCCCCAAACTTATAAACCAAACAATAAAAATCATAATGATGTTTGTTTATGACTAAGCTATACTCTTTATACTACAGAAGATTGAGCCCCAAGTCTTTTCACTTACATCCTGAAAAAACATGTTTCTCAATCATTTGTTGCTATTTATGTCATGTAGCTTGGGTGGCAGCATTAGCACTGAGCAAACGATGGGTTAAATTTGCATTTGTGGACTATCCTGGGAACCCGCCCAATATCTGCAGCTTTTATTTTATTTTATTTTATTTTACTAAAAAGTACCTTCTAAGTTCCAAATAATGAACCCACAAATGAGATTTTGGAATAGAACGGTTTCTAAGATGAGGGACTGACTGTAATTAGAAGAAAACAATGCAGATTGGATGAAAATTCAATTGAATTAACCAAAAAGCAGAAAGATGAAAGCCTATTCCACAAAGCCAAGTAATTCCTATGAAAATATACAATTAGCCAGTAAATTAGACTCTTTTTGAAACTTACATTAACTCTTTCAGGACACAAGCGAGCAATATACTGATACCTTAGCAGTTTGCAAAATTTTTTCAAAAGACCTAAATTTGTTTCACTGCTGAATAAATCTGATTCATTTTTTTCATAAGGTCATGGGAGAAAGTCATCTACCAATTAACTATGCATAAATGTAGTAAAATAAAATATATAAGACTGATACAATTTCTATCATATCCTTATATATTGTAAACTATATACAGATACACAATTACATGCAGATGCATGCACATATATCTTCTCAATTAAATGTGATTATTCAAAGAATCTAAATTCTGGGTGAGGGAGATAGGATAATGGTTATACAAAGAGATTCTCATGCCTGAGGCCTCAAAGTCACAGGTCCAGTTCCCCACACCACCATAAGCCAGAACTGAGCAGTGCTCTGGTAAAAAAAAGAAAAAAGAATATAAATTTTTCAACTTTAGTTTAAATAAGAATGTTAAAATTTCACTTATTGTGTCTCTTTCAGCCTAAACTGATAAAACAATAAACACCTTATAATATGTAAGAGATTATTTTAGTATCAATTGTTATTAAATAGCATTTTCAGGTTTTAAGCATCAGATGTCAGTTGTATTGAAAGAACAATGTGTTTCTGGAAACATGGGTGGCCATAGCATAAAACAACTACAGAGATTTTGCATTCAAATTGTAAATGACTCTTATCCTTATTTTCACACTTCAAGTAGGCCCCTTTCATACCAATTTTGAGCATGACTATTGGGGTCTTTTGGGCGGTATCAAAAGCTTTTAAGCAGAGACATAAGGAGAGTGTTGTTGAGTTGGACTAATTCTTTCTTGTGACTAGTACACTTTTCTTCAGTCTGCAGAAACCTAGACCTGCTTCCTAGAGAATAACAGATCTCATGCAGAAGACCCAGTAAGATCCCAAACTAAAGTAATGGCAGTTTAGGCAATTGTGTCCAAACCAAACTATTCCAGACTGGAAAAATCAATCACTCAAGCAACTCACAGGATCATAAAACATAATAAGAAATTCTAAGCACTAATTTTTGTAAATATTTATTTCTCAGAAGTAACTAACCAATACACTATATATTTTTTCTTCTACTGTGGGATATATTTTTGACGCTACTACAACAATAATAGGAATTATTATTTAGATGGTAACCTGTTTCCTCTCTTCCTCTCTTTCTCCTTCTCTCCCTAGCTCCTTCCTACCCTACCCTACCCTACCCTACCCTACCCTACCCTACCCTACCCTACCCTACCCTACCCTACCCTGCCCTCTTCTCCTCTCCTCTCCTCTCCTCTCCTCTCCTCTCCTCTCCTCTCCTCTCCTCTCCTCTCCTCTCCTCTCCTCTCCTCTCCTCTCCTCTCCTCCCCTCCCCTCCCCTCCCCTCTCTTCTCTTCTCTCCTCTTTTCTATATATTAATATCTAGATTTATAAAGTATTACAGTTTGAAGACACCTTAGCCTAACAATCACTGAAGTCCCTTTTAGTCCTAGAAATACAGCACTATGGCTACTCCACTCATATGGGAGTATGATATTTATTGCCATGGGAGGTAACCTACTTTTGGGGGATGAAAATAACTCTTTCCAATTCATCATAAACTCAGTCAACTGAAAGTGCCTTTCAGACTTCCCAGCTGCTTTCAGGTATCACTTCTAAGAGTTTCATTTACAATTAAAATTAAATTAATTTGAAAAGAAGTAAATGAAATTTATCTGAAAGGTGACTTCTATGATCTTACTAACAATTTATAATCAACTTCTATAACTATGTATCTTTTTGTATACATATGCCCCACTGTGCATGTTAAGTATTACTTTATTAGTTTACAATAATGATTATAACAAAAAATTTAAAGGTCCATCATTTAAAGCAATATGCAACTATTCTATTAGAGTTCTGGAGATCAGAAATACAAAATCAGCTTTACTGTGAGAAGGTCATGATTTGCAGACCAGTTCTTTGCGGAGACTTGAAAGAGAAGTGGTTTCCCTGTCTTGACTTCTGGAAGACACCCATATTCTGTCAAGTGTAACCTCCTTCCAACATCTTCAAAGCCAGCAATGCTGTAGGTTTTTATGTATTTATTTTATGTCTACTCTCCTTAATTTCAGCAAGAGAAGGTTCTTTGTTTTTAGTGACTCCTACAGTAAAATTTAGCTGGCTCGGTCAAATAATTCAGAGTAATCTCTCATTTCAAAGTCTGCTGTGATCTCCTTCTCCTCCTCTTCATCCTCTGTTCTTCCTCCTCCTCCCTGCCTCCTCTTCCTTTTTTATTCCCATTCCTCCTCCTTCTCCTCTTCCTCCTCCATTTTTCTTCTTTTTGCCACTAGGATTTTCAGTGGGATGGGTGTGTTCAGCTGTGCCATTCCAGGCAGGCTATTATTATTATTATTATTATTATTATTATTATTATTATTATTTTCTTTTGACACAGGATGAAAAGGGAGGGAGGCATGGGGATAGGCAACTGAAGCATTGCCCCACAGCTCATAAAGTCCCATCCCCCTTCCCCCCGCAGGTGAGGACTTGAACCTGGATCCTCATGCATAGTAAAATGTGCTCTTCCAGATGAGCCAGTACTGACTCTTCATTTTTTTAAAGAAAATGTTATTTAATTATTTTATGAGAGAGACTATTGCACCACTGTCATATGTGGTGCCAAGGATCAAACCCAGGGTCTCATATAGGTAGTGCAAGGAAAGTGTACTACCCACTGGTCACAAGTTTCTTAATGTCATCACAGCTATAAAAGGTTCTTGGCTATACAAAGTAAGATTCACAGATCACAAGGCATCTTTAAAAAGTTTCTATTCTTACTACTACAATACATTACTGGAAAAATGTGCTTCTATAATATTTCTAAATGTCAAATAATAATGAACTATAATGGAAAAACTATGTTTTTAAAAACTCTTGAGCCTAATGGTAAAATTTTTAATAAAATTCAATGTTTTTCATTTAAATGTTTCCAATAATAAAGAACTTTAAGATTTAGTGTAAATAAGATTTTTTTCTACTTTTCTTTGCCAAGAATTAGTGACTATGGCTAAGGACTCTAATATTTGAAATCAATATATCTTGCCTGTGGTTCCAGTTATAACCATAATTTTATCTTTTTTAACAGCATGAAAGCAAAAATTTTAATATGTAAGTTAACTTGGTGACTATACTTTGATCGCAATCAATAATGATTTTGATACAAATACTATTTCATTTGACATCCTCTCTTTTTGAGAAATCAAAGCTAGAATCTGATTATATTTCCAAACTTTTTTTTTTCTTCCAGGGTTATTGCTGTGGCTCAGTGCCTGAGCTACGAATCCACTGATACTACAGTCATTTTTTAATTTTGGGGGGGATAGAACACAGAAATTGAGAGAGGAGGGGAAGATAGATGCTTGCTGAACTACTTTACCGCTTGAGAAGCGACCCCAACGCAGGTGTGGAGCTGGGGGCTCGAACTGGGATCCTTGGCTGGGTCCTTGCACTTCATACTATGTGCATTTAACCCAGTGTGCCACTGCCAGACCCCCCCCATGTTTCCAAACTGTTGACATATATTTATTTTCTAATTCATCACAAATACAACCTTGGTGAAACAGCTACATGTGACCATAGTGTCATACTTCTGGGTTATGTTTTTTCTTTTCTTTTCCTTTGAGGTATTAAAACTTATGAGAACAATCAGTTCCACTTCTCAGACTAGGAAGTAATTTTTAAGAACTGTCCTTTCTTATACTATTAAGATGATTTATCATGGTATTCACACCTTTTTTAAATATACAGAGAAACTACTCAGCTATTGCTTCAATTAAAAATTAACTGTGATGTAAATTCTTCTAAAAACTGTTTTTTAATTTTTTTATATTTATTTGTTTTCCCTTTTGTTGCCCTTGTTTTTTATTGTTGCTGTAGTTATTATTGTTGCTGTTATTGATGTCGTTGTTGTTAGGACAAAGAGAAATAGAGAGAGGAGGGGAAGACAGAGAGGGGGAGAAAAAGATAGACACCTGCAGACCTGCTTCACTGCCTTTGAAGCGACTCCCCTGCAGGTGGGGAGCAGGGGGGGGGGCTTGAACCCAGATCATTATGCACGTCCTTGCACTTCATGCCACATGCACTTAACCCGCTGCGCTACTGCAGGACTCCCCTAAAAACTGTTTTTGTAGAACAACTTATTAAATCAAATCAATCATTTTTGAATCACTAGGGATAAAATTTAAGTATAGTTTTGGTGCAGAAATTTACTTTAGATTAATGGCATGCCTACATCTATGCTTCCATCTATAGCTATCATTTTTTTTCCCTACTCATGACAGTAAAAATGCACAGTACATTGAACTTCTGTTAAAGTAGATGAAGAAGCATGCAATGACAGATTAGTAATAACTGTTGCAAGTACTTAATGCATTTTTCTTGTCTAAAAGTGTTTTCAAATAATTGCTTTATATTTTTTTATTTTTCTTACCCAATAGGCTTATTTCTTAAAGTGAGTTATGAATTTATGATCCCTTAAATCAAGACTTACTAGACTTGTTTTCTTGAAAAGAAAATGTTGCTTTATCAAATACTTCCTCATATACATCAGCATAGTTAATTCAACTGAAAGAAAATTAAAGTAGTTGTGACAACCTTAACTTTAAAATATTTTTTCCAAAACAATATATTGTACCCTATTTGGTGTCCTGTGTTTTTGACAACAAAAAAGGAAACTACATCTGTAGTTGCAAGAAAAAGCAGCTGGTTCATTTTTTAAAAAACAAAATAATCTAAGGCCCTTTACAAAGTTACAAAGTTTTGAACTTGCCTGAAACAATTGAACAGGAACTATATTCTTAGAAATATAGGGCTTTAAGTATTACAAACCTGTAGCACTGTGGAAAAATTCCAGAGGTATCTAAACTTTTAAAAATTTATTTATCTAATTATGATCATGCCTATATTCTATTTTGTTATTATGGTTAGGTTTATTTTTAATGTTTTAACTTTTATTAGTGATTTAATATTGATTTACAAGATTGTTAAAGGGTATAATTGTAATAGGGGTGTAATTCCATATAGTCCTGGCCACCAGAGTCCTGTGTCCCATCTCCTCCATTGGAAACTTTCCTATTGTTTACCCCTCTGGGAGTAGGAACCAAAATTCTTTTGGGGGGTGCAGAAGGTGGAAGTTCTGGCATCAGTAATTGCTTCTCCGTTGGACCTAGGCTTTGGCAGGTTGATTAATACTTCCAACCTGTTTCTGTCTTTCCCTAGTTGTCTAGGGCTCTGGAGAGGTGAGATTCCAGGAAGCATTGATGAGGTCATCTTGCCCAGGGAAGTCAGGATGGAATCACAGTAGTGGGAGTTGGTAGTAAGAATGCAGTAAGCTAGAAAGCAGGACAAAATGCTTAATGAACAGGAACCCAAAGGTTGGAATAGAGCTGATGAAAGTAGGGGCCTTAGGGTAGAAGGAAGGTAGAAAGTGTATTTTAGGACTGTTCTAAGAATCTATGTCTTAATCTTTCCTTGAACTTGAAATATTGTCCAAGAAGATGTTGTCAGAGTTAACAGTAGAACCAGGAAGCATGATTAAGGAAGAGAGTTACTTACAAACTTGAAGAAGACATATAAAAGCAATTTACTGTTTACCAAAACGATCTAACCCTGGGCTATATCTATTTTTTTTCTTTCTTTCATTTTGTTGTTGTTGCCTCCAAGGTTATCACTGGGGCTCAGTGCCAACACTATGAATCCACTGCTCCTGCTCCTGGAGGCCATTTTTTCTTTTTTTTTTTTTTTTTAATAGGATAGGACAGAAAGAAATTGAGAGAGGAGGAGAAGATAGAGAAGTCGAGAGGAAGATAGAGACCTGCTTCTCCACTTGTGAAGTGACTCCCCTGCAGGTGGCTTGGTCGGAGATTACACAGGCCCTTGCACTGGCCCATATCTATTTATATGTAGCACAGAAGCCTGTATAACCTCTAAGTCCCTGTCACACTGAGTTCACAGTCATAGTCACAGCTGGGAACATTCTCGAATGCACTCATTTCAGAGCTAGTCTTCCTCGAGTGGCAAAACAGGATGACCCAGGCTCCTTTCAGAAAGTGAGGAAGTCCCTATTATTACTATTTCATAGTAATAATTTCTGGAACCATCCATTCCACCCCGGTTCCATGGCTGCCAGTTCTTAGCAACATCGCCCCGCCAGATATTCGTCAGGATGCGGCATCATCTAAGTTCATTTCCCACGTCTACGCTTGACCGGACCTGCCAATATACGCGGATATCTTCGCCCACCCTGTTCAACTCTTGACATCTCGTCACCCAATCTGGTCCCCTATGCCTACACTGAACTTCTCTGTTCCAGTCTCTTGGAAACAGAGCTGGCAATCAGCTGAGGTAAAGAACAAACACCTCATCACAGACCCCTGCAAGCGTCAACCCGGCTTTGACCTAGCACGTTATGATTGGGCCCTCCTCAATCGCTATCGAACAGGCCATGGCTGGTGCGCCGCTATGTTCCATCGCTGGGGAGCCAGAGACGACCCAAACTGCCCTTGCGGCTACAGACAGACTATGACCCACACAGTCAACGACTGCCACCTCTCCAGATTCAAAGGAGGTATCGAAACTTTACATCAGGCTCAACCTGATGCTGTTGACTGGCTACAGAAGAAGGGCAAACGCTAGAAGAAGAAGAACTATTTCATAGTGAGGGCATGGTTCTGAAGAAGCTTACAAAAGGGATTATAGTGAATTTCCCAATGGGTGTGACCAGTGATGGTAAAGAGAGGGACCTATCAAAGTTCAGGACCCATGGTATCTATGGGGGGAATCCAAGGATTCCTTGTCTAGGACCCTGGGTGGTGGGATAACCTGATACTGTCCAAAAAGACCCATCATTAAGTCATCCAGTATCTTTCTGTTATCCAGCTTTTGTAGTCACTTCTTTATCTGACAAGCTTAGACTTTCTCCCAGTTGTTAAAGTATTGAGTGGCCCTTATCCAAATTAGTATTCAGTTTATGGGATCTGGCCTCAGTTTAGCCTTAAGTTCTCAAGTTTTTCTGCATTTACTTGTTTGATGATTCTAACAAATGTTGTCATAGGGACAATAATTGGCCTTTACTTGACATACAGTTTTGCCAGTATAATTGCCAGTTTCTTCTGAAGTTTATCAAGGGGTAACAATAATGCTGATGCTTTTCAGAAGAGCTTTAAAAAGATGGAAGAATATTTATTACCTCCTTCTGTATAGTTAAATGAGTAGATAGTGGTTGAGGGAAATGTAGTAAGGGGTACTCCTCTAATCTGGTAAGATCTTTCCTAACACATGAGACTGTCTAGTTCTCCTTCAGGTGGCATGTTTTCTAATGCAGTTACAGATACTAGCCATAGGCTAGGGCCTAAGGTACCAGGCACATGTGTACATGTATCCACAAGCAAGGGGCACTTATATACCTCAAAGTAAAAAGTACTTAATAGCCCTCCGAGATTAGACTTAGACCTAATAAGCCTATCATTCTAGCAGAATGGCCTAACGAAGGTATCATAAATTCTCTAATAATATACTTATTACTTAGGATTAGGTTTCTATATTTGTTACAGATTCTTATATTCCACTATTATACAAAACAAAATAAAATCAGTAAACAAACACAATATTAGGGGCTGGGTGGTGGTGCACCTGGTTAAGCACACGTTACAAATCTCAAGGATCCAGGTTCAAGCCGCCAGTCCCCACCTGCAGGGTGAAATCTTCACAAGTGGTAAAGCAGCACTGCCAGGAGTCTCTCTGTCTCTCTCTCCCTCTGTGTCCCCCCCTCTCAATTTCTGCCTGTGTTTACCCAATAAATAAATATAATTAAAAATAAAATACAATATAATAAATAATACAATAAAAACATTTTATACAGTTTTTACAGGATGACATTGACATAGTAATAGTTTAAATACTATCTTCTCTGAGGTAGGTCTTCATTACTTAGCACACTTAAAACTATCACTGCTTGTGCAGTCAAAAGGCTTTAAAATGTTTGGATGAGTGAAAATAACACCTTATTCAAAATAAAACAGAGAGCTAAAATCAAATGATAAATGTGCTACAGTAATCTTACACATATGCTGAGGGGATACTGACATAATTCCAAGTTCTGAACTTTTCTTCACTCAAGAAAATAATAAAATCTCAGTTTCACTGTGTTAATGCTGATAATATATACATGACCAGAAATGAACACTGTTCATTTGTTGGCAAAGCTTTAAAATGAATAAGTCAGATTAATTATTTCTGAATGATTTGCTTTATTCTTGCTGAAACCCAATATATTATTAAGATGCCTAGACATTCCCAGTAATAGACCAAGGTGAGCCTTCTGTCAGCACACACAAAGAAGCTAAAGCAGAATTCACAGCAGCACACACAAACCAGTATGTTAATTTGCAACAAAGGAGCAGGGCCCACAAAGGGCCAAGATGGCAAAAAAAAAAGAAAGAAAAAAAATTCTCAAAAGAGTGCTGCACTTCAGTAACAAGATTTTCTCCGAGCTCATTAATATTTGCCAAAGCAAAGAGAGTTTTCCCCTCTTTCATTTAGCCATAAATGCCTATAAAATTATCCCTACATTGAGACAGCATTAGAAAAATAAACTATGCATATAAAAGAAGCCTCAGTGAAAGACAAGCAGCTTTTAAGATAAGCCTGCTTTCAATGTGAGCATCTGCACCCAGAAGACCATTTACACAAATTAACATATTTTAATCTACTGTAAAAAAATAGATAATTCACATATGCTATGTTGTTTAATTTAAATTGCTATCAGGGACTGCAAGCAAATAGCAAATTATTAGTACACCCCACACACACACAAAAGTAATCCTGAAACTAAGGCAAAGATCAGACACTTAAAATGAAAACTAGCAGGAAAGATTTCCTAGAGTGGATATGCTTCAAATAGTTAGTATAAATATCAATGCAATGTAAGAATATAGCAGTAAATATTTGAATGTATCTCCAATCATACAAGTAACCTGTTAATCTAAATATAATTATGACAAACAGCTCATAAACAAAAGCAGGCATGCATTTGTCTGTCAGCCTGAAAGCATGCATTTCTATACATAACTATTTTTTTGAGATGTAGGGAGTGGGTATGGAGTCTTTACTATGCTTAATTGTTCTACATTAACTTTTATGCAGAGAGAGAGACTGACCACACAGCACCAAAACTTCCTCCAACACCTGCCCCCCATGGATTATAGCAAGACGCTATCGCATGTAAACTATTTTGCCCACACCCCCTCATTTTTTATTTTTTAAGTATTTTATTTATTTATTCCTTTTTGTTGCCTTGTTTTATTGTTGTAGTTATTATTGTTATTGTTATTGATGTCATCATTGTTGGATAGGACAGAAAGAAATAGAGAGAGGAGGGGAAAACAGAGAGGGGGAGAGAAAGACACCTGCAGACCTGCTTCACCGCCTGTGAAAATAAAATGTAGATAAAATAATTTTGCTCTCATTTTTGTGCCTTATTTACTCTTTAGTTGGTAACTGTTATTAATTTGCATAATGGTTTAATGACACATAAGTAAATATCAACATGTATTAGTCTGCCCCTTTTGTCCATGAGGAGCAGTATGTATTATAGAACATGTTATATATGTTGTCTTTTTCTGCTTCATAATATAGTTGATTTTTATATGGATCCTTAAACAGATTTGTCATTCTTCTATTTTACATTTTTATAGCATTATATTTATGCTTATATTAAAATGTACCATAGTTTAATTAAATAAATTTCCTTCAAATGTACCAGTATGTAACTCTATTCTTATGTGTTCTTCATGAATATTTACTACTATTATTAATGCTATACTCACAACATTTCACATAAAATATCTGTACAAACATATTTTAATACCTTTTTTTTCTGTCTTTACTGGTGCTTCACTTCGTCAGGCCTTTTTCAGATAGAAAGACAGATACAGAGATGGAGAAACAAAAAGACACCATAACACTGAAGTTTCCTTCTGTACCATGGGGGCCAGGCTCCAAACAGAGTCATGAGCATGACAAAGCAAGCACATTATTCAAATGAGCTCTCTTGTCAAATCTGCAACCATATTTTTAGTTCAAATCCATTTGCAAAATATTCAATAACTTATCAGAAGGGTGGCCAAGAAATAGTGTTGGGTGCAAACAGACTAAGTCTGCATCTAACACTAGCTATGCAATATTGGATAAAAGGAACAATCTTCCAGAGCTTCAGACTTACAATTGTTAAAATCAATAAGGTATATACCATGTTAGACTTTTAATATAAATATATCCTCATCAATAATTTGTAGGCCATCCTGGTAAATTTATCATCTAATTATTAAGTATGTATGTCAATTAAATTCTCAGTTATAGAAATGCTCTCCTCAATTCCATAAACCTTTAAAGATAAATTTTTAAAAAGAGTTACAAATTTTTATTTTTACCATCATGAGCAATGTTTTTTTTTTTTCTCATTAGATTATTTCCCTAAATTCACTACTTATAAGTAGTCATGTCTCATCTCAGCTATGTCTGGTAGCTCTTTTATGTGTTACAGATAAGCATTGCCTCCATTATATTCTAAAACAAGGACCACAAGAGGGTTCCAATTTCTCCATATACTTTTCATCATTTGTTATTTTCATTTTTAAAAGTTTACTATAGCCACCTTTGTGAAGGGTGTTATTTTACAGTCTTATAAGTCAATAGTAAATCAAGAAAATTTTATTTAAATTTAAAAGTAATTACCATAGAAAGGAAAGCCTTCAAGATAATAGAAAATGCTTCCTGAAATTGCAAAAGATATATATATATATATATTTGCTAGTTCATGTATGGATTTTTAATTTTTTGTGAGCTAGACAATTTTTTCAGTGTTCACGCTGGAACATATAACGTGAGTACAATTTAACAATGCTAAAAGCTAATCCAAATATTCCTCTTGAATAATAAAAATAATTTTTAATCGATTCCATCTTTTAAAAACTATTAGCATTAACTAAACATTGGTTTACAAGTTATAAGATTCTACAGGTAGAGCTTCACACCTATATATGTATTCTATAGTTCCCTACATGCATCACCAAGACTCATGTTACCCATTCTTCCTCTGAAAACCACCAGTTTCCACAGTCTAAGAATTAATTTTTTTGAAAGTTCACTTGTTTTAGATATATCTTCCACATATGAGTGTGACCATTCAATAACTGGAAAAATAAACTTTAGAAAATTAATTTTGATTGCCTCTCTTCATCTTCCATGTAATTGGTCTGTATTTGTTTTATTTCTTTTTATCTTCAAACTCTATAGATGCTATTACTGGTTACATCATCAATATCTCATTAGGGCTGCCTTCATAATAATTATTCAAAATAATTGTTTTTTTGGTCATCATGGGACCTTCACAAACTCAGGCCACCTTTTTCAGACAGAAACAGGGAGAGAGGAAAAAAGTCACGGCACTCAGTTTTCCCCAGTGTGTTGGGGGCAAGGCTCAAACCTTGATCATAAGCATGGAAAAGCAGACACTCTTCCAGATAAGTTACCCATTTACTAATTTTTGTATTGGGTGGATTAATGACTTACAGTAGATACAGTTATTTGTACATGTGCATCATTTATCAGTTTTCTGCAAAATTCTCTCACCTCCAGTCTAGGTCCTCCTCCATCATCATGCACTAGGACCTAAAAGTTCACCCTTTGACCCTCTAGAGTCATTTACTTTGGTGCAATACACCAAACTGAGTCCAAGATCTACTTTGTGTTTCCCCTTTTGTTCTTATGTCTAATTTATATTCTCATTATTTCTGCTACCTTGTATTTCACTCACAGAATTGTTTTTTTTTTTTTTGTCTTGCAGTACATTTTATAGAAATTCCATCAGTCAAGGTGTGATGCTGTTAAATACATATTTTCGAAGTATTGGAATCTTTAAAAAATATTATTTACTTAGGGCGAGGGTAGATAGCATAATGGTTATGCAAAGAGACTCTCATGCCTGAGGCTCCAAAGTCCCAGGTTCAACCCCCTGCACCGCACCACCATTAAGCCAGAGCTGAGCAGTGGTATGTATATATATATATATATATATATATATATATATATATATATATATATATATACTTATTTATTGATTTACTCATTTTGGGTAGAGACAAAGAGAAATTAAGAGCGATAGGAGAGATAGGAAGAGAGAGATACTTGCAGTATAGTTTCACCACCTGCGAACTTTGCAAGGGCCCTTGCAGGTGGGTCCTGGTGAATTGTAACGTGTGCTCTCAGTCAGATGAGACACAACCCGGCTGGGAGGTACTGGCTTCTATTTTACTTTCATTCTTGATAGATAACCTTCACTGGATATATAAATCTAGTTTGACAGTTATTACACACAGTACTCTAAAACTTTATGTAGTGTTTTCTATCTTTCATTGATGCTGTAAGAGAGACTTGTTGGTTTAATATTTGCTATTCATGTAGGTGACTTGCCCTTTCCCTATGGCTGTTGTTAGAACTTTATACTGGTCTTTGGAACCTTATGGATCAAGTTCATCATTTGTAGGGATAGCTATTTTTTATTCTAGTTGGGATATATCAATATTATTAAATCTGAATACTTATGCTACTCATAAATTCTGGAAAAAAAAAAACATAGCTACTATCAGTCTCTTTCATTTTCTCTATTTATTGCCCCTGAAATTCTAATTAGATTTATGTCAAGCCTGCTCAGGACATACTCTATATCGTTTAAGATGGCTTTAGTGCTTAATTCTATTTGGTTCTTTAATCTGTAATACTTTAGAACTTCCAGTTTGTTAATTCTTAATGTATATATTTTTTCCCCTCAGGATTATTACTGGGGCTTGATGCTATACCACTCATCACTCCCAGAGGCCATTATTATCATTTTTTCCTTTGGATAGAGACAGGCATTGAGAGGGACAGGGGAGATGAGAGGGAAGAGAGACATCTATAGCACTGCATCTCCACTTGTGAAGCTTCCCTCTGCAGGTGGTAACCACAGATTTGAACCCGGCTCCTTATGTATGACAATTTATATACTGCCACATGTACAGTAGATTTGGGGGGGGGGAGCCTGATCCCTATGTATGATTTTCTAACTGATAAATTTCTGTTCTTTTAGTCATTGAAGTATTTGTTATACTTTATGCAATTTGTCAAGACTTTTTTTTTTTTTTTTTTTAATCAGAGCACTGCTCACCTCTGGCTTATGGTGGTGTAGGGGGTTGAAACTGGAACTTTGAAACCTTAGGCATAAGAGTCTCTTTGCAGAACTATTATACTATCTCCCTGCCCTAATTTATCAAGTACTTCTCTACCACCAGTTTTAAAGAACTGTGTGATAGTAAGCACACACAAAAATGTCGTTTTTAGCTTTATTACAAATCCTACAAAGACAGAAATCTATGTAAGAGGCAATGATAGATACACTCATGTGACTATTCAAAGTCTAACTTAAATTGTTTTCTGTAGATTTTATTTTTTAGAACTCATTTCATCAATTAAGCATAATAGTTTATGTTTTTTGGATTAAACTCAATGATAGAGTATAATTATACAATTAACTCTATACTCATATATAGAAAGGATGATTTGTCATAATGGAACCTAGTAATCATAAACCAACTAATCATTTATCAAGTTTCATTACATTTGAGGTGGTATTTAAAAATCATAGCTGAAACACTTACCTAAATTTCAAAATTATTTTCAAAAACAAATACATCTTTAATAAACGACTGTATTCACCAGTATTTTGACAGAAGATAGCTTCAGCCTCTGACACCAAAATACCTGCAGTTTATCTCTTGCTATTACTGAAGCCTGATGTTAACAGTGAAATCATTTCTCATGTTTTATAAGTTTTTCTAATGGAATCTGGCTGCAGAAACCACACAAAATAGACATTAAGAGAGATTTAGGTATTGAATCTTTAACATTTAGCTAAAATATATGCCATATGCAACTGTAAACTGCATGGCTAATATGTGGGAAATAATAATTTGAATAGGAGAAACCTAAATTAGTTTATCTTTTAAGTATTTTTCCAAAATCCACAATGTTTAAAATATATGAACTTTGCCTTAATTGGTTTCTTTGTAGCTCTATTCACTTATAAATTGACACTCTAAAATATTAATTGTACACTTGTAAGTGATTAGGACTATAAGAATGTATCACACATATTTTAATACTACAATACTAATTTTCATCCTATCTAAAACAACAGTAAAAGCAAAACACATTGGTATAAAATCTGTTATTAATTTTGGAGATATAGAAATGTGACATTTTAAATGAAAGAAGAAATATTAGGTTGCTTTTTTTTTTTTCTGTAGTAATAGCTCAACATTGATGTAAGTAGAAACAGAGTTTAGGGGCCAATAAGTTAAGCATCTCCTATTTTCAAAAACTATAGCTATGATAGGATTGCACAAGAGCCTTTAAATCCCATGCAATAGGATCTAAATATGAAGTAATATGGGAATTAACCAAGGGATCAGAGCTAAAAGGAAAGGAAAATTCTTCCACATGGGACAAGAGCTGCTAAAAACTTTTTTTTCCCCACAGATCGAATATCAGGGTGTTTGTTTGTTTGTTGTTGTTGTTGTTATAAGAGTGATATCCTCACAAATCAACTAAATACCAACAATCTTACTGAGATCAAATTATATAACATTAAAGCTACTAGAAATTGGGGGTCGGCAGTAGTGCAGTGGGTTAAGCACATGTGGTGGCACAAAGCATAAGGACCAGTATTAGGATGCTCTTTCGAGTTCCCTGGCTCTCCACCTGCAGGGGAGTCACTTCACAGGTGGTGAAGCAGGTCTGCAGGTGTCTATCTTTCTCCTCCCCCTCTATGTCTTCCCCTCCTCTCTCCACTTCTCTCTGTCCTATCCAACAATGACGACATCAGTAAGAACAACAATAATAACTACAACAACAATTAAAAAAACAAGGGCAACATTGTGGTCCAGTAGGTAGCGCAGTGGTAAATCTTTGGACTCTCAATCATGAGGTCTCAAGATTCCCAGCAGCACATGTACGAGAGTGATGTCTGGTTCTTTCTCTCTCCTCCTATCTTTCTCATAAATAAATAAAATCTTTTAAAAAGGGTGGGGAGGCAACAAAAGGGAAAATAAATAAATATATAAATAAAAATAAAGCTACTAGAAATTACAATAATTTGGTACAGTGGGCAGACAACTGTAAAAGAAATTGAGAGGATGCCAATATATTAGATTTGGGTAGTGGTCATTGAATTATACTTCTAAGGCACATATAAAATGAAGTATTCTTGAATATAGTTTAGGGAAGAGCAGAGTTCATAAAACTTCCTCTCCAAAAATAAAACACCTGAATTACTGCAGACTTTTCTTAACTGGATGATTAATTGAAGTTTCTTGGCAGTAGTGTCTTTTGGTATCCTGCATAAATATACCACCACCATCACCATCTTTTTTTTTTTTGGGGGGGGGGGTGCCAGAGCATTGTTCAGTTCCTCTAGTGGTTCCCAGGGACTGAGTCTGGGACTTCTGATGCCTCAGGCATAAATGTCTACTCTGGCATGCTATCTAGTGCTATCTCCCTAGCCTCTTATCCTATATATTCTTCCTCTCATTGCCTACAGAGTTATTGCTGAGTGTGCAGGCCTGCACAATGAACCATTGCTCCTGGTGATTTTTTTTTCTTTTCCTCTCTCTGTTTCATTTGTTTGTTTGTTTGTTTATAGAGACAGAGAGAAGTTGAGAGGGAAGGAGTGCTAGGGATAGAAAAAGAGATTCGGCATATGTTTAAACCTATAAAGCATCTACAGTTTTAAAGAATAAATGTTTTAGGGTGTTCAGGTGTTGGCACACCAGCTTAAGCGCACACAGTACAAAGCACAAGGATCCAGGTTCAAGCCCCTGGATAGCCACCTGTGGAAGGTGGGGGTGCTTCACAAGCTGTGAAGCAGGTCTGCAGGTGTCTATCTTTCTTTCCCTCTCTCTATCAGCCTTCCCCTCTCAATTTCTCTCTGATGTACAGAAAAAAAAATAGCCACCAGAAGCATTGAATTCATACTGCTGACACTGACTGGAGGCAAAGAAAAAAAAATCTTTTACACTGTGTGAGTATAGCAAGAGAAGAGAAAAAAAATTAATTATTTTTAATATTTATTTTCCCTATTGTTGTCCTTGTTGTTTTATTGTTGTAGTTATTATTGTTGTTATTGATGTCATTGTAGTTGGATAGGACAGAGAGAAATGGAGAAAGGAGGGGAAGACAGAAAGGGGGAGAGAAAGATAGACACCTGCAAACCTGCTTCACCGCTTGTGAAGCAACTCCCCTGCAGGTGGGGAGGCGGGGGCTCAAACCAGGATCACTCTCTACATATGCCAAATGCGGAAAGCTAAATAGCATAAAAATTAAATTTTAATAAAAATTTATACCAAATGCATATGAGGAAACTTGACTTAAATTAATCAGTGAACAATGGGTAATTTAAAAGCCTCTAAAATTATTTTGATATTTTATATAATTAGATTCTAGTTATCATCTCTGGATAAATACTATCCATGATTTCTAAGAAGCAGTATATTTAAGAACTCAAGGAGCAAATATATACACATGAAGAAATAGAGACACAGGTAATGAGTGCTAAAATAATCATTTGACCCCCAAACCTCTGGCTACATGTTCAACAATTGATCCTCCTTGTCATAGTCACTATAGCATGAAGATAGCACACAACAATCTAGTATCACTTGTTTTTCCTTATCGACTTTGCATTAGATGTAATTGGTAATAAAAGTATCATAAAGTTTGAGTTTATGCCACCTAAAATGGAAATAAGATCCTGGTAATTGGGAGGGAATTTTGGTTCCAATCTACAACTTATGAGACATTACTATTATCAACACCTCAGGTGCAGGTGGTCATTGTCAGAGACCAAAGTCAGGTTGACGTGAGCTGATTAGTCATTTCTTATTATCTCAAGCTTGTATTAATCAATTTGATCTAACATAAAATTATCCCTTTACTACACAGAATGTAAAGTCAGATAATATCACCCAAAGACATGACTATGCAGAAAGTACTGAACTGGCATCAGCAAACTAACTTGACTTACAGGAATATCATTAGCTCCATACTCTGATTCACAGGAACACAAACAAGATTAACTATGGGAGTTAAGAGGCCTGGTAATTTCTATATGTAATTTCAGCATGGTAGTTTCACATAACTGTCATAAAATTATATATCATTTATATACTGAAGCTATTGATATTTCTGGCACCTTTTATCTAGGGAAATATAAAATTTGGGGTGAAAGAGTACATTTGTACAACACCAAGCTTCCTTTTTAGTTAAATTCACAAACTTGTCATATGATTTCCAACTATCTTAAAATAATCCTATGGCTGTGTTTATGTCACTAGAATTGGTAGCTGAAATATTTCACTAAATCAGCTAGGTTCTATTTAAGATTATAAGAACAGAACACTCACAACTGATGAGAATATATAACTTCTCCAGATATGTTTCATTATTTCAAGATCAAGTGAAACTTGATTTGAAATTTACATCCAACACTCACTAAATAACCTACCGTGTAAATGTTTAGTAATAGAACACTACTTTCAAGAATTTTAAATTCTATTGATGCTTATTAATATCCTATTAGGGAAAGAAATAAAGAAATTAAATCAATTATAAATTTATATCCAACACTTACTAAATACCTACTGTGTGAACTTCTAGTAATATAGCACTTTCAAGACATTTGCACTGTGTTGCTATTTACTAGATTCAGTTAGGAATTAGCACAGTCAACGGCCAAGCCTTTCCCGCTATGAGACAAATTCTCAAGATCTTCCCGCAGTCATCACCGCCCAGCTATCATCCATATTGGTCTCCAGCTCCCACTTATTCTGTGCTCGGAGAAACTAAGATGGAACTTTTGGAAAGCAAACTGGCGTCTGTTCAGTGATCTTACCAACAAACCTATTCCTGCAATTCCAATTAACTCTATCCCCTCTGAAGATTCCTACAGGCGCTTCCACCAAGCCATCTTCAAAGCAGCTTCCCAAGCTATTCCTCGTGGGAGATGTGCTAACTATACGCCTTGTCTTGATGCTGAATGCGAGCAACTGCTAAAGCAGTATGATGAGTCGGGCGACCCAGATGTGGCTGACCATCTCATTGCCTCCCTGGATGCAGCACGCCAAGCCCGCTGGCAACAACTCCTAAACTGAGCCCAGCACCTAAAGCTGGGGTCTACTGATGCACAGACACATAACAAATAAATCTTATTTCAAGCCACTGTATTTTCAGTGACTTTGTAGTGTATGTTACTGTTGCTCCATTAGCTGGATGATATACCTATACACAAATAAGGACTAAGCCCGAGGAGCAAATGGTTTCCTGGGGCTCTGCAGGTGAGCGTCCTACCACTGGGCTGTTTCTCCTGCCCACAAATGGTTTCCTTATATTTCTTTGTTAATTAGAGGAAAACCCCATTTTGGAATTTACTCCATCAAGGACCTAAATTTATATCATTTTCATTAAACTTATAATGAAAATGCCACGTTGAATCTGAAAAGAAGGGTGAAATAGAGAGGGCACTGCAAAGTTTGGGCAATTGAAAGAAGAACATCATGGAAATGTCTCTTTTTGTTGAAATTGTCTATGGTCATCTAATAATTCACGAAATAAGGAAAATAAACTTGATATAAATTTAGAAGAGCCTTGAATGTCAGGATTAAGTTTTTATTTAATTATAAGGACATGAAAACTCTGAGAATATTTTAAGTATGAAAGAAACCCAGAGAAGTAAGGTAATTCAGGAAACCGGATTTATTAGAATAACTCACTGACTTTTTCAGTAATTTAGACCTGAAGATAGCGAACAATTACTTTTCATGTTTAAGTCAAGATTGATACTTGCCCCATAGACACTCCTTATAGAACTGGAAGATTTGCTTTTATTTAAACACACATTCCAGATGGATCCAAATGCAAATTTAGTACGTGAATTTCCACTTTCAATTTACTTCAGCGTATCTTTAATCTAATATTTATCAAATCATTATCTTTGCATGCAGATGTACCAAGCAATCTGTAAATGTGGTTAAAAGAAGTTGCTTGGCAGCTGGAGATGAATCAGACTTAAAATTAAAAAAGCACATAAATCTGCTGTCTTTAGGCCAAAATGCTAACTAACAGAGAAAATGATTATAATATGACAACTATATCACCCAAAACAGCAAATTGCTTCTGATGGTTATTCACACCCTAGTTGGTGGGTGGCCTTTCCCAAACCACTCAATAAATATTATATTTTAATTTCTGTATTTTCCTTAACAGAAAGTACTTGTTTGTACAAAGCACACTATGTATGAAAAATCATCTATAGTAACTAGAAGTCCTACTCTTTAGCCTTAAGACCAACTAGGTCTAGTTTATGTGCTAGTCTAGTCATAGTACATAAACTTTGTGTTTCTTACAGATATCTGAACTTACTAAATTATTATACTCCCACCACTACATATATATGCATATATATTTATATATACATATATATATACATACACATACATACATATATATTAACATATGAAGGATTCTTTTTAGCACTGTCTTCTTTATTATATTCATTTTCTCTTCAAGAAAGTTTTCAGATAAAGTTTTTTTTATATTTATTTATTCCTTTTCGCCCTTGCTGTTTTATTGTTGTAGTTATTATTGTTGTTGTTATTGATGTCATTGTTGTTGGATAGGACGGAGAGAAATGGAGAGAGAAGGGAAGACAGAGAGGGGGAGAGAAAGATAGACACCTGCAGACCTGCTTCACTGCTCGTGAAGCGACTCCCCTGCAGGTGGGGAGTGGAGGGCTTGAACCAGGATCCTAATGCTGGCCCTTGCTCTTTGCGCCACCTGCACTTAACCCACTGTGCTACTGCCCGACTCCCAAAGTTTTTATCCAAGAAGGTAATAGGTCAAAATATAGACAGTATAAGGGACACAGCTACTCATATACCATCTATCCCTACCCTTTTCAACCCACCAAAATTCTTATTTTTCACTTTTCCTTTAGGAAAAATGAAATTAGGAAATGAAATCAGAGTTTGTTGCTGTTTGCCACTGCTGAATACTGCCTGATTCTTTTTTTTTTTTTTCAGTTTTCTTTTTACATGTAAAGAGAGTGAGACATAGAGGAGAGACAAATGAGTACCATTCCACCATCATGAAGCTCTTTGGAATTACCATATGATGCCAGGACACAAACCCAGGGCTTTGCGCATGACAAGGCATATGCTTTCTTGGGTCAGCTGTCTGTAGGACTCTTAACATTTTATTTACTATTATCTTTCCTTCCCCACTGAAAGTCTAAGACAAGACTGGGTTTTGGCTATGACTTGCTAGTACTTGGGGTCAAAGTCATAGTACTTAAAGAGGAGCAGTGCTTTAATTAGGGCAAAGTGTTAAGAACTTATAACCATTTGAAACACATTTTTGTTTCTCTTGCTTCTCTAAGATACACCTTCCCTGTTTGTTTTTTTTTTTTTTTTTAAAGCAATATATGGATGTCTTTTTTCTTTTTCCTTTGGCTGCATATAGGATAAATGCCTGTTTGGTTTTCATTTTCTCAACCCAACTTTTTCTCTTTTTTAATTTCAGATACAGAAACTAATAGAAAAAGATAACGAGGGGCCAGAGAGTGGCATGCACAGTTTAACATGTTACCCTGCTCAAGGGAAGGGTTAAAGCCTCCACTCTCCATGTGTAAGCAGAAAGCTTCACAAGTAGTAAAGCAATGGTACTGGTGGCTCACTCTCTCTCTTTCTTTCTCTCTCTCTCTCTCTCTCTCATTTTTATTGCCACCAGGATTATCACTGAAACTTAGTACAAGTACTAAGAATTCACTGCAGCCAGTGACCTCTTTTTCTCCCCCCCCCCCCATTTTATTAAATAGGACTGAGAGAAATTGAAAGGCAGGAGGAGACAGGGAGAAAGGAAAATAGACACTCACCTGCTTCACTAATCATGAAGCTTTCCCCCTGCAGATGGGAGCAGGAGCTTAAACACAGGTCAGGTCCTCATGCATAGTGACGTGTGCTGTGTGCTTAACTGGGTGCACCAATGCCAGCTCCTCTCTCCCTTTGTACTTACCCTCTTGCTTCTCAATTCCTCTTTCTCTAGACAAAAACAAATAATTTTTAAAAAAAGAGAGAAAGAAAGAAAGAAAGAAAGAGAGAGAGAGAGAGAGAGAAAGAGAGAGAGAGAGATCTCCCATAAAGTTGCCTGTTTTTTGAAATTGGGCACATCAGATGTCAACCCCAGTGAGCTATTTTATGACCAAGAAATCAGTTTTTAGTGGCAAATATTTTAAAGAAAAATTAAACTAAATATGAGACTTATTTATTGTCAATATTTTAAATTAATATTATCATCTCAAAAAGGAAGAAATATGTTTGGAAAATGAGATTTTAGGGATCCTTACACCAAATCAACACTGTGGGAAGATCTAGGATAAAGACTCAGAAATAAGATTTTCAAGTAGATAAAAATTAGAATGTATGTCATTTGGGTGATGTAGTTAATGCATCAGGCTCAACCTGACGCTGTTGACTGGCTACGGAAGAAGGGCAAACGCTAGAAGAAGAAGAATGCTTAGATTCAAACACACAGTGACTGTATACATTTTTGAAGTGTAAAATGAATAAAAATTCTATGGAGAAGTTACCATTTCCTTCTAATCCGTATTTTTTACTTTGGTGAAAGCAAAGAGAAAGAGACTCAATTAAAAAAGAAAAAAAAAAAAGTGCTGTCTTCTGGGCCTGGGTGATCACATAATGCTTATGTAAATGACCTCCACACCTAAAGCATCCATGGCCCCAGATTCAATCCCCAGCATCTCCAGAAGCCAGAGCAGAACAGTGCTATGAGAAAAACTAACTAAAAAAAAAAAAAAAAAAAAAAAACTGTATGTTAAAGGTAAGCTTTCTTTTTTTTCTGTGGCAGTACCAGGTTTTCATTAGACCATGTCATTGTTTATTCCATCATTTTCTGGAACAATTTACAAACAATAAGAAGCTTCTAGAAAATATGTCTTAGAAACTCAAGTATCAAGATGAGTACTTCAGGCTGTTCTTGAATCCCTAAACAAGAGCTCTGATCGAGGAAATCATAATTCGTCTTGATCAAGAACCCAGAGTCCACTGATTATAGAATGTGATGTGGCAGACTTGATTCCTTTTATGAGCTTCAAAGGCATAGCCAAGTTGGATTTCTAAGAGCATTCTGTACGAGAAGTTCTGACCACTGGATTGAGGCTAGACACACCAAGGACATTTATTTACAAGTTAGTGTCCCTCTCTCTTTCAGTCTTATCACTGATATTTGAAGAACATGCACCATATGATTTCTTCCAATACATGTTATGTCAATTGAAGTGCTTAGTGCAGGTCACACAAGCAACTTAGAATCGTTTTTATTAAAGAAGCTCCTTTCTGGCATGTAGTGAACACCCTGCAGATCAAGAAGCAGGTCTTGTTATTACCTTCAAGACTGTGCTCTACCCCAAGTGGAAGAAACTATCACTGTTTTCTTTTATTACCTAAAAGAATGTAGTTGGAGACTGGTGATCATCTAGAAGTCTGTTTATCAGTAGACTTGTCCTTTCTATCTGATAAGCACATCTTTACCTTTGGAGTAAAGATGAAATTATTCCCTTCTTGCTTTGTAAAGTTTCCCTTCTTCTCCCCCTCAGGCACAAGGACTCCCTTATCTTCTTCATCCTTGGTTTAAGAGTTAAATCCTCTCCGTGACTGAAGTCAGCACTGTGACTTCCCTGTGTGTACATTTTTAAACTGACCTTTTCTGTTACCATTTTGGTCTGTTCTGAGAAGAGCCTAGGCAGGGAATTTTCCTGAGTCCTGACATCCATAAATACGTATATATTTGGATATATGTGTACATATATGCATTTCTGCGTACATATAAATGTGTATATTTTTCCTGTAAAGCACCAACTTGGACAATGTGTTTAAGGGAGAATAATTATACCTTATGCTTTTCTATTCATCTGTCTTTCTCTTCAGACTCCAACTAATTTCTGCTAAGTTTAGTCATTTCAGAAATTTAAAGGACATGAAGATACCCTCAGACTTTGCCCACCAAACCCCAAAGGGCCCAAGTAAGTAGCTGACAATCTCCTTCCCCTATGTCACTGACTCATGCCCAGTTCAACTAACTCTTTACATGTTGGTTATCTTAAATCTTGAATAAAATGAAAATTTAATTTACTTGCAAAAGGTTAGGCTATTTAGAAATAGTAACTGAAAACTACTTGGCAGATATTTAATGTAGCAATCTTCTAATGACTTAGGGATTCAAAAGAAAAGATAAGATGAATCATTTTTTAAACTTCCTAGTGAATGTTTTTATGTTGTTATCTATCATTTCAGTTTTTTAAAATATTTTTATTTATTTACTATTGGATAGAGAAAAGCTGAAAGGGGAGGGAAAGAGACAGAGATACCTGCAGCCCTGCTTCACCACTCATGAAACTTTCTCCCTGCAGGTGACGTCTAGGGGCTCAAACCTGGATTCTTGTGCACACATTTAAGTTCTTTAAGGGGAAATAACACTTAAAAATTAATTAATTACCCTGCTATAATCTACGCATGCATCTTCCACCCCCAGACAAAATCCTCTGCTGAAAGGGACATAGACAGACACATTCTCATAAATAACTTGCTGATACTCATAGCAGAAATAAGTATGTGAATTACATATACAACTGTAAAATTCTAAATATAGAATATAAACACAATAATCATGTATTTCTATATTTCAGGTTTTGCAGTACTTTTATCTAACTATGTTAATATGAATTCAGAAAGGTGGAACCATTGTTATATTGTAGAGTTTGACCAACTCTGGAATTTTTATATTTATTTATTTACTTTATTGTAATGAGGTTGTTGCTGGGGCTTAGTTCCTACATGATGAATCCACCTCTCCAAGTGGTTACTCTCCCCACCCCCAACACACACTTTCTACTTAATTTTCCAGGACACAGAGAAATTGAAAGGGGAGGAGAAGATAGAGAGGGAAAGAAAGATAAAGACCTGCAGACTTGCTTCACTACTTGTGAAAAGTCTCTCCTGCAGGTGGGGAGCTGAACTTTCAACCTGCATCCTTGTGCATGATAACTTGTATCCTCAGTGGGGTGCACCATTACCTGGCCCCCAAAACTAGAATTTTTAATGTTGGTGCTTATAAAGTTCAATACTCAAAACAGAATTTGTGTATTCAATTTAAAGTAAAACAAATTAAGAATTTTCAGTTCTTAAGAGTGTCAGTTGACACCCAAGATTTAAAATGAATTAAAGATATACTGCAAATTTATTTTCAGAAAGCAGAAATGAAAAGGTCTCACCTGCACGCGCGTGTACACACACACACACACACACACACACACACACACACACCCCAAAATGAATTAGTATGCCAGGTTCTTTTCCCCCACCAAAAATAAAGGAACATTTGCATACAGAAAGAAGAAGGAAGCTAGTCTCCTTCATCAGCATATTATAATACCTCCTGACAGCTTCACACACTGCCTCATCAACATCGTACTGTTTCAATTACACATTTTTTACCCACTTCACGTGTTAAGCCATCTTCACTTCTATCTCACCTCGAGCTGCAGAATTAAATTTAACTACATTTTTCCAAGTACAGATGGATTTCCTGCAAGTCAGAAACCAAATAACTAAATTGTATTGTTCCAGGCTTCAAAAGATAGAGGAAAGGACTGGAGGGAAAACAACCAGGATGAATTTTAAAGAAACAAATAAT
Organism: Erinaceus europaeus; assembly: GCF_950295315.1. Taxonomy (NCBI): domain Eukaryota; kingdom Metazoa; phylum Chordata; class Mammalia; order Eulipotyphla; family Erinaceidae; genus Erinaceus; species Erinaceus europaeus. The sequence goes on from NC_080162.1 coordinate 59,873,545, forward strand.
CCCTACTTGCACAGCCTGACTGTCCAACCAATAGCAGAAAGAATTCAGAATTGGCAGGAACACAGCATGGGGTCCCTCTGCCAATGAAATGGAAATAGCCTTTTTAAGAAAAGCTGAAGCTTGCTCACTCCCCTGTGATCATCCTACCAATTCTGCTCCACCCCACAAGGGTAATGAAGCAAGCCTTTGATTTTGCCATTAAAGTATTGAGAGAGGAAAAAAAGGGGGGGCTTGAAAAGATGAGTTTTAATTTAGTACACACCATAAAGACATATCCCAAGGCAACGCCACCTCAAGTACAATCGTTTCTATAAAGAGAAATTTCTGAGGTTGTAAAGCAACATAATTCCAAACTAGTATAATGCTTATATGTGTCTATGTTCCTCTGGAAAAACTCTAGGCAAGCTGAAAGAAAAACCTTTCATATCACTGTGGAGTTCACCTATCAGAAATAATTTGCATGCATGTGTAGTGTTCAGGAGAGCTGAGATAGGAAATTGAGATTTCAAAGCAACTGAGCAGGTTGGAAACTGAACTGTAACCTATTTCTTGGTGCAGAGATGATTTATGAAAGTTTAACAATTCTTTCTTGTCAAATTAATATTTTATCATGATCAGTTAATTTCAGTTTTTAGTTTCAGAGGCAAATATCACCTAAGTAATACAATTACAGCTAGACTGTCTTTCAATGGATCCCACCTTGTGTAATTCCTATGTTTTCTCATCCTATGCAAGTTTACTTAAAAACTAAAGTAAAATGTAATACCCTTTGGTTAGAGACCTTATCCTTTCCTTTAAAATCAGGAAAAGCTAGTAATCCTTGTCTGTCTGGCTTTCCCTAGGACTTAGAAAGAATGGCCATGTCTGCCCAGATTAAATAATTTGAAGAAAATATTTTTCTCCGCTAGAGGTTCTCTACACATCAGTGGCATCATTACCTTTCAACAGGATAGTTGCCCACAATCGAGGCTGTAAGAATAAGTGTGATAATGTGCATTCTTAAACTTAGCTGAAATAAGCAGTCTGTAATTTAGAAACATAATTCTATCACTATATGAGACTCCCTTTTTTATTTTTTAATCAATCACCAAACTACTTAAAAACAGCTAATATTTCTAGAACTGAAGCCTAGAAGTATAGACATTTTCAAATCATCTTAGATCTTAACCAGGTTTATATTTCTTTATTTCCTCTACTATATCCTTATTAAAAGCCTACTATGTTACAGGCATACGCTAGATTCTATAGCTAAATGCTGAATAAAACCAGACTATGGTCACTTGAAGGAAGGCAATATCAATTAAAAAGTTGGACCTATGCAGAAATTGTAAAAGTAATAAAAAGTAACAAGCGAGAGATGCTCAGGGATACTACAACTTTTAATAGAGGTATTTGATGTAGTCTAAGAGATCTTGAAAGGTGATTCCATTAATCAGAAATGTAAGTAGGAGTTAGCAAGACAAAAAATGAGGAAGACTGTTACCAGAAAAAAAGGAAACTACATGTACAAATAACACACAATAAAGGGAGTAAGGTGAATACAAAACTGCTTTATTTATCTATTTTTTTACTTGTAAACACTGATCCTGTATCTTGCCCTTTACTGCATGAATAATCTTCAAGCAAAATTATTGTGGTATTTATTAATTTACTTTTGCTTCATGTGTCTCCATATTTAACATAGGGACAGTTATAACTTACCATTAGACCATACATAAATTTAATACTAGTCTACTAAACTCTTTAAAAACTTTAGCTATCAGTCTTTAATAAAAGGTTAAATAACCATTCTTCATACCTTCCTTACTCTAATATACAAGCACACATTTGCACACACACATACGCACACAGACACAGATGCATTTAATCTTTAGTCTCATTTTGTTACTGCATTGAATTCTCAAATATTTTTGCTCTCTTTTCTTCTTTCTTTCTCTTTTATTTGATGAAAACCTAACAATAAAACTTTGGAAATTACAATTGAAAAACTACAACCACTATTGACTACCTATTCAATATACTGGTTACATTATTGAATGTAAACAGGAAGGGTAAAAACTTCTACTAAATTCCTTTTTCTATTGTCTAGTAAGCAAACATTTCTGGACTGAGCCATTAATCCCCTTATTGTATTCTCTTCCCCACAGTCTTACTGAGTAAGATTAGAAATAAATAAAAAGGGTTGAGAGATTAGGATATACTGACCATTCAAGCTCACAAAAGTCTAAGAGTGCAAGAAACAAGAAAGACTGATTTTCCTCTTTAAAATCTATTTGAGTCAATGCAATGTCTGTAGTTATCTCACAATGTTTATTTGTAAGCATTATATACTGGTAAAAACAGTCAAAAGAAGATCCATTCCATTTGATGTTAGCTTCTAGAATTCTCTCAACAATAATTATTCACTAGAGAATATAAGTATGTAGTATGCTAAATGTGTATTATGTGTTGCAAGAAACTGTAACAAAGATGCAGTAAGATACCATTTTCAATATCTATCTATAGATATATGAACTAGTTAATGCCATGTGAAATCAAGCAAACACTACTATATGGCTATTTACTAAGACACTAGAACAAAGTCCTCTTTGACTACTGGCTCTATTTCCCAGTTTAGTTTTAATTGTGCATACTACTTTTTAAATACAAAGTGTCATCAGTTAGGTAACTTCCCTAGACAAAAACAATTCCTCTATATAGAATGAAATAAGTGTACATTTCCAACCCAAAGAGATAATATGTTTGACTAATTTATGTTAATCTAAACTGGAGGCATATTAAAAATAAAATAATTTAAGCAAACTTGATGCAACACCAAAAAGATGTATGTGAATTTTTCTTGAGTGTGCTTGATTTGTTCACTATTACTGTTGTTTTAAAAATGTTTTTATTTTCATTAAACTCCTGACATGAAAAAGTAGGTGTTTCATACAGATGGAAAAAGCCTGGACAGCACTTAAGAAACTGACTAGCTGTGGCTTAGCTAGATCCTATAAGAATGAAAAATAAATAGACTGAGTGCCAAACTCAAAACTATTCTCTTACAGAGATAAACTGCAAGTATTCTACAAAAAGCGAAAATAGCTCTCTGGGGAATGCTTGAGATTTGGGCAAAAGAACAATGCAACTGTTTCAGTAAATCAAGTGGAAATACTTGGGGAAGGAGAGAAGTTGGAATAGTTACATGAAATAGGCAAACAGCTATTAGAGAGTTACTCTGAAACTAAGTCTTATTTTAGTTCACTATTCTTGCAGACAAATAGCAGTTCTCAAAATGAAACAAACCTCATAATGAATATAGAGCCCAACTGTAAATAAAGTGACTAGCCATATATTTTCAATTATGTGTAATATATAAATGAACATCTTTTGGATTAAACACCTTTTGGATTAAACTTTTGGATTAACAATAACTTTCAATGCTTCAAAAATGATTTTCTTATATGTGACTACTAGTTTATATGCCCTGATTTCGCAAAGCCTATAAGATATACTGATTTACTTGGATATTTCTAATTTCTTCAACAACAATGAAAATTATTATTATTATGGAAAATATAGACTGGAGATGGAAACATGATTTATTCTTATTCTCTTACAGTATAAAAAATGACATTGACTTCAAAGGAATTTTCTGAAGGTTGTAATATTTTTTAAATAAACTATCAAAGAAAGTTGTCTATTATGAACAAAAATCTAGGAAGAGAACATGTGACTCAGTCCCGAGCAACTTCTCTATTTTCTCATTCCTTAGGGTGCAAACAAGTCTCATCTTGAATTTAGAACCTGGTACTAAAGTTGGTTATAATTTAGAACCTGATGAAATTTATTTTAGGCTCTCTCAATTTTAACACCACTGCACTTGGTAGGAAAGTCTCTACTTGGGAGATGACATTATAGAATTCTTTGAGACAGAAAGCAAAAGCTAGTCAGATGTGACAATGTGAATCTTTAAGAGAGGGATTTAGTAGAACTCTGTTTTTCAGATGGTTGTGTACCTAGGTGTAGGGTAAAAACTGTCTTACCACTTGTGAAAAACAATGGATTCAACATAATCACACATGTTTTAGAAAGATTAAAAAATATTAACAGAGTGGGTAGGTGTATAGCATAATGGTTACGCAAAAAGACTTTCATGCCTGAAGCTCTCAAGTCCGAGGTTCAATCCCCCATATCACCGTAAGCTAGAGCTGAGCAGTGCTCTGGTAAAAAACAAAACAAACAAACAAAAAAAAAATATTAACAGTATCAATGAAAAACTTAGAAGGAAGAAATTGTTAAAACAATACAGATGGAAGAAGCCTGGACAGCTTCACAAATTAAATAATTACAATAACTTAAATCTTGGAATAAAAACAGCAAAATATAATCTGGAAAGGAAGAGGGAGTATTCCCAAAAAGGAGAAACTGGGTCAAACCCAGTGTTCTAGCTAAGGCCTACATTTCTGAATGATATTAAAAGACATTTTAACTTTCCCCAAAGGGAGGCTCAGTAAATAATACAGAAAAACTGTAAAACCCAAATCAGTCTTCTATGAACATTCATTGAATCAATAGCAATTTTTAGGGGTTCTATATATGTAACAATAAGATCTAGGCTTATCCTTTCTCCCATCATATCCTTCTTCCCATCATGCAGTATGAAAATTATAAGTCAAATACTTACTGCATCCTTACTGCAAACTTGACTTTTCAATGATATTTAAGCATTATACTTGACTTCTGTAAATTCAGCTAGAAGGGTTTTGCGAATTTTTTTTTGCCAAATACAGGGCAAATAAAATGGGGGCACATCTTCAGAGGGCATGTCCTTATCATCAGTCCTAACTAAACACATGCTATGATTTGCCATTGACTGCAATATCCATATTTGTCAAGCAAATATAAATGAAGCCTCTACTTTGATTTGATCAATCAAGGTTATCTTTAGTTCCTTTTCTCAGAGGTTAGGAAACATGTTTGAATAAATGAAATTAATCTTCTTAAATATGATTTTAGAAGGTAACATTATTATGAATATGTAGAAATTTTTTATTTATACATCAGACAAAAAGTTGTTCATGTTGAGTTAATATTTTTAGAAAGCTGAACTTTGCAAATCAAAGGTCAAAACTTCTAATTATTGGAACCACTCTAGAACACCATAGATCTAAAAGCAAGTACTCTTATACTGTTGAAGTAGAGAGAGTATAATGTATATAGGCTAAACTTTTCATAATAATTGATTCAAATGGAACATTCCTAACTTTATAACTTTATTTTATTTTTTTTCTCTGAAAAACACAGAAAGAAACCCAGGCATGGATATATATGAAAAGAGAGGGAGGGGAGAGAGGGAGGTAAGGAGGGAGAGAGAAAGAGATAGAAATACTTGCAGTACTACTTCACAACTACTGAAGCTTTCCCAGTAGGTGGGAACCAAAGGCTTGAACCCGGGTCCTAGCACATGGTAATGTATGCATTCTATGGTATGCACCACTGTCCAGCATTAAATTTTTTAAAACATTATTTCCTTTAGTTTCTGAATTGCAGTTTAATAGAAAGTCTTACTTAGAACTGACTGGGTTTTGAGTTAGGGATCATTGGTCATGTTTTATACTAAGAAAGCCAAAATGGTGTAGACCATGCATAATGACTCATTTAGAAAACAATATGGCAGATATATACTTGTCTTCACACTAAGTACCAATAACATGACCTCTGGCCTAACCTACCTTTACCTGTGTGAATTACAAGGTACACTGCAAATATAAATTGACCAAATGTGTATGATGGGGAGGGGCTAAAAGGCAATATAAGAACCACTTGGAGGTTACACCTCACTCTCCTTCTGATCCTTTCCATTGCTATCTCTCAGGGTCAGGTTCTGAGATAGTAAGGTACTCTTAGCTTAAGCTATTTTTATCTCTCTGTAAGGGCTTCTCTCTCTCTCTCTCTCTCTCTCTCTCTCTCTCTCTCTCTCTCTCCATATCTTTGAGATGCTTGAACTTAGAAATAGAGTGGTACACAGATGGGAGAAATGTCTCTTGTGGCTCACAGTTGTTAAAAATATGCCACATGTAAGCAATAAGAACAGAAAAGGAAAACACAAAGTAAAACTTGGACTGGGTTTGGTATAATGGACCACAGTAAAGGACTATGGGGATGAAGTAAGGGAGTGGGACACTTTGGTGCATGATAATGGAAAAGGATCTAAATTAGGAGTGAGAGTGTTTTGCACTCCATATTATGGGCAGATGAGAAACTACACCGAGGTGTCAACAACTATAATATAAATCATTAACCCCCCAACATAGTGATTAAAAAATGTTGTTCTTCCATTCATAAGTAAATCTTAACTCTATTAAATTTAACCAATAGTTTACCAAAATCTGTGTCTCTACCATATGGAATGGTCTTCAAAATGGGGGCAAGAGCCTGGTATTATTATTATTATTATTATTATTATTTTATATATATTTTTTTTCTGGGTAAAATAAATTGGTTATAATTTTGATCTCTAACATAATTTTATCCAGTAATATAAATTGGTTCCTTGACCAGGAAATAAAAATGTGACACACTTATAATCACTAAGCTCAAAAACATCTCCACTAGAACTTCTTGAATTCCTTTTTTTTTTTTTCTGTCAGGCATACAGAGGAACTTACAAGGAAAGTTGCCTCTGAGTGCTAGAATTAATGGTAGTGCTTTTAAAATTTAATCAACTGATCAATAATTTTTTCTAGATAGACAGAGAGGCAAAAAGAATGAGTGAAAGAGACCACTTCAGTGTGGTTGAAGCCAGATATGCACCTGAGTTGTGCATATATATAGCAAAGCAGAACGCTATCCAAGTGAGGTGTTTTGTGGGCCCAGATTAACTATAGTTTACAGGTGGGGTAAATGGGTGAGTGATGGGAATAAGAGAAGTGTGGATGTTTGCCTTGTGTATTTCAATTTTGTTGAAATTATTGAGTTTTAGATATTTAGGGTTTCTCAGAGATTACATGCCAACATTATGCGTTAATTTTAATAAACTTTTTTTTTAAGTTTCACTTCCCTCTCTACCTTGTGCTGTGGAACTTGTGCAGACCTGGGGCAAGAACCAAAAAGTATCAGAGGGCCCCCCCAGGAGTCCCCTTATAACAAACTGTCATCATTGCTACAGCCAGACACCTGCTATAACAACAGCCATTTTCTTATTTATTGTTTCTAATTTGTTATAGGTTGAGAAATTTGATACCAAGACTACTAAATTTGAATCTAAATACATCTGATTTGGATCAGTATAACATCTTGAAGAATAGAGTCTGAATTTGATACATGCCTTCTGCTTATAGACACTTCAATTTTCCTCCTTACTTCTTATATGAGTATGTGTGAGAAAAAGATGAAATGTGAGAGAAATGTTATGAGAATATATTTAGAACCATCCATCAATGACTTTGCTTAAGTCATAGACTGTCCCTATGTATGATGTCTTTTAGAACAAAAATCAAGACCGGAACTTGTTTCCTAAAAGTCTCCTTTTCAGTTTTTTTCTCAGTATTTTGATTCTTATCCTCCAAATGGTCCATACCCTTAAAAATAAAAAACTTTCTTTATGAACATACAAAACCAAAAACACACATTTATGATATCACACACACACACACACACACACACACATTAATGCAGTAGATAGAAGCACTAAGAACTGTTTCGATGTACTAAATTTCTCATCTTTGGTTGGGATTGACATAGGCACTTGCCTTTGCACATTTGTTATAACAGGCTTGCATACTAGCAAGAAGTTTGTCTTGAATTTTAAACTTGAGATCTTGACAATAAAAAATAAATAAATAAATAAAATTCCTCTCATCATCTTACACTCTAACAAACAGTGCCAGTACCAGATAAGAAATGGCCAGATGATAACTCACCCTGTGGAGTGCATATTTTGCCATGTGAGAGAACCCAGGTTCAAATCTCCTATCCTCAACTTTGAGGTGAAGGACAAGGAGATGGTTCAGAAATAGTGGAGCAGTTATTGGTATGCTTCTAGTTCTGCTTCTGGGATCTCTTCTGTTACATTGGTTTGGTCTCACTCCCCCCACCTCCGGGAGATTTGGTTTAGCCCTTGATAGTTTTCCGCTTCTTCCTTCTCCCTGCCCTATACCCTAAGTACTTCCTGAGTTCCTGACGCTGCTGTGGGAGAAGAAAGATGCAGGACAGAACTTGTGGTGATTAGATGAGATTAGTTTTTTGAACCGTTTGTTTGTGAATAAAAAGACACAGCTTCTCTGCTCAGCCTTGCATCCCTGATCTCTGTCTCCCACCCGCGAAGATAGCCCGGCATACTGGCGCCCTGAGCTTTGACGACAAGCAGTGCCATATGTATACACACACACACACCTCCACCAGTAATGGTGGAGTTGTGCAGGCACCAAACCAAATGATATCCCTGGTGACAAGAGGGGGAAAAAAAAAAGAAGAAAAAGAAATGTACGTCATAAATGCCTCTGCAGGAAAGGCCTGGACTAAGAGTTTAATGAAAGGAGTTGTATAGTGGCATACCTGGTAGAGTACACATTACCATGAACAAGGACCTGGGTGCAAGCCCCCGTGTACCAATCTGCAGAGAGTAGCCTAAGGAGCTACGGCATGGTCTGCCAAGTGTCTCTCCTCTTTTCCCTCTCTTTCTCTGTATTTTTTGCTCTCTACAAAAGGGAGAGAGGGAGAGGGAGAGAGAAAGAGAAAGAGAAGGAAGGAATGAAGGCAGAAAGGAAAGAATGAAGGAACGGAGTAATGGAGGGAGGGAAAAAGAGGGAAGCCATCAGGAGTGGCAGTCCTTGAGCAGACACCAAGTTCCAGCAATAATATTAGCCTTAGAAAGTAAATAAATATACATGCAAAATAAAAAGCTAAACAAAAATGAGTACTATGTTGACATACAATGCAAGTTGCAATGAATTCAAAGATAATCTAGTAAACTTAACAATTATTTTTCATGTTTTATTTTATTTTCATCACCAGGGCCAATCCACTCAGGAATGCCTTTTTTCAAACAGACACAAAGAGAGAAGGAGAAAAAAATATCAGAGGCTTGAAGCTTCCTCTGATGCATTGGAGCCCCAGTTCAAAGATGAACTATGTAAAGAGGCACATTATCCAAGTCAGTTATTTTTTTATGCATTTATTTGTAAAATATAAATCTTCGCTAGTAGTCACCAACCTAAAGGCCCTAGGTAAATTCTATTTGCCATATATATATATATATATATATATATAATAAATACAGTATTAGAACACAGGTATGCCTGTCGTGCTAGCTTCACTGGTAGGAGAGATGGACGACCATGGACTCATGGCTGAGCTGGGAAGCAGTAACTCTTTATTGATGAGTAGGGATGTGGTTCAACAACTAATGTCTTCTAATCACAACACAATTCTGTCCTGCATCTCTCTTGAGGTGGAAGAGTCAGGGAAAAGGAAGTACGTAGGATACCAGGTGGGGAGAAGGGAAAAGCATGAACCAGTGAGGATTAAACCAATGTCCCGGAGGCAGGGGGGTGCTTAGTTAACAGTGGTTATGTAAATAGAACACATCGTAAGTAATACAATCGAACCTAATGTGATGATCAAAACAGAAGGTCTTATAAGCAGGATTTAGAAGCATACCAGCATATGCCTGTCCATTTATGTTACCTTTACTTTCTTTCACACTACACTGGTAGGGCTGAGTAGTTACATCACAAGCTATAATGTTAAGGAAAGTAAATCTATTTATTATATCTGATATCTATTACATCACAAGATTTTTAGGAAGCTTAGATGGCATAATAGAAGGGAAAATAAACAAAATGCTATTGTTAGTTATGATGATAGTATTTTAACAATTTCAGGTGCTGAGCTAAATGTTATCTACAGCATCTCATTTAATTGCTAGACCATTAGCTAGTCTCCACGTTCATGTTTTCTTTTAATAGATAAATAAAACTTATTTCAGTAATTTCCTAAGCATATCAGCTGATTAGGTGAAACCATATGGTCCAATATCAAGGTTTCCAAATCCAAAGACCTCTTTACTAATAGGTTACATTATACTTATACAACTTGAAATTTGTAATTATTAGGCCTATGACAACTTTATTAACTGTAATACTAGAATTATTTTAATGTAGGACTTAAAATAACATATAACTGAGTATTAGTATTAAGTTTGAGCTAGGAATAGTGGGTAGATTAACATTTTTCTTCTTTGGGCCCATTGTTTAGGTCAGCACATAATTGAATTGACCTTTGTCCTTGTCATATATTTGTGGTTTGGTTATAAGGTTCCATTTAAGAGCAAACACCAGTTTCTGTGTGAATTAGAGGATCAGGGAATCTACATTGATCTTTGTGGCTTTGGTGAGCAAATTTCCCAGAGGAAGCAAACTCTACAGTCCTGGGAGAATCAACACTGGAAACAATAATAAAAACAAAAAATCAACTAAAAAAACTGAAAAACCAAGAAATATTTTAGTTATTTAGGTAGGCAGGAGAAAGTGACAAACTTTCTCTAATTTACAGAAAGCTCTTTCGGGAGTCAGGTAGTGGTGGCACACTTGGTTAAGCGGACACCTTACAGTGTTCAGTGACACAGGCTCAAGCCCCTAGTCTCCACCTGCAGGGGGAAAGCTTCTTAAGTGGTGAACTGAGGCTGCATTTCTGTCTCTTTCCCTCCATCGTCCCCCTCCCCTCTTAATTTCTCTCTGCCTCAATGCAATAATAAACAAATAGGTTTAAAAAAAAACAAGCAAAAAAGTAAAAAAGAAAAAATAAGCCTTTTTAAACCTTCAGAATAAAAACTGAAAATATTTCAATGGAAGTGCAGAGATATAGCATTTGTGTGAAAAATAAATTCATAGTGTCTCATATTTAGAACTAGCCTGACTTGGTTCAATTCAGCTGATCTCAAATAAATGGCTGGAGCCTTTTACTACAGATTTCCTGTATGAACAGTCAGCTCAGTATCTTTTGCTCTGGGTGCTCTTCCATGAAATCTTTTGCACTCATCAAAGGCCAGGAAGTTCATTCCACTTGGCTGCCACCTCAGTCTTTTAGGAAGTGATTGGAATTATGCCTGATTCTATATTGTCACACATTTAAAGCAGAGAGGATTAAACACATTTATAAAATATTGCATCCTAATCTTTGACACTGGCCAACCTTATCAACTTGACCATTAAAAAAAAGGAGAGGATTAAGAGGGAGGAAGAAAAGATGATTAACACTCTGGAACTAAATTTTAGTTCTGTGATTTCTGCAGTCCTATTTTACGAAATTCTAATGTAGGATATCCCTTATTTATTCATCTTATTTAAGGCAAACAGCTTTCTTACTGCAGCACCAAACAAGTTAAAATTAGAATGAGGGCTGAGTTGAAAGAAGAGCTTTTCAGCAATTGTACTCCACAATCTCTTGCTTTCTGTCAACAAAAAGAGATAATCTGTGATGAACTCGGGAGAAAACTGAAAGGACAATAACAAAGTCAATTCAAGGAAAATAAAGCAAAGCAAAAGAGGTTACTTTTTGCACCAGATTGTGTGCAGCTTTTGAAAAGAACTAAAGCCGAGGAATAGCCTTTTAAAAAAAATTCATTTTAGAAAAAAAATACTTTTTTCCATTTATTTATTTATTTATAAAAAGGAAACCTTGACAAAACCATAGGATAACAGGGGTACAACTCCACACAATTCACACCACCAGAACTCTGTATCCCATCCCCTTCCCTGATAACTTTCTTATTCTTTAACCCTCTGGGAGTATGCATCCAAGGTCATTGTGGGATGCAGAAGGTAGAAGGTCTGGTTTCTCTAATTGCTTCCCAATGAACATGGGCATTGACTGATCAATCCATACTCCCAGTCTGCCTCTCTCTTTCCCTAGTAGATTGGAGCTTTGGGGAAGTGGAGCTCCAGGACACATTAGTGGGGTTGTCTGTCCACGGAAGTCTGGTCGGCATCATGGCTGAAAAGACAGTTAATATACAAAGCCAAACAAATTGTTGATCAGCTTAAAGGCTGGAATAGTACAGATGAAGATTTGGGGTTACTCCATCTTGTAGATAGCTAACAGGCATATTTTAGTTGTATTCCAAGGGGCCTGTGGCTATACTATTTTTTTTTTCCCTGAGCCTGAAATCTGATATGCAGGTGGATCCAAATTATTGTCTGGGGAGATGATGTCATGGCTGGAAAAGGAACAGAAAGCTGGATCAGTGAAGAGAGTAGCTCCCTAATATGGGAAAGGGGTATAAATATTGTTGACTGTAAACCCTATCTATATGGAAATAAAATACTTCATAGAAAGGAAATACTAAATAGTTTTCAACACATGATAAATCGAATACTACACTGTGTAAGGGAGAAAAATTCTTCAGGTTTCAAACTCATGGAATCAATAATAATATCCTAGTGAGTTTATTAAAAGTAAGAAATTCCAAGTGCTGCTTGTCATTTCACAAAGAAAGTAGATGATAGCCAACGTGTAATAACCTGGATCGTCATTTGCTAAACAAATGACTGTTTTCCTTGTTTGGCATATTGTACTGCTTTTGAATTATAAGGGAAATTTAGTCAAAGTAAATATATATATTTTTAAGACTTATTTGTTTCAATTTTGTTTATTTCTTTATTTATTACTGGACAGAGACAGAGAGAAACTGAGAGGGGAGGGGGGATAGAGAGGGAGAGAGACAGAGAAACACCTGCAGCCCTGCTTCACCACTCATGAAGCTTTCCCCAGGTAGGTAGGGACCAGGGGCTTGAAACTTCATTCTTGCACACTGTAGTGTGTGCACTTAAGCAGGTGTGCTACTTCCTGGATCCAAAAATAAATTTTTTAAAAGGCAAATAAAAAATCAATTGAGGGTGGTTCTGAGAAAGGGTGTGGATAAAAGGTAAGAGAGAGAGAGAGAGAGAGAGGAAGAAAAGAATGTGTAAGAGAGAGGAAGATACAAAGGGAGACAGATCAAACTAGACTTTATTTACTCATGAACATAAACAGTAAAAATATTTGTAACAAGGTATTTAGAATCATTAACACTTCAGTTTCTTGCTTCTTTCTTTTTTTAATCAGAGCACGGCTAAACTGTGGCTTCTGGTGTCAACAAGGATTGAACATGGGACTTCAGAGTCTCAGGTTTTGAAGCCGTCTTCCATAACCATTATGTAATCTCTATTTACATAAATATTATTTTTTAATTCAGACTCTCCTAAGAAGAACTTTCTTTTTTTTTTTTTTTTTTTTTGCCTTCAGGATTATCACTAGGGCTCAGTGCCTGCACTATGAATCCACTGTTCCTGGAGGTCTTATTTTTTTCTTCATTTTATTGGATAGGACAGAGAGAAACTGAGAGAGGAAGGGTGTTAGAGAGGGGGAGAGAAAGACAGACACCTGAAGACCTGCTTCACCACGGCTCGAACAGGATCCTTGAGCAAGCCTTGAGGTTTATATTATGTGAGCTTAATCTGATGCTATTTAAACTTTCTATACCTGGCTCTACTTATATCTTAAGAAGAAAATAACAAAAACTATCACAAAGTGCTGTTTTAAGGATGAAAATGAGGTAGGATTGTATTGACAGAAGTATCTACAACAGATGTCACAAAGTAGATGGAACTAGAGGTGATAATTTCAGTGAAGTAAAGAAGTGAAGTACAACTATCAATGACTTCACTCATATATGGAAGACAGATAAATGAAATACATGACCTTGATAAAACATAGTCATCCCATATCTAGGACCTTGGGAGAACTGTGGTGGTTATTGTTGTATGGAGGAAAGCACAGGATTTTGGCAGTGGGAGTGATCTGGAACTATACCCATTATTATCTTGTAAATAATTCACTAATAAAAGGAAAAAGAAAAAAAATAAGTATCTAGAACAGGTTCTACTACATAGCGACTTACAGAAGTGACATATTGAAGCTATTATTTTATATTTTTACCCATGAGAATTACTTTAAACACTAATGTGGAAAACTGATTATTATAAATGTATATTATATTATACCAAACATGGATACACAGCATACAGTATGAAAGGGTAACAACGGCAAAATTTCCATTCATTCATTTAACTAATAATATAATTTACTATGTAGTGCAATTCAACTCAGTTCAATAGAAATCTCTTGAGTCTGGGAGTAGGGCGGTAGTGGAGCAGGTTAAGTGCAGGTGGTGCAAAGCTCAAGGACTGGCTTATGAAAGGATCCAGGTTCAAGCCCCCAGCTCCCCACCTCTAGGGGGATCACTTCACAAGTGGTGAAGCAGGTCTACAGGTGTTTACCTTTCTCTCCCCCTCTCTGTCTTCCCCTCCTCTCTCCATTTCTCTCTGTCCTATCTAACAATGACAACATCAATAATAATTACAGCAATAAAACAAGGGCAAGAAAAGGGAATAAATATTTTAAAAAATTAAAAACAAAAAAAGAAATCTCTTGAGTCCCAGATAGGAGGATTTAGTTACTGAATTACCAAGACTTTTGGTTTGTTTGATTCAGTAAAGTGCTGTCACCTATGAGGCAAGCATGAAGGACAGAGTTATCAAATGTCCAGTACTATTCTTCAGAATTATAAATGCTCAGAAGGATGTGACATGAAGAACGTGTAAGGCCTTTAAAAGTTTTCAATTTAATCTCTTAAAGACAGAATTTTTAAGAGAGGGGCAGAGTGGTACACACCCTGCAGAAGACAGGATGCCATGTATAAGGACATAGGTGCAAGTCCCTCAATTCTACCTGGGGTGGGGGTGGAGGTTTCACCAATAGTGGAGGATGCTGCAGTTCTTTCTCTCTTTTTCCTTCCCCGCCTCCACCCTTATTTTTATCTGCCTCTAGAAGAAAAAGAAAGAAAACCTACAATCTTGTTGATAATTATTATATCACTAATAAAATTTTAAAACAAAGAAAAAAGAAAGAAAAATAATGGCTACCAGGAGTGGGGAGTCATCATGGAGATAACCCTAGCAGAAAGAAAAAAAGAAAAGAAAGAAAGAACGAAAAAAGAGAATTAAATTAATAAAAGAGAGAGAAATCAGATAATCACATCAACCATATATTTGTATTGGAAAAATCACAAGTGGGTGGAAAATATCTGCAATATATACACAGATATAAATAATATGCAGAAATGCAAAAGGCAGAAGGCAACCCTGAGTACTCCTTGACTAAATAACTATTTAGAGTTCTTGGTTTTATCTATGAAAAAGTTAAAACTAACAATATTAATTTCTACTTATATTTGGTTTAAATTAAAATATCAGTTTTTAAATATACCTTACAGCTCAACTTTTAAACTGTAGCTCTTATGACTACAGAGAAAAGTACAAAGCAGAGAAGTAATAAAAATGAGTCAGGATCTCAAACTTTGCTATGTTCCAGGACCCAATTGTATGTGTCTAAAATGTTCTGAAACTATAGACTTAATTGTATTATTTGGGTCACCTACACTATAATGTAATAAGCCCTTTATCTAAAGAGGAAAGAAAAATTGCATCAGTGAATTAGCTTACTCTCACAAATTTAGTAGTGCCAGTTTCTCTTTGAAAACCAAATACCTATGTATAATATACAGATTATGGGTGTGTCAGAGTCCAAATTAGCATGCATCAAATATACCAGAATTCATATATATATATATATATATATATATATATATATATATAT
Organism: Erinaceus europaeus; assembly: GCF_950295315.1. Taxonomy (NCBI): domain Eukaryota; kingdom Metazoa; phylum Chordata; class Mammalia; order Eulipotyphla; family Erinaceidae; genus Erinaceus; species Erinaceus europaeus. The sequence goes on from NC_080162.1 coordinate 59,889,223, forward strand.
ATATATATATATATATATAACTGTGAGTTGTTTAGTTTCGATATTCAGAAAGTTCTTGTACTACACAAGGATAATTGGCATACAATAAGGCATGCATCACAGATTCCGTTTATTTGTAAGTAAAGATTTGGGCTCCCTGGCATATTGATCACACACAAAAAATTACTGAACATCTGAACTAATAGTGAAAAATAAGATTTTGAGATTTTAGTGATATTCAGCTTCACAAATGGAACTCTTGCATTACCTTATGCAAACCAATCAAAAGCTTTTTGTATTATATCTTATACACTATGGATTAAATGCTTAATTTTTTCTGCAATAACTTTGCTGGGGCATTGAGCCTGATCAATCCTACCACTCCTGATATTATTTTCTATCTTTTTTTTTCCCAGCTAGAGAAGATAAGAGAAAAAGTAGTAGAGGAGAAAGGTGGAGGGAAGGAGATACCATAACACTGTTCCACAGCTCATGAAGTTTCCCCTTCACATGGTCCTCCTATGTGGTTGCTAGGCTCAAATCCAGTTTCTTACACATGGCAAAATTCATATTCTACTAAGTAATTCATCTCTTGTCCCCCTCCATTTTTTAAAATGCTACTACATTTTTGTATCTGAAGCACTGTATCACTCATTTCAGACATTTTTTGTCTCTTTCTTAAATTTTTCAATTTCAGAGAGAAAAGTACAGAAAGAAAGAGACACAGAGAGGAGAGATATCATAGCACTACTCCGTCATCCATGAAACTTCTCTACATGGTGTTATCACATGGTTTCCGGAGCTCAAATTTGGGTCTACATGCACAATGTGTTAAGCCTAGCACCGTAGTTAAAGTACTGTGGTAAATTTAGGTACATATGGGAAATTGAATTTAATGTTGGTATGGAGGACATATTAGTATATATATTTCTGCACATACATAGTTGAAGTTGAGTCTGACCACTGTGATACAATAAGAAATAAGCATGTTTGGTCTTTGTTTTTGGTTTATGATATACAGCTTGTAAAACTCTTGGAATTTAAGTGATAGACTAGCACATTTTTTACTATTCATACCAAGTCCCATGTAACCATTTTAATTTATGCTAATAAATTTACTGTTGGTAGGTCTTTATATAGTTTAAACATGTGGGCTAGATGCCAGAGGAAGCATGTGATTATATAATTGGAAATTGTGGCATTAAATCCTAACATCCATGGGGAGAAATAAGTTAAAGATTGAGTTGATCACCAATGATTTTATAAATTCTACGTAATAAGTTCCTAAACAATGGAGTTCTGATAGCTTCCAAGTTAAATACAAAAGATTCTGGCAGAATGATGTGCACAGAGAAGACATGAAAGTCCCTACATACCAAATATAATGGCTTCATTTCTTCCATTTAGCTGTTCTTGAGCTGTGTTCTTTATGATAAACTAGCAATGACAGGCAAAGTGATTCCCTGAGCTCAGTGCACTATTCCAGTAAAATACAGCATGATAGGACAGATTCAATGACCCTTCAAGTTGGTGAAAGGAAAGCTAGGACTTTTGATTGGCACCTGAAGTAGTGACAGTCTTATGAACCCAAGACATTTATGTATGGCATCTACCATTATTTATGTCAGGTAGTTAGTGTCAAAATGGGATTGAGGAGCCAGATTATGGTGTATTCAGTTATGCACACATGTTTCAGTATGCAAGGATGCGGGTTTAAGCCTTTGATCCCCACCTGCTGACTGGGAAATTTCATGAACAGTGGAGCAGTGCTGCAGGTATCTTTTCTCTTTCTCCCTTCCTTATTTCCCTCTCTCCTCTCAATTTGACTCTGTCTCTATCCAAAAGTAATTTATAAAAATTAAATTGAATTGTAAGACATTCAGTTGACATCCAGAGAATTGTAACAATGGTTGGTGTGAAAAAGATATCAAATCAAAACAAAAATCCGCATTTGGTGTTAGAAATATTGTAAGCGAAAAAAAAAAAAGCAATTCTCAAAACTGATGTGAGAAGTAGAATTTGAGAGGACAGCCCTATCACAGAAAGAGAGAGACAGAAGTCACTTATGAGTTGATACTAAACTAAGCTCAGATATTTGTCAGTTTGAACTTTAGTCTCTAGCTTCAAATGTTTCCACAAATGAAAAAATGATGCCAGTTCAACAGAAACTTATTTTGGTCATCAAGAAGGTAGCCAAAGTAGGAGAGAGGGCAAACCCAAGAAACTATTGAAATTAGAGCAATCTCATTTTGTAGATTACTATCATCGATTTTTGAAAGAAGCTTTAGAAATTTAGATGGTAAGAACGACTAATTTATAGACTATATCATTGCTTGTGAAAACTTCTAGGGGGATGCTTATTTGGGCTGATAGAACATTCACAGTTCACTATGGAACAACATCAAATGGCCAAATATTATCTAAACCTACAGCAAACTATTCCTGAGGGAGTGGGTAGTATGGTAGAAAAGACAAGTCTACGTTACATCTGTTTGTTCTGAGATGTGGGGCTGTCCAACTCTCTCTATAAAAACCATTTAAACTACTCCCATATGAAGCAGTGTATATGCTTTGCACATAAACCACATAGAACTGAACTTTTGACAGTAGGAATATTTCATCCATTATTAATATTATAGTAAATACTGTGACTAGGGGGTCAGTTTAGCAGGGAAATCTCATATACGTTTACTGTTTAAAAATTAAGCAAGAGATAAAGAAGCCTTGTTAAATATACTGTCTCAATTTCCCACTATGGATTTTATAGATCTTAATAAAAACATCAAATTACTTAATAAGAGAATGCAGAGGGGCAGAGGTGAAGAATCAAGGAATTTTTCTTAGCAGGAAATAAATTCTCCCCCTTTTCTTTCCTTTATTTTTTTTTCTATTTATATTAAAGAAAAAGTGACCTAGAGCAGAAAAGATCATGCTTACATGAGATTCCATCTCCACAATAAGTAACTAGGTAAATAAATAAATATTTACTAAGAAATTAGATAAATATAACAAATATTGGTGGTAAAGTAGAAAAGAGAGACGAACCAAGGGACTCATCCCTATAGGTTAAACTTCTTTAGATACTTAGTAAGAAACTATATGATAAAACAGGCATTTTATAAAAGTGAAATAGATGCCTTCAAGCATTATTTAATGTTAGATGAGCCACTGGAAATACTTGCTGTCTCTCCAACATTAAAGAACTTCAAACAAGTCTGGCCCATACATACTAGCTCAGAGAAATTAATAGGCTGGAAGGAAATATTACAATGAGATATTATACCTGGAAACACACAGAGTAGTGAAATTTGGAATATTAGTAAATGTAAAGATTGACAAAACGGGAGCCTATTGTTAAAATTCAGAGTCTCTTGCCAGCGGGGTTAGTTTCACGGGTAACAGAGACGCGGAGACAACGGCTGGGCAGGGAAGCTGTATTTCTTTATTCAGGAACGATTCATAAACTAAACCAAACTAATCACCAAACAGAACTCTGCTGTCTCTTTGCAGCGGCGCAAGCACTCTCTCTTACTCTCGAACTCAGGAACCCAGGAACTCTGTCACTCTGGAACTCTGGTGGGTTTCCTAGGAGCAGGGCCAAGCGGGCCCACGAAATTAAAAGGACTGATCTAATTCTCTTGGCGGGGGAGAACTAGAGCCCAATGTAAAGCATACAACAATTCCCCCTTTTCTTTTAACTAAATGGCTACAGTATCAAGGGTGTGGGGTGAACAGAAACATATACCATACAGGCATTTTTAAAAAAGAAACTGGCACAAACATGGAGAAACATGTAAGCAAGTAACAAGAACCAATGTGCAAAACTTTATCAGCTTAAAAAAAACATTTCTTGCCTCTGGGGGGCGTACTTGCCTCGACGGGCATTTGCATGGGGGCGGGGAACGGCCTAGAGTCCCAAAGGCAGCTGGCTGCAATTTACTTACTATGAAACAAAACTTGTTATTAGCATATTTCTAATAGAGAAGGAATTTGAGACTTTTACATAGCAACAACGTCTTTTTAACCTTTTGTTACACCCATTCAAGATGGAGTCAGGAAAGGAAACCTCAGGTATGAGAATAATTAGCATAGCCATTGTGCGATCTACCATTTCTAATAGAGAAGGTAATGGAGAGTTTTACATATCAACAAGTCTATTTAACCTTTTGTTTAGACCAACTTAGTTAAAATATATTGATTGTTAGCTAATTTTTACCTCAGACTTTAAATGTAAGTTAATTTTATCTTTATGAGAATTACGTTGAAAACCTTTTTCATTTAACTTTGACTAGTAAGAATTTAGCCTTAAAGTTACTGTTTACCAAACTTTAAACATACACATAAACATGGTCATTAATACACAAGGAGAGAAACCTTTGTTACGAAGACATGTCATTTTAAACACGAATTTAAATCTATACTGTCTTAGTTGTTGGGGGGGGGGGGTTTCACCATCCGGAGGTGGCTTCCCGCGCAGCTTCACTTTTAGGAATTGCAGGTTGCGATCTCTGCACAAATCTCTGCGTACTCCAGCTTGTCTGTCTTCAGACCGGAGCGGCGGCTGGAGATCTTGTGTGCCCAGTTTTGGCAGGGAGCCCGGGGGTCCGGGAGGCCCAGGATCGTTCCAGAATTCATAGCAAGAGGGCAGGCGGGCCAGTTTTGTAGAAGGCGTGGGCCTAGGTGCCCAAGGGTGGCGGCCATGATAGGCCACCGCGGCCCTGCCCCATGGCCCTGCCATGTCTGCTGCCCTGCTCGCAGTGGCCGAGCAGCGTGGAGGGATCACGTGTCCAGTGCCCTGCGCCACGCGGTGGAGAGCCGGCTCTTGTGGGCTGGCCTCGGGCTCTTGCGTGTTGGCATCGGGCTCCAGCGTGTTGGCATCGGGCTCCAGCGTGTTGGCATCAGGCTCCAGCGTGCTGGCCTCGGCCTCCTGCAGGCTGTGGGGCTGCGGGGCTGCGGGCGCGGTGCGCGGGGTTGTCTGGGTGCAGCCGGCTGGCTGGCTGTTTAACCAGGTGGAAACGGCAGCTCCGTGCCTCGCCTCCCGCCCGCTGGCTCTTCCCACTGGCTGTTCTGAGTTCGCCCAAGCGAGTGGAAACCACAGAGTGGTCCAGAGATAAATGTTCCAGAAACAGCAAAACAGTCTCGTGAAGAAAGAGCAGAGGCCATTGGAGATCTCTTCACAAGCAGAAGAGAAGGCCATAGTACATAGGTAGCCAAATTGTCTTTACTTATCTGAGAGATGCGCAGGTCAGGTCTACGTGGGCGCCATTTGTTGTTAAAATTCGGAGGGCTCTGGCTGGTCGGGTTGGCTTCACGGGCGGGTAACAGAGACGCGGAGACAACGGCTGGGCAGGGAAGCTGTATTTCTTTATTCAGGAACAACGATTGATAAACTAAACCAAACTGATCACCAAACAGAACTCTGCTGTCTCTTTGCGGCGGCACAAGCACTCTCTCTTACTCTGCAACTCAGGAACCCTCTCTCTCTTACTCTCGAACTCATGAACCCAGGAACTCTGTCACTCTGGAACTCTGGCGGGTTTCCTAGGGGCGGGGCCAAGCGGGCCCGCGAAATTAACAGGACTGATCTAATTCTCTTGGTGGGGGAGAACTAGAACCCAATGTAAAGCATACAACAGGAGCCAGATGGTGATGCACCCAGTAGAGCTCACACACTACCATGTGAAGACCCAGGTTCATGCCCCTGGTCCCTAGTGCAGGGTGGGGACTACTTCACAAACAGTGGAGCTGTAGTTGTAGCTATAATATAAGTGTCTTTCTTTCTCTCTATCTCTCTTTTCCTCTGTTTTTCACCTTCTATCAAAAACAGAAAGAAAGAAAAAAAGCCACCAAGAATAGTGGAGTTTTGCAGGCCTCAATTTTCAGTGATAACCCTTGTGGGGGAGAAATAAAGGAAATTCCCCACAGACTATGGGCATTGATAGTCGATCTATACTCCCAGCCTGCTTCTCTCTTTCCCTAGTAGGGTAGGGTTCTGGAGAATGTGACCTCCAGGACACATTGGTGGGGTTGTCTGTCCAGGGAAGTCTGGTTGGCATCATGCTAGCATCTGGATCCTGGTGGCTGAAAAGAGTTAACATACAAAGGCAAACAAATTGTTGACTAATCATGAACCTAAAGGCTGGAGTAGTGCAGATGAAGAGTTTTTTTTTGGGGGGTCTTCATTCTGTTGATAGTTAGCAGGCATATTTTAGTTATATTCCAAAGGGCCTGTGGCTATACTAGTTTTTCTTTTCTTTTCTTTTCTTTTTTTCCCCCTGATCCTGAAATCTGATATGCAGGTGTATGCAAGTTATTGTCTGGGGAGATGATGCCATGGCTGGAAAAAGGACCTCAGAAGCAATTACAGAAGCCAGACCTTCCACCTTCTGCATCCCACAATAACCTTGGGTCCATATTCCCAGAGGGTTAAAGAATAGGAAAGCTATCAAGGGAGGGGATGGGATACAGAGTTCTGGTGGTGGGAATTGTGTGGAGTTGTACCCCTCTTATCCTATGATTTTTTCAGTGTTTCCTTTTTATAAACAAAATTTTAAAAAAGGAAATTAACGAAAGGGCCAGGATCCCCTGGTTCACCCCTCTATTGGAAACTCAGTCCAATGTAAATGGATAAAATGTCAGGAGGTGAAGAGAAAATACCAAGACTAGTTAATAAGACGGTTCTTAAAAAGTGAATTGCCAACACTCACTGAAGAATCCCTGAAGTGTTGTCAATGTCCATGCTCAGTGGAGAAGCAGCTACAGAAGCCAGAACTCCTACTTTCTGCTCCCCATAAACAACCTTGACCCATACTCCAGAGGGGGAGAAGTGGTAGGCTGAAGATAAGAGGACCCTGCACTCCAGCTTCATCAGCACTCAGAGAGAGAGAAGGAAAAGGAGAGGGACATATGGAGGTAGTAATGATGTTAAGAGTGGCTTAGAGGGGAAGAGAGGATTGAATCAGAAAAAGAAGGAGCAACTATGTGTAAATGCTGACAAATAGTTGTAGAGAAGATGGTTTAGGGGAACTATAGTGGGTTGCAGTGGGGAGAGTGAAGATTCAGAATTCTGGTGGTGGGAATTTTGTGGATTCAAACCCCTTTTTATATTACAGACATATAATTCTGTAATATAAAAAGAAAAGAAAAGAAAAGGAAAAAAAGAATCCCTGAAGTGTATTACAATTAGCCTGAGAGAATATAAAAATGGAAGGGCTGCTAGGGTTTCTATGTAAGTTGTAATATTTAAAGGCTTTCTGTAAAGAGGTTGTACCCCTCTGAATTGAATGTTTGATGAAAATGGATGTTACATTCTCTCTGGAAAAAAATGTCTACTATCTGACATTACTAACAAGGTCTTGACAATAGAATTAGGGATGTAGGGTTGGTGGAAGCAAAAGAGAACTGGGATGTTCCAGCAGGCTTTCTATAAAGTGCCTGTATCTATTTTCTTTGAATATATTATGAAGATGGACCATGTATCTGTCTGGGGGATGATTCCCATATCTATTATTATAAAATAGCAGGCAAGCTAATCTTCTCTTCAAATAATATTAATTGAGCATAATGGAGAAAAATAAGGTCGTCAAAGGCCAGGAAGCCAAGACTAAAACCAAGAATGCTAATAAGGACAAGTTCTTTGTATAATACATAGTCCAATGTGGAGTGCAGACTGGAGCATATGCAAACAATCTTGAGTGTTTCTGAGACAAACAAGATGACTTTAAACTAGAGAATTTCTCTTTATGGGAAAATTACTAGTTCATTCACTATTAGACATTAATGAAAAACTACTTCTGTGACTGGAGGTTATAAAAATGCCTGAGAACTCAAAACATCCACTATAACTTCATGACTGATGTTAGAGAAACATTTTAATGAGGAGACAGTATCCAAAATTTCCCTTAATGAAGCTGCAAAAATGGAAGGAGGATAGTGATATAGTGAGTTAGGGACCTCCTTCCCCTAAGATAACTGCAAGACTATATGAGGAGTTTCAGGGTTCTGTCATCAGAATGCAATAGTGCATTCATGTTGGGTGAACATGAATGCACTATTTTGAAGGGACATATGTACCTCTATGTTCATAACTGCATTATTAACTAAGAAGAGTGGAACTAGTCTAAATGCCTATTGATGGAAGAAGAATTTATGAGATATCTACTGCACAGAATACAGAATACGACTACTGCAATAAAGAAAACATGATATTTTTTCCTTTGGGGAAAAATGGATGAAACTGGAGGCAACTATGCTTAGCAAAATAAGTAGAAAGCACCTACAAAAAGTTTTCAACTGACGAATAAACAGCTAGTTTGTAGACAAAAGTTTCAATGTTGAAAGATAATATCGTTTTAGAAGACTACCAGTCTGATAAGAAAAAATACATAAACAACTCAATTTAGTTGGATTAACTGTATGCTTTTTTATAATAAAAGTTGTCACATTTTGTTTTTTACTGACTAATGGGTGAAAGCCAATGGCTTGGCCATGTGGCCATGCAAAAAGGTAAGGTGTATCCATATTGGACAGAGCTCTGTGGAAACTTGAGAGGTTTATTAAAGAAATCCATATATTAATTGTTATGTGGGATTCTGGGAAATGTTATGCGTATGCAAACTATTCTATTTTACTGTTGACTATAAACCACTAATATGGAAATAAAAAAAGGAAGTCCATGTAAGTGCTGATCAGAGAAATTCCTTTCAAGTTAAGATGATGACATTGTCTTGTGGACTTTGTGAAAACAATGGTGGTCTGAAGGTTGGGAAAGGGAAGCAGAAAACACTGATGGGAAAAAAGTTTTATTTTAAAAAATAAAATAAAATGTACTATATCAAATTAGTACAAATTAATTCCTTAACCACTGACTAGCATGTTATTTCCTTTTATACCCCTAATAACAATTAGCTTTGGGGATCTTATAATGAGAGAGTATATGCTTCACTTAGCTTGCAATATCATCAACACAGGACACAGGTTGAATTATTTTTTTTCCCCTTGAAATGAAAATGGCAATTCCTATCAGTTAAAAGTATGTAAGTAATAAGTATAAAAACTGAAAAGGCACTTAGTTTGTGTTGTTTTCATTCTAATGTTTCTTTACTGAGTTGGACTTTGGGTTATCTTTGATCTTATGTAAGTAATATTTTTTAACATATAAAATGTCAGAAATTTGCATTTATGACATTTTCCCAATATGTTTATGAAGGAAATATGGTGTTGGGGTAGGATTGCATTTCTTGATTTTAAGAACACTTGTCAAATGTAACATTACTCTAAATTTGATTTTTGCTTTTGCATTCCATTTAGGCCTCTCTCTGGCTGGTAAGTCACATGCTAAGAATATGTTAACCACCAGCCACTCTGCCAGTTTCACCCTGATTAATAAAGTCCATAGTTACTGTTGGATTACTGATATTTTTATGCAAACAAATAATCTAAACTTAAAGTATTAAACATCACCTCACAGTTTTAACAAATCAGAAGTTTAAGAATAGGGTTATCTGGATGATTCTGTCTTAGGTCTTTCATAATGTTATAGTCAGTCTTCTTCTAGTCAGTGCTGCAGACGGCTGAAAACTTGGCAAGGCCTGGAGGATTCCCTCCCAAGTTTACATTCATGACTTGGCCGGTCTCCAAAGATCCGCTTTTTCAAGCTCATTCACACTTTTGTCTGCAGGTATTTGCTACTACAGCATCCTTAGCAATCTATTGCAAAGTTGTTTGAAACAGAGAAAGCAAGAGGTAAGTGAAGAGTCAAGAGAGGGCATTGAAGAGGCCAGCCATAATCTATTTAGTAATCTAATCATAACAGTTACTATCCCTCTAACATATTCAGTTCAGTAAAAAAGATTCATTAACCTCAATCCATGTACATGGGGTGGGAAATTGAACTTTAACTTTCATGGGGATAAATAATAAAAAAACTTGTGGTTCTATCTTAAAACCAGTAAAGTTGCCATCTACATTTGTACATAATGATGTGAAGTTTCTCCTTTCTCTGAGGACAAGATAGTGGAAAGAAGGACCAAATGCCTGACCTTTGAGAATGATGTAAAATTTATTGTATTTCATTTGTGCAAGTTCCACATTGTCTGAAGTACCAGTCACTTCCCCAACCATACCTCTCTCTGAAACTGGAAGGAGAAAATGGTCACTGGGAGCAGTGGAGTAGCACTTATACAAGGACCCAGGGAGTAAATTTTTTTTTTAAAAAAGTGGTTCTTCATATGTCCCTTAACAAACAGTGAGGTGGGTAATGATACTCTTTCCCATGATAGTCATTATAAGAAAACTTGGATTCTATGGACAAGAGACTTTACCAATTATTATATTATCCTAGATGTAGAATCTTAAGAGGACCAGACGGTATCACATCTGGTTGAGTGAACACATTACTGTGTGCAAGTACTAGAGTACAAGGTCCCACTCCCTATCAGTAGGGAAGAAAGCTTCATGAGTATTGAAGCAAGTCTGTAGGAGTCTCTCTTTTTCTCTCTTGATTTCTTTCCCCTTTTGATTTCTCTCTGCTTCTATCCAATAAATAAATGAAATGAAATATAAAAAAAAATAAAATCTAGAATCTCTATGTGTAGTGTTCTTGTCCCAGACTACATCTTTTATTCTATATATAGTTCACAGAGTTTGGTGCCATCAATATTTTGAATTGGAAATATCTCAGTAAAAACTTGGCCTACCATTTCATCTTTGAGACTAGTGATTAACTGCAAGGATAACTAAAAATGTCACAAATTGCTCTGTGAACCAATGTAAAAAAATCAAATCATATATGTTAGTAAGAGCTCACGGAACATTTAAATACTAGGGGCAGGTTTTTCTTTAACTCAGTATTTTCTTTCTATTTTAATAAGTGTATACTGTAATTCTTGCACATTAACTACTGTGGCTCTCAGATTAACCTTTCCTGTTTGCTTGTACCTGACCTCAAAGTATTTTAAATTACTCAAAGCAACTCTGATGACTTTAATTTATGAGAACACTTTCAAATGTTCATCCTTTAAGTCCTGAAAACGATTATCCCTGCACAACAGTGGCTCTCTTTTTAATCTTAGCTGATAACTCTGATTAAACACATCCAAGGGCTGATTACCCCCACTGTGGGTAATGCCAGTGTCTCAGCTAACTACTTATTTCACAGCAGGAGTTGCCTTTCAGAGCCCATTTACATTACTACCCAGAATTGATTTACACTGCTATTTCCTATTGATCACACAGGGAAAAGAACGTATAGAAATTGTCCTCTGAAGGCCTGATAAAATGTCAAATAACATAAGTTAAATGTAGGTGGTTGTTCTACACCTAATAATAATAATATAGCAATGTAAATATCAGCTACTTACAAAATGCAACTTTTATGCTATGTAATATTCCATATTCTATTATTTATTTTATCATAATACCACTTGAATATAGAATATACAGTATCACATAAGAGAGGAAGAAGGAGTAGGAGTAAAGAAGAGAAGGTGAAAGAAAATAGTTCATACTGCAGCATAGGCTATATGTGTGCTGTGTGGTCAAGTTAAGCAAATTTTCCCCATGTTTTTTCTTACACTAGTAGCGTTATTGAGCATGCAATGTAGCATGCCTGGTGATAGAGAAATGATCCAAGTAGCTAACTGTATTAGCTCTGTAGATTTCTGGACTAATATAGTCCTACTTCATGTTTATTCTTGTTAGGATTCCTACAGTTACAGCTGTGACTGTCATGAAGACATCACTTTCATAAACTCCAGTGAATGCATAACCAGAACCACTAACTTTGTGCTTTCTGCTATTTGAGATGCTTAGAATTCTGGAATGAATAAGACCCTGTATGACTTTTAGTCTCTGTAAACTGTTATTATAGTTGAGAAGATAGGGATAAGGAAATAAATACAGGTCATCATTCACTGTGAAAATATTATAAAGAAAAAGAAGAGCATGTTTGAGTTCTCTTCAAAAAGTCCTATATTACCTAGCAAAAGGGCATAAGACACAGGAGTCAAAAGGCAAATGTTCTATTCAGAATTCACTTTCTATGAATAGGCAATGGTCATCACATTTAAGTGTACACCAGAGTCACCTAGAGAGTTTACTTCCTAATCATAATTTCTAACTCAGTAGATTTTGGTTGACCATATAGGCAATGCAGCTGTTGCTACTCTAGGAAGAACATTTTGAGATTTGCTACTCTGAATTTTCCTCTTTTTTTTCTTACATATTCATCACAAAGATCACTATGTTGATAAAATATGTGAAGTTGCTAATAAAAATGAAAGGGTGGCAATTCTGAAGAAATAGATTTAAATAGAAATTAAATTCCTAAAGCACTTATGGAAAACGAGACATCAGAGTTGATTTTAGGAGGAAAAATCCCATGTCTCTCTTCAATAAGGAAACTGATTTTTATGTTCTGCAAGTCATTTTTCTCTTTATGTAACATAAGTCATTTAATTATGTAAGGAGTACATGAGGGCCCTCAGGTCTCCATCAAATGCTCGCAGAGTCACACTCTTAACAGTATGCTCACTCCACTGCCTTCACAATCAGACACCTGCTGGTAGAGCCCATAATGGCTGAAATGAAGTTATATGCTGTAGAGTACCAACATTGTACCAACTTAGGAGTCACCTATTCTAGATACTGGTGAATGTCCTCTATAGGCTACCTTTCAAAACACTAGGTAATACCACTAGAGGAAGCAAGAAATAAAGATTTATTGTCTAATACTCTAGGTGTCTGAATTAACTCTTTCTTCAGAGACTTGAATTATTTTCTTTCTAATGCTGGCCATATTGGGAAAAAAAAGACCATTTCCCCCATTATTTTTTTCAAGGTGGTCTTGTAATTTAAAAAGTCCTTCAAGTCAGATAATTTTTTTAAAACAATGTTCTATTGAGGTAACACTAATAAGGACTGACATGCTTCCCCACCAAAAAAAAAAAAAAAAAGATGGCTGTTATTTTAGCGTCAATTTTGTCAACAGTATTTCCACAGACTAGACAATGGAAACGTTTTTCTCTATAGGGTCTGATAGTAAACCTTATGTCTTTTTTTGTTTGTTTTTGTTTACATCCTGCCAATCCTACTACAACTACTAAATTTTCACATGAAATCAATCATAAAAAATATATAAAGCTATGGCATGAATGTGTTAAAACAAAGTTTGATTAACAAAAATAAGCAGTAGGCTTTTTAGTATATGCCATAACTACTTGGTCACTGCCTCTAATATGAACTTGGTTTGTTATTGGGGACACAAAAGTAATCTCCCTGTAACTGAATTTCTTTTGTGTTGAAAGAAAATATCATTACTTGTCATGCCACTTTCTCATAGAAATTTCAAAAGGACTGATGATCTAATGTTTCAAAGTATGCTGATTTCTTGATGAAGAGCAAAAGAAAAGCACTAATATCAACAGTAACTTTTAAGCTACTATCATCTGATTATTGTTGTGCCTGGGAATAGGATTCTGATTCATACCACTCTATGTTATTCAAGCATGTTACACCATGGACTTAATTCCTAGAGCTTCCTTTCAAATGGTTAACGAAATACTGTCAGTTGGATGTTAATTTACTCTTTAATGTCCTCCAATGATTAAATAGAAAGAGTAAAGGAAACAGATTTTATCACTTTATGTACACAGATTTAGTATTTTTCCATTTATCTTTGATGAATATTCAGCTCTAAAGCCGAAAAGTAGAGCATTCTCAAGAAAAACAGACATGTGGACTGGGCTTAAAATTATTAAAGTTCTTTCTTTTAACTTTTTTATTATTTTTATTCCAACTGCATTATGGCTGGGGCTTGATGCCTACATGGTTCCACCATTCTTTTGGCTATTTTATCACTTTTATAGAGGTAATAAACAGAGATAGTCTTCTGAGAGTGAGAGAGAAAGAAGAGACTCTTGTAGCAAGTCTCAACCACTTGTGAAGCTTCCCCCGATGACCAGGGTTTGAAGCTGGGTCCTTGAGCATGGTAATGTGTGTGCTATACTGGGTGAGTCACCACCCAAAACCCATGGTTTTTTGTTTTTGTGTTTGTGTTTGCATGTTTATCTTTAAGGTAAATTCCATTAAAAGTGTATTTATTAGACAAGAAACTAGAAATACATATATGATGAAATACATTTAAATGATGAACCGACACTAATTTCATAATTTCTTAGGAAATAGTATCACAAGATTTATATCCTACATTCTACTTTTGAGAAATTAACATATCTAGGGGTCAAGTGGTGATGCACTTGGTACAGTGCACATGCTACCAAGCCTGAGGACCCAGGTTCAAGACCTCAGTCTCCATCTTCAGGGGAAGACATGGAGAGAGCCACTCAAAAGGTGAAACAGTAACGTAGGTGTCTCTCTTTCTCCTTCCCACTCTCTTCTCCTCTCTATTTTTCTATTATCAAAAAGAAAGAAAAAGAAAAAAGTGGCCATCAATTCACTGTACAGGCACTGAGCTTCAGTGATAAACCTGGTGATATCATCATCATTGATTTGATAGATATTATTCTAGTACCCATTATATTCAAGGTGCTGTTGAAAGATAGCAATTTTGTACACATAGTAAAAAATATATATATATATATAAAGTATTAATAATATGTTAGTTTGTATTATTTTGGAATGTGGAAGACAAAGAAGGCCTTTATAGCTGAGTTGATAAAGTAAAACTTGTATTCATGGAAAAAGTGATATTTCAACTGTGACTGTAATACTAGTAAAACGAAAAAATAAAAAGCATTCTAGATAGTCCCAGATACAAACACACATTTGTGAACAATTCAAAACGCTGAAATGTTGTAAATAGTTTGGGAAATTTCAGGAATTTGTCCATGTTCAGTGGAGAAGCAATTACAGAAGCCATACCATTTACCTTCTGCACCCCATAAAGAATTTCAGTCCATACTCCCAGAAGGATAAGAATAGGGAAGCTTCCATGGAGGGGTTGGAATATGGAACTTTTATGGTGGGAATTATATGGAAGTGTACCACTCTTATCATACTGTCTTGTTAATCATTAATAAAAAGTAAATAAATAGGGAATCAGGCGGTAGCAGCGGGTTAAGCGCACATGGCGTGAACTGCAAGGACTTAAGGCTTAAGGATCCGATCCAGTTCCAGCCCAGGGGAGTGGCTTCACAGGCCGAGAAGCAGGTCTGCAGATGTCTGTCTTTCTCTCCCCCTCTCTGTATTCCCCTCCTTTCCTCATTTCTCTCTGACCTATCTAACAATGACGACATCAACAACAATAATAACTACAACAATTAAAAAAGGGCAACAAAAGGGAATAAATAATTTTAAAAAATAAATAAGAGAAAAACAAAGCAGTGCTGCAGATGTCTCTTCATCTCTTATTTTCTCTATTTCTCTATCTAATACATAAATAAAATGGATTTAACAAAAACAATAAACAATAAAATAATCAATAAAATAATAATAAAATAATAAACAATAAACAATAAAATAATCAAATGAAATCTTTCTTTAAAGATTAAGCTTTATAAATAAGCAATTATAAACAAAGTGAGTCAATTCACATGGGTTGGTTATGATAACACCTAAGCTTTCATTTGAACAAGACTTAAAGAAACAGAGAGAAAAAGTCATGTTAGCATATTAAAGAACAGGATATCAGGAAGAAGGAATGCTAACACAATAGAGTTGAATATCAGATAAGCAGATGTGATACTTGGAATTAAACTCAAAACTTCATGCTTGAGAGTCCAATGTTTATCCACCGGTCCCTCTCCAGTGCCCCTCTTATAAGCAGTTTCGATAAGTAAAGGATAAGATAGAAGATGATGTTACTGATGTTAAGAGGATCACACCATCTAGATCCTTATCGATAATTATAAATATTCTGGAATTAAAAATACCAATCTTCCAACACAGTGCAGAATTAGTTACTATATGGAATTAGAAATAGAAGCAACAGGGAAAAAAAGTATGTTTTCAACATTAAAATCTCTGACACAATCCATTCACATGTATTCAGAACATATGTAGGAGGAACTATGCTAGATGTTGACACTAGAATCATTGCTGAAATGGACAGACTTCTTCCATAAAAAATAAATTTCTGCTTCAATGATAACAGCATAGAGAGAAACATGCCATATGTAGAAAATCTTCCAAAAAATCTATATCCATAGCAAATTAAATTTTCTATGAGTCAAAAAAATCTAGTACTGTAAAAAGAAAAAAGGTCTTTAGTGATAATGTTTAGTCTCTACTCACTCATTTTCATTTTCTTTGCACTAGCCCTCAAGGGAAAAAAAAAGGCATATTTTTCTTACTCTTTATTTAAAAAAAAAGTAATTAGGGGAGTCGGGTGGTAGAGCAGCGGGTTCAGCACACATGGCGCAAAGCACAAGGAATGGCGTAAGGATCCAGGTTCAAGGCCCTGGCTCCCCACCTGTAGGGGAGTCCCTTCACAGGCGGTGAAGCAGGTCTGCAGGTGTCTATCTTTCTCTCCCCCTCTCTGTCTTCCCCTCCTTTCTCCATTTCTCTCTGCCCTATCTAACAACAGCGACATTAATAACAACAACGATAATAACTACTACAACAATAAAAAGACAAGGGCAACAAAAGGGAAAATAAATAAATAACATTTTTTAAAGTGATTAGATATTCTGTGTCAAAAGAAATTACATGGGAGTCGGGCGGTAGCACAGCGGGTTAAGTGCACATGGCACAAAGCACAAGGACCAGCATAAGGATCCCAGTTCGAGCCCCCAGCTCCCCATCTGCAGGGGACTCGCTTCACAGGCAATGAAGCAGGTCTGCAGGTGTCTATCTTTCTCTCCCCCTTTCTGTCTTCCCCTCCTCTCTCCATTTCTCTCTGTCCTATCCAACAACAACATCAAGAACAACAATAATAACTATAACAATAAAACAAGGGCAACAAAAGGGAATTAATAAATATTAAAAAAATAATACACAAAATACCCAAGAAAAGAACAATAAACATCAAGGCTTTTTATTCTACCAATCATTATGAGTCACAGGATATAGACTACAAGTATGATTAATTCAAATATAAGCACTTATGACCAGATTAACTTAGCAAGAATAAAAGAAGAGCAGTACAAAATTTCCAAGTTTGTCTGTAACCCAGACAACAGCATTTTCCAAAAAAGTGCTAAAATGCAGAAAGATGTTACCACTGGTGTGTGGATGACTGGCTTTAGTACTGCTATAATGAAAATTACTGTCACAGAGGACAGATAGAAACTAGCTTTTGCTGTCAAACTGTCATGGAATTATAAAACATGAAGGTAGAAAATGACCCACACCGTATGGAATGAGCTCCCTTTTCATTTTCCCTCTACAAAAACACATTTGTGTATTATTAATGATCCTGAAATGAATGGGCCAAATTGGTGAGACAGAAAAAATCCCCTAGGAATAGGAAAAGGGGAAATAAACACAAACACAATGTTCATAAAATATACTTTATAATATAAGAAATTCAGAACACATGCTTTCCATGTATGAGGCCTTTTGGGGTTTGCTCCCCAGCACTCAACTGCTATATATATATATATTCATTCTTCCTAAAGTCCAGAAGACCTGTGTCTTATTTCTACCATAGCTTAATTTCTGTTACATAACTACACTTTGTATAAGAGGTAAGAAGACTAGCTTCTTTTACTCAGCATTTCTGTTTTTCACATCACAATGACCTTGTTTTTTATACATTTTATAATGATTAACCCAATGCTTTTACTTCACATCAGTTATCTCATATAGATACAAGAAGTGAACGTGATATATAAATATAAGGTTTTTTTAAATTCATTTTTGGTCTGTTTTTAATATTAGCCAACATTTTTTAAGTATATGTACATACTAACACCCATTCATAAATAGCCCATGTTTGTGGTTCTCATGAAATGGACACTGTCATTCAATATGTTCACTTCTATTCTATCCCAGGATTATTTACAAGATACTCCCTGTTGACTATGAGCAGTGAATTCAATGTGTGCTAGATTTCCAGTCTGTCAGTCATAGAGATTCTCTTTGTGAGACTGACTTTCTCTATCTAACTATAGTCCTTGCCCTACAAACTCTCCCTTGCTCCAGGATTCCCAGAAAAGCCACATCTTAGCTCTAAGATACAATTCAATCATTGAAATTCTTCACAAATAATTACTGAGGTATTGATCTCCCAGTCTCAGTGTTGATACTATCTAGTCTTTAGTAACCTTGGAGAAAAAAACCTGAATGATATACAAAAGAAGCTTAATAACTTATTTTAGAGGGTTACTAAGCAGGAGCAAGCACTTTAAAATTGGTATAAGTTTACATATTAAAGCCATTTATTTGTTCGTATTTAATGATTCCACATAATCTCTCTTTTAGAAATCTCAGAATTTGCCAAAATAGCTCAGTTGGGAGAACGTTAGACTGAAGAAATCTCAGAATGTAATACATTGTACTAGGATTTTAATACATA
The DNA here is from genome assembly GCF_950295315.1 of Erinaceus europaeus. NCBI lineage: Eukaryota > Metazoa > Chordata > Mammalia > Eulipotyphla > Erinaceidae > Erinaceus > Erinaceus europaeus. The sequence continues at coordinate 59,907,677 of NC_080162.1, forward strand.
AGACAGTAATTATAAGTCAATAGTAAGACAAATCACATTCACTGACTTAAGAGCAGATGCAACTCTGAAGATAAAAACTGCTTGTTTTAGGTATCCGCAACATCACTATGGTTGTAGGGTGTTTAAAAACACTAATATTTTTAAATGTACTTAGTCCCTGAGAAGGAAATAATCTTTAAAACTCAAGAATATCAGAAAGAAATATCTACTAAGCAGTATTTTACATATATATATATATATATATATATCATGTGGTTTGATTCTTTATCAAAGTAAAACACTAACGGAAGGAAAAGTAATCATGAAAGGAAAGTTAAACTGAATACACTTGATATAATTTCATTGGTAATCTGTGAAGAATTCAGAATAAAGTATTAAAATATTTAGAAAAAGAGGGTCATTTTGATATAGTAGTATTTGCTATAAATTCTCAAATTCAGACTCCCTTAAGTAATCTTTAAAATATAACATCAATCTCCATCCACATGTAACCACTGAAATTTATCCTTACACTTACTGTCTGCATTGAACAAAGAGATTATTTTTTAGATTGTGCTACATTTTAGTCACATTTCCCACTGCTAAAACAAAAACAAAACCAGCTTGATTTTTACATAAAAAGTGTCACATAAGTGATATCAGAAGTGAGTGAGTAGAAAAACAATAATATTCCAATTTGGGGTCAGTGCACACCCTAATGGTGTGATGAAAGTTTCTATCTTAACCCTCTATACCCTAAAGACTCTGTGATTAAAAATATCTGTCCGTTTAATCACATTTTCACTTAGTATGTTTACTCTATATCACCCAACTGAGTTGGTTAAACAACAGAGCAACAAGGTCAGTCAAATACAATGCTTCTCTCTATTCAAATATAATGGAAATTTTGACCATTCCACATTCAAAGAGCAAAGATATTCTCATACTGACTACTACATTCCATTGCCTTTTACTGAAAGCAAAGTGTGACAGATGCCTTGGCTGTAATTGCCAATCAGCCTTTACATGGCAGCTGAAAACACAATACATCACTTTGATCTCCTTTGCTCTAAACACAGTCACAATCAGGAAACTTGAACAAGGAATAAGAAATAGGCATCATTTCCAGAATCTGTCACTGTGAAGCACTTAAGTATTATAATGAATATTTTGTTCATATTCTCTCTGTTTCAGAGATATTCTGCTGAAGACCTTAACAAAAAACACCTACAATTAAACATCATATATGCAAAATTTCATATATGTGAGCAAGACATATTTGGAAAACACATTACCACATAGAATATTTGAATATAAACACATTTAATTAAATACTTTTACCAAATTTTCTTTTAACATGAAAATGAGGAATAAAATGAGCTAAGAATCCACGTGTGTTCGAAACAGTGTTCAAAAATAGTTGTACTCACATTTTGCTGGCAGGTCATAGCCACATGTGATTTTCGCATATCCAGTATCACAGCCATTCAGATTACGACATTCAGCAAGCAAACAGGGTCCAGCTGCTCTGTGAATACAGCCGTCCACTAGGGAAGAGAGAAAGATAGAGGGAAAAAATGATTAGCTCATATTTAGTCTTTCAAAAAGAAGGGTAGAACTAAAACTGAGAAGAGAAAGGGAATTCAATTATCTTTTTCTAATGTCACACTAATCCTGTGGAAATGGCATTCAAATAATCAAGTTAGTTGTTTTATGTGATGAGCAGTAACAGAAAGGTATTGTGTTGCTAAATATTAACATCTGCTTGAGGGTGAGAGAGTCTCTGATTTACAGTATTTTCCTAAATATCCCCAATATATCCATTTTTTATTCATCAACTCAATGTCCATAAACATGGTGTTGGGAAGAAATGTTCAATGATTCTATTTCTTTCCTTTTTTAAATATGTATTTATTAATTTTTCCTTTTGTTGCCCTTGTCTTTTAATTGTTGTTGTTCCTGATGTCGTTGTTGTTGGATAGGACAGAGAGAAATGGAGAGAGGAGGGGAAGACAGAGAGGGGGAGAGAAAGATAGACACCTGCCGATCTGCTTCACTGCCTGTGAAGCGACTCCCCTGCAGGTGGGGAGCTGGGGGCTTGAACCGGGATCACTAAGCTGGTCCTTGAGCTTTGCTCCATATGCACTTAACCTGCTGCGCTACTGCCCAACCCCCTACTGGCAGTTTCTATTCCAAGCATTTATTCTATAGTACAAATGTGGTTTTGTTCTTCATCATATTTGCTGTGTGCTAGATAATTGGTAAGAGTAATGGGTCTAAATGCCCATTAGACCACCCCTCATTCATTCGCCAGAAACTAAAATAAGGCAGTGTTGCTTTGTTCTAGCTCTGCTAAATAAGGATTTCTGCCCTCTATCAACATTGGGATCTGTCAGTTCTCTGGCCTCTCACACCTCTCACCCCCCTCAAGTCTGGCTTTTACTGTGGAAATTACTATTTTTTTTTAAGTGAATCATCTTTTGAAAACACAAATCTGAAGCTACTGGGAATATTATGTAACTATACTGGAGGTATATGCACAGTTAGTAAATTTAAAATTCATATGCACAAAGATAAAGAAAATAAGAATCTGGATTTTCAGTTATTGCATGTTGTTATTGCTGTTACTAGTATTTAGATATATTGGCTATTGGGTAGAACAGTGAAAGCCTATAACTCATCAAATGTGTAAGTGGCTTCCGGTGCCACTGGATGTCATGAAGACATTTTTTGACCGAATACAGCTCCTTGGAAAACAAACTTATTTGGCTTTACTATATCATCATCTACATATATGTGAAGACTGAAATTGGAACTTGTCTCTCAAAGATCTTTATCACATGCTGAATTGACCCTAAACTATAGTGTTTGGAAAAACCTAGGTTGAAATCCAGACTTTACTTTTACCAACCCTATGGTGTGCCAAACCCCAGTTTCCTTAGAGATCAGTGATTGATTTTCCACAGACACCAGTACTGGCAATACCTCACATGGTTGTTCATAGCTGTATGCCTCATATGAAATATGAATAAAGATGAGAAACTTCCACAGTGTTTAGTAGAGAGTTATGTGTCCCATTGATGACAGCAATTATTTTCAACTTAAGATGAAATGTTATGTAAATTAAATAAAATTTCCTTATTTTAAAATGAGGAATGTAGAGCAGCAAGACAAATATGTAAATCACTATTTAGCATTCAGTAAACTCTTAAGCAGTCTGGTGTTCAGCTTCTCATTGTTTAAGTAGATACACACTCACACATAATTCATCTAACAAAATTAATTTGATAAAAAGTTGTCTAACTCTTTTACAAAACACTTTCACAGTTTTAAATTTGTTCTGTCTAATAATTAAGACAAATGAAAACAATAAAGACTAAGATTATCAATTTAGGTTTCAACGTACCTCCACTGCATTGGAGGAAGATTCAGTGCTATAGATTCTCTCCCCCACCCCTCCTCTCTCCTTTCTCTCTATTTCTTTTTCTCTGTCCTTCAATCTCACAGTCTTCCCAGAATGGTGGAGCCCTGGCTGTGACAAAAAGAACAAATTTATTTTACTGAAAATTTGAAACTCTTCACACATATAGGTGACTAGTTAATTAATTCAAGTTTATGAATACAATGAACTGTTACAGTTATAAAGAGTGGGTCTGCTCTGTCTATAAATGAAGTTCTAAACATGAAAAGATTCCTAAGTGAAATGCTATTATTAGAAAATTGCATACAGTACAGTCAAATTTTATCTACAAGTATATATACATACTCTTTCATATATATGTGTGTATATATATATATATATATATACTGAAAAGACATATGCTAAGATAATAAAGTGGTTATAGGATAGAAATTAAAGAGTAAAACTACTGGGGAGAATAGGTTCTAATTTCTATATTCTTAAATTTCTAAAAGATTCTTCAGAAGAATATTTTCTTTTTTTTTTTTTCCTCCAGGGTTATTGCTGGGCTCGGTGCCTGCACCATGAATCGACCGCTCCTGGAGGCCATTTTTCCCCCTTTTGTTGCCCTTGTTGTTGTAACCTCGCTGTGTTCACTATCATTGCCATTGTTGATGTTGTTCGTTGTTGGATAGGACATAGAGAAATGGAGAGAGGAGGGGAAGACAAAGAGGGGGAGAGAAAGATAGACACCTGCAGACCTGCTTCACCGCCTGTGAAGCGACTCCCCTGCAGGTGGGGATCCAGGAGCTCGAACTGGGATCCTTCCGCAGGTCCCTGCGCTTTGCGCCACATGCGCCTAACCCACTGCGCCACCGCCCAACCCCCAGAAGAATATTTTAAAGAGAATTATTTTCTTGGCAAAGATATAACTAGCTACTTAATTTGAAATGTACAAACTAAAATAGGATCTGCTTAATCACATGCTGTCAAATATTGTCTGCGTTATTTAGATTGTAGTCTAAGGTAGTTTGTAAATACTGATTCTCAAAATCCTTGTGGTTATACCAGCATTCATAACTGCATTAGGACAGTAGAAATCTTGCTGAAAAGATATTTAATTATCATAACTGTAGCTTACCTCTATAGAGTGTATCTGTTGGCAGGAACTGTATTGTGGGCAATCTTAAATGGTTGATGGTGATTTTATAATTTCAAAAAAGAAATGTAATCCATATAGACAAAATACTGGTGGTTTGCAGAAGTGGGGATGGGAGCAGAGTGAAATAGACAGAGATATAAGATAAATAAGTCTGGGAGCAATGTGAGGATTAGAGTTATCAATGTTCCATCTTGGGACCAGCAGGAGGTACACCTTGTAGAGTGCACACTTTATCCTGAGCAATGACTCCGGTTAAAGCTCCTGGTCCCCACTTGCAAGAGGTAGAAAAGGAAGTTTCTTGACCAGTGGAACAGTACTGCAGGTATGTTTTTCTTCCCCTCTATTTTCACTGTCACTTTAAGAAAAAAGGAATAAAAGGTAAAGAATAAGACCACTGGGAGCAGTGGGGTCATTGTGCATGAAGTAAGCCACAGTGATAACCCTGGTGGCAAAAAAAAAAAAAAAGAATAAAAATATTTTAAATGCTGAATCTAATACTTAAAATTTCCAAAAGAATGCATTCTAAAAAATTGCTATAATAAAGAAAATAACAAACTGTGTGGAATAGATGTAAATTATATTTATTGTGGTAGTCATTTCATAACAGATTTCAATGATGATATATGTCATTTAAATCCTAATTAAATATAAGGACACCAAAATTATTAATAAGTATAAACCTTAAAGGAATAGAAAAAAAAGAATAAACTGAATCCAATGCTAATAGGAGAAGGAACACAGGTAAGAGCAGAAATAACAGGAAATAAAAGAAATTAACAAAAACTAAGAGGTAGATTTTTATAAATATTTAATCTAAATTTTATCATATTTTTAGATAAAGACAGAAAGGCAGAGAGATGGAGAAAGGGAGAGTGGCAGGGAAGAAGAGAGCTGGAGGGAAGGAAAGAGATCGAGATAGAGAGAGAGAGAATGAACCCACAGCATCAAAGCTTCCTTGAACATGGTGGAGGCTAGACTCAAAGCTGGCTTATACGTATGTCAAACCAGCGCACTTTCAAATAAGCCATGGCCAGAGGTAGCATTTTAAAAGAAAATAAAATTGATAAACCTTTAGCTAGATTCACTTCATTCGGGATATTTTTACAATTCATTTTGGTTGTATATAAAGTACTTCATTTTTAGTCCTGAATAATATCTCCTTGCTAAATTTGTCATAATTTCTTTATCCATTCATCCGTGAATGGATATTGGAGTACCTGCAGGCTTTAGCCACTATGAAGAAGTCTACCTATTGTACAAACTTTTAAAGCTTTATGTTTTAATTTTTAGATGATCATCTATGAGAACAACTACTAATCAAATATAAATTCTACTGTGTAGAGGACATACAGTTTTTCCAAGTGAGTAATTTACTTATAACCTAAGCAATGGAGTGTATAAGAGTTAGTATTGGTATTTCCAGCCTTTGTTAATTTTAGAATCTCTAATGGGTATAAATGGGCATTTCATTGTGATTTCAATTTGCATTTCCCTAATGATTGATGATGTTAAGTATCTTGTCAAGTGCTTATTAGTTATTCACATATATTGTCTGTTCATGTCTTATGCTAATTTTATCATTGTTTTTATTACTGAGTTGGGTTAAATCTGATATTAATTTGTTCGCTTTAAAATATTCAGACATTTTATTTTTATGTTCTTTAAATGTTCATTATGGTTTTTCTCAGTTTTCAATTCACTACTGAAATTCTTCATGGCAAAATAAAAAAATATATCTCTGTATGTACACATTACTTTTTTTCCAACCTAATGCCAATTCTTTCCAGAAAAATTTGCCTAAATAAAAACATAATGTTATTACATTCTTACAAAATTAATACTGTTATCCCTTTCATCCAAACCTTAATTCCAAAAGTCTTTTAGACTTTCCACAAGCATTGTTTCAGTTTGCACAAGGAAGAACAGGCTGATCTGACTTTGTCCTATCTAGCCAGATCTAAATCCTCATCATTCTCCAAACACACATGAGTTCATTTTGAAAAATACTGTTCCTCTGGATAATGGTCTAGAAAGACCTCTCTCATTTTTTTTTTTTTTGACAATTAATTAAAATTCAATCTCCTCTAAAAAAATACAGTCTTTATATGATAAAAAATTTTTGATGTTTCCATATTATTTTGGTTTATGCCCTTTTTCCTTTTTTCCTTTTTTAAAATTTTTATATTTATTTTCCCTTTTGTTGTTTTTCATTGTTGTTGTAGTTATTATTGTTGTTGTTGTTGATGTCATCGTTGTTAAATAGGACAGAGAGAAATGGAGAGAGGAGGGGAAGACAGAGAGGGGAAAAGAAAGACACCTGCAGACCTGCTTCACCACCTGTGAAGTGACTCCCCTGCAGGTGGGGGTTCCCTTATTTTTATAGTGATAAATCTGTTTATAAGTATTATTAAATACAAAATATTTATTTATTTATTTATTTAAATGGAAAAATGATTGGGGTGCTATAGTAGAGCTCACTGAGTAAGGTGCATGCCTTATTATGCCTGTGACCCAGGTCTTTCCCCAACATGACCACAAGGGAAGCTCTGGTACTGTAGTGTCTCTGTCTCTTTTTGTATCTCTCTGTCTTTCTCAATAAAAAAAGACAAGCCTGAACAGTGCATGAACAATACCCTAGAAACTCTTTCTCTCTCCCTTTTCCCTTTCTTCCTCCCCCCCTCCCCCTCTCCTCCCTCCCCCTCCCTTCCCCTTCTCCCTCCCCCTCTCACCCCTCCCCCTCCCTTCCCCTTCTCCCTCCCCCTCTCCCTCTTTCCTAATTTAGGGCACAAAAAGTGGTTTATTTTTTTTTTATCTTCAGTTATGTTCACAACTGACTTTTGCATATACTCAATATAATTTTATTAAACATCATTAAACTTGGGGAAATAGTATTGTAACAATTTTTAAGATAATATTAAAGAAGAGTAAATTAAGAAGAATTTGTTTAAAAAGGAAAAAGTAATGTGAAGTAAACAACCACAAGGGTATGACCACAAATTTAGTGAAAAATAAGCTATCTATTAATAGCCTATTCTGTCTCTTCATTCATATAGTAGTGCCTCATAGTTCACAGAATCTGAATAGATACTCACTTTCAAGTTTGGTCCAGTTTACTATAAAACCTAACCCTTCAGTTTCAATTTAAGTTTTGCTAACAATACAGCATGCATACTGAGCACTGGTGTGATAGAAGATTTAACATATTTTCCACTCATCGGGGATTCCTAGGCTTTGGGTGGGGGAGGGTGGAGAATTTATGGTGAACACTGAGGCTGGTATAGAATGTTTACAGTTTGAAACAAAATCTCTAAAGCTAATTATATACTAAGAAAAAAAAAGGGATGAAAAGAACAAACAACACAATCAAAAGTCTCAAAGAGAAAGAAGAGCCAAACACAGTTTACCAGAGAGCAACTGAACTCTTATCCTACCAAAAAAAAATGTATCCTATAAAATAGACAACTACATAACATAAAGAAGTTTTATAATAACATACTCAATTTTTCAACATAATTGTGCCTAGATCACTATACACTTAACTAAGTTCATTTATTTTATTCCTGAACTTATACCCAGACAGATTATGAGCCACCTTAGAGCACTTAGAGCACCTTAGTGGGGCTATGAGAATAAGTTTTGTTTTAATGAATGTAATTAAAAATTATGCAGCAATTTCTATTTAATTCCTTAAAATCTTCCAAATAATCCAACGAATTTTCCTTGGCTGCATGTTGGTTAGAAGCATCTACTATAAACGTATAAATATCTACTTACATATTAGTAAGGCTGCTCTTCATCAGGGTTAAGGGGAGATAGGGGGCAGGTCTGGCTACAGTCTTATAAAGACCAGGCTTGCTTTTGTACTGACATACCTGTCAATTTACCATTCTTACAGTGAAGACAAAATGCTTTTAGGCAGATGGTTAACTAAGGTAAAATTCTGATCCCTGGTATTTTTCCTCAAGTTATCTTGAAATATCTAATCCAGGACACTTCAGCCTATCATTTAGGTATTTGGTTAACCTAGAGAATTACACTTTGAATTAGAAATATGAATTTCAGTTATGTTTAGAAGGAGTTATTATTTAAATTTTGTCAATATTATCTTAGAAGTGGAATTTTTTATGAATAGCCCTATTTCAATATATAAATACTGAAATTAAAGACAAAAAAGATGGGCTGTGAAACCATATCAATAGTTTTCTGACAGAAGATTTATTTTATCCCATGCATTCCATTCTGCCTGTCTGGCATTCTTCTTATAAATCTCCCCATTTCATAAATGAATGAACAAGTTGATCCTAAGAACAGGAAAGAAAATAGCTATCCACAAAGAAATGAACAGAATTCCACAGATATCCTAGACTAGTGCATGTTAAGAACTTGAAAATAAGGAGGCTAGGGGAGAGATTTTTAAATGCATCTTTAGAACAATACTGCAAGTCCTATTTAATGAAATAGTTATTTTAGACTTATTTCTTGACTTCCAAGGATAGCTTTTTTAAAAAATAGATTTAGCTAGGGGCAATTAGAAGTTCTTAGAATGCCCATATTCATTTAATCTTGTAAACAAAATACAGTAACTTAATCTAAAAGCAGCCACACAAATCATATTAGCCTGAAAATAAGAGACTCGCTTGTTGAATATATCTCTTAGAAATCCCATGAGGATACAACAGAGTCATTTCAAAATCAAATCAACATAAATATATTAAACAGTCTTGCACAAAGCATTCTACAAGAAGTTGTTTGGGACTCAAATAATAATAATGTTTTCAGGATTTACTATGTTCCTTTTATTGTGCTAAGTGACATGAAAACTTACACTTTATAAATATAAAATTCTTCAGTACAAACAAGATGAATCTAGAGTTGTAAGACAGAAAATTAAGTCCTAATATCATCATTTTAGTTCCTTATGCTTTGATGTTCACATTTGTAAAAAGGAGACACTTGTAGGAGCTCCATTCAATATACTATGGTCTTCCAAGAAAATTGGTTATTGTAGGGGCCAGATAGTGACACACCCACTTGAGCGCACATATTACTATCCACAAGGACCTGGTTCAAATCCCAATCCCCACTTACATGGGATATACTTAATAACTAGTAAAGCAGATATGCAGGTATCTTTCTCTCTCTTAATTCTTTGTCTCTTCCCCTCTCAATTTCTCTCTGTCCTATCAATAAAATTAAAAAAAAGAGAGGGTAAATGGGAAATACTACTTCTGGAGTAATAGATTAATACTACCAGCCATAACCCTGGTGCCAATAAAAAGTGGAGGACACATCTAGTTAAATGTATATGGTACCATCATCAAAGACTAGGTTCAAGTTCCAGCTCCCCACCTGCAGGGGGGAAGGGACACTTCACCAGTGGTGAAGCAGGTCTGTAGGTATATATATATATATATATATATATATATATATATATATATATATATATATATATATATATATGTCCCTTTCTATCCTCTACAATGAAATAGAAAGAAAAAAAGAAAGGGAAAAATGGCTGCAAGGAATTCTGGGCTCAATGTCAGCACTAAACCCTAGTGATAACACTAGTGACAATAAAAAAATGGAAGAAAATTGATTATTCTATCAGTAAGAGAAACATTCTGAATAATAACTGAATTGTAACATTATGTAATTATTTGGTTTTTGTGAGGTTGTTGTTGTTGTCAGTGTGTGTGTGTGTGTGTGTGTGTGTGTGTGTGTGCATTTTGCCACAGTTGTCACTGGAGTTTGGTGCCTGCACAATTCCATTATAACCAGAGGCTTTTTTTTTTCTTTTCTGTTTTCTTTCTTTTTGATAGAAGATAGAGGTAGAGAAAAATAGAGGTGTGACAAATAGAAATGGAAAGAATAAGAGATATACCTGCATCTCTGCTCCACTGCTGTTGGGGACTGGGGACTTGAATTTAAGTACTTATGAATAGGAATGAGTGTGTGTTCTACCAGGTAAAATCAAATTACTTTTCAAATTTGACATTCTTATTTTCTTATAGATCTTATACTTTTCCTCAAACATCCATTATAACATTTTGGGATTATGTTCAAAGAACATCAGTTTCAGAAATGGTGCCATATCCAGCCATATTTACTCGTAGTATTACAGAGTACTCATTGTATCGAAAGTATACTCAGTACATATAAAATGATTTAAACAAATTGCAAGAGTATACCTGACAGAATTCCATCAATGGAAGGACAAAGATGGACTTATTAAAAAGAAACTGTACCGTGATGCCAACCTGACTTCCCTGTTCAGATGACCTCATGACCTCAGCAATTTGTCTTGGAACCCCACTTCCCCAAACCCCTACACCACTAGGGAAAGACAGAAACAGGCAGGGGGTATGGATCAAAGGGTCAACACCCATGCTCAGCAGAGAAGAAATTACAGAAGCTAGAGTTCCCACTTCTGTAACCTATAAAGATCTTTGGTTCATATTCCCAGATGGATAAAGGATAGGTAGCAGCTACCCTGCTGGTGGGAAGCTGGGGGCTCAAACAGGGATCCTCACAGCGGTCCTCCCGCTTTGCGCCACCTGCGTTTAACCTGCTGCCCTACCGCCCGACTCCCTAATTGTACACCTTTCCCATAGTCTTGTTGATCATTATTAAGTCATTAATAAAATTAAAAAAGAAAGAAACTGGAAAGGTGGTGTGGTGGCATACTTGGTTGCGTGCATCTATTACAAAGCACAAGGATACAGGTTCAAGCCCCTGCTCCCCACCTTCAGAAGGGGGGAAAGCTTTGTGAGTAGTGAAGCAATGCTGCGGGTGTCTCTCTGTCTCTCTTCCTCTCTATCTCCCCTTTCCCTCTAGAATTCTGACTGTCTCTTTCCAATAAAGACAAAACAACCTTAAAAATTAAAAAACCTGGGTAAATGGAAAATGGGTAATCTATGTATTTTAGCATGTATACATTATATATATAATGATGAAGTCATTAAAAATCATGAAGTCATCTCCTTTGCTTCATCTTAGATTGAACTTGAAGGAATCATATTAACTGAGATAAATCAAAATGAAAAGTTTAAATACTGAATGATATCACACTTAGGTGGAATGTAAGGGAAAAAATGACAGAAAGGGAAAACAAAAAGTGAAACTTGGATTAGAGATGGTGTATTCCACCAAATAAAAAGACGCTGGGCAGGGAGAGCAAGAATGGAGAGGTTTAGAGAGATCTGGGGACCTACTATATGATGGTGGAAATGGACCATAGAATTTTTCACATGGGTGTGCCCAGCTGAAAGCATACCTTGCACAAGGATATGGATTCAAGTCCCTGGTCCCCACCTGCATTGGGGAAGTTTCAGGAGCATGATTAGTGAAACAGAGCTGCACCTGTCTCTCTTTCTCCCTGTCTACCCTTTCATCCCTTTGCAATTTATCTTTGTCCTATCAAATTAAAGGGAAAAAACAAAGAAAGAAAAGGGAAAAAAATGGTATTTTTAAGTGTCCATACATGTACTTAAAGACTCACTGTGGTGGCTCTTTTTATCACAGTAGTTGTTGCACAGAACATGTCACACCTCTCTCTCTCTCTCTCTCTCTCTCCTCTATCTCCTCTCTCTCTCTCTCTCCCTCTCCCTTTCTTTCTCTCTCTCTCTCTCCATCTCTCTCATTCATTCTCCCTCCTTTCCCCCTCAATTTCTCTCTATCACGATCAATAAATGAAAAAAATTGAAACGTATCCAGGAAGATTGGATTGGATTCACCGTGTAGGCTCTGAGTCTCAGTGATAACCCTGGTGGCAATTTAAGAAAAAAAAAAAAAAAAGAAAAAAGAAAAAAACCTTGGTCAAAGAAAATAAAATTAAACATAGATTACTGTTTATCTATCTACTATCAAGTCTCACTTTGTTAAATTTTTATTACTTTAACATTGGTTTATAATACTATAAAATTCCAGGAGTATAAATTTCCTAAACCAACAGAATCTCTATATTGACTGGGGGTAGTCATACATTCATTACTATTTTATTTGACTTTCCCACTCTTCCACCTTCCTGAATAAGACTAAAATCAGGTGTTGAGACTTCTGTAGTCACCATCTATGCATGAACATGAAAGCTATATTCTATTATGAAGCTGGTTGGTACTTAAAAAGGAGAGAAAACAAATTTTTGTTAATGCGCATGTCTTCCACAATTAAATGAGAGTAGGGATGAGGTTTTCTAGAACTTGCATTATCTAAATACTGTAGGCACTTGCTTTAATTTAGCAGAAACATATTTACTGAAGTTCTGGATGTTAGACTTCTCTTTGTCTTGACCATTACAGATGTGCTGATTACTGGAAAATTCTGATGTGACAAAACAAAACAAAGCACCATAGTATGCCAAATAGTTTACTGGAGGGGCCAGCAAGGTCAGACCACAAAAGGATAGACAGCTAAAAAAAATAGCTTAGAATGTGCCAGGCTACCAGACAAGCAATGCTAAAGTGACTTATATTTCCTACTAAGTGATATTGCTAACAGCAGTAATGCTGGATTTACTCAAGATACTTTTCTAGGAAATGCAAAAAAAAAAAAAAAAGGTACCAACACTATCTTCGAGAAGAAAAATTCCTCAAAATTATCTTAGAATATTATGTTAATAGAGTCTAAGAATTACAGGAAAATTTAACCTTAATGAAAATGATGTAATAACCTCCTCAGAGCAGCCATGCTTCAAAAAAGTGTTCTTAACTGGGATAAAAATATAGAGTGTGCCCCTGTTTCTAGAAAAGTCTTCTTAAAAGAGATGAGATCAAGCAAAAACACAGAGGCAGGAAAACTTGCTTCTTTCCAAGAAATAAGAAATGAAAGAACTTAGCATTTCTTTTTTAATCACAGTGAGTAGGGGCATAATGCAGATCTAGGTATGATGTAGGTCAGTATTAACAGGAGCCTCCACTACAATTTCATTTATTTTATCACAAAATGAGACCTGTAGAGAAAGTTAATCTTCCCTCCGGAATATAACATTTAAACTTCAGTTGTGTTATAGAATCTCTTCTTTTCATTTTCTTTCTACAAAGAAGTAAATATGACACTTTGTAGCTCACATACCCATTTGTTCCAGTAAATAGTTTTAGGTGAAATGATGAAAGATTTAAAATGTTCATGAGAAAAAAAGAGAAATTTCTTTGAAATTTCACCTGGTTGCTTAAAGAAATTGAAAAAAAGACTGTATATGTATATTTGCAAATATCTAAAATCTTAACACATACCAAATAAATTCTTTTTTTATAATAATTTTGCTACTCATTCTGCTTTCAAGCATTATTCAACAACTAATGACTCAGCATTTTCACAGATGTGGGTGAAAATAGAAAATAAGCATCTATTCTCTTTCTTCGTAGTTCATATGTAAAAATGATACTTATACCCCCAAATCAAACATGGGCTTTCTCTTCTCTTATTATTCAGTAAGAAGTGCTCTTATAACAAGAGAAATCTTAGGAACTAAAATAATTTTGATTCTTCTCTTAATCAATAAAATTACTCTTCCTTTTGACCATTTTTCTGGGTACAAATAAGAAGATTCACTTAATAAACATACTTTTTGGGGCCAGGTGGTGGCGCACCTGGTTAAGTGCACACACTACAGTGTGCAAGGAACCAGGTTCAAGCCCCTGGTCCCCACCTGCAGGGGGAAAGCTTCACGTGTGGTGAAGCAGGGATGCAGGTGTCTCTCTGTCTCTCTCCCTCTCCATCGCCCCTTCCCTTCAATTTCTCTCTGACTCTATCTATTAAGAAATAAATAAATAAGTTAGAAAAAATTTAAATAAATAAATAAATAAATAAACATACTTTTTAAACAACTGACTGCCCCTACCTACCATGGTATTTCAGAACTTGACTCTTTTTCATAGGAAGAATTTACCAAATGGAACATCTAGTTTATAATTTATGAACAAAAACAAGTACAAATTTAATATGTATACCTGCCTGAAGATTCTTGCCTTGATATTCTTAACTCTGGTGAAATATGTCAAAAAAAAATCAATCCGAAAAAAAAAGGGGGGAAGGGTTGGGAGTCCTGCAGTAGTGCAGCATGTAAAGTGCAGGTGGTGCAAAGCAGAAAGACCACTGTAAGGATCCCTGTTTGAGCCACCAGGCTCCCCACCTGCAGGGTGGTGAAGCAGATCTTCAGGTATCTATCTTTCTCTCACCCTCTCTGTCTTCCCCTCCTCTCTCCATTTCTCTCTGTTCTATCCAACAACAATGACATCAATAACAACAAAAATAATAACTACAAGAATAAAACAATGACAACAAAAAGGAATAAATAAAAAATAAAAACCTAAAAAATAAAGGGGGATGGGTAAAGTTAGGATCAGCAAAACCTTTAGCCCTAAATGATAACACTTAAGAATGTATCACAAATTATTCCTGTAGCCAATGTTGAATTTTATATTTACTAATTTAAAGAAATACTTTAATAAATAAAAAGATTCATATCAGTGTTTCTTCAGAACATGTTTCCACTTAAGAAAAATAACTTTAGAATTACTACTTTAGAACACAAAACTAGTAATTTTCCAAGTAGAAGTGAGGGAATGGTCAACATAGTAAACAAAATGGCACTTCAGTTTCCATACCCCAGGCCTATGTCATTTTAAATGTTAGTTGAAACCACCCCCAACCCACATCAGAACCTCAAAAATGTTCTGGACCTGTTAAGATGCTACAAAAAGGAAATATGATTCTAGAAGCAAATGGAGCAAAACATTCAAGGTTGCTCCTCTTTCCCAGTTTAGACCAATTTATCATATATACTTTAGTTTTATGGCCACTTTTAGACAAATTCCCACTAAACATAGTTTTTGTTTATTTGTTTGAGTTTTATTAGAGAGGTGATGATTTACAAGACAGTTGTTCTATGGTTACAATTTCTCATTCATTCATTCTTATTTTTAATAAGATTTTTTCATCTTTTACTTAACTATTATTGAATAGAGACAGAGAGAAATCGAAGAGAGGGAAATAGAGAGGGAAAGAGACAGAGAGACACCTGCAGCTCTGCTTTGCCACTTGTGAAGCTTTCCTTTTGCAGGTGGGAACCAGAGGCTTGAACCCAGGTCTCCTGCATTGTAATGTGTGTGCTTAACCAGGTGCATCACTGCTTGGCCCTCTCATTCTTTCATTATAGGTGTCTACACAGCACTACTACCACCTGATTAAGTCTTCCACCATTGTGCCTTGGGATTCCAGTGTTTTCTAAGCCCAGCATCCCACCACCACATCCATATCCTTGGTCTAGCTGCATCAGACCATGTCTAGTATGAGTTTTATGCTGTATTTCATCATTCTCTCCTTCTAATCATAGTTACTCCCTTTCCAAGACCCTAGAGTTTTCTTTTTAAAATGATAGACTGAATGTTCTGCTAGCAAACAGTATACTTGATAAAAATGTTTGATTTATATACTAATTCATTAAAAATTTAAAATACTGGTTAGAACAACTGATAGTGGTTGTGGGAGTGAGGGGTAAATGGACTTCTCTGTGTCTATAAAGAACATTTGCTCATCTTCAAGTTCACAGAAGAGATTACAAAAAGGATAAAATCATGCCGAGGGTACTTTTTTACTGCCCATCAAAATGACTATTCTCTTTTTCCCCAGAAAAATCACTTTTCCCATCTAAAATATTTGTGGGAGATGTTAAAACAGACCATGTGTGTTTCCCTCCACAAAAGAGTCTTATACCTAACATAGTGCAGGCATCCAGTACTACCTCAAACAATTTTGAAGAAAGCTGTGTTTATTATGTAGGCTTATTAAGTTAAAAAGTACAAACTCTCTCATCTTGGAAAAATATGCAATAAAATTTACAGCCAAAATAAGGAAGCTGTGCATAATGTAACGCTTGGCAAGAATTTTAATCAGTGGATTGGCACGACTAGATGGAATACTTCAGTTCTTTCAGGCATGTTTGAATTTCCTTCATTTAAATACCACACACTGGATATGAGGATACCATTTAGAAGACCTTGCTTTTTCTGTAGGAATGTTGCTACCTAGTAGTACAAGCTAACTGGGAAGAGAGTACACTAAAGTGATAACAGCTTCAATCTCAGGGAATGAATGATGGCAAGAGATAGATACACTGTTATTAAAGAGCAGAGCAAAACAGATTTACACTCTGACAAGGCATTAAGGACACATTACTCCAAGCAGGTAAAGATGCTCCTAAGGTATCAATATGACTTCAGGTTTACTCTAAAGAGTACAATTCTGCATCTTGTCAGAAGTTTTTATGCATGGCAATGCTTTTTTAAAATTGGAAAACAAACGAACTCTCCAGAAGCCTAAGCAACCTGACAGCAGATCAAAGAAGTTGAAAGTCAGGTCACATCATGTAGACCCAAAACTGACCACCACAGAAACAGTTATAAAGTGATGAAAAGCTCCAGGGAACCTATTAAATTCACCATCCCTGTCAGAACAAGAGAAATTCTGCTTGTGCAGCTACGAATTTTTAAAGAGTCCACTAAGAAAACGTTTTGCCATCTGCCTAACATCCCAGTAATTATTATACAGTGTAGTGCATGAATTTTTGCGAATGACAACTCAAAATTCAAAAAACAGAAATGTAAATTATACAGTGTTCAGATTTTGCTTATATGCATGAAGTATTTTTCATTACGTTATACATATTTTAAAATTTTAGATGTCCTTAAGTTTAGCAGATGAAGCAGTATGAAAACACAAGATCCTTAAGAATATTCTGCAGTAACTCAATACTATAGAAGATAAATAAGAAAAGACAGTTGGGTACATAAGAATCAAAGGTCAAGGGACATGAAAAGCCCCCAATTCTAACTTTTCCTGCTAAGAGAGTTTCTGGAATCAATCCAGAAATATGATATATTTAGGGGCATACTGATCTTTTTATTATTTTTTTTTATTGTTGTCAAGGATCTTCACATACTAGGTCAGCATTTTCAGATAAAGATAGAGAGTGGGGGGATCAGAGAGGAAGGTGCCACAACACTTAAGCTTCCTCTGATGTGGTTGGGACCAGGCTTGATACTGGGCCCCCACACTAGACAAAGTAAGTAAACTATCCAGGTGAGCTGTTTTGCCAGCCCAGGAGTCTTCTTAATTAAGTAGACACATCCAAAATCTTGTGATCTGACAACATTAAGTTTGCTGACACCAAGGCCCTTCACATCTTCTGTGTGACTTCCCTTATTTTTTCATTCTTGCCTCCTCCCATACAACTTTATTCATTCCTATACTCTTCCTTAAAATCTAGGCACTCCCTACTAGCTTAGACTCCTATTTTTTACCTGATTTTATCTTTTATTTATTCATTTACTTATAAAATAAAAAATACTGACAAGACCTTAGGATAAGAGAGATATAATTCCACATAATTTCCACCACCAGAGTTCTGTATTCCGTCCCCTCCCCTGAAAGCTTTCCTGTTCTTTATCCTTCTAGGAGCATGGACTCAGGGACATTGTTGGGTGCAGAAGGTGGAAGGTCTGGCTTCTGTAATTGCTTCCTTGCTGAACATGGGCATTGGCAAGTCAATCCATACTTCCGGCCTGTCTCTATCTTTCCCTAGTGGGACAGGGTTCTGGAGAGGTGGGTGTCCAGGGTACACTGGTGAGATCCTCTGTCCAGGGAAATCAGGTTGGCATCATGGTAGCATCTTAAACTTGGTGGTTGAAAAAGCATTATGATATAAAGCAGAACAAATTGTTTAATAGTCAGGAACTTAAAGGCAAGAGTATAGCAGACGAATTTTGGGGTCTCCAGTTTGGAAAAACTAGTAAGTCTATTTTAGGTATATTCCAAGGGGTCCATAACTTTACTAATTTCTGCCTGAGCACAACAGCTAACATGCAGGTGGACCAAAGGTATTGTCTGGGGAGATGGTGTCAGAGTTGGAAATAGGGCTAGAAAGCTGGGTTAAGGACAGAGAGTAGCTTCAAAATATGGCAAAGGTATGTAAGTATTATTTTATGGTGTCTTTTCTTTAGGTCTTTCTACTTGTTTGCTCTTTGGCATAATGATTTTTCTTTTTTGTGTGATATTTGGTTGTTAGATAACATAGAATTCACATACCTTGTGAATGCCTGCTGAAAGTTATTGTTTACCCTATTTTAAGTCCTGTACCAGAGACTAAATATGGATATAGACTGAAATATCACTCCCCCATCAATCATAACAATACATTTTTAGTGGTCCCTAGTCTCAAAAGGAGAACAAGAAAACTGGGATTTTGACAAAGTCTTGAAATCACATCTTAATAAATTTGTGTTCAAAGTTTGCACTTTATAAGAATCAAGGGAGTCAGGCAGTAGCACACTGGGTTAAGCGCACATGGCACAAAGCACAAGGACCAGACCCATGTAAGGATCCCGGTTTGAGTCCCTGGCTCCCCACCTGGGAGTCGCTTCACAGGCGGTGAAGCAGGTCTGCAGGTGTCAATCTTTCTCTCCCCCTCTCTGTCTTCCCTTCCTCTCTCCATTTCTCTCTGTCCTATCCAAGAACAATGGCATCAATAATAACTACAACAATAAAACAAGGGCAACAAAAAGGAATAAATAAATAAATAAATATTTTTAAAAAGAATCTAGTGATTTCTATAGACATTTAAGAGAGCACAGTTCCTTTTAGCAAACAATGTAATAGAAACTACTGATGGTTGGGTTGAAAATTAATATTGGAACTGTTGAGGAGGAAAAAAATCTATTATCAGAGGGCTGAAGAAAATGGTGTTTCTGAATTTCAATGGAGTGCATGATACCTCATAATCTGGATAGAAAATAAGTAGAAAAAATTTTAATTGGGAGATAAAAATGCCTTGAGGAATCTGATGACTAAGCCCAAGGATTGTGAGAGAAAACTAAATTAAAAAGTGGAATATATGTAGGCTAATTAGTGTAGGAAAGATGGTTTGAAGGAAACAGTCCTAATAAACCAACTTAGGAACATCAATATAATTATAATACGACTGAAATTAGTTATGAGTGACTTGACAATGAAATAATAAAAGACTTTAATACAAATTAGTAGGCATAATATTTTTGGAAACTAGGTGTTTTCAATGAAAGAGAAAAAAGGGGGGAGTTGGGCGGTAGCACAGTGGGTTAAGCGCACGTGGCGCAAAACGCAAGGACCCGTATAAGGATCCCGGTGCGAGTAGCTCCCCCATACCCTCTCCCGACCCCCTTCCCTCCACCTGCAGGGAGGTCGCTTCACAAGTGGTGAAGCAGATCTGCAGGTGGCTATCTTCCCCTCCCCCTCTCTGTCTTCCCCTCCTCTCTTCATTTTTCTCTGTCCTATCCAACAATGACGACATCAATAACAACAACAACAATAAAAAATACCAACAAGGCAACAAAAGGGAAAATAAATAAATAAAAAGAAAAAAGGAAGGGCTGAAAAAAGGAAAACAATAAGTACTTCCTTGGTATGTCCATTTATTTATCAGAATAATGTTCAAAGTATAATTCATTAGGCAGGGTTTTTTATTATTATTTCTTCCTTGTTTTTTGTAAACCTTTTGCCCTTTCATCCATAATGAGTTTCAATAAAGTAAATAAATTTCAACTGAAGTCTTAACTGAAAGTTCCCCTCTAACTCTTCAATGAATTCTGATCATTCAAGTCTATAAGTTGGTGCTCAATTAAGTTTCTCTTCTGTTACTTCATTTACTCACTTTTTTATTTAACAAACACCCTCTAGATGCCCACAATGTGCCAGGTATAAGAAACACAACCTTGAGCAAAATGGCATCAAACTCATGTGTAATAATCAAGATGTCTAGCAAATATTTTGCTGTCGTGCCAGAGGAATGCCATTGCTACTTCAGGACACTGTTTATCAAATCTG
Organism: Erinaceus europaeus; assembly: GCF_950295315.1. Classification (NCBI taxonomy): domain Eukaryota; kingdom Metazoa; phylum Chordata; class Mammalia; order Eulipotyphla; family Erinaceidae; genus Erinaceus; species Erinaceus europaeus. Next base: position 59,928,073 of record NC_080162.1, read on the forward strand.
TTGTCTGACTGAAATTTGAATGTTTCCCTTATGTATTATCTCTCAGTCATGTCAACATCAATCAGTTACCCCTCTGACTTTGGGCAGGTTTTGTGGAAAAGCTTCCAAAATCAGATGAAATGAATAAGTCTTGCCTATTGCTACTGGTGATGTCCTTTCAAATATGCTTCCTTATTTGTGAAAGGGGGAATAATTCTTATTTCTAAACGTGGTCTAAATTAACTTGGGTCAAGAACATAAGGCACTTAGGACATTAAATTGTGTGTGATATAGTTATGACTAGCTCCATCACTTTATTTATTATCAGGAGTACTCTTGCTCTGGTATTGTTACAAAGACCAATTTAAACAGTGAAGAACTGGCCTCAGTCCCAAATTCTGAAGAGGTATCTAGCAGGTATTACAACTCCACAGTAGTGAAACATTTAACTCGCCTAACTAGCTTTGAGCTAGAAACAATCCACTGTAGGACTAGAAAATTAGCTTAACTGGGAGTGTACCTGACTTTATCATGCACATGACTCAGGTTCAATTCTAACTTCTACTGCACGAGGGCAAATTTCAGTCCTTTAATGTCTTTCCTCTCTCCCTGTTTCTCTCTGCTTTTATTGCTTTCTTTTGAGGAAAAGAATGTCTGCGGAAGCTTTGAAGCACCTCTAAATGCAAAAATAAAAATAAAAGAAACAAAAAAACCAAAAAACAATCCGCAACAGACCCAAAACAAATCTTAACCTCATTATTATACACCTAGGAAATAAAACAATTAGTATTATACAAGCAACAATGAGTTTCTCTTTCAAGGAAGATGTCATGTTTCTCACCCAGTTTTCTGAAAAAGTTGTCATGTGAAATTATTTCACATTCTTTTCAGCCCGCTCAAAGCACATAAGGGCTCATTCAAATATGGGTCTTGTAAACATGCCTGAATGTCAGGATTTTGGCTATGACAGTGGAACTAGAAAGCACTGCAGTTGTGTCTTTCTGTGCTCTTCTGATAGATGAGCCAGAACCCTGGCATTTGTTGTACATGTGAGAGAATACATTTTTTAAAAATCTATTATAATTTCCCTAAAACGAACAATTATCTAATTATCACCCTTAGTAATAGGCACGTGGAACTTAGGAATTACTTCCTGATCCAGCCTATGTAGAAATGAAAGATCTATGAAGAGAATTTTTCAGTAAATGTTATTCACAATTTTATTACTTTTAAAAACACAACTTTTAAACTTGTTTCCACCAAATCTGGCAGCATTTCACCTTGATATCATTGATTGGTAAAAGAAGAAACCTCCATGTATTATATCATTTTAAAAGAAATTACTAAAACTCAGTAAAGAGGTAAATGCTTTTTCAAGAAATTGAGATTATCATTCTGCTTTCTTTATTCATAAAACAAGTGAATATTTCATTTTTATGCATTTTAGTTTCTAAAGAAAATGTAATTTAAAAATGTATAATTAATGTTGTGTACCCAACTTCAACTAGGTATTATATATATGCAGCTAGTTTAACATCAAGTACATGTATTGGGGGGGGGGATACTTATCAAATTAGCAAATAAATTAAATATTTTTCTTAAAAAAGTATTTAATATAATACTTTAAAGCATTTTTAAGGACTAGCCAGTAACAAATATGTGAAAAGGATATACACATAGAGGGATTTTTTGAGCTATTACTTATAGCTCAAAAGGCCAACATTTTGAAATTCTTTGTTAACAAGTTACTTTTTTTAACCTTAATAATGGATGAGGAATTCTCTAGAAAAGCACAGCATCAACTATCTAACAAGAATCTCAGTATTTTCTCATCAGTAATAAAGTATGACATCTAAATGTGGCAAACTCAGTTAAGCCTGCATGCAATTCTAGAAGAGTTGAGGGGCAAGAGGTTAAGCCATGGCCATATTTATCAATATGCTTTTAAAGCGATGAGTGGATCAAGTAACATACAAAGTGAATGGGAATTAAATGTAATTAAAATCACTGTCTCCACAGACAGGTCAGGTTATAACCTTTATTCTTTCTAACCAAGTGCCATTCTCTCACATGTTTTTAAGATTTTTAAGAATGGTATATTTGATGTTTTATTAAAAGTCAGAAACAAAAATACAAAGCAAGGTTTCTAGACTAAGTGGAATTACTAAAAGAAATGACTGAAATTGTTATGGCATATTTTATTTTGTTTTATATTATTTTACTTCTGGGTGAGGTAAAATTGTCAAAATGAATATGTTTCCAAAAAGGAAAACCAAATCTCTCATCTCTGAGCACCTTAGTCCCTAACATTTGATCACCAGATCCCTCTTTCCAATAGTCTTTAGCTTCAAATAGAATATTCTGAGTTGTAACCTAGAGGGGGTATGGTGAATCATAGCAAGAAGAAGAAACTAAAAAAGGACATTAACCATAATTATGTTATTTCATTGTTTTCTTATTTTCCCTCCATTCATGGTCTTATTCCAGAAGGTATTAAACTTCTAGAATCAAGATATATGAGTATAGACAGTTTTATTTTTTTTCTCATTTAGAACAAATGAATTGTTTTTAATGGTAAGCAGACTGATGAACAGGAAAGAAGACTTTTCTCAAAATACACAAGAGCCGTATTGAAGATAACATAATTCTGGGACTGGGTAGTGGCCGCCTGGTTAAGCACACACATTACCAAGCTCAAGTATCATAGTTCAAGCCCCTGCTGCCCATCTGCATGGGGGTCCAAAGGTCTGCAGGTCTCTATCTTCTCATCCTCCTCTCTGTTATATCTAAAAAGAAGAAGGAGAAGGAGAAGGAGAAGGAGAAGGAGAAGGAGAAGGAGAAGGAGAAGGAGAAGGAGAAGGAGGAGAAGAAGAAGAAGTGAAAGAAAAGAAAGAAAAATAGCAGCAATAATTTTTGCCTTTAAAATTTTTTTCATCCTATTTCTTTTTTTAATGGTTTCTATTTATAAAACGGAAATACGGACAAGACCATGGGATAAGAAGGGTCTAATTCTACACAATTCCCACCACCAGAACTCCGCATCCTACCCCCTCCCTTGAAAGCTTTCCTATTCTTTATCCCTAGGATAATTATGGGGTACAGAAGGTGGAAGGTCTGGCTTCTGTAATTGCTTCCTGGCTGAACATGGGCATTGGCAGGTCAGTCCAGAATATAGACAATTTTATTACCTTCATATGTTATGGTTTAATCTTATTTCTCCAAAGTGAGCAAAACTTAGAGCAGTTTATCAGAACATTAGCATTACTGTTAACAAAATTATAAAGTACATAGTAGACATAACCAATTTATAATACTCTTGAAATAAAAGTTCCAAACATTTAACAGTTATTTCCTTCATCATTATTTATGGATTTATTTAAAGTAAAGTATACCGATAGATAACTCATTTTCTTGAATCATTACCAGGATTTCACCATGCAGGGCTTTCTTAGGTAGAGAAAGAAAAAACATAGAGAGGAGACACCATAGTACCAAAGCTTCTACTAATGGAATAAGGCTCAGATAATTCACTTTTAGAAGGTTAAAGTGCAATGCAAATATCATAAATAAAATGTATTTTTAAGGGGCCAGGTGGTGGTCGCACCTGGTTGAGCACACATATTACAGTGCTCAAGGACCCGGGTTCCAGCCCCTGTACCCACCTGCAGAGGGAAAGTTTTGCAAGTGGTGAAGCAAGGTTGCAGGTGTCTCTCTTTCTCTCTCACTTTCTTTTTTTTTTTTTAAATATTTATTTTATTTATTTATTCCCTTTTGTTGCCCTTGTTGTTTTATTGTTGTAGTTATTATTGTTGTTGTCGTTGTTGGATAGGACAGAGAGAAATGGAGAGAGGAGGGGAAGACAGAGAGGAGGAGAGAAAGACAGACACCTGCAGACCTGCTTCACCGCCTGTGAAGCGATTCCCCTGCAGGTGGGGAGCCGGGGTTCGAACCGGGATCCTTATGCCGGTCCTTGTGCTTTGCGCCACCTGCGCTTAACCCGCTGCACTACAGCCCGACTCCCTCTCTCTCACTTTCTATCTCCCCAGCCCTCTCAGTTTCTGGCTATTGCTATCCAATAAATAAAGACAATAAAAAATGTAAAAAGACTTATCTGTTTAAAATAAATAAATAAATAAATAAAATATTTTTTTCTATTTGTCATCATCATGCATTCAAAGCTCCAGGCTGATTATTTCACAAAGAGAGACATAGAGACAGACAGACATAGGGAGAGAAGCAAAGGTACTACAGCACCAAATACCCCTGCCCTGCTCCTGCAGTGCTGTGGGCATCAGGCTTGAAACTAGACCTCACACACAGAAAAGCAGATGCTCTCTAAGATGAGTTATCTTGCCTGAAGTTTTAATTCTCCTCAATTTAAATATATGTAGTGCTTCATTTAACCATCTTCAAGTGTTCGTCATAAAAAGTCAACACCTGGGCTTTAGAGATAACTCACTCAGTACAGTGTGCACCTGATTATGCATAAAGCTCTGGGTTTGAGCCCTAACACCTCATAAGAGCATTGTTGGCAGCAGCATGGGGCTCTATGGATGGTGGAATGGTACAAAGATGTCTCTTTTTCTCTTCTTCTCTACAATCTCTAATTTTTCTATAAAAAAGCTAGAGATTACTAAGCAGCATGCAATTCCCCTGTTGTGTCTCATAAAAAATAATCAATATCAGTACATCTACCTTAAGTTCACTGCCAAAAGTCCAATTTCAATTACTAGAATCTTACATCTTTAAACACACACACACACCACACACACACACACACACACACACACACACACACAACCCTACATCCATAATATCTTGGAAGACAAAACTAATAAACTCAGTATTCTGAACCACACTGACATTTTAGAAGACTACTACTCACCAAAATAAGTGTGACTGGGAAGTCAGAAGCAAGTTATTACAAGTCAGTGACTTTGCTTATTGGCAGAGCATCATTTTTGCCTGGGTGGTCTGATAAAGTCTGGTAATCCCCTAGAATTAATACGTACTTGAACTAAATACTAGTGAAGGAAAATTAAAAATACAAGCATACGCTACTCAAAGAACCTTCTCATATCATTCTACATTGCTTTATGTATTTCTGTGTAAAGTTTCTTATCACAGAAAGACACATACTAGGACTCTTGTGTTAATGACTTAATTATTTTAATATTCTCCCCCAGCCACACAGGTGGCTTTTTTCATAAATAAATAAATAAAATCAGGTTTTAGGAGGCCCCATATCTCAGCGATATGTAATCTTTTCTCACAGTGTATAGCAGTTCTGGCTAGCACTGTACCACATGCTGCCTTGCCAAACAGAAACTACTGGTTTATTTCTGAGGTTTCTTTTCTTTTTTTTTTTTCTGGTCTGATTTTATTTACTTGTCTAAAGTGGCTGCAACAAGCACTAAATAAGCCACAACTGCCAAGAGCAGAATATGAAATTAAAGGACTTCAATTAATGAATAAGTAATAACACACTTAGCAATGGATGCTAACTTGAATCATCGAATGTGGCACTGCAACATATTAGATTGTTTTTAAATTATTTTAAATCAACATATTCAAAATTATGTTAATGCTCTTTGGTACATGAATTTGAAGATCCATAATGCATTAGCATTATAGAAAACATAAAGCCTAGTTGTTTGAGCCATGTGTGCTTAACCTGCTACGCTACCGCCCAGCCCCGAGGCCTAGTTGTTTGAAATAATAAGGTTAGACCAGCATACATGTCTTCTATTGTGAGGATGTATATGTCTGCATGTGTATATATATATGAAAGTGTGCTATATTATATACATGTACATGAAGTATGATAAACAGGTGAGGATTTTGGGAGGTTTTTCATGCAGCAGACATTATTAACTTATTCTTATGTACTATGAGACAAATATTTCCTGAGCACATAGAAAATACTATCTCTCAAATATAGTAAATACAGATACAGTTTTTAATATCTCACCTTATAAAGACATTATCTCACCTTGTAAAAACAATTTTCAAGGTGAGGAAATCCAAAATTTCTTACCAAGAATATTAGGAAACAAACTGAGTAAGACAAAGATAACAGTCAAGTACAATAGTCACCATAGCAAAGACAATTGTCACATCAGGATGAACAGTGTCTGAACTGAAGTCAAATTCACTAGTTGGAATTTCCCTAGAAACAACCAGGAGCCACATATTTTAAGTGACACTAATAAAAGACTGCTAAATTTATTGGGCTGATAGAAAAGTTATAAAATATTTTTGCATAAAAGACACAGAAAATATGGTATGACTTTTCTGATAACAAAATATTAATAATTTTTTCTTCTTCATGTAGTTCAGCCAGCATGGATTGCCTATTTGGGCATGGACATATTAATGAACCAACTAACCTGCATCATAGAAAAAGGGGAAAATGCAAATAAATACATCAATTGCTACCACACAAAAATGAACAGCTATTATATATGGTAATATAAGTTTTCTATTGTGCTTGGATGGGGAACAGTGCAGTGAGAACTAATTCAATCTCTTATCTTTTAAAGAGAGATGACTGCATTTCTAATCAGTTGACTGTAGAATTTCCTTTTTATCCCAACATTAGATTCAATTACCTCTTCTAAAGTACACCATTAGTAGAGATCTCTAAAGTCCCTTGAAGCTCCAATATGCCACAGCCTACATAATCCTACTACCTCCAACACAAGGAGACACTAAGTTAACCCCAGAAAAAATACCTTAAGACACCCAGTAGAAAACCTAGAGCGAAGATAAGTGGACTGGCTATGGGAGAAGTATGATCTACTTCAACTCTTGCCTCATAATTAGCTATGCAACTCTGAGTAAGTCCCATAAACCCCAATGGTCTGATTTCCTCATTAAAAGAGGAAATTTACATTAGAAACCTGAGGCTGTTCCCAAGGAGTGAGAAACAACCAATGTGAATTAAACAACAGTGGCAAATGGATTCTCAGGAAACAAGAAGTTATCATAGGCCTTTGGGATTTAGGATAGTCCTCATCATTTCACAGAAAGCTAGTTAACTCCCTCAACTGCAACAACACTGACTAAAAAGCATGTCATTGATTTATTGATTAACTGTGTGGAAGGAGCTTTAATGATTATGATGTTGATTTATCATCAATACTATAAAATTAATTTCCTTAGGTCCCCGAGAGTTAACACACTGAAAAACTCCTTCAGGAGGCTGTGTGGTGGTGCATAGGGTCGATCACACATGCACAGGAGCCCAAGTTCATGCCCCCACACCCCAGCTTCATAAGCTGTGAAACAGGTCTGCAGGTGTCTATATTTGTTTCTCCTTTCCAAACCCCCTTACCCTTCTCAATTGCTCTCTGTTCTAATAAAACAAACAAATAAATAAATAAATGGAAAATCTGCTGCCAGGAATGAAGAATTTGTAGTGCAGGCGTGAGCCCCATAGATAATCCTGATGGCAATAAAAACTAATAAAAGAAAGAAAAACTGATGAGGCATGAAAAGAAGAAGTGGGTGTGTGCGTGCGTGCGTGCGTGCATGCATGTGCGTGTGCGTGTGCATGTGCGTGTGTGTGTGTGTGTGTATTATAAAAGGTAAGTTTTTAACCCTCAAAACAAATAAAAAGTTCACTGTTCTTTTACAAATTAGTAATAGTGTTACTGTAATTTGCAAAGAATGACATTTGAAAAAAACAGGTAAATTTCAAAATCCAGACCCAACACTGACTATATGTTCATTAATTCACTCATCCCTAAAATACAAATTAAAAAGAAAATGAGGTGTCATATCACACTGGTGAGAATGAGTTATGAATGAGTTACTTCAAAAACACTGAAAACAAACACTGGTCAGAATACTGGGGTTGGGGGGTGGATCTGATAGGACTATAAACTGCTAAAGCTCCTATGGAAAGCAATATGGAGATTACTTAGAATAAAAATGGAAATAACTTACAATAATGAGATAGTACTTACAAAAACACAAAGATCTTTACAAGCATCTTATTTCATCTAGCTACTATCAATTACAATGATGTATCAATTACATCATTGGTGCTAATAAAAAAAGATTTATTAGTTAAAATCAAATATCAAACCAAGCAAACTCATGGTACCACACAGAGGCTGGGGGTCATTCCCAGAGATGACCTTCCTGTTTTATGTCTCCCTGCACCCTGTCATTATACAGGTCTCTGGGAATAGACACAGTCCACTAGGCATTCAAGGCACATGGTAATGACCTAGAGATCTCTTTGTTATTCAGCCAGGATATGTAGTCCAGGTCTTTGCTATTTGGGTGGATATGTAAATGTCAATTTCTGTGCTTCAGAATATAGATTCATAACACTGCTAATAACAATAGCTAAACTGTGGAATTAATCTAAATTCCCATCAACAAATAACTGGATAAATAAGCTGTAGGATATATATTCAGTGGACTACTACTCTACTGATGAAAAAATTACATTATACCTTTCAGGATAAAGAAGATTGAACTTGCTAAGTGAAGTAAGTAAAGAAGTGTAAAAAACATATTTGATGGTTTCATGTATATGTGAAATAATTGAGATAAATGAAGAAAAGGAGAACAACTAGGCCTATTTGTGGACCCTCTGAAAGTTATGATAACAATGGTTGTCACAGAGAATAAGGAGGGAGGTACTAGGTTGCTGTTCTTTGGATTAATGGCTTTAAAACTTCCAGGTTGATGTAGTAAGTCCTGTATACATATTTGTGTTGAAGAATTTAAAATCTTGTACTTTTGTAAGTTGGTGTAAAATAGAGAAAAAAAGTTATTTATCCCGAAAAGTACTATGTAAATAGGTAATTATTAACAACTGAACAGCTACAGAAGCAAACCAGTCCTGAACACACATGCAAGCAGATACCCAAAATATATATGCACAATCTCCAGTTTTTCCTTTAACATAAGCTTTTGATTAGCATGCCAGTTCATACATATTTTCACACTGTTATTCCTCTAACAATGATATGTGTATCTAGGAATAAAGAGAGGAAAATAGATGGTATATTCATTTCAACTACTCTAAAATTTCAAGGTTTAACAGTTAACAGTCCATCTTAAAATAAAAATACTGAAGTAATCTATTGTCACCAGCTCTAAAATATTGCAGAGGGCAGCTATGGTCCAAGAAAATGTTTAACTCACTCTGAAATTAAAAGAAAAAGAAGGAGGAGAAGGAGGAGGAGGAGGAGGAGGAGGAGGAGGAAGAAACAGAGAAGAAGGAGGAGGAGGAGAAGAAGGAGAAGATTGTGTATGAAAGAACTTAATCCATCCTAGTAATTTCTTTCTGTGAAATCTAACCTTTGGTCCTAATTAATGACTCACAGGTGTGGATCAAATGCTTTCCATTTTGCCTAAGATGTCACTGTTATTTTTCTGAGAGACAATAGGCTTCCAAAGGTTTTACAGTTAATTTATCATGGCATACCATCAATGTTCAGTGTTCACTGAAAGAGGGAAACTGAGATTTTTTTATTGTAATAGAGAGCCTTAGCTTTTCTTCAAGGCTGTTAGATACCTACACATTTAAAATTAGATGTTTGTTATTTTTTCAGACAAACTGCCAGACCAAGATAGGTATCATAAATTTAAGAGATAAAAAAATAACATATAACATAAAGTGATTACCTGAATTTGCCTGCTGACTATATTCCTGGTGTTTAAATTTTTTTTAAAAAAAGTGTGAAAACTATTTATTTAAACAAAAGACAATATGCAAAATTAGAGGACTGGATGCGGCATCCATGAGGGAAATTTTCAAGCACATAGCTCCTTGAGTTTTATTTTATTTTTTCTTCACACTTATTTATTTTTATTTAATAATTTATCATATTTATTTATTTTTATTTAATAATTATCAATTCCCACCACCAGAGTTCCGTATCCCATCCCCTACACTGGAAGCTTTCCTGTTCTTTATCCCTCTAGGAGCATGGACTCAGGATCATTATGGGGTGCTCCTTGTGTTTTTATATAATAACAAATATGGAGCTCATAATTATTATCATTCATGATGTGCAAAACTCTGCTAAAATATTTTTCATATCTTATATTGAATTCCTTCAGAAGTAGATCATGTGATGAGAATTTGAGTGCAATTAATTTGCTTGAAAAAAGATCCCAGATAAACCAAACCAGGCTGGGTGGGTATGTGAGGCAGGGGTTGTAAGGGTGGTAAGAAGGAGAAGTGAGACAGGGAAGGGAAAAGGTAGTACAGTCAAGCAATTCACTTCTTTAGGCATCTAGGGCTTAGTCCTTCCTGGGAACTCAGGAAAATATATGCAACATGCCTAAGGGATATTCCAAATAAAAAAGTGCCTTTGGAGGCATTACTTATGTAGGGTTTGGTTTGCCTTATAAATGAGCCAACCATATTTCTGCAGCTAGACTGAAGTCAAAGGACAGGAAACAGTTCCAGTAAGTGGTGTCTAAGAAATACAAATGAGGTCAAAGGAATACAGGCAGGATCCTAGTAGATAGCTACAATCCAGTTTATCATTTCATTTTACAGAGCCTATGGTGTAAAACATAGGCCCTCGTTTCACATACGTGGAAGTTAAAGCTCAAAGGCTTTATTTAAAAGTTTTGCCCAAGGGTATGTGATGGTGAGAGATAACAGGACCAAGATTGAATATTCTGCACTATTAGGTTACAGAACATATTCATGGGGGCTGGGTGGTGGCACACTGGGTTAAGCACAAATGGTACGAAGCACAAAGACAGGAGCAAAGGATTCTGGTTTGAGCCCCCCCCACACACACACACACCCTGGTTCCCCACTTGCAGGGGTGTCACTACACATTTAATGGAGAAAAAGTTCTACAAAGTATAATATGATTAAGACACAAACACTAATATTGCATTGAGTACTTAGTAGATACCAGACATTGTTCTAAGCATTTTCAAATATTAACTATGTTAGTGCTAACAACAAGACTGAAAATTATTATCACTCACAATTATGATGAGAAAACAGAAATACAAGGGACCAGGTGGTGGCGCACCAGGTTAAGCGCACATAGTGCGAAACGCAAGGATGGGGCAAGGATCCTGGTTCAAGTCTTCAGCTCCCCACCTTTGGCTCTGCACAAGCAGTGGAGCAGGTATGCAGGTGTCTATCTTTCTCTCCCCCTCCTCTCTCAATTTCTCTCTGTCCTATCTAACAATAACAACAACAACAACAACAACAAAAAAGAAAAAAATGGCCGCCAGGAGCAGTGGATTTATAGCACAGGCACCAACACCCAGCAATAACCTTGAAGGCAAACAAACAAAACTTATTCATGAGTATATTTGGGATATCTCTGTTCTTGTTTGAGGTCTCTTGACCTGATCATAAGTAGAATTATTTTTTTTATAAATATAACAGTTTATCATATGACCAGGCCTCTATTAGAACCTGTACTGTGATTTGTGATGACAGGAATGTATTTATAATTATTCTGCCATTAATAATCAAGAATCAGAACATACTAAATAACTGAAAAACCATCCAGTGTTGGAATGGGATTTAATGAAAATCAGTGTGATGAATCTTAAAAAAAAAAAGAAAGAAAGAAAGAAAGAAAGAAAAGAAAAACACTAGTTAGAACCTGTACAGAACTGGTTAACCTGGTCGTGACTAGATCAGTAACAAGCAAGGCCCATAGGATCTGGAAAAGAACACTCTGATACAAGGATTAATATGAGTAGCATTGTGATTGCTCCACACATGGACTTCCTCACACACTGTTCTTTATACTACACTCACTTATTTATTTTCAGAGTAGAGTAATATGCCAGGACTTAAGTTTGTAGTCAAACAATCCAGCATTGGCAACATTTATACTATCACTACCACTTGCCTCTATATAGTTCTGTATACACTTGTTTAAGTTTATTTTAGTTTTCATCACAAGAATCTAGAAAGTATGTTCTTATGAAAAGCACAATGGGTAATCCTTGATTCTCTTTCCCATGTCTTTTTCCTTTTATCTTCTTCTGATTTCTTGTGTGTGTGTGTGTATGTGTGTGCACGCGTGCGCGCGCGTGCATATTGAGTTAAATTCTGTCTATTCAATTAGTTCTGTGGATGTTTCTATGAATCTTGTAAATGAATTATCCTGGCAGGCTGAACTTCTTTTCTGGGCATATTTTTTTCTTGTGCATTTCCTCACACTCTTCTATAACATAGTCCTAAATAAAATATTCTATCCCTAATGAATCGTGATTACTAGTATGCTGTGTCATCTCAAGAAGGACAAACATTTTTGATTCCGAATTCAGTAATTATTTAAAATTTAATTGATTTATTTTCCCTTTTGTTGCCCTTGTTGTCTTTTTATTGTTGTTGTTATTGATGTTGTCGTTGTTAGATAGGACAGAGAGAAATAGAGAGAGGAGGGGAAGACAGAGAGGGGGAGAGAAAGACAGACACCTGCAGACCTGCTTCACGGCCTGTCCTGTGAAGAAACTCTTTTGCAGGTGGAGAGCCGGGGACTCGAACCAGGATCCTTCCGCCAGTCCTTGCACTTTGCGCCACATGTGCTTAACCCACTGTGCTACCGCCCGACTCCCTAAATTCAGTAATTTTAAAAATTTAATTTACCACACAAACTTCCTTCCCAAGAATTACCTTTGTCCTTCTATATGCATATGGAGTATATATGGAAACTTACCTCTCTTGTTCTATATTGTCTCTAATGTTCTATATTGTCTTTATTGCATACCTCATCTACCCCCTGTTGTTTTAACTCTGGATGCTTATTATAGAGCAATGGTATAAACTCACTTTTTATTTCCTTTTCACTTACAATTGCTTCTAGAAAATATACTAAAGTTTGCACTTTAATGTGTGGTATAAAGATGTATTAACAGCTTTTTGGGGAAAAAAGAGAGTAATTATATCTTTCCTTTAAAAGTCTCAGAAATTGGTAGAGAAAGAGTATTAAAAGAAGACTTTATTGCAATTGAGATTATGTGACCACAGAAACTATCAGTCTGCTTGTTTAACCGAGTCAGTTCTACTTGATTTTTCAACTCATAAAAGTAGTAATTGCAAATTTTACACAGTGCAACCTTAGCCTTTCTATGGCAAAACCTATACACTAAGGTTCTAATATGCATCATCACCTTTTAAAACCCCAAAACAAACAACAACAAAAATAGGGGAGGAAGTAATAGTGTAGAAACAATTATCAGTGTTTGTCATTTTCCAGTTTATGATAAGGTAATAGGTCAAGATAATGAAATATCAACAAGTTGTCCTAAATGAAATAGGAACTCAGTAGTAATAGCCAACCATTTCATACCTAAAAGTCAGATTACAACAATGCTTATAGAACAAGATGTTTAAATTGTCTATACTTAAGACACACCAACTCATTTTCCAAATAGAGACTTGCTTACCTGAGTGAGCTAGAAACTAGAATGAGAACATAGATCATTGCATATTAGCCATTTAAGCATCAAATAGAGCAAATCCACTAGGATTTATCAAATATATTAGGCTAGGCACTACTATGCAAAAAAGTAAAAGCAAAACAAAACAAAACAAAACACCTTCTACCCCAGTCTCTATTCTGAATGAATAAATATAACTCCTGGTAAAAAGTTTGGCTCAACTCAAGTTTTAGTTTACAGAGGCACTATAAAAACAAGTTATCAGTCTATACATGCATCATTTAAATCCAGAGACAAGGACTAAAAATATGAACTATTATTGGCCAACATCCACTCAGCTTGTGACTTAAAGTGAACCAAGCCTGGGTGTGTATTAGATATGTAAAAGGAGGGTCCTGGCTTAAATAACTAGTATAGCAGAGTAAGTCTCTGTGGAACAAATTTAGAGAAGTTACATAGCTGGCCCCTGTATTTGTGCTCAATTTACTGATCAAACTCAGCCCCATTTGTTGTTGTTAGCAGTTCACATCCTTGAAATCCTGTCCAAAATCTTAACTCACTGATCAAAAGATTTTTGAATGCCCTTTATAGTGTTTTCAGGAGCTATATCTTGTTTACTCCCTCCACCAACACTGTAAACAGAGTGAAAATCAGAAGAATCTTGCTATAGGCAATAAAAATGTTTTCAGCCTAAAGACCTAAATTGGTATTTGCAGATATTACTACAAGAATAAATCTTGTAGATAGTAGTGCTGATCTATATCTGAGAAAATTTACTGTGCTTTCTTTAGAACAAGATTTATTTGCCCTGACCTCACTAATGTCTGAAACTTTTCTTCCTACCAGATGATCCATTCATCTTAACAGAACTAGTTGAACCCATGACAGTAGGAAAGTGTGATGGATACCGCTACTCCTTTCATTTTTTCCCCATATACTAATAGGTAAACACTAATGAAACTGGTTAGGGAGGTAGAAGCCTTATATATGGGAGTCTTGATAATAAAGGGGGAGTCTGGATTACACATGAGGACATGGGTTCAAATCCCTGACTCCTAGCAGCAAGGGTGAAGCTTCATGAGTAGTGGAGCCGTGCTGCTGTTAACATCACTGCTTTCTGTCTGTCTCTTCCTTTCTCTGTCTCTCACATTTTATCAAAAAGAAAAAAAAAAGGCAAATTGTGGGGTTGTACAAGCAAGAAGCCCCAGCAATAGCCTTACTGGTTGGAAAAATAAAATGGGATTTTGGAGTTCTGAGGTATGTGAGCACATGCAAGAACTGTGGTTCTGCTAATTCCTTCCAATAAAACACATTGAATTCAGGTGTCAACTCTGAAATATACCACACAGAGGATTTTGAGTAAAAACAAGATTTTTGAGTGATTTTTTTTTTTTTTGCTTTCTCTTGACTGTAGATGAAAGACAGTAACTTAAATACCTAGGAGTAATAGTTAGCTGGCTGAACTGAAGGTTTATCTTAATTAATTGTAATTTCTTGGTTGAGTGTATGTTACAGTCAAACCAAAGGATAGTCAAAAGATAGTCAGAAGATAAACTCTATTAAATATCTGCCAAAATATTTAAAGATAACAACTATTAAACATGTATTAAAAAGATAAATTAGATCTTTATTGAGACCTAAATGAATGTTCACCAGGTACTTGTCAAAAAACTTCACAAATGAGAGACACATAGAGAGAAAAAAGAGAACCAGAGGAAAAACAATTAACATATGTGATGTTAGGGATAAAACTTGATATCCCATGCTTATTAAGTCTAGAATTTTACCACTGAACTACCTCCAGATTCACCATCATGTACTCATAAAGAAAAAGTTACAGAGTAATATGCAGTGCACAACTTTTTTTTTTTTTTGCAAATGTAGTGCCAGAGCTTCCTACATACATGATACTACCATTTTGATCAATATACATTTTTTACTCTGGAGATAGGTGGGGAGAAAAGAGAGAAGAAGGTGAGAAGAGAGAGACCACAGCACCATTCATCTATAAAGCTCTATAGTGACATCTAAAGTTCTCCCATGTGGCACCAGTACTTGAGCCCAGAGCCCAGAGTCTTATATGGAAAGATAAGATCTCTTCCACTACACACACACACACACACACACACACACACACACACACACACACACCACAAAGAAAGGATAACAAAATAATGAAAAAATATACTTACACTAACTTTGAAGATTGCTTCTAAAGAAGATAGGAAAATAACTATACTAAAATGATAAACTATAAATGAACTAACAACTTTAAATAATTCTTGCTTTTCATGAAAGTATGCAATGTTATGTTATGGATAAATGTACAATATCGTGAGCATAAATGATTCAAAGGATGAAAGTAAAATGTATGGCTTCATTTCTGCAACATAAAAACAAAACCCCATTCTAACAACATAAGAAAAAAGATAATTTTTCCCCTGGGAGAGAAAAACCTTACCATAACTTTTATGATGAATTCACTCAATTCTACAATTGACATTAATGTATAAACCGCTATATCTTGATATAAATGGGTAATAGAATGGCACTCCATTGAATAATGTAATAGCAGTCTTCTAATAGACTTCAATATTAATGAAAAATTGGTTGAATGTGAGTGTTGTTTGGAGAAACACTTCAGAAATAAGTTAATTTCATCAATGTATATTTTCATCACAGGTTTTATGACATATCATGTAACATAAGTGTTTTTATGAGTAGTAAAACTTGGTTCAATATTTGATATTCTGCAATTCAAGGAATCCTGATTGGCAGTTGATTAGACTTTTGCTCCAGTCAATACCTTCTTTAGTGAAATTAGTAGGCTAGAAAATTGCATTGTAACTTATCAAGGGGAAATTAACATTGCAAGAGATCTATTAAGGCTATGATTGTATATTTACTTAGCATACAATAAACCCTTTTCCAAGCAAGTTCTAATAAAAATGTGTCAGAAAAATGTATTATCAATTCATCTGGAACCAATGCAATCCATTTCTGCAAATTTGGTTTCTGTAAATAGAGAAATTTTATCAGCCTGAAATTCCCTTTGTAGTGGCATTAAAATAAATCACAGAAGAAATGCAATTCTTGTTATTACTGTCTCTTACATGTTCTATTTCAAATCATGCCGAGCACTATTTTTTAAAAGATTCTTAAAGTACAACCAATACTAACAATATTTCACCCTAATATGAAATAAATCATTCAGTTTGAATTTGTCTCCCAAAAATAAATGTGTTATAGACAATGACTACTAATGTTGACATAGCACTATCATATCTAAATAATGTTGCTAATTGAGTGTCATAGGTATGCATAGATGCATTTTAATAAAGTTTAAAAACGTTCAAAAGTTAACAAGTAAAAAAAGACCCCACCAATGTGTCCTGGAGCTCCGCTTCCCCAGAGACACACCCTACTAGGGAAAGAGAGAGGCAGACTGGGAGTATGGAACGACCAGTCAACGCCCATGTTCAGCGGGGAAGCAGTTACAGAAGCCAGACCTTCTACCTTCTGCAACCCACAATGACCCTGGGTCCATGCTCCCAGAGGGATAGAGAATGGGAAAGCTACCATGGGAGGGGGTGGGATATGGAGATTGGGTGGTGGGAATTGTGTGGAATTGTACCCCTCCTACCCTATGGTTTTGTTAATTTATCCTTTCTTAAATAAAAAAAAAATAGAAGAAAAAAATACAAGTTATTTGAAACCAAATATATTAGAAGTCAGTCATAATTTGCTTTTAGATATATTCTTGTTGGTTTTCAGAAGTCAACTTTAAGTTCTCAGTATTTTATCATCTTAAACCAGATATAGAAAAGGAAAAGTTTACAGTAGATAAAAATGTGTGGATGATAAAAATAAATATGAGGCTGAAAATTCTGACTAGAACATATTATCATTTCACTATATTTCTTACCACACTCTGAAATGATAGCATCACTCATTTTAACTGAGTATGTATCCCTATCACTTTTGATGAGATGGATCAGGATCATTTGGTCCTGCAACAAAGCTTGAATTGTTAGTAGATATCATTAAATGACATAAAATATGTTGAAATCAAGTATAGTAAAGTAAATCCCAACCATGGGGTTTTTGAAGAAAAACAACCTCCCTACTAACTTGATTATAATAATAATAATTATCTACTGCCTTTTTAAAATATCAAGACTGTAGGGAACCTTTCCCATTCTCTTCAGAATCTGTATTTCTCCTAGTTGTGGAACCTTTGGAACTTTGCTTTTATTTCTTGATACCTCTCCTCTTGATCCCTTATCCTGTTATACTGCCTCTACTGACCTCAACTAAATCAATCCAATCATTGCCACCAAGCCACAATATGACACCACTACCGTGCCTTTTTGCTTCCATTTGTATCCAGATATGCCAAGCTGGATGTCAACCTTCCAACTCCAACAATCTAGTGAGACCTTTCCTAACACACAGGACTACCTAGTTCCACATTAGATGGTGCTTTCTTTAGCAAAGTTAACAGAACCTACTTATAGGCTAGAGCCTTAAGGCTTGGGTATATGCATGCATGTATCCATAAGTTATGGACAACTATATACCTCAAAATAAAAGAGAAAGTGCTTAATAGTCCTCTGTGATTAGACTTCGAACTATTTAGCTCAGCATTCTAGTAGAAGGGCCTAAAGATGGCAATATAAATTATCTAATCATATATTTACTACTTAGGCTTAGACATTTTCCTCATTCTATCTGCTCAAACAACACAAAAGAAACTAAGCTATATCTCCTAATCTCTTCAGCATCAAAATTATTGTCACCCCTTAATAATCTTTAGAAGAAACACTGTATATAGATCTCCAAGAGATACACTGGCAAAAAATACTTATCAACTAAAGGACAATTATTGCTTTATGACAACATTTATCAGAATCACCAAACAAGTAATTGTAGTAAAACTCAATGTTAGCTTAGATCCCACTAAAATCAAGTTTGGGAGCTACTCTATGCCCTAGATTCTTCACATGATAATGTGTACACTTTACAGGATATCCTGCCACCCTGCCCCAAATGCTTGCTTTAAAAAAAAAAAAAAAAAAAAAAACAACTCAATGAGGGGCTGGGTGGTAGGGCATTGGGTTAAGCTCACATGGAATGAGGCATAAGGACAGGCTTAAGGATCCCAGTTCTAGCCACCAGTTCCCCACCTGCAAGGGGTTCTCTTCACTAGTGCCAAAGCAGGGCTGCAAGTGTCTAACTATCTCTCACCCTTCTGTCTTCAACTCCTCTTGATTTCTCTCTATCCTATCCAGCAATAACAATAGAAATAAAGACAATAATAATGACAACAACAATAAACAACAAGGGCAACAAAAGGAAAAAAATGGCCTCCAGGAGCAGTGGATTCACAGTCTAGGCACTGAGCCCCAGCAATAACCCTGGAGGCAAAACAAAAAACAAAAAACACCTCAATGAATATAAATTGCATTGGTCACACTACATAATATAAACAAGATATAAAATTAACATGCATTAATGTTTCCCTTTAGGGGCCAGGTGGCACACCTGGCTAAGTACATACATTACAGTACACAAAGACCCAGGTTCAAGCCCATGGGCCCCACTTGCAAGAGGAAAGTTTCACGAGTGGTGAAGTAAGGCTGCAGGTGTCTCTCTGCCTCTCTTCCTATCTCTCCCTCCCCTCTCAATTTCGGTTTCTATCCAATCATTAATTAATTAAAATTTTAAAAAACCAATGTTTCCCTTTTATTTTAAGCATGAATAAACTATGAAGTATATTTTTATAATATAAAAATTTAATCTTTCATTTAATTACAAACTCCAATTTGGATAACCTAAGCATGTCAAATTCATTCCTTATATATATTTTTATTTTAGTGTTTGTGAGAGAGAGATAGAGAGATAGAGAGAGAGAGAGAGACTGACTCTCCAAAACCAGAGCACTGCTTAGCTCTGGCTTATGGTGGGGCTGGGGATTAAACCAGGGACTTCAGAACCTCAGGCACAAGAGTCTTTTACATAACTTTTATGTTGTGTCCCCAGTCCCAAAACTATTTATTTATTCCCTTTTGTTGCCCTTGTTGTGTTATTATTGTTGTTGTTATTAATGTCCTTGTCACTTGATAGAATAGAGAGAAATGGAGAGAGGAGGGGAAGACAGAGAGGGGGAGAGAAAGATAGAAACCTGCAGACCTGCTTCACACCAAAACTCTCTTACCTTCAAGTATACCAAATGAATAAAAAATGTTTCACAGTGTTTCCACAAAATGCCAGTGCTACTCACCCTAGTAAACAGAAATTCTGGATATGGGCGATATGACAACTGTATGAGTTTTGTGTGGTATAATGGCTCCAGGCAAAAACATGTTTATATATGACCTTTGAGTTACCCTGTCACTCAACCTCTGAATTCTCTGCTGACTTAACAGTGGGCAAAAGACTGCATTTAAATTGATTCATTTACTCTTTGCTACAATCCAGTGAGGATTCCAAATTTCTAAAGAGGAAATAGGTGGAGGGAGAGATGACAGTGGACAACAGTGGCCCTGCTTTAAAAACGTTTTTATTCCATAACAGTGTTTTAGAATAGGATAAGACTTTTGAGGTAAAGTCTCTCTCTCTCTCTCTCTCTCACACACACACACACACACACACACACACACACACACACACTCACTATAGCCAGAATTCCAATGCCATTACACTTGAGATCTATTTATCTATTTATTTATTTGCTTATTTTATTTATTTTGGATAGAGACAGAGAGAAATTGAGAGAGAATAGGGAAGTTAAAAGGGAGAGATAGAGGAGAGAGAACCACTCGTGAAGCTTCCCCCTGCAGGTGGAGGTTGGGAGCTTGAAGCTAGGTCCTTGCATACTATAATGTATACACTCAACCACACGAGCTACCGACCTGGAGCCATCTCGAGCCACCTCCGGCCCCACTGAGATTTCCTTAACACCCCCCATCATCTGCCTACTTTGTTCTTTTAGTAATCAGAATAATTCTCACAGAGAACCCAAGAGTCAATTTGAATATTTTGCAAGTTCATTTGCTTATATTATTAATATTGTATTTATATAGTATATATACATATGACATATAATTTATATTATTATCATATATTACTGTATGATTTTGTTATTCGAATATATTTAATACTACATAGTGTTCATATTCTAAATATGAGCAAAAACATTGATATCTGTTGTTAATTTCCTTATTTCACTTAGCATAATCAGCCCAAATTCTACCCATTTTGTCCCAACAAACACAATGTCATCCTTTATATTAGTTAAGTAGTAATGCCATTGACTATATATCTAATAATCTCTTAACTCAGTCATTTGTTGATAAGCATTTAGATTTATTCCATACTTTGGCTATTGTGAGTATTACTCCATTGAACATAAAGTAACACATATTCTTTCAAATTGATATTTTTGTGTCTTTTATATCCAGATGATTGCCTAGAAGTGTATTGCAGGATTGTAAACTATTTTTTCAATTCCCCTGGGATAATTTTTTCACTGGTTTAATTAGAGAAGGAAGAGGGGGGAGAGAGAGATAGAGAAAGAGAGAGAGAGACCATAATACCATGGCTTCCCTCAGTACTAGTTTAGTCATGTACCATGGCACTTTCATGTGATGCTGGAGTTTAAAACCCCACATACCTTATCAGGTAAACTATCTTCTGGCCCTTTCATTTCTGCTTTTTTAGTAAACTCCATATTATTTCCCATAAATGCTACATCAGGTTTACCAAACTTCCCTTTTCTCCAGATAGAGGCCAGGACTAGTTTTTATCCTTTCCAGCATTGTTTTTGATGTAGGTCATTCATATTGCTAGTGCAAAGAAACATCTCCTTATGGTTTTAATTTTCCTTTCCCAAGTAATTGATACTGAGCAGGCTTTCAGGTGCCTGTGGGGTTTGTCTTCTTTGGAGAAATATCTAGTCATATATTTTGCTCACTTATTTAGGTTCCACTTATTTTTTGGAGTTGATTTGTATAATCTAAAAGCAGAATTAAGAGGAATAGTGATGTACCTATTCCTGAAGAAAACATTCAAGTTTTATGTGGAGTATTTGCCATGCACCAGTCAAAATATTTATTTATTTATTTTGCCTCCAGAGTAATTGCTGGGGCTAAGTGCCAGCACTATGAATCCAATGCTCCTGGAGGCCTTTTTCTTTTTTCACTGTATTGGATAGGACAGATACAAATTGAGAGGTGGAGAGGGAGATGGAGAGGGGGAGAGTCAGAGAGACATCTGAAGACCTGCATCACTGCTTGTAATACAACTCACCCCCGCCCAGGTGGGGAGCCAGGACTCAAGCTGGAATGCTTATGTGGGTTAATCGATAGTTAATGTTATCATGTGTGTTAATGTGGGTTAATTGATAGTTAATGTTATCATCACATTATTTGGTAATTGGGTTAACTTTGAAAAGTCCTTTTGTTAGGGTTTGCTGTACAGTACCCAGTATCTTGTATATAGCTGTGCTATTGGTTGCTTCTGATCTACTTGGTCTAGGCTTCTGAGAGAGTCTGCATATCACTTATACAGCCTATATATTGAAAAGATTCAGTTTGTGTTTTGAAAAACTTCGAGACATACAATTAATTTTCCCCCTCTCGTATTAATTAACTAGTGATTTATATGACTACATTTTGCTAGGAGTGTACATAAACACCATTCCCACCACCAAAAGACTGTGACCCATCCCTCCCACCCACTCCTACCCGCCACTGGCCCAGGAAGCTGCATGTCTACCTACCCCTCACCGCAGGGTTTTTACTTTGATGCCCTACTTACAATTTGGTCAGGTCCTGCTTTTAGTTTCCCTTTCAGATCTTCTTACTCAACTTCTGTTGATGAGTGGGATCATCCCATACTCATCTTTATCTTTCTGACTCAGCTCACTTAACATAATTCCTTCTAGCTCTGTCCAAGATGGGTCAGAGAAGGTGGGTTCATTGTTCTTGATAGCTACATAGTATTCCATTGTGTATATATACCACAGCTTCGTCAGCCACTCATCTGTTGTTGGGCACCTGGGTTGCTTCCAGGTTTTAGCTATTATGAATTGTGCTGCTATGAACATAGGAGTACACACCTCTTTTTGGTTGGGTGTTATGGAGTCCTTGGGGTATAACCCCAGGAGAGGAATTACTGGATCATATATGTCTAGCCTTCTGAGAGTTTTCCAGACTGCTCTCCCCAGAGGCTGTACCAATTTACATTCCCACCAGTAGTGTAAAAGGGTTCCTCTGTCCCCACAACCTCTCCAGCATTTGTTGCTGCTGTCCTTTGTGATGTATGCCATTCTTGCAGGAGTGAGGTGGTATCTTAGTGTTGTCTTAATTTGCATTTCTCTGACATTCAGTGACCTAGAGCAGTTTTTCATATGTTTGTTAGCCTTTTGGATCTCCTCTGTGGTGAATGTTTTGTTCATATCCTCTGCCCATTTTTGGATGGGGTCATTTGCTTTTTTGGTGCTAAGATTGCTGAGCTCTTTATATATTTTGGTGATTAGTTTCTTGCCTGATGTATGGCATGTGAAGATCTTCTCCCATTCTGTGAGGGGTCTCTTTGTTTGTTTAATAGTTTCTTTGGATGTGCAGAAGCTTTTCAATTTGATGTAGTCCCATTGGTTTGTTTCTGCTTTAGTCTTCCTTGCAATTGGGTTTGATTCATCAAAGATGTCCTTGAGGTGTAGGTGGGAAACTGTTTTACCAATGTTTTCCTCTAAGTATTTGATTGTTTCTGGTTTGACATCTAGGTCTTTGATCCATTTGGAGTTGATTTTTGTTTCTGGTGAGATAAAGTGGTTCAATTTCATTCTTCTGCATGTTACAACCCAGTTTTCCCAGCACCATTTATTGAAGAGAGCCTCCTTTTTCCATTTAATCCTTTGGGCCACCTTATCAAAGATTAGATGTCCATAGGTGTGGGGATTTATTTCTGGGCTTTCAATTCTGTTCCACTGGTCTGTGTGCCTATTTTTGTTCCAGTACCATGCTGTTTTGATGATGACGGCTTTATAATATAGTTTAAGGTCTGGCAGTGTGATGCCTCCATTTCTGTTTCTTTTCCTTAAGATGGTCTTGGCAATTCTAGGTGTTTTCACGTTCCAGATAAATGATTGTAGTGTTTGTTCTATTCTCTTCAAGAAGCTTGTTGGAACTTTGATGGGTATTGCATTAAATTTGTATATGGCTCTGGGGAGAATATTCATTTTGATGATATTTATTCTTCCAATCCATGATCATGGGATATCTTTCCATTTCTTGGTATCAGTTTCTATTTCCTTGAGTAGCGACTCATAGTTTTCAGTATACAAGTCTTTCACTTCTTTGGTCAACTTTATTCCTAGGTATTTGATTGATTTTGCTGAAACAGTAAAGGGGAGTGATTTCTGGATGTCTTCTTCTTAAGATTTAGTGTTTGCATAAAGAAATGCCACTGATTTTTGTACATTGATTTTGTAGCCTGATACCTTGCTATATTGCCTAATAACTTCCAGTAGTTTTCTACTGGATTTTTTAGGTTTTTCTATGTATACTATCATATCATCTGCAAATAGTGAGAGCTTGACTTCTTCCCTTCCAATCTGTATTCCTTTGATTTCTTTCTCTTGCCTGATTGCTATGGCAAGAACTTCCAATACTATGTTGAAGAGTAACGGTGACAGTGGACAGCCCTGTCTAGTCCCCGACCTGAGGGACAATGCTTTCAGCTTCTGTCCATTGAGTATGATGTTGGCTGTAGGTTTGCTATATATAGACTCCACTATCATGAGGAATTTCCCATCTATTCCCATTTTTTGTAGAGTTTTGAGCATGAATGGGTGTTGGATTTTGTCAAAGGCTTTCTCTGCATCTATTGAGATAATCATGTGGTTTTTGGCTTTGCTTTTATTGATGTGGTGAATGACATTGATTGACTTATGGATGCTGAACCAGCCTTGCATTCCTGGGATGAATCCCACTTGGTCGTGATGAACAATCTTTTTGATATGTTGCTGTATCCAGTTGGCCAAGATCTTGTTTAATATTTTGGCATCTATGTTCATCAGAGATATTGGTCTGTAGTTTTCCTTTTTTGTTCTGTCCCTATCAGCTTTTGGTATCAGGGTGATGTTGGCTTCATAGAAGGTGGAAGGGAGTATTCCTGTTTCTTCAATCTTATGGAAAAGCTTAAGAAGTATGGGTACTAACTGTTTCCTGAATGTTTTGTAGAATTCATTTGTGAAGCCATCTGGTCCAGGACTTTTGTTGTTGCAGAGGTTCTTAATAATGGTTTCAGTTTCTTTGTCTGCGATTGGTGCATTTAGATTTTGTAGTTCTTCTTGGTTCAGTTTTGGAAGGGTATATGCTTCTAGGAATTGTTCCATTTCTTCTAGATTCTCTAGCTTGGTGGCATATAGTTCTTTATAGAAGATTCGCAGGATTCTCTGGATTTCTGTGGTGTCAGTTGTGATATCTCCTGCATCATTTACAATTCTATTAATTTGAGTCTTCTCTCTTTTTTGTTTGGTGAGTCTGGCTAGGGTTTTGTCAATTTTGTTTAATCTTTCAAAGAACCAACATTTGGCTTCATTGATCTTTTGTATGGTTCTTTTATTTTCGATGTTGTTTATTTCTGCTCTAACTTTAGTGAAAAACATTTATTTTCTAAATATAATTGATTTATTTAACCAAACATCCCATTCTTGTTAATATTACATTTACTTTGGGGAACATTTGAATGGCTAGTGGAGAGTATACTAGTGTTACAGTTCCTGCCTCTGGGAATTCTTTCACCTCATCGCATGCATGCTTCAGCAGTTGGATTCTGTTTTTCAAAGATGAAAATGAGATATATATCTCTTTATCCTTAGGGACTTAAAATCCATGAACTTGAATGGGGGAAAAATTCTCTGTTTTTTTAAATTGCCACAAGAGTTATTGCTGGGGCTCAGTACTTGCAGGAAGAATGAAGAATTCACTGCTCCTGTCCCCAACCTCCTCCCATAAAGACAGACAAATTGAGAGTAGGAGAAACATTTATCGCAGTGCTTCATCATCAGTGAAGCTTCCTAAATGGGTGCCATGGGATGAAATCTGGTATTTGTCTATGGCAACATTTATGCAGCATTGGTGTGTTACTACTAGGACTCCCAAGTCCCTCTTTTAGGACCCCAACTGAAATCTATTGATTATATGAGTCACTTGTATATAGAAGGGGGCAATTCAAAGTGATTTTAGGAAAACCTGCCACTTCCTCAGCAGTGTAAATGACAGATATTATCCTACTGCTTTCTAGTTCATACAGAAATTCAAAATATCATTTATATTAATCACTACTCAGGAATTATAGTTATTTTCACACATTCTCTCAGCTCTTGTTATTTAATATGTTGATGAAAAGCAGGTAAAATGCTCTTTCATACACTTATTTAAAAATATTTTTAATCAGCAGAGACAGGGTGCTACACATGTGTTTACTTCTCCCAGAGTAACTTTTATTCATTCAGATAGAGAGAGATGAAGAAAGGGAAAGACACATGGTCTGGGAGGTGGTGCAATGGCTAAGGCACTAGATTCTCAAGCATGTGGTCCTGAGTTCAATCCCCAGCAGCACATGTACCAGAGTGATGTCTGGTTCTTTCCCTCTCTCCTCCTATCTTTCTCATTAATAATTTTTTTTTTAAATCTTTAAAAGAAAAAGAAAAAGAACGACACTATAGCAGGAAAAAATTCCTTCACTGTTGTGACACTTCTGTGCAGTGCTGGAGTTTGAAAATCAAGTCAAATATATGTCAAGGCAATGCCCTAAGCAATGAGAAATCTCTGGGTTTTAAGTTGTGGTATTTCTATAGAATAACTTTTCTGAGTAACTTTCTCCATTATATGCATTTAATTTATTCTAAAGAGGAAAATGTAGATACCAAAGAAAGAAACATATACACACAAACTTTAAGAAATCTGTACTAGAGCTTGGGTATTGAACAAAAGAATAAGAACTATTTTTAGTCCCACTGATAGTTCACTTACTTGGGAGAATGACCAAAATTACATTCTATTCTGAGCTTATATAAATGGTGTTCCCCACTAGACTGATTTGGTCTACCCTTGTGCAACACTTTATTACTGCTGATATATCATTCCTAATACTGAAGCAATCCTTAAATTTATGTACTTGAGTCAAGGAAGAATTCAAATGATAGAGTAAATCCTACTTTTGATAGTGTACAGCTGTTTTAAGCCAAAAAGCTATAAGCTACAAGAAAATCAGACAGGCTTTTAAACTTCTATTGACTTATATTTACTTTGCAATCAGCCTCTGAAGAAGAAAGGATGGAGGGGAAATCCCTACTGAACTATTTAAGTATATCTGGGTGTACTACACCAAAGCAAAAGATACTGGGCAAAGAGGGAGATGGAGAAGATGAAGGGACAACTATTTTGGCTCCTAGACACCAATAAATGGGAGATGAGAAGTTGTGCCTATGTGTGAAAGACTATACTGTAAACCAGCACCACCACCCCGCCAATAAAGCAAGCAAGCAAGCAAACAAACAAAACAGAAATAAATCACAGCCTTGTCTTGCCAAAGGTCATTGTAATATAACTGATTAAAGTAATTTATCAAGTCACATGAATTTATTCTGAGATTTATAAGATAGTTATGTAATAACACATTTTGGAGCTGAGGAGACAGCATAATGGCTATGGAAAAAGTGTCTCATGCTTAAGGCACCAAGTGTCCCTGGTTCAGTCTCTAGGAGCACCAATACTCTGGTAATAAATGAATGAATGAATAAATAGATAAATACCATTTTAAATAAGATAAAGATTGATGGAATTACATAAAATTGGGCATGGAATAAGTGAATTAATATTAAGGAGAAGTTACCAAGTCTCTTATAATATATTGTTTAAGAGATGAACTTTACTTATTAAAACTTTTTTAGTTTACTCAAAACTGAAAAAGGAAGGGTTTACTTAGAATAATAATTGCAACTTCCCTGGACAGAGGATCCTACCAATGTGTCCTGGAGCTCCACTTCCCCAGACCCCCACCCTACTAGGGAGGGAGAGAGGCAGGCTGGGAGTATGGATTGACCTGTCAATGCCCATGTTCAGCGGAGGAGCAACTACAGAAGCCAGACCTTCCACCTTCTGCATCCCACAATGACCTTGGGTCCATACTCCCAGAGGGATAAAGAATAGGAAAGCTATCAGGGGAGGAGATGGGATATGGAGATCTGGTGGTGGGAATTGTATAGAGTTGTACCCCTCTTATCCTATGGTTTTGTTAATGTCTCCTTTTTTAAATAAATTTAAAAAATTAAAAAGAAAATAATTGCAGTCTTGTTATAATTATTAATTGTAATTGGCTTCCAGTTATTTACTTCAGCTATACTTATCAGGGAAACTCAGGGCAGATATCTCAAAGCAAATGTGTTGTTGCCAAGATAAGACTATGCATATTATTGGTAGATAAGATGTACAGTACTTCTACACTTAAATATGAGGCACTATGTATCATTTTATTTAAGACACATGCATAGGGCGGGGATAGATAGCATAATGGTTATGCAAAGAGACTCTTGTGCCTGAGACTCCGAAGTCCCAGGTTCAATCCCTCACACCACAATAAGCCAGAGGTTTGCAGTGCTCTGGTATTTGCCTCTGTGTCTTTCTCTCTCTGCATCTCTCTCAAAAATAAAGTAAATAAAATACAAAAAAAAATTTAAAATACATATGCATAAACCATACTTTATGCTGCTCACCCAGGCACTTTACATCTATTTATTTATTTACTTACTTATTTATGTCTTAGGACAAACTAATAATATGAATACTAGCATCATTATCCCATTATACAGATGAAAGAACTAAAAAATGGAAAGATAAAGAATTTGCTCTAAGGGCCAGGCAGTGTTGCACATGGTTAAGTGCACACAGTGTGCAAGGATGCAGGTTCAAGCCCCTGGTCCCCACCAAAGGGGGAAAGCTTCATGAGTGGCAAAGCCGGATAGCAGGTGTCTCTCTATCTCTATCCCTCTCTATCTCCCCCACCCTTTTTAGTTTCTCTCTGTCTCTATCCAGTAATAAATAATTTTTTTAAAAAGAAATAACTTAAAAAAAAAGAATTTGCTGTAAATTACATGAGTCCTAGTAAGATCAAATTTACAGTCATAGTCTTCTAAGCCTATGCTATATGTATGAATAACCTTTTAGAGGAAAAACACTGGAGCTGGAGTTGAATTTAGAATGGAATGCAAAACAAGAACCCTTGGAAGTTAAAGACTTAGTAGGGAAGAAAACAGCAAAACAACAAAATGTTAGGTATTTTTTAAAAACTCATTTTCTTCCCTTAGTTATAAGTTAAGACCAATTATGAAATGTTTGCTTTGTTTTCTTCCTTTTCATCTAGCAATTTTAGGGACTATGAAAAAGAACAACAACAACAAAAAAAAAAAAAACCAGAGAAGATTGAAAAGAAGAGTTTATTAAAGAGTTATCCATTCATTTTTATGAAGAAAAAAAAAAAAGGAACAATGGAACAGAGATCCGAGCACTACATAGTTCTGGCTTATAATGGTGTTCGGAGTTGGATTTGGGTCCTCTGAAGCCTCAGGGTGAAAATCCTGTGCTTTTATACATTGGGATATTTCTCCAATTCTGAGAAAAAAGAAAGCTTGTAGAGGGGCAATGCTCCCTTTCCCACCTACTTTCAATGTTTGCTATATTTTTGTGTGTGAAATGTAGTTCAGGTTTTAAAAAAACTTATGACATCCCTTTGGTGGTGAATGTGGTGTGGAACTATAAACTGTAATCTTGCAATCTGATTTTTAAAAAAGAAAAGAAATAAGTAAGAAAACAAAAATAAAAGTAAAAACAAAAAGGTAATGAGTTCTAGCAAAAACTAAGATCAGTTAAAAGGGGGAAAAAAGTTTCAAAGCTCTTTGAGAGTCATGATCATGGGGTTCTGGCCAAGGCACAGTTAACATCTTTGAGCACCTACTATGAGCAGACAACTGGGAGGATCAAGATGACCAAAGCTAATTTTTCTCCTAGATATTTCATTAATTCACTCACTCATTAATTTACTTAACCTTTTATCCTTAATTCATCTATTATTTAGTCTCTCACTCATTCATTTAACAAAAACCTATTAAGTATCTGGTCTACTCTACAGATGGGAGTCAATCTAAATCCCCAAGGTCCTGTTAAAGACAGTATATAGTCCTACATCCATACTGCTAAACAATCAAACAAAAATCTCATGATAACCAAAAAAAATTATCACCCTTGGTAAAGAAATTTCATAAGAAGAAACTTTTTGTACTTGGTTGTTAAAGAAGGTAACTTTGCTTTCACTAATATCACATAAATACAGCAATAATAACACAAAGTAGTAGTAATAGTTCCTATCAAAATTTTGATACTGTATGCTATAAATATAGAGATATTAATGAAAGGAAAGTTACCTTCTTTAACAACCCAGTACAAAAAGTAACCATGCTTCATTTCCCTTCCAGACTTAGATTATGGAACAAATAAACTTTATACATAATAAAAATCATAACTCATACTTCAAAACCAAGAGGACTGAAAAATCACAACTGAAAAAAAAAAGCTGTCCTCTGATTTCCAAAAGCATGACAAGATTGACAGGAAACATTTGTTGGTCAATCATCTAAAATGTTGCTTAGTCATGATGCTGCTAAGGTAGAGAATATTGAGAAGGAAGTGAGATTGCAATCTCTCTTGTTGTTCAGCTGTCAAAGATGACAGAAAATTTCTCTCCCAGCAAAGAAACAAACTTGAAAAATATACATCACTTCAGTGGGTATGAGCAACATCTGAAAATGGATTTACTATGACAGCAGCCACCTGGACACCAATTCAAAATGACAAATATTGTCTTTGTAGAAACAATAGGGAATTAGAAAATCATAATGAAGAAATGTCTACACATGTAAAACTGCATGAAAGTTATGATTAAGGCTTCAGGGTGTTGGAGAACATAGATAGATACAAAGCAAGATGACACCTTACAAGTCTCAGATAAATATATAAATTTTCCTCTGCTGTTCACTTTAATATTTCACTCCATCTTTTTTTTCAACATTATTATCTACGAGGCAGTAGTAATAAACCAAATGCCATAATAGGATTGCCAACATTTAAAAGATTTAAAAATCTTAGCAGTCTACAGAAAGTTTAAACAGTATTTGAAGAGCACCTTTTAAGAGTGACAATAATTCCCATCAGAGAGTGGATTTTTGGCTTCTTAACAATGAGAAGTATAGGTTAATCAGTTAAACTGATACACTGAAATCCATCATCAGGACAAGTCTTTTAAACTAGTGTTATAGACAGGTAGCTGCAAGAATGTTTAATGAGAACTTTTCAGAACTTGCTGTTCTTCCTACCCTATTGTAATATATTTCTCCTCTTGGTGACTCATGCCATTTTTTTTTTTAATTTTCCCATCTGTATACTATATTAAAAACCCCTCAAATTTATATAATATGAAAAATTACAAGTTCAGTGATGCTATCCTATTCTTGCCCCCCCCATCTCTATTTTATTAGTATATAGAAACAGAGAGGCAGAGAGAGAGAGAGAGAGGAAGAGGAGAGGGAGAGGGAGAAAAAGAATGAGGCCACATTTACACTTCTTTCAATGCAGTGGGGGTTGGGCTCAAAATGGAACCTACACATGGAATAGCAGCACACTATCCTTGTGAGTTAATTCTATTCTTTCTATATACTATCAATATCCTGCACTCTGAGTACCAGCTTCATTCTTCTCCAATCTTTCTAGTCTTCCTAAGTGTTTTAATTTACTATTCATTATCTTAGTCAAACTTCATCAATTTGGGTCCTCCTCAATCACTATTGAACAGGCCATGGCCGGTGCGCCGCTATGTTCCATCGCTGGGGAGCCAGAGACGACCCGAACTGCCCCTGCGGCTACAGACAGACTATGACCCACATAGTCAACGACTGCCACCTCTCCAGAGTCAAAGGAAGTCTCGAAACTTTACATCAGGCTCAACCTGACGCTGTTGACTGGCTACGGAAGAAGGGCAAACGCTAGAAGAAGTGTTTTCCTTCTTCTGACTTTAACCCTTGATCTTACTTGTACTTCACCTGCTCTTAAGTTCCTTCCCAAGATAAAAAAGAACTATACTTTATTGTTTTAGTCTTTGACACCAGTATGGTGCCCTATACTTATCAGATATTAAAGAAAAAATGAGGGGGGTGGGGTGGCTCTGGAATCTTGTGTATGTATAACTTCATTGATCCTGGGATAATTTTTTTCATTCTTCTTATTTCAGAAAGAGAAATACAAGGTGATATAGAAATGCTACAACATGAGAGCTAGCCTTGGCATTGTGGTATTGGAGTTTGAACCTCACCATTCACATAGCAAGCTTAAGCCCTATCAGATGAGCTAGCTTTGCTGAAAAAGTCTCATGCAGTATAAAAAAGAACTCTCTAAATAACTATTAAAATTTCCTACTATTCTCTGCTTTTTTTGCAATATATATGATATTTAAGTGCAGCTTCAAAACACATGGATAGTAGCAAATCAGGGCATCTAGTCAACTAGTGGTAAGTCAAAACAAAACTTCTTTGCATTATTTCCATTCCATAGAGCTTCCATTCAATCTTCTAGAATCACTTTACGTATTTGCCTCACCTCACAAATGTTTCCATTAGTGTCCCAGAAACGGATGCAATGGTGTGAGTTTAAGTGATGCTATGGTCCCAGAGAAAGGAGAAGAGGAGAAACAGATTGAACAAAAGTGTGCTAGTGAGCAAATAAACCATGTAGATCTTTGTTAATTCTAGGTTAGTGGACTTCCATAGGAAAAAAAATTAATTATTTTATATCTATCATATTTGTTAAATATTTTATATTATTTGAGAGAGAGAGAGAGAGAGATATCAACCAGAGCACAGCCCTGGCTGTGGTGCTAGGAATTGAACCTGGAACCTTTGAGCCTCAGGCAAGAGAGTTTTTTGTATAAGCATTATGCTATCCCCCCAGTCCAATCCATCATATTTAATACTTATGGGCCACTAATTTCTAACCTATTTCCTAAAAATGTTGATTAGCTTTATTTTTTATATTGATTTATTTTATAAAAGAGACAGAGACCATATTGTCATTTGTAGCACCAGGGACTGAAACCCAAGTCTCAGAGATCCAAGGCTTGTACTCTACAGGATGAACTATTTAACTATTTCCCAGGCTGTTCTTCCTAACTTTAGACAGTAGTTCTCAGAGCATATTCTAGCTTTATTTGGTGATAGCAGTAGGAGGGTCTAAGACCAAAGGGTCTTCAGGCAGCACTTTGGGGATGAGAAATGGAGGAATATGAAGATTAATTTTAGAATGATAATATATTTCTTCAAGTCATAGCAATTGTCTCCTGCCTATTTATAGATTCATATCATGTCAGTTTTACAGATAAAATGGTAGGAAAAAAATCATCTGCTCCCCTTATCACCATTAGTCCCATATATTTCCCACTTAAGAGGAACTTGTGAAACAAATCAAATCATGAAAAAATAAAATAAAGTCCAACTACTTTTCGATTCATTATCACATTGAAATGATACTTAAATAGATTTCTTATTTTTAGAGATGGCAAGTTCTCTCTGTGTGGTAATAAGCAATGGAATTACATCAGTAAGCATGAAGATAAATGAACCTTGAAAACAAATTATACAGTAATTAAAATTAATAGTTGCAAAAAAAGCAAAACATAAATAAATCAAACTCCACTTTTCCTACTCAAAATTAGAACAATTTATTCTATAAACACTTTTTCTCTTTCTTTCTAGAAGAGGACTGTTCAGCTTTGGTTTATGATTATACCAGAGATTGAACTTAATGCCTAAGCCTCAGGTATAAAGCTCTTCTTCCCTAATCATGTTACCTTCCCATAACTACAAACATGTTCCTAAATATTTGTTTTCTGTCCAGTATTTATCAAACATTACGAAAACTAAACTCTATTATCATGTTATCATATATTCACATTTTCATTTCTACATTATGTAATAATTTAAGATTTTTGGCTTTATTTTCATAATTTTGATTTTTCAAAAGGCAATTGCACTCAGTGCTTGGCATTAGTCATCTAATGGTTGTCCTTCAAGACACTAAGATCTTAAAAATGAATAAAATAGGGAGTCGGGCGGTAGCACAGCGGGTTAAGCGCAGGTGGCGCTAAGCACAAGGACCAGAGGAAGGATCCCGGTTCGAGTCCCTGGCTCCCCACCTGCAGGGGAGTCACTTCACAGGTGGTGAAGCAGGTCTGCAGGTGTCTGTCTTTCTCTCCCCCTCTCTGTCTTCCCCCCCCTCTCCATTTCTCTCTTTCCTATCCAACAACAATGACATCAATAATAACTACAACAACAAAACAACAAGGGCAACAAAATAAATAAATAAATAAATAAATACCAAAAAAAGAATAAAATAAGGAAGCTACATATATGAATAAATTATTGATCAAAACAAAAGATTGATCAGAAAAGTGATATTAAGACCTCATCAATTTTAATGATAAATATTTTAGTCAATAATAACTATTATGATCTAATAAGCAAAAAGTATTTTAGCACAACTAATATTTAATTAGAATATTACCTTTGTACTATAAAGGAGGTCCTTTTACTTCTGGACAATATTTTGATGGGTCATTTTTCTGAGAAGAAATAATTCAGCATCTGTATTTTTATCTATTATAGATGTAGTCAGTAAGGACTCAACTTATTTGAAAGATGAAAAAGGAACACTTTGGGAGTCGGGCTGTAGTGCAGCGGGTTAAGCGCAGGTGGCACAAAGCACAAGGACCGGCATAAGGATCCCGGTTCAAACCCCGGCTCCCCTCCTGCAGAGGAGTCGCTTCACAGGCAGTGAAGCAGGTCTGCAGGTGTCTGTCTTTCTCTCCCCCTCTCTGTCTTCCCCTCCTCTCTCCGTTTCTCTCTGTCCTATCCAACAACGACGAAAACAACAATAATAACTACAACAATAAAACAACAAGGGCAACAAAAGGGAATAAATAAATAAAATATTAAAAGAAAAAGGAACA
Source organism: Erinaceus europaeus (assembly GCF_950295315.1). NCBI lineage: Eukaryota > Metazoa > Chordata > Mammalia > Eulipotyphla > Erinaceidae > Erinaceus > Erinaceus europaeus. The sequence continues at coordinate 59,962,570 of NC_080162.1, forward strand.
CTTTAATGAGTCTTCCAGTTATAAATCTGAATCTGTGGGACGTTTTATAGTGGGTTTAGCAAAATCATTTCTGTCCTAGACTATGATAAGCAACATGAAAGCACTAGGGAAAAGTCAAAGAATAGCTTAACTATTTGTAACAATCACAAGAGCAAAGCAGTAATGCCACTACCATGTCATCAATCCTGCACTGGTGCCCAATTATGTAATTCAGTACTGATTATACAACTTAGGTATCTATATTTTTATACTCTTTTTATTTGCTTTGATTTATAATTTTTCTGTATTTTATTCAGGTAAATAAACACATAGAACCTTCAACTTACGTCTTTACCTCCTTTACACCATTGCATTCAGGGGAAGTTGACCAAAATGTTAAATTCCAATTTTTATCTAGGAGAGAATTTAGAGCAACAATTTTCCTAGAAAACCACAAAAAAAGTAAGGAAATTGAGGTTAGGAGGTGATATGAGTCTAGATCTTTTATTCTTTTGTTTGTAAAAACTGTGTCTCAAATATGAAGCTTCTTTTCCAGAGCTGTTTGTTAGTTTTAGGAAAGCAACTTTCAGAATAAAAATGGAAAACATATTGTTTTGTTTTTGTTTTTGTTTTTTGCTTCCAGGGTTATCACTAGGATTCAGTGCATCTGAACACTATGCATCTACTACTCATGGAAGCCATGTTTCCTATTTTTGTTGCCCATATTATTGTTGCTGTTGTTGTTATTGCTGCTATTGTTGCATAGGACAGAGAGAAATTGAGAGAGGAGGGAAAGTCAGAGAAGGGGAGAGAAAGACAGATACCTGCAGACCTGTTTCACTGCTTTTGAAATGAACCCTCTGAACCTCCTGCAAGCGGGGCGGGGGGTGCGAGGGCTCAAATCTTATGCTTATGGATACTTATGCCAGCCCCTGTGCTTCAGGCCATGTGCACTTAACTCACTGTGCTACTACCCGGTACCAAGAATTTTATATCTACATAGCATGCCTATTTTGGACACCATAGAAACAAGATGGTTTTAATATTTAAAATCAAATGCCTTTACTATAGACTTAATCACTCTATGAATTCCACACACGATTTGTAGAAACAAAAATATGTAAGACAAAACCCTCATGACAGCTTCCTGTCTTACCAAATCATCTGAAGAACTCTGTTGATGAGATTACATATGAAAATAAATTTAACTACTTTGCCTTGTTTTCAACCAGGTATGAGGCCAGACTGTTTTCAACCAGTCCCCACCACATCAAAGACTCGAGAAATGAAACTTAAAATTCAAAAATACCTTGGGGTGAATCTCATGAAGAAGGTGAAGGACCTTTACAACAAAAACTATAGAACACTGATAAAATAAATAGAAAAGGACACATGAAGTGGAAGAGAATCCCTTGTTCATGGATTGGGAGAATTATTAAGGTGACTTTTCTACCAAAAGAAATCTATAATTTTAGTGCAATTCTTCTAAAAATTCCAGTGGCATTTTTCAAGAAAGTTAAACAATTTGTACCAAAAAAAAAAAAAAAAACAAAAAAACTGTGTGGAATCACAAAAAGCCACAAACTGCCAAAGCACTTCTGAGAAAAAGAAAAAGAGGTAAAATGTGGAAGTATCATGCTCCCCAACTTCAGTTTATACTACAAAGCTTTAGTAATTAAAACTTCATGCTACTAGAATAAAAATGGATACCTGGGTCAATGGAGCAGAATTGAAAGGCCAGAAATGAGCCTACACATATAGAGACACTTAATATATAACAAAGAAGCCAAGCTCATTCAATGGGGTTCTTTTCAAAAAATGGTGCTGGAAAAATGTAGAAAATGAAATGAGACCTCCACCTAACACCAAACACCAAGGTCAAATCAAAGTAGATTAAAGATCTAGATATTAGATAAAAATTTATACAATTTATAGAAGAAAATATTGGTGAAACTTGGCAGAATGTTCACATCAAATATGTGTTTTTACTCTGAGCCTGGGAAATGAAAATAAGAGTAAATAAATAGTATTACATGAAACTCAAAAGTTTCTACACATTGAAAGCAAATTAAACATGGATAAAAGGAAAAAAGGGGTAAGTATATTTGCACATCACACATCAGACATGTGACTGATATACAGAATTGCTATAGATCTACAAAAGAAGTAAAATTAACCCAATAAAAAATTGGTCTCCTGAGAACTATGATGCTTATCTTTGGGAGATAGAAGGGTGGGGATACAGAACTTTGATGGTGGGTATAATATACACTGTAATATAATAGTCTTGCATACTCTGAATAAAAAATAAAAACAATGAAAAAAGAAAAAGAAAAACAAAGCCACATATTTAGGAAAGGAACTCAATGGAAGAAGGAATACTTACCACTATGTATCAGAAAATAATATAGATGCATTTCCTAAATTAAATATTTACATATATTACAGTTTGTGTTGTGTTTTTTTATTTACACAAATCCATTTAATTACCTCAGCAGATAGCTATGAAGTAGATAAGTTTTCATATTATAATTTTTAAATAATTTTCCAAATGTACCTTACTTTTAATCCTGTCTCAAGACACACATTTAAATTAAATCCTAAAGGCTTTAAGGAAAAATATTAGGATTAGGTTTATTTATGTCAGATTTCTTTTTTTGCTCAATCAGACTGACAATCTGTTTTTTAACACACTGAAAAGAAAGAACATCACTGGTAATGCAAGATGGTCCCTTTACCTTTCTCTCTGAGATTCACTTAGATAATAATACAACTGACAGTCCCTATATTTAAATCAATTCATTCTAAATTAAAAGCCAAATTAAAAAGATCTTTAGTATAAAAAGTCCAAAGAACCACAAAAATGATTAAATTGTGTATTATGTTTTTTAGTATCTTTACTTATTTATTGGTGAATTATGTTTCTGATAAATGGGGGGAATGTAAAAACCATCTCTATGTTATACAAAGCATTTAAAATTGTGGGATTCAACAAAAGATCCATGAGTCACTCCTTGAAAAGATATGTCAAACATAATTCAATAGCTATCAGAAAATATGCAAATTTTTCTAACATAAAAAATAAAACTTTTTAGACTTAAAATTGTTCTAATGCTTTGAAATGCTTTCAAAAGTCTAAGTAAATTTATTTCCTTGACAATGGGTATATTTCTACTGAAACACTAGGTATGTATGCTGGTGTAAACTAGTTAAAATCTATTGTGTAGGGGTTCAGTAATCTAGAGAGAAAGGCCTAATTAGAAGCAATTTGCATATATAATTTATGTTGTCTAGAAGGACTAAATCATTGCTAAGAATTACATGAATTTTTAGAAAACAAATGCTAATTTTAATTCTTTTCAATTTGATCTTTAAGTGGCTGAGACCGTCTTAAAACCCCAAGCAAGTTTAGTTAGTCAGAATTATCTTCTTGCACACAACCAAATTTAGGCAGGAAAATAAAGTGCAGTTTTAAGTTTTCCATTAGATTCTATACTTTAGAAATGGTATAAAAAGCTCTCTAGCTCTTTTAATCTTGACCACCTGTGAAGAATTTCACCTCTTTGTCTTTTCAATCTCAAATGCCCTAGTTGCTTTCTGCAGCATGCCAAATATTTCATGTTGTTTTGAAAGCTCACACTGTTGACAGGATAACATGATGGTTAAGAGGGTGGGCTCAGAAAGCACCACCCTCTTAAACTGAAACTCCACCCCTGGTTCTGCCACTTCCTAGCCAAAAGATCTCAGATATGTTACTTAACCTTCCCCTGCTTCTATTTTGTCATCTATCAGGGGAATAATGCAGCTATATTAATATATTCAACTCATACAGTTGTTTGTGGATCTTAAAAGTGCTGATAAGCATATAAGAAGCTTGGCACATAGTAGGAGCTGATAAGAGCTAACACTTTGCCTTGTATGTGTTTGTCTTTGAAATAGAGAGGTGACGACAAGTCTTAGTGCTTCAAAGTAAACATCAAATTGTTAATATTGAAGTAGGAACCAAAAAAAATGAACTGGTGTGCTTCAGGATAGGAAGAAATAGGATTTAGCTAAAGGGAGACTACCAAGCATCTAAAGATAATTTACAATGCATCTCTTCCATGTGATCCTTTCCTGTAGCTATGTGTTTATACTTAATGAAATCTCTACCAAGCTTTCAGGTAGACATATTTTCCCTGTGAGAAATAAGATTGCTAGACAAAAGAGCATAAATGGAAAGTATAAACAAGTAGGTGATTTACTCGGAAAAATGATAATCAGGGTTATTTCTGACTTCATTTAATAGGTGCCTAGATATATGTATTATATTGCTGGATAACTATAGAATGGCCTTTGGTTAATAAATACCATGTTACTATTGTCCTGTAATTATTTTTCAAAAGATGCATAATGTGGTATGGTCTTGCTCCTTCACTATAGGGGTCTATTTTGTGATTTCCTCACTGCAAGGGTAGAGAACATGTGGCCCATAGACTGGAATCATTGGGTCTTCCCAGCCAAGAAAACCACAGCTGGGATTCATAGTTTAAGAAGTGCTAATTTCTAAGTCGATAGTAATGTATGACCCATGAATTATGTTATAAATATCCAAATGACCCTTGGCAGGAGAAAAGGTTCCCCCACCCTTATGACAGAGGCTAGTCATAGGCTCTGTGAGACAATATGACTCTATTGGTGGAGGAGCATTCTTTGTGCCTTTCTGTTGAACATTGTTTTGCTTTGTTTTGTTTTGTGTAATATGCCTTGTAATATCTCTAAGTGTGGGAAATGCTACCTTTAAACCCAAAGAGACCTTTCAAGCAACATATATATGTTTTTAAACTAAAAAGTTTGAGTTATAATAGTTTCTCCTTTACTGTGGAGAATGTGACCCAGTATACTTCAAACTTAAAAACTCTATTGACGTAGAGGGTTTCTGAAGTTCCATTAGACTTATTTCCTTCAGTCTCAGTCATACATGATTTACTATAGTCAATGATTACTGTAGGTCAAACTGGTAATATGTTGCTATGAAACAATAAGATCAAAGTGATAGTCATTGAACTACCCAGACACTAGCAGTCTCTTCAGAGGATGCCATCACAGAGCATATAGATAGCATTGGGCCAAGAATACAAAGTTTTCTCTTATATAACTCTACTGTAAAATGTTTTTATTCCTCCTTTATGTTAGTAATGATAAAGAAATATTTTTTAAATATCAATAGCCAGAAACCATATACTTGATATTTGGTTCAGTCTGTGGTAGACTTCTTATAGGAGGTAATAGTGCTCTATACATTAATAAATCATCATTCTTTCAGTAGCTGGAAATTATAAGATCTTCCCACAGACTATAAATAGATATTTTAGAATACACATCTATCTATCTATCTATCTATCTATTTATCCAACTTCCCTGGGCCTTTTCATCTCTTCACCTTGCCTACTATTAACAATTATGACATTCTAATTTTATTTTCTAGGCCATAACTTTTCTTAGCTTTACAAGAACCATTCCAATAATATATTATCATTGTCTCCCAAAGCCATAGAAAGTATGTTAAATTCTTAGCAAAGGAGATTCCTCCTTTATTCAACTTTGGTACCTCAGGCATAAAAGTTTATTTGCATAGCCATTATGCTATCTCCTAAATCCTGTTATAGCATTTCCTAGATCCAGTTTCATCTTTATTCTTCAAGTTCCTCCCCATATTAACTAGTGTCTACAGCTTTCTGAGTTTCCTCCTACATTTTCCTGGACATGCTATGGTGAGGATTGACCTTAGATATTGGTCTGACGACCTGAGATTGGTTGAGAAAAGAACTAAATTGATGGTTCAATGTGAAACAGTTGATCAGAACTGCATACCATGAAGACAAGACTAAGGCATTATATGATCTATACTGAACAGTCGCTGATGTTTAACTCCAGAAAGGCGGTTTGACTTTTGAGAGAAACAAACTCTATTTAACAGAAATTACATCCATTTTAAATCAATATATGGCTCAATGTTAGGCATGTGAAGGCAAAATAATATAAAATAAACCACAAAAAATTGTTAATCAGTAAGTAATTTTACTTGAAAGGGAAAAATTGGCTCTACTGCTACTTAAATAGCATTTGGAAATGCCTTATTAGTGACTAGGCTTGAAAGATTATCATCTTTTAATATGATAGAACATGGTTCAAGTTAATTCTATCCCTTTTTTCCTTCTAAAAAAATGAGGATGATGAGGGGTGGAGAGAGAATCTAGGTTCAAAGATGGGATTTAAATGTGAGTCATCAGCAGAGAAAACTCCCAGTAGTATGGAAATAAATATCTAAATTCTGAAAAGGGAAGCTGGGTAGAAAACCAGAGCAATCAGTCTAGAAAGTGTGCCAGCAGGGAGCTAGGGGGAGAGAGAACACACCTTTTAAAATTCTATTGTTATCTTCATTTTTTGCATATGTGAGGGAGGGCCAAACAGCTGTTATATTAGTGTCATCTCCTGAGCACAGTGCTTATAGGAGAATAAATACATTGTTCTCTTAAAAAAGATTTAGGCAATCATATAAGTGTAGCATTTTGGAGAAAATACTGGAAGGCTAAGACCTGAAAAGTTCTGGCCTTCTGAAGTTTCTGGAAGTGTTTATTCCTTGTGGTAGAAAAATATAAGATAAAATTCTAAAAACTCTTTTAAACAATAGACTACTTTGGTAAGAGCTTTAATCTTTCTTAGTAAGTAAATTGTCCCTGCATTCACAGTTCCTAAGAATTTTAAAATGAAATGTTCATGAATCTGCAAAAGAATTTTAAAAAGAATAGAAAGTAGCAAAGGCAGTGGTTATAATTGTCCATCCAAACTCTTGACCTATTTAACTGTGTATCACTTTTTCCTCACGCTACAGGTTATAAGACAAAAGACACAGACTTTTATAAGTTTAAAGAAAATTATTTGAGCCCCTAGTATATTGAATCTAGATGGTTGTTAATTCAAGGGTAAATTACATGTAAAATCATTTAATTTATAGAGACTTCTGGAGGCAGGAATATGAAGCAGAAGCAGCTGTGTTTCTCTCCTCTCCTCTCCCCAGTCAACTAGGAATATCAAAGGAGAACACCTGGGACCTCAACAAGACAGGACTAGAACTACTTTGGGAACCCACGAAATCACCTGCAACAAAAGACATAAAGGTTCAAGAAGCCAAGAGGATCCCAAACAGAATTAACCCAGGCTTAAAGACACCAAGACACATCATATTTAGAATGAAAAGGAATAACGATAAAGAAATGATCCTGAAGGCTGCAAGAGAAAAACAGAGATTCACCTACAGAGGAAAACCCATAAGATTAGCAGCATACTTGTCCACACAAACACTACAGGCCAGAAGAGAATGGTAAGATATTTATCCAATGCTCAATGAGAAATGCTTTAAACAAAAACTGCTGTATCCTGCTAGACTGTCAATTCAGACTAGATGGAGGCATAAAAACTTTCTCAGACAAGCAACAGTTAAAAGAATCAACTATCACCAAGCCTGCCCTGAAAGAAGTTCTGAAAGTTCTTGTATAAACAGTCAGACCACCATAAAATAATTCCATATATCAGAACACTCTAAAAATCTGCAAAAATGACATTAAAATGTCTTCAATCTATGATATCAGTAAACATCAATGGCCCAAATTCATCTATTAAAAGGCACAGAGTAGGAAGCTAGATCAGAAAACACAATCCAACAATATGCTGTCTATAAATTGTTGTAACTAACTAACCCAGCTAACTCAACAAGACAAACACAGACTCTAGTAAAAGAATGGAAAACTATCATACAAGCCAATGGCCCACAAAAAGGGCAGGAACAGCTATTCTCATATCTGACAAGATAAACTTTAAAATAAATAAAATTTAAAAAAAGAGATGGACATTACTTACTGCTCAGAGGATCAGTTAATCAAGAAGACTTAATGATTATCAACATCTATGCACCCAAGGAGAGTCCATCTAAATACATCAAACATCTACTGAAAGAGCTACAGCAATATATTAACAGCAACACAGTCATAGTAGGGGACTTTATCACCCCACTCTCTCAACTTGACATATCATCCAGGGGCAGCATGGAATGTTCCTACTCATGACCACAGAATGTGAGCTCAAATCTACAGGGATGCAGAGGTCACACAGGCTCCTAAGCTAATTATGGGCCCCGGATCACATCAAATCAATGAGGTTTACAGTCAATAATATTTATACCCCTTTCCTATATTAGAGAGCTACTCTCCTCCCTGACCCAGTTTCTGGTCCTTTTCCCAGCCATGACATCATCTCCCCAGACAATAACTTGGATCCACCTGCATATCAGATTTCAGGCTCATGCAAAAAAGAAAAAAAAAAAAAAAAAACGACCACCAAACACTAGTATAGCTACCGGCCCTTTGAAATATAACTAAAATATGCCTTTTAGTTATCTACAAATGGAGGACCCTCCCCCCAACACTTCATCTGCACTATTCCAACCTTTAGGTCATGATTGGGCAACAATTTGTTTGGCTTTGTATGTTAACTCTCTTTTCAGCCACCAGGATCCCAAATGCTAGCAGGATGTGACCAGACTTCCCTGGACAGACAACCCCACCAATGTGCTTTGGAGCTCTGCTTCCCCAGAGCCCTTCCCCACTAGGGAAAGAGAGAGACAGGCTGGGAGTATGGATTGACCTGTCAATGCCCATGCTCAGCAGGGAAGCAATTACAGAAACCAGACCTTCAACCTTCTGCATCCCACAATGATCTTGGGTCCATACTCCTAGAGGGTTAAAGAATAGGAAAGCTATCAGGGGAGGGGTTAGGATATGGAGGTCTGGTGATGAGAATTGTGTGAAACTGTACCCCTCCTATTTTATGGTTTTGTCAATTTTTCCTTTTTATACATAAAATTTTTTTAAAAAGAAATGAGGGAGATAAATGAGGAGATAGATAAACTAGGACGGTTGGACATTTTCAGAGTCATTCACACTAAGAAACTGGAATACACATTCTACTCAAGTCTACATGGATCATTCTCAAGGATAGACCAAATGTTAGGCCACAAAGACAGCACCAGCAAATTCAAGAGCATTGAAATAGTCCCAAGCATCTTCTGAGACCACAGTGAAATTAAATTAAGCTAACACTAAGTAATAAACAAAAGATTAGCAGTAGTCCCAAAATGTGGAAGCTCAACAGTACACTACTTAACAACTACTGGGTCAAAGAGGAAATAAAGGAAGAAATAAAATGTTTCAAGAGTTCAATGAAAATGAAGACACAGTTATCAAAATATTTGGGACACAGCTAAGGCAATACTGAGAGGGAATTTCATAGCCATACAAGCACATATTAGGAAACAAGAAAAAGCAGAAATAAACAACCTGATTGTATACCTAAAAGACCTAGAAGAAGAAGAACAAAGGAACCTTAAAGCAACCAGAAGGACAGAAATAACTAAAATTGGGCAGAAATAAATAACATTGAAAATAAGAAAACCATACAAAAGATCAATGAAAGTAAATGTTGGTTCTTCGAAAGAGTAAACAAAATTAGCCAGACTCACAAAACAAAAAAGGGAGAAAACCCAAATAAGTTGGACTGTAAATGAAAGAGGAGATATCACAACAGACACCACAGAAATTCAAGATATCCTGCAAGACTTGTATGAACTATATATCAACAACCTAGAGAACCTGGAAGAAATGGACGAGTTCCAAGATATCTACAAACTTGAAAAATTAAATAAAATGGAACTGGATAATATGAACAGGCCTATCACAGCCAATGAAATTGAAACAGTTATGAAAAAAACTTCCCAAGAATAAAAGTCCTGGACCAGATGGTTTTAAAATGCATTCTACAAAACCTTCAAGGAAGAGTTAATACTTCTACGTTTTTTAAAGTCTTCCAGAATATTGAACACACAGGAATATTCCCTTCTAGCTTCTATGAAGCCAACATCATTCTGATATCAAAATCAGACAGGGACACAACCAAAAAAATAAAACTACAGGCCAATATCTCTGCTGAACATAGATGTTAACATACTGAACAAAATTCTAACCAACTGGATACAGCAATATATTAAAAAAGATTGCTCATCATGACCAAGTGGGGTTTATCCCAGGGATGCAAGTTTGGTTTAATAAATGTAAACCAATCAACGTGATCCACCACATCAATAAATGCAAGACCAAAAGTCACATGGTTATTTCAATAGAAGCAGAGAAAGCCTTTGACAAAAATATAACATCACTTTATAATCAAAATGCTACAAAAAATGGGAATAGATGGAAAATTCCTCAAGATAGTAGAGTGTATATATAGGAAACCTATAGCCAACATCATACTCAATGGTAAAAAACTGGAAGCATTTCCCCTCAGATGAGGTACTAGTCAGGGCTGCCCACTATCACCATTACTACTCAACATAATGTTGGAAGTTCTTGCCATAGCTATCAGGCAGGAGCAAGGAATTAAAGGGATACAGATTGGAAGAGAAGTGAAACTCTCCCTATTTGGAGATGACATGATGGTATACATAGAAAAATGTAAGGAATCCAGCAAGAAGTTTTTGGGGATAATCAGGGAATACAGTAAGTTGTCAGGTTCAAAATTAATATTCAAAAGTCAGTGGCATTTCTCTATGCAAACATTAAGTTAAAAGAAGTTGAAATCCATAAATCAATTAATTTTACTATAGCAACAAAAACAATAAAATATGTAGGAATAAACCTACCAAAGAAGTGAAAGACATATATATTGAAAATTATGTCACTACTCAGGGAACCGAAAAAGACACAGAGAAGTGGAAAGATATTCTACGTTCATGGGTTGGAAGAATTAACATAATTAAATTGAATATACTTCCCAGAGCCATATACACATTTAATGCAATCCCCATCGAGATCCCAACCACATATTTTATGAGAATAGAACAAATATTACAAATGTTTATCTGGAACCAGAAAAGACCTAGAAATGCCAAAGTAATCTTGAGGAAAAAAAAGAACAGAACTAGAGGCATCACACTCCCAGATTTCAAATTGTATTACAGGGCTATTGTCATTAAAATTGCTTAATACTAGAACATAAATAGACACACTGACCAGTGGAATAAAATTAAAAGCCAGAAGTAAGCCCCACACCCTATAGACATCTATTCCACATAAATTTTAAAGAAATCTTCAATGAAATGAATCCAACTGCAAAGAAGACTAAGGCAAGAATAAACCAAAGGGACTGCATCAAATTAAAGAGATTCTGCACAGCAAAAGAAACCAATACCCAAACAAAGAGACCCCTCACAGAATGGGAGAAGATCTTTACATGCCATATATCAGACAAGAGGCTAATAACCAAAATATATAAAGAGCTTGCCAAACTCAACAATAAGAAAACAAATAACCCCATCCAAAAATGGGGAGAGGACATGGACAGAATATTCACCACAGAAGAGATCTGAAAGGCCAAGAAACACATGAAAAATGCTCCAAGTAATTGATTGTCAGAGAAAAGCAAATAAAGACAACAATGAGATACAACTTCACTCCTGTGAGAATGTCATACATCAGAAAAAGTAGCAGCAATAAATGCTGGAGAGTTTGTGGAGACAAAGGAACACTCCTGCACTGCTGTATGCACAATGTAAATTGGTCCAACCCCTGTGGAGAGCAGTCTGGAGAACTCTCAGAAGGCTAGAAATGGACCTACCCTATAATCCTGCAATTCATCTCCTGGGGATATATCCTAAAGAACCCAACACACCCATCCAAAAAGATTTGTGTATACCTATGTTCAATAGCACAATTTGTAATAGCCCAAACTTGGAAGCAACCCAGGTGTACAACAGGTGAGTGGCTGAGCAAGTTGTGGTATATATACACAATGGAATACTACTCAGCTATAAAAAATGGTAACTTCACCGTTTTCAGCCCATCTTGGATGGACCTTGAAAAATTCGTGTTAAGTGAAATAAGTCAGAAAAAGAAGGGTGAATATGGTATGATCTCACTCTCAGGCAGAAGTTGAAAAACAAGATCAAAATAGAAAACACTAAGCAGAACCTGGGCTGGAGTTGGTGTATTGCACCAAAGTAAGACTCTGGGTTGAGGGAGGTGAGGAGAGAGTACAGGTCCTGGGAAAGGTTGACAGAGGACCTAGTGGGAATTGCATTGTTATGTGTAAAAGTTAGAAATGTTATGCATGTACAAACGATTATATTTATAGTGGAATGTAAAACACTAATTCCCCCAGTAAAGGAAAAAAAATTAAAAATCATTTAATTCATTAGGAAAGTAATTTAAGTAGTGTGTCTTTTTTTCCCTTATAGTTAAGAGTTTCATCACTCTGGACTGAGTTTTTCAGATAAAATGAGAAAGTAAGAGACACAGAGAGGGAGAGACAGACACAGCACTGATGTTTGCTCCAATGTAGTGGGGGTTGGGGTCAAAAGTGAATCGTATGGATGGCAAAGTGAACACACTATCCGGGTAAGCTGGCAAGTATAATTTATTTTATGTGTGAAACAAAACTGAGGTGAAGTGTCAATTATTTTGTCAAAACACACACAACTAATAAGAAAAGTCTCCAAAGCTTGACCATGGTCTTTTCTGCCCCAAAGCCACTGTTATTTAGTTGTGCTGTGTAGTCAACTATAAACATTGTGCACAGTTGACCTTCATGAGAATACTATGTGTCTAGGTACCTAGAAACACATTTCCCAACAGGGAGTCTATATAGAAAATTAAAATTAATTTGAATTTGGGCTTTAATATTTTGCAAATGTAAAACACAGCCACAGATACAAACTTCTCTCCTTGGGAGGATACCTCTCTTGTTTTCATCCTTGAAGTAAACACTGTGGGAAAATTATAAAAAGCTTGTTCAGCTGATTTAAAGTTTATCTGAGCAAGAACTTTCCTAGCTTATTTTAAAGCAGAAAATGTCTTGAATTTCAAAGTTTGCACATTGTTAGGCTTCATTGAAACATAGGCTGTATGAGCTTTTAAAGAATTGATTGATACTTTTAAAGTTAGAATAATTTCCACTTACTAAAAAGAAGAACACTTTTTATCTTTTTATCTTGAAAAGATACTTTTCATAATGATGATGATTACACTAGCTACTAAATATTCTCTCTAGGCAAGAAAGGGACTAGAACAGCACATCTATAATTGTATCCTAACTCCACAATCCACGTGGATGCTAACTTCAAAGCAGAGAGAAACCTTAATAAAAATTAAACACAACACACTAATAATACTTCTTAATAATAGCACCTAGCAATTATACAACACTTTGCACTTTCAAAGCATTTTACAATCATTAATTAGTTTATCCACACAACATCCCTATGACTTATGCCAGTATTATTATCCTCATTTTAGAGATGAGGAAACCAAGATTCAAAGTGATCAAGAGCTTTGCCTAAGGTCACATAATGAATCAGTAGCAGGATCTGTGCCTGAGTTCATCATGCAGTTTAATTTTCAGTACTAGCAAAAAAGTATGGAAATTCTTGAGGCCCACAAAATCATCTGCTTGGACTATAAACAGTGTTATATTTACTGCCAGTGGCAACCTTAATTTTTAATTGATTTTTATAAAATGACTAAGAAATTGGGAATCTCCCCTTTTAAAATATCTAACTGCATATTTAAATCAAGTCAAGAAGGGAAGCAAACGGGGGTTCCTGGAAGATGGCGGATTGAGAAGCTGCTAGTGGTTTGAGCTCTGACCACATCTTCTGGAAACGAAATGAAAACAACATTGGAGGAAAGGAATGGCAGTATTAGGGAAACAACAGTTGAGACCCCCAAGGAAAATACTGATTATCTTGAGGGAATTAGAGAACTGAAAGCTGAAATAGCTGTAATGAAGAAAGAAGCCGAGGCAAGGGAAAGCAGACTAACAGAAGCAGAAAACAGAATTAGTGAGACAGAGGATGAGTTAGAGAAAACTAAGAAGGAGGTGAAAGAGCTTAAAAAGAGATTGAGAGACACTAAAAACAACAACAGAGACATATGGGATGATCTCAAAAGAAGTAACATTTGCATAATTGGCCTGCCAGAGGAAGAAAGAGAGGAAGAGGAAGCAAATATTCTAGAGGAAATAACAGAAGAAAACTTCCCAGACCTGAATAACAGAAAGGACATCAAGATTCAAGAGGCCCAGAGAGTACCAAACAGAATCAACCCAGACCTGAAGACACCAAGACACATCATAGTCACAATGAGAAGAAGTAAGGATAAAGAAAGGATCCTAAAGGATGCAAGAGAGAAACAAAAAGTCACATACAAGGGAAAACCCATAAGATTATCTGCAGACTTCTCCACTCAAACTCTAAAAGCCAGAAGAGAATGGCAACATATCTATCGAGCCCTGAATGAAAAAGGGTTTCAACCAAGGATAATATATCCTGCTAGACTTTCATTCAAACTAGATGGAGGGATCAAAACCTTCTTAGACAAACAACAGTTAAAGGAGGCAACCATCACCAAACCGGCCCTGAAAGAGGTTCTAAAAGACCTCTTATAAACAAGAACATCACTACAATACTGGCAATATATCAGAGCAAACAAAAAAAAATTTTTTTTGAACAATGGCACTACAATACATTAAATCCATAATATCAATAAATGTCAATGGCTTAAACTCACCCATCAAAAGGCACAGAGTGGGGGGATGGATCAGAAAACATAATCCAACCATATGCTTCTTGCAAAAATCCCATCTGTCACAACAAGATAAACACAGACTTAAAGTGAGAGGATGGAAAACTATCATACAGGCTAACGGACCAAAAAAAAGGGTAGGAACAGCCATTCTCATCTCAGATACGATAGATTTTAAATTAAATAAAGTAATAAAAGATAGGCAAGGACATTACATAATGATTAGAGGATCAATCAGCCAAGAAGACTTAACAATCATTAACATCTATGCACCCAATGAGGGACCATCTAAATACGTCAAGCACTTATTGAAAGAAATTCAAAAATACATCAATAGTAATACAATAATAGTAGGAGACTTCAATACTTCACACTTAGATTAACAAAGCAGAGAACCAACAAAGATAGAAGAGAATTGAATGAAGAGATTGACAGACTAGACCTCTTGGACATTTTCAGAGTCCTTCACCCCAAAAAACTGGAATACACCTTCTTTTGAAATCCACATAACACATACTCAAGGATAGACCACATGTTAGGCCACAAAGACAGCATCAATAAATTCAAGAACATTGAAATCATCCCAAGTATCTTCTCAGACCACAGTGGAGTAAAACTAACATTTAACAACAAACAGAAAATTATCAAAAGACAAAGAATTTGGAAACTAAACAACATACTCCTTAAGAACCACTGGGTCAGAGAATCACTCAAGCAGGAAATTCAAATGTTCCTGGAAACAAATGAAAATGAAGACACAACCTACCAAAATGTATGGGACACAGCTAAAGGAGTACTAAGAGGGAAACTTATAGCCATAAATCACATATTAAACACCAAGAAGAAGCTCAAATGAACGACCTTACTGCACACCTCAAGGACTTAGAGGAAGATGAACAAAGAAACCCTAAAGCATCCAGAAGGACAGAAATCACTAAAGTTAGAGCAGAAATAAACAACATCAAAAATAAAAGAACCATACAAAAGATCAATGAAGCCAAATGTTGGTTCTTTGAAAGATTAAACAAAATTGACAAAACGCTAGCCAGACTCACCAAACAAAAAAGAGAGAAGACTCAAATTAATAGAATTGTAAACAATGCAGGAGATATCACAACTGACACCACAGAAATCCAGAGAATCCTGCGAAACTTCTATAAAAAACTATATGCCACCAAGCTAGAGAATCTGGAAGAAATGGAACAATTCCTAGAAGCATATACCCTTCCAAAACTGAACCAAGAAGACCTACAAAATCTAAATGCACCAATCACAGACAAAGAAACTGAAACCGTTATTAAGAACCTACCCAACAACAAAAGTCCTGGACCAGATGGCTTCACAAATGAATTCTAAAAACCTTTCAGGAAACAGTTAGTACCCATACTTCTTAAGCTTTTCCATAAGATTGAAGAAACAGGAATACTCCCTTCCACCTTCTATGAAGCCAACATCACCCTGATACCAAAAGCTGATAGGGACAGAACAAAAAAGGAAAACTACAGACCAATATCTCTGATGAACATAGATGCCAAAATATTAAACATGATCTTGGCCAACTGGATACAGCAACATATCAAAAAAATTGTTCATCATGACCAAGTGGGATTCATCCCAGGAATGCAGGCTGGTTCAACACCCGTAAGTCAATCAATGTCATTCACCACATCAATAAAAACAAAACCAGAGAGTCAGGCTGTAGCGCAGCGGGTAAAGCACAGGTGGCACTAAGCTCAAGGATCGGCGTCAGGATGCCGGTTTGAGCCCCTGGCTCCCGACCTGCAGGCAGGTCCCTTCACAGGCAGTGAAGCAGGTCTGCAGGTGTCTGCCTTTCTCTCCCCATCTCTGTCTTCCCCTCCTCTCTCCATTTCTCCGTCCTATCCAACAACAACAACATCAATAATCACTACAACAATAAAACAACAAGGGCAACAAAAAGGAATAAATAAATAAATAAATAAATAAATAAGCAAAGCCAAAAACCACATGATTATCTCAATAGATGCAGAGAAAGCCTTTGACAAAATCCAACACCCATTCATGCTCAAAACTCAACAAAAAATGGGAATAGATGGGAAATTCCTCATGATAGTGGGGTCTATATATAGCAAACCTACAGCCAACATCATACTCAATGGACAGAAGCTGAAAGCATTGTCCCTCAGATCTGGGACTAGACAGGGCTGCCCACTGTCACCGTTACTCTTCAACATAGTACTGGAAGTTCTTGCCATAGCAATCAGGCAAGAGAAAGAAATCAAAGGAATACAGATTGGAAGGGAAGAAGTCAAGCTCTCACTATTTGCAGATGATATGATAGTATACATAGAAAAACCTGAAAACTACTGGAAGTTATTAGGTAATATAGCAAGGTATCAGGCTACAAAATCAATGTACAAAAATCAGTGGCATTTCTTTATGCAAACACTAAATCTAAAGAAGAAGACATCCAGAAATCACTACCCTTTACTGTTTCAGCAAAATCAATCAAATACCTAGGAATAAAGTTGACCAAAGAAGTGAAAGACTTGTATGCTGAAAACTATGAGTCGCTACTCAAGGAAATAGAAACTGATACCAAGAAATGGAAAGATATCCCATGATCATGGATTGGAAGAATAAATATCATCAAAATGAATATTCTCCCCAGAGCCATATACAAATTTAATGCAATACCCATCAAAGTTCCAACAAGCTTCTTGAAGAGAATAGAACAAACACTACAATCATTTATCTGGAACGTGAAAACACCTAGAATTGCCAAGACCATCTTAAGGAAAAGAAACAGAAATGGAGGCATCACACTGCCAGACCTTAAACTATATTATAAAGCCATCATCATCAAAACATCATCAAACAGCATGGAACAAAAATAGGCACACAGACCAGTGGAACAGAATTGAAAGCCCAGAAATAAATCCCCACACCTATGGACATCTAATCTTTAATAAGGGGGCCCAAAGGATTAAATGGGAAAAGGAGGCTCTCTTCAATAAATGGTGCTGGGAAAACTGGGTTGTAACATGCAGAAGAATGAAATTGAACCACTTTATCTCACCAGAAACAAAAATCAACTCCAAATGGATCAAAGACCTAGATGTCAGACCAGAAACAATCAAACACTTAGAGGAAAACATTGGTAAAAGAGTTTCCCACCTACACTTCAAGGACATCGTTGTTGAATAAAACCCAATTGCAAGGAAGACTAAAGCAGAAACAAACCAATGGGACTACATCAAATTGAAAAACTTCTGCACATCCAAAGAAACTATTAAACAAACAAAGAGACCCCTCACAGAATGGGAGAAGATCTTCACATGCCATACATCAGGCAAGAAACTAATCACCAAAATATATAAAGAGCTCAGCAAACTTAGCACCAAAAAAGCAAATGACCCCATCCAAAAATGGGCAGAGGATATGAACAAAACATTCACCTCAGAGGAGATCCAAAAGGCTAACAAACATATGAAAAACTGCTCTAGGTCACTGAATGTCAGAGAAATGCAAATTAAGACAACACTAAGATACCACCTCACTCCTGTAAGAATGGCATACATCACAAAGGACAGCCGCAACAAATGCTGGAGAGGTTGTGGGGACAGAGGAACCCTTTTACATTACTGGTGGGAATGTAAATTGGTACAGCCTCTGGGGAGAGCAGTCTGGAAAACTCTCAGAAGGCTAGACATGGACCTTCCATATGATCCAGTAATTCCTCTACTGGGGTTATACCCCAAGGACTGCATAACACCCAACCAAAAAGAGGTGTGTACTCCTATGTTCATAGCAGCACAATTCATAATAGCTAAAACCTGGAAGCAACCCAGGTGCCCAACAACAGATGAGTGGCTGAGAAAGCTGTGGTATATATACACAATGGAATACTATGCAGCTATCAAGAACAACGAACACACCCTCTGTGACCCATCTTGGTCAGAGCTAGAAGGAATTATGTTAAGTGAGCTGAGTCAGAAAGATAAAGATGAGTATGGGATGATCCCACTCATCAACAGAAGTTGAGTAAGAAGATCTGAAAGGGAAACTAAAAGCAGGACCTGACCAAATTGTAAGTAGGGCACCAAAGTAAAAACCCTGTGGTGAGGGGTAGACATGTAGCTCCCTGGGCCAGTGGGGGGTGGGAGTGGGTGGGAGGGATGGGTCACAGTCTTTTGGTGGTGGGAATGGTGTTTATGTACACTCCTAGTAAAATGTAGTTATATAAATCACTAGTTAATTAGTATGTTTGGCTTTGTATGTTAACTCTCTTTTCAGTCACCAGGTTCCAGATGTCATCAGGATGCCGGCCAGGCTTCCCTAGACTGAAGACCCCACCAATGTGTCCTGGAGCTCTGCTTCCCCAGAGACACACCCTACTAGGGAAAGAGAGAGGCAGACTGGGAGTATGGACCGACCAGTCAATGCCCATGTTCAGCGGGGAAGCAATTACAGAAGCCAGACCTTCTTCCTTCTGCAACCCACAATGACCCTGGGTCCATGCTCCCATAGGGATAGAGAATGGGAAAGCTATCAGGGGAGGGGGTGGAATATGGAGAGTGGGTGGTAGGAATTGTGTGGGATTGTACCCCTCCTACCCTTTGGTTTTGTTAATTAATCCTTTCTTAAATAAAAAAGAAAAAAAAAGAAGGGAAGTAAACATACTAAGTACATCTTGTCGACTCTGATATCACTGTCATTAGACTAGTTATATGTATGATGAATCACTAAATTATACATTGTTTTTAGTAGAAAGTAGATGAAAGTCCAACCCTCCACTGTAGCTCTTATATACCTCTTCTCTCCTTGATCCCAAGTGTAACAACATAATACTTGGCCTACAATCATTAGTCAAATGAATCAATTTGACGTACCAAAAGAATTTTTTCTTCTTGTGAAAAATAGAAGATTTCCCCCTCAGTTATTTATCTTTGATACTAAGTAAACAAAAGTGAAAAAGGGTACGCATACAAAAAAAAAACTATGGGCCAGGTGGTGGTACACCTGATTGAGTACACAGGTTACAATGTGCAAGGACCTGGACTCAAGCTCCTGATCCCTACTGCAGCGGGAAAGCTTTCTGAGTGGTAAAGAAGCAGGGCTGTATCTCTCTGTCTCTCCCTCTTTATCTCCCCCTTCCCTCTCAGTTTATGGCTGTCTCTATCCAGTAAATAAAGATAATTAAAAAAACTATTTTTAATTTTTGGGAAGTAATTTTTACTGTCTGAATCAGAATAAGCTCATATAATTATCAATAATAAATAGGTTATGAGAAAGTAAATAAGTAAATTTAAAATTCCTTTTTCCATTGATTCTAATTTATTAAATCAATTAATTCACAAGACCATATAGATACTAGGTATTGTTATTATTATTATTTGTTTTCTTGGTACTTAGGATCTACATGAATGAAGAAAACAGTTTGAGGAAGGAGGGGGAGGAATAGAACATAGATTTTTTTTTAGCAATGTTGGTTAAATCACTCTATTACTGAATATTAGTTGCTGGATAACTTTAGTCAGGATGACACTTTCCTTTGACTAAAAAAAAATGATAATAATAAGGGAGTTAAGATATGTCTTTTCATTGTTCCCTTCACCCTCAAAATATTGAAATCTAGTTTGATAAAAGTCATCATATGCAAAAATCACCTCTGAAGCTACAAAAAACTACCATCTGCATTCATTCATTCATCCATGTAAATTAGAGAAAGAGAAAAAGCAGAGAAACTGTTCCAGCATAAACAGTGGCAGGTGTCAAACACTGAATCTTACATATGCAAATCTTACACTCTACTTGTTAAACTACATCCCTGACCACTCTATTTCACTATTCTGAACCTTGTAACTTGAGGAGATGTTCTCTAATGTCATTTCTCAAGGCTCAGAGTTTCATTCATAGGTAGAATTCAAATTCAGCGGTTCCCAACATCCTTGCTACTGAGCAACGACTTTAAATTACTAGACAGCATAATGTTTCTGTTTCTTAAATTTAAAGTCAGCTTCCTTGACCTTTTTTTACAAGATAGATCAAAAGACATGGAAATAATTATCCATTTTTTTTCTTGTCAGAAGACTATGCTTTATTTGAGGATATCGTTATCATGATTGTCAATCAATAAAAGTAAGCATTTTTCTAAAAAAATGAATGAGAGAATTGTGTTATTTAATTTTAAAAGAAGTAATAGTTCAAAGAAATTATTTTGTGGGCAGGCAACATAGCTCACCTGGATAGTATACTTATTTTGCTTTGAGCATGTCCCAGATCCAAGGCCAGCCTCCACAGCTTTGAAGGAGGCTTTAGTACTATGGTATCTTTCCCTGTCTCCCTCTGTTTCTGTTTCTTTCTCTATCTGAAAAGTCAGTCTAGGAGCTGTGAAGTGAGGACATGACAAAAAAAATACTAATTGTGAACTTTTAATGTGTCTTATAAAGCAAATACTAATAAGGCATCTTTGAGGTAATTTAAATAAGTCAGTCTTTTTTATGATTTCTTGAACTTTAAAGAGCAACTTTTGCAGAAAAATAGAGGAGGCAGATGCACATATATTTGCTAATAAATAGAAGTTTGTGCTTCTCCATAGATCAGATGCAAAATCATATTCACTATTCAGGGAACAGAATTTGTTTTAAAGACAAAAGAAGAATAAAATCTCAAATATAAGCTCATCACTGATACAGGAGGCAGGCAAATGATAAATTAACACAGTGAGTCATTACTCTAAAAGACTTCTAGTAAACACTAGCCAACAAAGGAGTAAAGATCGGTCACTTCAAAAGACACCTTAATGGCTTAGGATGAAAAATAAATCATTTCAAAGAACTGCATTGAATCTAGGAGTTAAAAGGGGAAAAGGAAGAAGAAAGAGCAAGATGCCAATCAAACCAAGGTTGAGTTCTAACCACAGTTAAGGAAGTGCTTAGACTGACAATGTCAAGCAAGATAGACCAGGATGATGTATGATTTGGCACTTGATAACAAGGTTGATTTATCTTCCTTTGAGAAATATTTGTAGGCCATAACTCGATAAGCTCTAAATTGAAATTTCTTTCCAAAGCAGTATAATTGAGATCCCCATGTATCCATACCCCAATTACTTTCTCCCAAGGTTTAAGATTGGAGAAATTGTGCAGAGTTCTTCACAAAGTGGCTAGTTGGAAACTAATGGCATTACAGCACAGTTCATTTTGAAGTAGAGCTCATTTAAACTATTCTTAAATGATAGACCCTAGACATTAAGATGAAGTAGGAATAGCTTTTTCATAATGACAAATTACAGAATGATCAGTTCATCCATTTCATTTCTGTAAAAGATAAAGCAGAAAAATTATAATGATATTAAGTTGTACTATGTCTCACCTGAGTCCTTCATAAGAAAGTGTTTATAACACTCCTTTCAAGGTTATAAAGCTATATGTATGACTTAATTTTTCATTTTGTTCTAGCGCTAAAAATACTGGTCTTCAAAATTAAATCATGGGGGATGACCTTAGACTTAACATCAATTCCAGGGACTCAGAAGTTATCTTGTTCAAAATAATACTATTCAACAAAATTCACTTTTAAAGACACTGTTTCATCTTACAGCTATAGATTGTTTAGGAATAGGTGACAGATAATTTGAAAAAAAAAACAGTTTGATATAAATGACCAGTTTTGATAGAAACTGGAACTGGAAAAAAAAATAGTAAGTGAAAACATATTTTGAAGACCTGAAAGGGATGATTAGAAAAATATAATACCAATATATGGCATTGTGAAATAGAAAAGAAAACATTTGCAATTTCACAACCATGTGTAGCATCACTAGGATAGCACTCAACATGACTGTGTTGGAATTAATGACATGCTTTCCTTGATCACTGTGAGAAAATGACATGTCTCCTCCTTTTTCAAATATTAAATCAAATCTACTGGCTTTTCTGAGCCCTCGGCATCATTAGCTCTTTATTCACTACTACAGCTTTCTACCTACAGACCACCCAGATGATTCCACCTCTGTACTGTTTACTGAATTCTTCCAGTTTTTTTGAAGTGCTCTGGTTTCTTATTTTGGTCCTCCTTCAACCTCCAACTTCAACACCACTTTATCAAAGAGATGTTGATTCACAGGCTTGTTATTATCACAGTGGCACACTATCATTTTGCCAGAATAGATGTTAGTACACCTCACCTCCACCACCATATGGATCTAGGTCCCCAATCCTTTGACTGGACCATAATCTATTGAGGTTTCACTGTTTTGTTTCTTAGATCACATTGATAAGTGAGATTATAGTATACTTGTCAATTTATTCTGGGTTATTTTGCACAATATTACTGCCCACAGATCCACCCATATTGACACAAAAGATTTCAGCCTTTCTCACAGCTTTGTGATATTCCGTTGTATATCTATATATGCTACAATTTCCTTAACTGCTTATGTTTTGTTGGATACTTGGACTGTTTCAAAATATTGGTTATTACAAAGAGCACTGTATGGACCTGATGTTTAGTTGCTATTGTTATCTTAAGTGGTTCTTCCTTATACTGACTTTTGGTGTAGTTCCATTGTCTTTTACATTAACTTTCCTGATTCTAGGTCTATTTGTATTAATGTTTTTATATTCTTTGGCTAGATACGTAGAAAATAAATTGTTGATGTCATGCTAGGTTCATCATTTAATGTTTTGATGAATTCCCAAATTGTTTCTAATAGAGGTAGACTAAGGTACATCCCCATAAACAATGTTAAAGGTTTGCTTTCTAGCCACATCCTCATTCACATTTGCTTCTGTTCTGTCTGACGAAAGCTGTTCTCACAGGAATGAGGTAATATCACATTGTTGTCTTGATTTTCATTTCTTCAATAAGCATGACTTCGAGCACTTTTCATGACTTTGGGTATCTGAACATATCCTTTGGTGATGAGTCTATTCAGATCTTAGCCTTCCCCCTTAATGTTTTTAATGCTTTAACATCATTATTGTTGTATTTTCTTAATTATTTTTTCTATTTTTATTGGAGGGATTCATGATTTACAGTACAGTCATTGGCACATGGTGGTTGTTGCTACTGAATGCTGTGAAAGTTCTTTATATGATTTGGTTATTAGACCTTTTTAATTATTATAGACTTTTTAATAATTATTATGTCATATAATTATCCCACTTCTTAGTGTATTCCAGTTTGAGTGACTATCCCATATGTTGTGCAGAAAATTTTCAATTTGTTGCAGTCTTGTTGGTTTAGTTTCCTTGCTGTTGGGCTTGAATTCCCAAAGACATTTCCAGAACAGACATATAGTGACCTTTCAGTGTTTTCTTCTATAGATTTTATGGTATCTGCCCTAACAGTAAGGTTTTGATTCATCTTGAGTTGGTTTTTATGCACAGTGAAATAGAAAAGTTCTACCTCTCTATCTCTTTTATTTTGCATGTAACTACTCAGTTTCCCCCAACATTTACCGAAAATGCACTTATTTTTTCCATTTAATATTCTGTGTCCCTTTTTGTACATTAACTGTTAATATGAATATGTGAAAAGGCTTATTTCTGTGGTTACAAGGCTATTCCATTAAATTTCTTCTATTTGTGCTCCAGTATCAGACAGGTTTTTAAAATAATATATCTGTAGTATACTTGTAAATCAAGAAGGATGATGCCTCCATTATTTTTCTTTTATTCTAGAACTGCTCTAGTAAATCTGGGCCTATTACCATTCCAGATAAACTTCTGTAGCATATGTTCTATTCATTTAATGAAATTCACTGGGGACTGGGAGCTTGAGAGGGGTTGTACTATATGTATATTGCTTTGGATAAGATGGTCAGTTTAGGGGGCTGGGTAGTGGCACACCTAGTTGAACACCCACGTTACAGGGTGCAAGGACCCAGGTTTGAATCTCCAGTCAAGAGAGACACCTGCAGCCTGCTTCATAAGAGGTGAAGCAGGCTGTAGGTGTCTCTCTTTCTCTCTCTCTATCATCCCTTCTCTCTCAATTTCTGGCTTTCTATCCAATAAATAAATAGAGATATTAATTTTTTAAATATGGTCATTTTAATTATGTTAATTATTCCAATCCATGAACAGGTACTATCTTTCCATGTCCTTGTGTCTTCTTTCATTTCCTTTCCTAGAGATTCACAGTTTTCAACATACAAGTCTTTTGCCTCTTTTGTTAAATTTGTTCCTAGATATCTAATTCATCTAGTTGTTATTGTTATCTTAAGTGGTTCCTCCTTATACTGACTTTTGGTGTAGTTCCACTGCATTTTACATTAACTTTCCTGATTCCAAATTCTGCTCCCTTATATTTTTCTTAATTGGTATGAAATTAATATTTCTAAATCCTGACGATTCATTTTTTTCTTGGCTCCCAAAGGAAACTGAAGTGAACCTTAGCTGCATGCTCTGACCTTCCAGAATTACATGTTTCTGAACATAGTTATATTTTACATTATTCACCTTTATTGCTAATGATTTGTATATCTGTAATATGCAGCATATCACTCCAACCTCCTGAAGTTTATTTGGCTTCAAACATCAACTTGCAATGGCATCTCCAGAAAGTAGTCCCATATGTACTTCTGGCTTTTGTGTCTCCACCTAAATAAATGTGATCTGTATTTTCTTTGAGTTAGGGTAAATGTTATGGTTGTTAATCCCTTTATTGCACGTGGGAGAAGTTGTAGTATCAGCCCATTTCTTCTTTTATAAATGAAGTATATAACCCTCTATCCACTAGGAGAATTGCCAAAGGTGCCATCAGTTACATTTGGAAATTGCCTCAGTTAAAGAAATATACCTTATACAAGGTCACTGTTACCAAGAGCTATATCCAAATTCTGATTAGCAAGGGACAACAAATACCTAATACCTTTCAGTCTTACATAAGACAGCTCTAAAGAATAATTCCAACTGCTCCTAATGGAACTTTTGGTAGGAAAAGCTACAACCTTTGCTTGAGATTTATTTATTATTTATTATAGAGTGCATGCCTTGCAAATGCATGATTTCACTCCCTCAGGATCATTTTTCTTTATTCAGGCAGATGGGAGAGAAAGAGATGGTGCCAGGGCTTGAACCTGGGCTGTAGGAATATATCCGACCTGATAAGTTATCTCTTCAACGCAGGAAAGTATTAAAACTTTGCTACTGAAATAATTTTATTTAGCTAGCTGTCTCTGGGCCGTTTCTAATTAAAGCTGACATTTTCAGATGAGAGAGAGAGAAGAAGGAGGAGGAGGAGGAGGTGGAGGAGGAGGAGGTGGTGGTGGAGGAGGAGGAGGAGGAGGAGGAGGAGGAGGAGGAGGAGGAGGAGGAGGAGGAGGAGGAGGAGGAGGAGGAGGAGGAGGAGGAGGAAAGATACCGCAGCACCAAAATTTCCTCCAGGGACATGAATTCCAAACTTGAACCTAGGCTGAGTGCATGACAAAGCAGGTGCACTACCCAAGTGACCTATCTTGTGCACTCAGTGCATTTAACTTCTGTCTAATGATGTTCTTTCCGTTTTTCTCCTATCACACACACAGAGGTGCTGATCACAGTAGCACTTCCTAACAAACAGGATGCATGTTCTACTTCAGAGTGGTTAGTTAAAACCTTTGCCAAGAATATATTTATTTACTATCTATCATTATATTTTACAAACATATATAATTATATATCTATACAACTATCATGGAGTCCAGGTTTTACACACGTGTGATCTTATTAAGGTAATCCAAATTGCAATATGACACATAAACTTGATCTATTTTCTTCCTATTAAAATCATGCATATAATTAATTATTTATTTTAACCTTCACACAATATACATTTACTAACTTTTCAGAGCAGGAATAGTATTTTTAAGTAGTATATGCCTTCACAGTACATGGAAGTGAGTAGTGTGTATAAATAAATTTTTAAAAAATGGCATGAATAATAAATACTTAAAATCAGAACTGCAAGATCTTTACACCTGTATGGATTAACCAAGAGTTAAGTTTTTCTTAACTGATAACTATTTAGTGAGATTAATTACAAAGGACTAAGCTAGATGCTATGGTGAAAAGCATACAAAAAAAAGAAATGATGTGCTTCCTGCCCTCAAGAAGTTTATAGTTAGCAGTATAATGATAGTCAGCATTTATGTCAGTGATTCTCAACTTTACTTACTCATTGAAATCATTTGAAATTTTAATGACTCTCACTACTGGGCCCCACCCCAAAGCATATGAACTTAATCTGTTAGGTGTGTGGCCTGAGTATGAAACTCCTCAGATAATTCAAATGTGTCACCAAAGAACCACAAAAATTATAGAGAGGTAAGCCTAAACTAACTAATTTAGTGTTCATAGCAACATAAATTAGAAAATTACTAACATCACCATCATTTTATAGACAAGAAACAAGGCACAGAAGAGTGAAGCAATTTGCTCAAGACCACACAGTTAGGGGATAGAGTTAGAATTCAAACCCCAAAACTCAAGTTCTGAGTATGTGACTTTTTACTACTATCTATACTGTACTGCTTCACTGGCAGAGACAGACTACAATGTAAATTGACTTATACTGAACTAAGATTTACAAAAATTAAAAGTGTTATCTTTTCTAATTTAAAGCCTCAATGGCAAAAAGAAAAAAAAAAGATCAATCACTTTTTACTGTAATTTGGCCTTAAATATTGGGAGTGGGAGGGTGGGGGAGAGTCAGTAACACATCTGGTAGAGCACAGACATAGCCAACACAACTGAAAGAGCACCCAGGTACACACAGAGGACCTAAGTTCAAGACCCTGGCCCCCAGCTGCAGGTGGCAAGTTTCACATGTGGTAGACACTCTCCACCACTTCCCATTCAATTTCTTTCTGTTTCTAACGTAAAGGAAGAAAGGAAGTAAGAGAGAGAGGAAGATGGATTTTAGAATGATAAGGAAGGTTAATTTATTCTACGAAAGCAGATTGAGAATACTGATGATTTTGCACATGCAAATGGAGTGAAGAGATTAGACAAATGATATTTTATTTAAAAATCTGCAATTTATAGCTGAAAGTGGAAACGTGTTTAATTGCTCTGTAGTATAAGTGGAATACTCTTTAATTTCTTGTAAATTATCCTACCAATTTAAAGATAATCCCTATTTCATGAACAGAAATAAATAGCAGCAAGCAAAGAAATAGGAATAATGGAAGTTATATGAAACAGAAAAATATTAGGTATCCTTTCACCATTACATTGTCTTAATAGTCCACTCTCAACCTTATCTCCACAGTTTATCTACTGGCTTAAGAGTTGTCAAATTATTGGATCACAAATTAGTTTATTCCTTTCTATTACTCTGATTCACACTTGCTAATTTCTAGTTTTGCTTTTCAAATATCCATGTTAAATTTTTCCATGTATACATTAACTAAGAAAAATAGAAATATCTTTCTGCTCCAAAGAAATCATTGTATCACAAAGAAATATGAAAGCCAAGAAAAGACATAAATAAATCTCAGCTAAACTTAGATCATGTTTTTATGAAAGGTGTATGTATAATATTCACTTGATATTGTACATGCATTTCTCACATACATAAATGTGCCATAAATGTGTTGTCAGAATAGGACTTGACTATAAACTCCTGATCTCTACTTCAATTAGATTTTCACTATATTTTGTCTTTTTAACAGTTTGGGCTCAATATTAATATTTGAGAGTGATGCCTTAGGTCCCAGTAACATCTGAAAAGCTTGAAATGTTTGGGGGTTCTTTCTTGGAAGATGAAGGAACTCAGAACCTTTTATTTTAATATGGCTCAGAATATTTCAAAACAGTGCTATCAATAAAGATAGAAGTAAAACACAAAACTGAAAATGGACTTTATGAATAGGCAGTGATAGATGTGGCACAGAAACAGAGCTGGAGATGCTGGGGAGGTGGTTTAGTAACCCAGTGCAGGACTAGAAGGCATAAAGGCCTAAATTTGATTACTAGCACTGAATATGCTAGAGTTGTTCTCTCTTAATATATTTTTAAATATAGAGATGAAGATATAGCAAATCAATTCTGTTAAGTTAATTTTTGTCTAAGCCAAACCTTCTATAACTTTTATAATTTAAGAAAAAAATATTATAAAGAACATTTTTTTCAATTACCATAGTCATAAGGATGGTAAGACCTCTGCAGTTCCCTGTTTAACTGTGCTAGGTATTTCTTCTTCAAAGTAGAGTAAACACATTGAAATGCCCACTTCACATAAACACACTGCTATAGGAAATTTTGCAAGGATTGGTATGAACTATAGTTAATTAACTGAAATACAATGCTATGTGATTTTATTTTAACATTGGGAGAGGGTGTTATATGTAATACACATCATCACTGTCCCTGTCCTCATGTCCTCAGATCCGTCCACAGGCCCATAATCAATTGGTATGATGGACGTAGTCAGAATCTACAACACAGCATTAAGCCTGTTAAAATATAAGTTTACACTTAGTTCAGAATCGTCATAAAAAGAAACGGTGAGGGGCCACGCGGTGGTACACAGGGTTAAGGGCACATAGAATGAAACAGTAAGATGGGCGCAAGGATCCCAATTCAAGCCGGCGTTTCTCCACTTGCAGTGGAGGTCGCTTCACAAGTGGTGAAGCAGGACTGCAGGTGTCTTTCTCTTCCCCTGTTTTCCCCTCCTCTCTCAATTTCTCTCTATCCTACATAAAAAAAAAAAAATCTAAAATAATGTCTGCCAGGAGTAGTGGATTCATAGTGCACGCACAGAGCCGCAATGATAAACATGGAGGGGGTTAAAAAAAAAGTGATAGCAAAAGCAGTTAATATTCGAAATTTGGAAAGACACTTATAATGAATAAATAGAATATCCCCTGGTTATAGGAAGTTTGCAAATTTTCAAAATTAAGTATTTGTATCTTTCATTATATGTTATCTAAGTATAGACTGAAAGGACAAGAAAAAAACTGATTCTGTGGCCTACTGCTGAGAATTAACTACTTGATAAATGAAGACTGTGTTAATTGTATTTAACTTGTTTCCCCTTAGTGTTTAAACATCTGGCTAGATAATTTGCACCTAAAAATCTCTATAAACAACACAGTTCTTATCAGATAGAGCCCAGTATTTTAAAAGGCCAGTTTGATTAAAATCGTAAAATTCAAAGTCTTTAAAGAAGAATAAAAAGAACCATAGTTCTCCTCCCTTTTCACATATAATAATCTCTTCTCTGTCTTTTAGAAAAACCTGACACTATTTACATTTTAAACATTGGTAGAGTACCTGAATAACAGACTATGTAACTTAAATTCATGCCTTTTAAAATGATAGCTAACGATTGCCACCTCAACATGCTTCACTTCAGACTGTGTCCAGAGACTTCACGTGTGAAATGACAACCCTTCAGCTTCATTACTCGGGTGAGACTTTTCCTTTCATAGTATACTCTAATTCCATCTCAGGTGGTTCACTTTCTAACGAAGTCCCAAAACCTAGATATACACCAGTTTCTGTGAGAGAGAGCATATGTTCACACGTATCCATAAACTACTGCAAAATATATACTTGAAAGCAGAAGTACACTAGAGTTTGCAGTGAGTACCCCCCTAACACTTCCTCTCCACTATTCCAAGCTTTGGGTCCATGATTGCTCAACAATTTGTTTGGCTTTGTATGTTAACTCTCTTTTCAGTCACCAGGTTCCAGACGTCATCAGGATGCCAGCCAGGCTTCCCTGGACTGAAGACCCCACCAATGTGTCCTGGAGCTCTGCTTCCCCAGAGACCCATCCTACTAAGGAAAGAGAGAGGCAAACTGGGAGTATGGACTGACCAGTCAACGCCCGAGTTCAGCGGGGAAGCAATTACAGAAGCTAGACCTTCCACCCTCTACAACCCACAATGACCCTGGGTCCATGCTCCCAGAGGGATAGAGAATGGGAAAGCTATCAGGGGAGGGGGTGGGATATGGAGATAGGGTGGTGGGAATTGTGTGGGATTGTACCCCTCCTACCCTATGGTTTTGTTAATTAAGCCTTTCTTAAATAATAAAAAATAAAGTAAATAAAATAAAATAAAATTAAAATTAAAAATAAAATAAAATGATAGCTAATTTAAGAAAAGAGAAAATATTAGACAACTAGGTGAACTGAAGTGTGTGTTTAAAAGTGTAATATCCGGTTACAGTGCTATACTTTGTTCTGATTTTTCTTAAGACCAAATAGGACCAAATTTAACCTTCACTAAGAGTAAAGAAACAAAGTCCTTTGATCAAAGTCCACTGATCACAACATCAACAAGGGACCCAACTCAGGGCTCCCTGTGTATGCTCAGGCACTCCATGTAAGCACAGATTCAATGCTATCCCATTTTTCCCATTTGAAAATCAAATTTTTTTTTAATTTTTTTGTTTTGAGATGTAATAGTTATGAAAATTATGACTAAAATGAAAACATAAGCAGGTCACTGCCAATCTCTACATATTAACAATGACCCAGAAAAGGTTATTTAGTTTTGTAACAAGTAAACCTGGATTTTTATCAGACTTGTAAGAGAAATAACAACTGCTGAGAGCTGTTTTTCACTATATACTACACAGTCTTCTAGTGTGTGACTTACATCATTCATTTGATCCTCAACACTAGATACCATTATTAGTAATTTACAAATGAAGAAATGGAAGTTTAAAAGTGTTGCACGACTTTTCAATGCCAAGTTCATGAACATTTTGAGTGAGATTTGAATCCGGGTAGCTTAGTGCCATAGAACACATATTTAATCACCTGGAACAATAAGTAAATAAATAAATAAATAACTCCAAGAGGATTACTCTGAGAATAAAAGTCTAGAATTAATGCAATTTCACTAAACCTTCTATGAAGCTCTTAAAAAACTCATTTTTAAAAGTGCTTATAAGCTGAATCTTCATTATAGGATCAATTATTATCTTTTTGCCTAATGTTTCAATTAAAAAACAGTCTAATACCATTATCTTGTACATCATGATCACAAAGAAAAATAACAATACTGAGGCCAGGTGATGGCGCACCTGGTTAAGCTCACACATTACAGGGCGTAAGGACTCAGGTTCAAGCCCTGGGTCCCTACCTGCAAAGGAAAAGCTTCAGGACTGGTGTGAAGCAGTGCTGCAGGTATCTCTCTGTTTTACTCTCTGTCTCCCCCTTCCTCTCAATTTCTGGCTATCTCTATTCCAATAAATAAATAAAAGTAACTTAAAAATCAAATAAAAAAGAAAAAAATCAGATCTTTCAAAAAAGAAAGAAAAGAAAAATAACAATAATTGAAACCTTGTATTTTCATATTGTATACCAACTTCATGCCAATTCCACTTCTCTCATCATTACTATCATCCATAGATACTTTAACTTTGCATTAAGCACAAAGTAAAATTTTCAAATGATATTAGACCTTACTAATTAAAATCACTCATCCTATATTTCAAGAAAAACTGAAAGTAGGAAACAAGAAACTTTGTATACCAACAAATATAATATTCACAAGTAAATCTTGTGCTTACTTATGAGTAAAAAGACATTTTCTGTTCAGAACAAGCATTTGTGAATTTGTCCAAAGACTACTTACTGTCAACCTGAGAAATTCATCAGTGGGGAAAAAAAAATAAGAATTTCCAATTAAAAGTGGAAAATTATCACAAACGCTCACTTTATAATGGGAGGTGGAGGAGATGGAGGGGATAGTGGGGGTGGTGGAGGAGGTGTGCAAGGACCCAGGTTCAAGCTTCAGGAGTGGTGAAGCAAGGCTGCAGGTGTCTCTGTCTCTTTCCCTCTCTCTTATCTCCTCCCTCTCAATTCCTAACTTTATCCAATAATAAATAAATTAAAATACTGAAAAAGAGAAGCTTAACAATAAAAAAAAAGGTTTTATTCACTGAGGAACATGAAATGAAAGATCATATATATTTTTTTTTGGAAAATTAAGTAAAAATCTTCATGGTAACTTTACTTATACATTAATTTAAGGCATTTAGATCTAACACAGTAAATAAAGTCTGTTTAGATAAAATGGATGCATCTCAATAATGACTTGTAAATAATACAAATCTTTTGATATTATTATTCAAAAACATTCAACGATGAACTACCTTTCCAAGGTAAATAATCTACTCTACTTATTTTGGTTTCTTGTTATTACTCATTTATTTGCCCTTTCCCTCCCCCATCCCCAATTTAAAGCACATAAGCAGAGAATATATATGGATCTGGTTAAAGAAAAAGTCTGATTGTTGCTGCTTTAAATTTAAAAACAAGATCACTTTAAAAAAAAAGATAGTTTAAACTTAAAAACAAGCAAGGTCAAACTGTATATGTAGATTTCAGACCTAATCACTAAGTCAAAGAACAAAGAAATAGGACAATTCTCAACCATTCATTAGTAAGAGATTAAATTCTTAAAGTTTTTACATGTATTAAAGCACTGGCTCTTACAAAACAGTAAAAACATGATTTTTTTTTATATTTTCTTTTTGGTGTTTTGGTATTTTTCTTTTCTTTTTTTTTCTTTTTCTTTTTGGTATTATGCTGTGTGGTGACTTCTGTCATGCTGTCTGCATGAATCTAGGACAATAAGGTAGACAAAACAGCATAGATATGTATGTTTCCATATAAATCTACTAGTTTTCTGGAAACACAACTCTGAAATGCAGTCTTTGTATACATACTTTTGTAAAGAAGGTGAGAAAAATGCTTCAAATTATTTGATATTTGAAAGTATGTTGCAGTGAAGTTCACAGTAGGAGGCTAATGAAAGACAATCAAAAATATGCACATTCTATCTTCTTGACTAAACACAAACTCACAAAGAAACAATAGGAGAAAAGGTAATTTTTATACTCCTACTGACCTCAGTCTAAGCCAAACTACACTACAGAAGAATGAGACAACGAGAAAAACACTACATTACAGCAGGAAGCTTCCTTCCATGCTGTAGGGGCCTACCTCAAATGTGGTTCATGTATATGAACAACAGGAGAAACAATAGGAGTCTATACTTAGACTGTCTTCAGTCTAAGCCAAACTACATAAAATATCAAATAGAAACTGTCTATCTTTACCAATTTTTCAAACCCCAAACTCTGGAATAATACCTGATTCATCTCTTTTTTTTTTTTCCACCTGCTAGCAGTCTAACTTGTACATGTGAACTGTTTATTGTCTATTTCTAAGGTTCAAACTCAAGCCATCATTTCTCACTTCTTCAAATGTTCTTAATGTTGTCACTTTTGT
Source organism: Erinaceus europaeus (assembly GCF_950295315.1). Classification (NCBI taxonomy): domain Eukaryota; kingdom Metazoa; phylum Chordata; class Mammalia; order Eulipotyphla; family Erinaceidae; genus Erinaceus; species Erinaceus europaeus. The sequence continues at coordinate 59,996,439 of NC_080162.1, forward strand.
CTCCAGAACGCTGTTTCTTAAACCTTAAATGATGCAAAGGAAGGCAGTTCATGGTTCATATACATGAACCAAGTTTGAGGTAGGCCCCTACAGCATGGAAGGAAGCTTCCTACTGTAATGTAGCGTCTTCCTCGTTGTCTCATTCTTCTGTCTTTTTGTCTGGGGGGGGGGGGGGGGGGAGTCTTCCTAGAGCCCTAGAGCGCTGAAGCCCCAGTGATGACAAAATAAATAAATACCTTAAATAAAAACATTCTAACTTCTATGCTTCAAAATCTATCGCATATTTTAGTTATATTCCAAAGGGCCTGTGGCTATACTAATTTTTTCCTTTTTCTTTCTTTCTTTCTTTTTTTTTTTTCCCTGAGCCTGAAATCTGATATGCAGATGGATCCTAGTTCTTGTCTGGGGAGATGATGTCATGGCTGGAAAAGGACCAGAAAGCTGGATCAGGGAAGAGAGTAGCTCCCAAATATGGAAAAGGGGCATGAATATTGTTGACTGTAAACCTCATCGATCTGATGTGATCTGGGGCCCATATTCAGCTTAGGAGCCTATGTGACCTCTGCATCCCTGTAGCTCTGAACTCACATTCTGTGGTCATGAGTAGGAACATTCCAAGCTGCCCTAACTGCTTTTCTATGACTCACAGACTTACTTCATCTTGAAATCTCATCAAGTATCACTCTCTTTAAACCTGTTTCTGACACAATTAGTCTTCTTATTACCATAGGTAGGGGTGGTGATAAAGGATCATATCTAAATCAGAGGGCAGTCACATTTTCTAACCCCTTTCTCTAGAATATGCATCTCTTAGATTAGTCTCTTTTTCAATTCAAATACTATCACTTAGTAAACTTTCTTTGACCATTTTATCTAAAATAGATTTTTTTTCTATTCTCTAAGGAATGCAGTTACCTGTTATTCAATTTAAACCTTTTTTGCTTTCTATATTTTAAGCAATATTATTTCTATTCTTGGTATCTAATTTATTACTTACATATTATTTATTGATTGCTTACACTTGTCACTATCCCAACCCACCCCTAAGTCCCCACTATCCAGAAGGCATACTCCATTAGAATAGGGACCCGACTTACTTACTATTATTCTAGCATCCATGAAAGAGGCACATTGTTCATGATTTTTAAATATCAGTTAAATGAATAAAGCAAATGCAAAATTCAGGGGGAAAATCCAGAAAGATACATAGGTTTCGACTGTCCTCGACAACAGCTGAAAAGTATCACATGGAACCACTTTACTTATGGAAACTTCCAGAACATAAGAACTACCACATAGCAGCAGTTTGCAATGGGGCAAAAACAAAGGGATTTTGCCCCCGATGTTCATATGACAATAGAAAAAGAAATTTTTCCTTGTCAAAACTGGGAAGACAAATGAAAAGTGTGCTAGCTAAAGTGCATAAAGACCAGGATGTTGCTACCTTCCTATATGCAATGCACCATACAACCTTAGACAACAATGAATTATCTACCTGGTCAAAACTGGAGTAATGCTAAGGTTGAGGAACGCTTTGCAGTGTGCATTCTAGTTAGGTTTTTAATACTCTGTAATTTAGGGACAACTTAGAATGAGATATTTCTTTGTTTTTTTATGTTCTACTTCTTAGTATGTAACATAGTTATACAATTTATGAATGCTGAGGGAGGGAATATAGAATTAAAATGTAATACAACATTGGTGGAGTTTCTTTTTTGGTAACTTCAACAGCAATATTATAAATAATTTAACTAACTAGCCAAATAACAAGTAAAAGAAGACTTCTTACTTTTATTTTTTTCACTTTAAATAGACTTCATGGTATTCTTATATTCTTTGTTTCCTCTCAACTCAGAAGCAAAACTAGACATAGCTTTACTCACCCCACAATTATGTGTCATTCATAAAGGTACTTTAACAAAGGATCATTCTAGTCCTAATTGTTGTTTGGTGTTTATCACACTTTATTACAAATAAAATATAATACATTCAAGAAAAGAAATATATTAAGCATTAGAGGTAGAGAGAAAAAGCATTAGGTCAGGAATACAGAAAATGTGCCTTGACTTGCAAGACTTTATAAAGAAAAAGTTAACAAGGGATAGCTTCTGAGTGAGAACAGAAAGAATTCATAAAATGATAGTGCTGTTATGATAGAACTGCCCTCATTCTCCTAGTTCTTCACCACCTTTTTGTGTTGATATGGACTTATTTTATCTAAGACCTGTGGGCCAGTTCAGTTCTGAACTCAGACTTTTCTGTTCATTAGAAAGGTAACTAATCCAGTGCATGTATCACAGTCACACACCATATAATACTACAAAGATAATCCAGTGCAACATCTGGTAATTAAACACATTCATGTTCTGATGACCAAGCACATGAATATTCACATCAGGTATCCTAAGTATTATCTATAAAAAACTTTGTATTATTTGTCATAAATTATTGGTTCTTAGAATTTTTGTATTCTGCTATGTATTTTAGATAAAAGTATTTTAAATATTTTTTAAGTATTTAATAGAACAATGAGGAAAGACATGCCAGTTATATCAAACATCACTAGCTTCACTTTTGAAGAGGGGTAGGAGTAATGTTGGAGTCATAAGCAATGGACAATGACTGAACTCATGATGGATGAACCTGAAGTAACATTAATCAAATTGGGAGAAGTTGTTAGCTATCTCAAGATCTTTCACTCTCCATTTGACAATAGAGTGTATGCTATATCAGAAGTACTAATGGAGAATCTACCTGTACATGAAAGAAATCTCAAAATAGGAAATGGACACAGTTCTTCTGAAATATATATATTTATATACATACATATTCTAAAATATATAAATTATTTTAAAAAGACAAAGGCACACGCCTAAATAACCTTTTTATATATGTACAAGAACATGATGATAAAGAGAGCAAAAATGAATAATAAAATGACAAAGTAAATTTTAAGAAATAATCTTAAGAATCAGATCAGGCTATAAATTGTGAGTCTGATGCAAGTCTTATCATGTGCATGATCCAGATTTGAGTCCTACCACCATTTGAGTCTCAACACCATATGGGAGGTGTCATGACACTGAGAGTAGTTCCAGAGCTATCTTTATCTCTCTCTCTCCTACTCTGTCAGAATAAAAAAGTTAGGTCAGACATAGTTAAATCATGAAGACATGGGAACCTAGAAGCTCACAGGTAAGTAGGTAGGTAGACAGACAGACAGACAGACAGACAGACAGGCGAAGTATTTAAATAGTAGACTCATGGTTAGACTTCCTATGCCTCTAATGTTGCTCTGTGCACAGCCTTCAGGCTCATAGCTTTAACTTAAAAGAGTAAATCAGCAATAATGACGTCAGTGAAACGACTTAATTTAATTGCTGGTAGCAATAAATTTGATATGATTTCTCACAAAATTCCTGGTACTACTATAAGCTACATACATTCTCTTAAACAACATTCTATAATTCTATAAAGAATATGTCATAGTTAACTCAATCTAGGATATGAAAAACCTGAGACTTGGAAGTTATGATACTTGCCCAAGGTCATTTATACAACAATGACAGAGGTGAGATTTAATTATACTTGCTTTTCTAACTCTAAAGCCCCCTTTTTCCCCAAACTACTGTATTATATTTTTACTTAAATGGACATAAGGATAATAACAGTGAAATTCACTTGATTAAATCTGAAAAGAATGTCAGAAGTGTTCTGTGATGCTAATAAACAATAACAAGTACACAATCTATTTCACAAATTTAACATAAATTACTCATGGGGTATCTCTCTGCACTGATAAGGGTCTTATATCCAGAAGAAAAACAAATCCAAACTGATTTTTCCCATCTTTTCTCCCTAGTTAATATGACTGCACAAAATACAGGTATGTGTGCATATATGTAAAAATTATCAGTACAAGTACTCTATATTATCCACAGCTATTGTCCCTTATTTGTTGTATGATAAAGTCTGGCACTGTTTGTTTTTTTTTTAAGAAAAATGAATTTTAAGGATTTTTAGGCGATTATTAGAATCATTGTCCTATCAAAGGAATGAGTCATTTCAGCTGATGATGTTTAAAAAGAAAATTTGAAAAGAACAAGGTATGTAGAAGAAGCAGAAGCAATTAAATCAGTAACAACTAAATATATACTTGAAATAATACTTTAGTAGTTACCAGTAAAATTAAATTACACGAGGCTTCAATATATACTACAAGTATTTGTGGTACGTAATTTAAGAAAAATCAAATATATAGTCTGCATTCTTTGTCCCTTATTATGGGTTAAATTTGTCCCCTGAAGGAAAATTGAACTTCTAACCTGTAGGTTCTGTGATTCTTATTTTATAGAATATGAAGTGAAGTGGAGGCTATTAGAGTGAATAAATAAAAATATTTCCATCTGCCAGCCAAAGGGACTCCTGGGGCTTACAGTGGTATAGGAGATAGGCATGGAATAGATTTCACAACCTCAAAAGGAACCATATCTTCTGACACCTGGATTTTGGGTTTCTAGATCCCAGAATTGTGAGAAAATGGGTTGTTATTTAAAACATGTGCTGGGCTAGTGTTGTTGGTGGGAGAGAGGATCCAGGGACTCGTGGCAGCTTGGTAATATAATTCTTTATTCACACAGGAACACCCCTGAGTCAGGTGTGAGCACAGCCAGTTAAGCCATGTGACGCCAAACTGCAATTGCCGCCTCCTGCTCTGAACGCCAGCCCTTCTCCAGGTCAGGAAGCAGGAGAGAAAAAAGGAAGAGAAGAAGAGAGAGCAAAACCAGGAACAGAAGTGGGTTTTATGGGATAAAACCAGAAGTGGCAAGTCGGGAACAGAGATGGCTAGGAAAGGAGGTGGAGAGAGGCAAAAGGCATGCTGGGAAGGTGGAAGCATCCTTAGCAACTGTTGCAATGGTTTTAACTTGTGGGATTAATATACCCTGCAGGCAGGGCGGGTCTCAAGGTAGAAAGAAGATAGATCAAGCAAAACAATGATTATGTAAATGGGCCATACTATCAGCAATACAGCATGGAGCAGGGGGAGCTGGTTTAATGCCCGACAAACACCAAGTTTATGGTTCTTTATTACAGCAGCCAGAGGAGGTAATTTGGAATTGAAATGATAAGAAAGCTATCTAGAATAAAGTTAACTCCACAGGATTCAGAGTATTTCTACTAGGAATTAAAGATAATAGTCTGTATCACAGCTATCTCATTGAAATTTGTGAGAAAAAAAGGTACCAGTGTATATTGTATAGCTTTATGCAGATGTATATGTGATGAAGGCATGTTCAGATGGAGATTAAGTAAAATGCCCAGTGGATATTTATCTTAAAATAAGAATCAACATTTCCAAGTAAAGACACTGGTCTTTCATATTTTTCATTATTTTTTTTTTTTGCCACCACTTCTACTGGGTGCCTGCACAAGACTTAATTAATCCCAGTGACCACTTTTAAAAATAATTTTTGATAGACGGTGAGAGATTGAAAGAGATAGAGAGACAAAGGGAAGGAGAGACACCTGCATTACTGCTTCACTACTCAGAAGCTTCCCCACTGCAAGTGAGGATTAGGAGCCTGAACCTGGATCTTCACAGAGAGTAAGGAGTATATTCTAATGGGTGAGCCAGTACCCAGCCTAATTCTCTTGCGTCTTCTTAGTCACGTGACTGTGATACATAAAGGCTATTTTTTTAAATATTTATTATTGGATAGAGAGAGAAAAAAATGGAGAAGAGAGTGGAAGAGAGAGAGGGAGAGAGACAGAGAGACATCTGCAGCCCTGCTTCACTATTCGTAAAGCTTTCCCTCTGCAGGTGGGGCCAGGCGCTTGAATCTGGGTCCTTGTGCACTGTAATGTGAGTGTTCAACCAGGTGTGCCACCGCCTGGCCCCAAGGCTATTTTTACCTTGAAGAAGGGAAAGAGGATTTGCATTATTACCCAAAGGCCATCTTCTGAGACTCCTGATCTGTATGGGAGAATTTAGGTCTACTCCATAAAATTTGAAGTTTGAAATATTAGTTAAGATGGATCAAATTCCTCTGCTAAAACTCTGTGGTAGGAAAGAGCAGTAAGACACAGAAATAAAATTTCTTTGAGTAAAGATATCAATAGCTGGAGGGGTGGGTTTGGAAATAGGTATAACTTAGATATGACTTCTGTTTGTGATTTATGTAGGAAGCTCTTCCAAATTCAGTCACTGTGTCACAATGCACACTGCTTTGGAGATTAGAAACAGGGTTTATAAATATGAAATAAAGAGCTGTAATAATGGCGTTGGACATGGGTAGTCTTGTGAGTGATAAGGAAACTATGACTATAAGGGCAACCAGGAATAGGGAATAAATATCTCCAGAACTGTGAAAAGTGTGTGTACCACAGTAACATCATATGGTAGATAGGGAAAATAATAAACTCCAGTGTCATCACCATGCAACTGAAATGTAATATTCTTTGGATTTAATAAGCTTTAGTATTTCTGAATAATTCAAGACTAAAATAAACTAGAAATAAAAAGTCAAACTTACTCCTAGACTTGTATATAGTGGTCTGAACTATTAATTTGACGAATAAGACTTTTTTTTTTCATAGAACGAAAGCGTGGTCTACAATCCTTTGTAATCTACCACACTATATGGTATTGGAGGAGAAAGAAATAGTTTTTATCATGCCTGCATAGCAACTGTTCTATCACTGATTCACCAATCATTTTTCTTTTATAACTGGGAATTTAAAAAAATTGAGAAAAAAAACATGAAATTTAAAGAATTAGGACTGTGAATAAAGTTAAATTTTCATTTTCTATACATGCACATAGCTAAAATTAGTCACTTTTAAAAATACACTAAGAGTAGGAAATAATTTCAGTAAGTAGAATACTTAGTGAACCAGATTTGAGAAAGAATAAAAATTACCCTTTTCTCCAACGTCTTCGATATAATTGCCACCATCAACCCAGAATTGTCCAGACTGCAGTTTTTTCACTTCTAGTGGTTCACTCTTCTATTTTAGGGTTTAATTTTTTAGACATTCTTTTTAATTTTTATTTATTCACTTGATATGGCAGAGAGAAACTGAGAGGAAGGTGAGACTGAGAGGAAGAGAAAGAGCAGCACTGCTTCACCACTAGTGAAACTTGCCCCCTGCAAGTGGGAACTGGGGTTTGAACCCAGGTCATTGCACATGGTAACCTGTACACTTAATCAGGTACACTACCACTTGGTCTCACATTTCACTTTTCCATACACCACAAATTATTAAAATGTAAAAACTCTTTGAGCATGAGAAATTTACGAATCAGGGTGGGGGAAAAGACAATAAGAAAATGAATAACAAGGGGTACTTGGTAACTTCCCCAATAATTTATTGTGTTTTTCTTCAGAGGAAAATGAAACATTTATCAGTAATACTGAAGTTCAATAAGAAATGCCATTTCGGGAGTCAGGCTGTAGCGCAGCGGGTTAAGCGCAGGTGGCGCAAAGCACAAGGACCGGCATAAGGATCCCGGTTCCAACCCCGGCTCCCCACCTGCAGGGGAGTCGCTTCACAGGCGGTGAAGCAGGTCTGCAGGTGTCTATCTTTCTCTCCTCCTCTCTGTCTTCCCCTCCTCTCTCCATTTCTCTCTGTCCTATCCAACAACGACAACAACAATAATAATAACTACAACAATAAAACAACAAGGGCAACAAAAGGGAATAAATAAATAAAATAAATATAAAAAATAATAATAAATTTTAAAAAATTAAAAAAAAAGAAATGCCATTTCCCATAAAACTAGATATTTGAATCATAGTAGTGATATATGTTTCTCCAGTTTGTAATTAGATAATTCTGGCCTGTATTTTGTACTGAGGAATTAAGGCTCACTTCTCATTCTCACACTGGACGGTCAGTGGGACACAAGATCACTTATAATGTGGGCATGCATACATAAAGACGTCAGTAGGAGAGAGAAGGCAGTGGCGCACCTGGTTAAGTGCACACGTTACATAAACATATCAGTGATGTTTCTCTATTTTCATAGGTTCTTTCTTAATTAAACTACTTAACAGTAATTCCTAACAAAATAATCTAAATTTTCAATTTTTAAAAAGTAATCAGGCTGGTAGAAAGTCTAGAAAGTATAGCAAAGTAATAAAGAGGAACCAGCTTTGCATGATAAATGACACTTTTTTTTCATTTCAAATATCTAAAGTTTGAGGTGAAATCTTAATTGAAAAGCACATTTTAAAATAACAAGTTAGTCTGTTGCTGGCAACACACTATCAGTACTGTATATAATCAGTTTAACTTACCAAACTCCAATGAATTATTTTCTATGCAACATGTACTGTGTTAGCCTTTTGAGGATACAGTAGTGGATAAGATATCATCTGTGTACTCATGATACACTAATGGTAAAGTGAGAGACATGTACAGATAAATAGTTTAAATATACCATAAGTAATTTGACCACTCAGTACAGACCAGAGGTAGATTAGAAGTAAAAATACTGACCACTTTTAGAATGAAAGTGTTATAAAAATTCTATTGGGTGAAGGAACACAAATGTCCACCTCACATTTATTTATTCACATTTTCATTAATTTACATTTTGCATTAAGTCAGTTTCACATAGTGTCTTATACTAGAAATCAGCTGACTAATGCATCAATTACCAGAATGTATGGGGAAAGTGTTATGCTTCAAAAAGGTTTAAGGAATGATGGCCAGGCCAGGGATACATTTATAATTACATCTTTATAAAGATAAAGATACAATATCAAAAACAACATTTTATTTTGTCATTATTTTTCTAAAAGAGAGAGAGAATATACTATCACTCAGCTTGGGTACACATTGGTGCAAGGGATTGAACCTAGGACCTCTGGGACCTCAAGTATGCAAGTGCTATGACCTTATGTTGAGCTACCTCCCTATCTCGAAACATTCTAGTCAACAACCCCCCCCCCAAAAAATCATTTTTTTTATTCTGGTTTTGAAAGAAACCAATATATTTTTGTGAGTCCCCAAAGTTTGTTATGGGTTTTCTGCACTGTTTTTCCTGTGCCTGATGGTTGTCAGCACTGGTAAATGACTTTTATGAATCAAACATCGTATAGGAATTTCACACATACTATGTCATTTAACTCTCTAATTTGTATTAATGAATAAAAGAAGAGGGTTGAAGGGAGAAGACAACTTTTTCAAGTTCATACAATTAACAAGATAGAATGTTCATGTATAAATCATACATTTGAATTAAACCTAAATTCTCTGCATTTTCTCTGACTATATCAATTCCCTGCATAATACAGATACTAGTTCTTAATTTGCTTTCAGAAATAGAAAACAGGTATGTGAGGAAGTAAAAGCAATGTATCTGGAGCATTAGAGACAGAAGGTCGTATTAACACCAATGCAATAATAAGGTTACACAGACTCCTGTGCTAAATACGAATAGATATGAGCCCTAGATCAGATTGATGGGCTTAACAGTTAATGGTATTTAATTCAATTCACCTATATACTCTTACAACTGTCTCTGGCAATGGTACCACATTTACTCCTTATCACAAAGATTCAAAATTCAGCTTGTCCTGAAATCTTGCTCTGTTTTTCTCTCTACTTAAGGCTAGTGCCAAGTTTTGCCAACTCCTAATCCACAATGACTCTTGCATCTGTTCCCATCTTTCCATTACTACTACCACTGTTGGTTCTGTTCAGGACTTTATTAAATTTCGTTTTCATGATTAGAACTCAATTATTGCCACCTGACACACTGCACTGACTGTTTCCAGTTTCCTTATTTCCTAAGCTATTTTTTATATGGCTGTTAAACAATATAACTACAAGCATTTATGTTTTAGCATTGAGGATCCCTACAATCTTGGGACAACCTAGTTTTCCAACAGTCTCTCTTATGTATATATCTTAGATCCAGTCAATTGAGTATTTACAAAATATATTCTGCATGTTCCTACTTCCATCTAGTTAAATAGCTGTAGCTATTTAACTATATGGATTCTATTTATTCATTTACATATGTCATAATTCAACCCAATTTATGAAGTTTTGATCAAATGCACCATCTTCTTTTAATTCTTCTAATTCCCATCACTTTCTTTCTCACCATTCCATCATTCCCACCTTCCATCTCTTAATATTATTTACTGTGTATTGAAGAGAGCACAAAATAAGTTGTATTGTTTAATTAAAAAACACAAATCATTAAAACACACTGAGATCATAATTACTCTATAAAACTTGTGACTTATGATATAATTCATTTTTCATCTATACCAAGAGGTATAGCATGTATCCTAGCACCACAGAGAATACATACAATATGAAATTGCAAGACAAGATTAAATATGAAATCTTTTTTAGAATTTATTTATTTATTCATGAGAAAGATATGAGGAGAGAAAGAACTAGCCATCACTCTGGTACATGTGCTGCCAGGGATCAAACTCAGGACCTCATGCCTAAGAGTCCAGTGCCTTAGCCACTGCGCCACCTCCTGCACCACAAAATATGATATCTTTTTTTTTAATTCATTTTATTTTATTTATTTATTCCCTTTTGTTGCCCTTGTTGTTTTATTGTTGTAGTTATTATTATTGTTGTTGTCGTTGTTGGATAGGACAGAGAGAAATGGAGAGAGGAGGGGAAGACAGAGAGGAGGAGAGAAAGATAGACACCTGCAGACCTGCTTCACCGTCTGTGAAGCGACTCCCCTGCAGGTGGGGAGCCGGGGTTCCAACCGGGATCCTTATGCCGGTCCTTGTGCTTTGCGCCACCTGCGCTTAACCCGCTGTGCTACAGCCCGACTCCCAATATGAAATCTTTTAAAAGGAACTTCCAGAGCATTAAGTTGTTTTCTTTACTACTTTGCTTCATATGTATGTAAATTTTCCTGAAAACCTCACACAAAAAATAATAATTCATTTCACAGTTAAGTTTCTCTGCTGAAAACTACTTAATTAACAAGCAAGCCTCTTAATATATTTAGTTTCCATAGAGAAATATTGCCTAAACTAACATGAGGAGTTAAGGATTCAAAATATAAACAGATACTCAAACCCTAGACATAAAAATTATATCACTACCATAAAATTATATTATACACTGCCACTACCATGTTTTAAAACATATACTATAAAACATATATACTAAGATTCTTAATAGTTCAACTTACCTAAAAAAATAGGAAGAAAAAGTCCACAATAAAAATAAAGTCTTAAAACAATAATTACTTCTGTGAAAATGGCAACTTTAAGCATATTATAGAAAGCAGATTAGGTTTTTGTTCTATGTTTTAAACCAGAGCTACCAGAAGAAATATGAAGGGTATGTATATATACCTAAATAAAATTATCTTAACAGAAAATACTTTTAATGTGATTATGAGACTTGAGGGAGTATGCAGCTACGTATGCAACTTAAATGCTTTGAGGACTATCCATATGTTTAGTACTTTGAAACTGATTAAACTAGGATACTAACCCAGTTCCTTACCAAATGCTGAAAGCAACCAAAGGTAAAGATTCACAAATTATGCTGAAGACGTTTGATAAGACTTTTTTTTTTTAGTTACCCACATTTGTAACGTGCACTCAACCAGGTACGCCACCACCCGGCCCCGAAGTTACCCACATTTGAAAATGCAACAATTGTGCAATAAAACAACTGAGAATAACTAAAAAGTTGATAATTATAAATTAAAAGCTTTAAAGATCAAATTATTGAACTTTTATTAACATCAATGTCTATTATATAATAGAGTACTACAATCAAATAATTTAGCTCTAGAATTTCAAGATTTGAATTTTTAAAACTAGAAACAATTTAAAATCAAAAGAACAGTGAAAAATAAAAAAGGAGAGACAATTGGATTTTACCACATAGGAGAGTAAAAAGCAACAACTAAGCTAATTATAGCCTTTCCTCTAAATGTGATTATCCCTAAGGCTAGAGAATAATGAACCAGATTTCTTTTCAGCCAACTTGCTTTCTTTGTTTTCTTTGAAACAAGATAGTTGGATAAGCCAGTTCCTCAGTGTTAGAAGCTTAATTTTCAAAGCAGATCTTACAAAATGATTCCAGATTTGAATAATACAAAGTTTCTTATATTCTTCAGTGTGTGTATGTATGTGTGAGTGTGTCTGTGTGCGTGTGAGTGTGCATATGTGTGCGCGTGCACGTGTGTGCGCGTGCATATGTGTGTGCGCATGCTAAATAAATACTTGCAAGTCAACTCATTCCTTGGGTATTCTTCCTTATACTTCCTGATCCCCAAACAGAATATTGTTTTAAAATTAAAAGTTAAAAAATGGCTTTGTGAAGAAATGGAAAATCAAGAATAGCATATTCCCTTTTGCTCCCACTTGACTTACTGGGTTTTAACAAAATGTTTGCTTAGCTATTTATTTGCATAGTAATGTAAATACAGCCACTGTGTGTAAGCAATAATGTTGAAATTTTATCACAAATTCATCACTTACATCCCCTAGAGGGGAACAAGATAATAAAAATCATTCTGTAAAATAAATGACTTTCACAAAACATATTTCTGAGAATCCACATTTTGAAAAGTTGTTCAGCTATAGCAATTCAAAAGTCAACTCTCACTAATAGTTTTACATAAGTCATAAGTGTTCTTGCCTTCTGAACAGTAAAAATTTTGTCACCGTGTTTAATTAATATTCTTATAAGATATCACCATCTAAATACATAGCAATGTGGGAGAAGGAAAGATCATTTCATCTTGTAAAAATTCAATCTACGTGATTATAGTAGTAGGATATTCTTTAACTTTTTTTTTAGATAGGAAAGAAACAAGACACCAACATTAACTTTATTCAATGTGGTTGGGGCAGGGCTCAATTTAGGTTGCACATGTCAAAGCAATATACCACAAGGGAGCTATTTTGTCAGCTCTCTTTAGAGACTTTTGACAATAAATGCACGTTAAAATCACTGTGATATTTTCTTTCTTCCTGTAGTAACATCTAGTTGTTTACTAATAGGAGCCATACTGGATTCAATTGGGGTTTGATGATAAGAGAATCTATGAGAAGTTGGGAAGGTATTTTTATAGGAATTATGATATAACATTCTTTAAATGAGGAAGGAAATGAGAAATTGAAGAATCATGAAGTGTTTGTGGGGTTAATATATTATTGATCAAATCATTATAATGGGTGATAAAAGTGCAACAGTAAATGAGATTTCAGTCCTGATAGAATTCCTTTTCATTTTTACCAGAGCAATGCTTGTAGTAGGGCCAGGGAATGAAATATGCCTCCAGCATGGGCATGGAAATCTCTTGCATAACCATTATGCAATTTCTCATGACAAAAGGCCAGGGTACAGTGAAAATGGGGGGTAAACAATAATTAGGAGGGCTAGGAATTAGTCTTCTCAACTGAAATTGGAAATCCCTTAGCCATTCATCTGTTACTCACTTTGGTGTTTGTTTTTGCAATCTCCCTCTTTGGCTACTACAAATAGTGTTCCCATAAACACAAGCATACACAGATACAGTCAGATAATTGTTTTTGTGTTCTTCGGATAGATACCTAAGTGATAAATTGCTGGTCATATGGGAAGCAAAATTTTAAAGTTCTAAATAATCTCCAAACTGTTTTCCACAATGGCTAGATTTACTTCTAGCCCTACAAACAATGTAAAAGTGCTTTTTTTTTTTTCCCCACCACATTCTCACTAGCACTTATTTCTGTTCTTAAATTTATGGCATCTGGTAAGTCTGAGGTGGTGTCTTGTCTTAACTTGCATTTCTCTGATCATCAGTGATTTTGGAACACTTTTTCGTGTGCTCATGAAAAAAATCTTAAGTGATTTGATATCTTCTTTGGTGAACAGTCTGTTCAGATTTTCCCCCACATTTTTAATGTATTTTTTGTTTGTTTTATAGATGAAGCTGCTAAGTGAGTCCTTTATATGTTTTAATTACTAACCCTCTGTCTGACTTACAGCATATATTTCTCCTCCCAAATTATAGGTGATCTTCCTATTTTGGTGATGACTACATTAGTTGTAGAAAAGTTTTCAGTTGGATGTAATCCCATTGGTTCATTTTTGAATTTGTTTACCTTGATGGTGGACATCAGTTTCCAAAGATATATTCGGAGCAGATTTTATGAGTTTTCAGGGTGGTGAAGATTTATTATCTAATAGCTAAGTATTTGTTATGTTTTGACTTTGCTTTTGTGAAGGGTGGCATGTGATAGTATTGCTTCATTTCTCTGCATACCCAATTTTCCCAAAACCATTTATTGGAAAGATTTTCCTTTCTACACTTAATGTACCGGGAAAGGAAGGAAGGAAGGAAGGAAGGAAGGAAGGAAGGAAGGAAGGAAGGAAGGAAGGAAAAATCTCTCTCTGAGTGAGATCTCAATTACATTCCACTGTTCTGAGCATCTGCTTTTCTTCCAGTACTATACCATTTTGCTTACTATACAGCCATTGGATAATGGAAGTCAGGAAGCATACAATCTTTGCTCTTGTTCTTATTTCTCAGGATTGTTTGGTGATTCTCAGTACTGATACTTGACTAAGACAAATCAGCTCCTATATATTTTATACAGACAAATCTTTTTCATAATAATTCTCAAAGGTACTGTAAATGATAACAGTTTTGTTAGAAATGTTTCTGAGGCATGGAGCCTGCAGGATAACCCCACCATCTTTACTTATTTTCTTTTTTTTTTTTTTTTGCCTCCAGTAACTGGGTCTTTGGTGCTGGCCATGTGAATCCACTGCTCCTGGTAGCCATTTTTTCCTTTATTTATTTATTTTTATTATTATCATTAGATAGAATAGAGAAAAATTGAGAGGGGAGGAGGTGGTAGAGAGGGAGAGAGAAAGAGAGATACCTGTAGACCTGCTTCACTACATGTGAAATGTCCCTGCTGTGGGTGGGGAGCAGGAGCTCGAACTGGGATACTTGAGCATAGCATTATGTGCACTTACCTAGATGCACCACCGCCTACATCCCCCCTTTATTTATAATATATGTTATAATATATATATATGTTCGATTATATGTTATAATATATATAGTTCTAATATATATATGTTTTATTTAAAAGAAAGAAGCCACTGTCAAAAATCACTAAGGAATATTTAAAAGACTAAATACTAGACAATAGAAATGCTTGACAGAAGAATAATTACAGAAGTAGAAAACAAACAAGAATATTGTAGAAGAAAATCAAGGGAAGACCCACTCAACTAACCATTCCCTCAGGCAAAGTTTTTCTTTTTTGTATTCCAGTCTTTTTTGTATGTCTTTCTTAGCACTTATGATGTGTTTTGTTTATCATCTATAAATTTCTTAAGATTCTGTCAGAGAGTCTTTTTCAATCTTATCTCCTAGATGTATGCTTGGAGCTAAAGGTGCTTTTTAAAACTGTTTCAGATGAGTGGAAGGAAAGACACTGAAAATCACCTGACAAATATATCCCATTTCTTAATACAAATAGCGCCATATTCATGATTAGTTAAGTAAAAAGAAGTTTGAAAAGAAAACAAACAATACCATTTCATTGTGTAAATATTATATGTATATACAATTCTGGCATAATACAAGAATATTTCAGTAACAGTAGAGGCATGTTTGATATTTGAGTTAATTAGTATACTTATTAGAAATGTGTATACTTGAACAAATATCACACAAATATCAAATGTTTAATATAGAGACATTAAATGTAAACATTTATACAAATATACTTACACATATTAAATAAAATCAATTACAGAAATATTTCATATATTTGTATATTTTTAAAAAATGAAATAAAAACATCTTTTTCCGAAAGATACCATGACTCTCGTTATTCTTAACATTTCGAAATCACATTTGTGTTGCCACCACGAAGCTGTTAATTAAAGCAGTTATAACACAAAACTATTGAATCTGTTAATTATATTCCTTCCTCCCTCCCTCACCACACCTTGTTTTATTCTTAATTCACACTGCATATAAACAGCAATTAAAGTACAAATCAGAGTATTATTTGCACATATACATTTCATCTTTACACACAAATTGTACTCTTGAATACAGCTGCCTTTTATAGTAGCCTCTGCCCTTATTCTATCAAAGGAAAAAAGTTAACATGAGTATTTGCAGATTATAACTTAAAACAATAATATAGTTTACAAAACTATTTAAACATTTTATTCTTTTATAACACAATTAGCATATTTAGTAGCTGGGATGGTAGAAAAAAATGTAGTATTGGATAACATAAAAGTACACTTCCTATCCTTTTTACATTTTCTATTTTTATAATGATGACTCATACTTTCATATATATGTACATAAATACATACAAATATGTAAATTTTGACCTGTTGTTATGGTATAAAGAATAAATCAAATACTAATAGTAATAACCATTTGCCTAAAACTCATACTATCCTAATCTATTTCCAGGATGATGCAAGGTCAACATTTAAGAAATGTCTTGCTAATGGTAAATTTTCCAAATACAAAAAAAAAATTGTAAAGACAGAAACTACACAGTTTAAATGTTTTATTTTGTTTATAATAAAAAGCATAAAGTAGGGGTGTTTCTTACCTCTCCTCTCCCAGCTCGACTGGGAATACCAAGGGAGACCACCTGGGATCATAACAAGGTAGGACTGGAGTGACTTTAGGAACCCACCAAACCACCTGTGAGTGCACACATGTGTGGCTCATGGACAGGGAGGAGCCTAAGGAGAAACTGAGCAGCTGGTAACCGTCTGGCAGTTTACCAGTTGAGGCACCACCTCCAGTGTGTTTTACCAACAAAAAGACTGCTGAAAAGAGGAAAGGAGTCCCCTAAGACTCACAAAACGCAGCTATGAGTCTCCATTGCTACTGCCCTTGGGGACAGTAGCAGCAGGGGGGAGGCCCTGTGCTGACATCTGGGATCAGAGAACTGACCAGGAAACTCAGGAGAGGAGTTGTGCCTTGGTGTCCTAGCAGTGGGACTGTGTAGTGGGAGCCTTTCCACATTGTTCTCCTGATGAGAACATAGTGAATAGTAGCCTTAGAACAGACTATAAATGGGACTTGTTAAGAAATTCACCAGACCCAGCAGTGCTGCCCAGCTTGGCAGAGAAGCCAAATTGAGCCTGGAGCTTTGGATCCTTGGGGTGTGAGAGTTTCTTTGCATAACCATTGTATTATTTCTCCCCCACCATGCTGTATCTCTTGGCCAGGAGTGAGTGATTATGCTAAGAAGCCTACTTCTAGTTTAAAATCCCTCAGGCTCCCATAGTCTATAGGGAAGAAAAAGAGCAAAAGAGGCTTTTAACAGCCTATATGCTCCAACTCAGGTTTTGAAATAATATTGAAACAACTGTTAATTTCCACAACTGTGAACTCTTTAAGTACCTTACTTAGACACAAGTCAATCCAGGCAAGAGTGATCAGTAATGATATATGATATATGATTGATTATGATATATGATATATATGATAATATGATGATATATGATATACTGAGGTGGAAGGTGAGTACCTAACAAGACCTTTGTGTTTGCAATCCTTTCTCACCCTGTTTTGGCATGAAGTGACACATATTTACCAAATTATCTTTTTGTTAAGTAGCTTCTTCATTTTTGTAACCCCAGGTATATCACCTTCTCACTAACTCGGGATCATGTATGTCTGCTCTGTCCCTCTTGCGTTTGTGTCTCAATATCTCTGAAATACCCAATATATATACAAAGTTAATGCTTTTCCTGTGAATCCGTCTTTTTTTTTTTCTCCAGGATTATTGCAGGGCTCGGTGCCTGCACCATGAATCCACCACTCCTGGAGGCCATTTTCACCCCCTTTTGTTGCCCTTGTTGTTGTAGCCTCATTGTAGTTATTATTATTGTTGTTATTGATGTCGCTGTTGGATAAGACAGAGAGAAATGGAGAGAGGAGGGGAAGACAGAGAGGGGGAGAGAAAGATAGACACCTGCAGACCTGCTTCACCGCCTGTGAAGCAACTCCCCTGCAGGTGGGGAGCCAGGGGCTTGAACCGGGATCAATACGCTGGTCCTTGCGCTTTGCACCACATACGCTTAACCCACTGCACCAGTGCCCAACCCCCTGAATCTGTCTTCTGTGACAGAAGGTATCTCAGCCAAGAAGCTAAAAGGACAAAAATAAATCAAGAAATAAACTTTACTTCCCCTTTACTAATAAATGATACTTATGTAGGCCAATAATACAGATCTTTCCAAAATGTGGACAATTAAAAATACCAAGGCACTTATGAATAGTTTTTCTTCTTTATTATAATTTCCCCATTATAACAGGCCATGATAAGTGTAAAAAAGTTTCTAAAACATGGTAACTATATCCAAAACTATTAAACTTGCAATTATATAACAGCTTTGTTTAATTTATAATGACCATGGTACAGACATATTTAACCTTCTAGAATCTAGAGGGCTTCCTGTCACTTATTTATTCAAATGCCCTTTATAGTTTCTTCTTTTTTTATTATTGAGGGGCTTAATACTTTACAATGGACTCACTGACATATGTATACAATTTTATTGTCTACCAGGTCACCATGTTTTCTCCCTCTCCTCCCTCAGAGTCCCTCCCCAGAGTCCTTTGCTTGGTGCAATATCCAGTCCATGTTTCACTTTGTGCTCTTACCTCCCCCTCCTTACTTTATTAAATCCTACTAGTAAGTGAGATCATTTGATATTTGTCTTTTTCATTTTTTGGCTTATCTCACTCAACATGATGTCCTCAAGTTTCATCCAAGAGGATGCAAAGGAGACAACTTCATCATTTTAACAACTGATAAGTATTACATCATGTATATATACCACTTTTTTTTTTTTTGCCACTCATCTGATGTTGGACATCTGGGCTGTTTCCAGGTTGTGGTAATTACAAATTGTGCTGCTATCAACAGGTATGCATAGATCTCTTCTGAGAGGTGTTTCTGTTTCCTTTGGGTAAACCCCTAGGAAAGCCATTGTTGTGTCATAGGGTAGGTACAATTCTATTGTCCTAATAAGTCTCCAGGCTGATTTCCACAAGGGTTGAACAATTTTGCACTTCTACCAGCAGTGCAGAAGTGTCTCTTTTTCAACACATCCTCTCCAACATTTTTCATTTCTGTATTTTCTGATGAATTACATTATCACTTGTATAAAGTGTCATCTCATTGTTGTCTTTATTTGCATTTTTATGATGATCAGTGACAGCACTTTCTCATACGTGTTGACCCTCTGGATCTCTTTGATGAAAATTTTATCCATGCCCAGGCCCCATTTTATAATGTTTTTTTGTTTATTTGTTTGTTCATTATTATTATTATTTGCAAGCTTTACTGAGCTCTTTATGTATTTTGGTAATTATTCCTTTGTCTGATGTGTGTTGTGTGTAAGGATTTTCTCCCATGCCATAGGTATCTTTCTGTTTGGGTGGTGGTACCCTTTATTGTACAGAAGCTTTTCAGTTTGATGTAGTTCCATTAGTTTATTTTCACTTTTATTTTCTTTGCTGTTGGATTTGAATCCTTGAAGACTTTTTTGAAGTATAGGTCATGAAGTGTCCTGCCAATCTTTTCTTCTATGTATCTGACAGTTTCTGGCCTAATGTCCATGTCCTTGGCCCACTTGGAGTTGACTTTTGTGCATGGTAATAAGTAATCAAGTTCATCCGCTACCAAGTTTCAATCCATTTATTTAAAAGACTCTCCTTTTGCCATTTAATAGACTGAGCCCCCTGGTCAAAAATTAGTTGGCCATAGATTTGGGGGGCTTATTCTGGATCTTCAGTTTTATTTCACTGGTCTTCTGTCTATTTTGATTCCAGCACCAGGCAATTTTGAGTAACAGAAGAGACTCTCAAAGAGAATAGGAACCAAAACCAGGAAGTAAATAAGATGCCAATGGCCAAAACAGACAAATTATTAGTGGCATTAGCCAAAACAAAGACCACCACAGACCAACAAAATAGAATAATATCAGAATTAAATGCCATAACAGCTGAACTAAAACACAATAAATGAAACAAAATCTATAACAGGTGAACTAAAAGCAGCAGTAGCTGAACAAAAGGACAAAATAGCTAAACTAACAAATATACCTGAAGGACTTGCAAGCAGAACAACAGAGACTGAAAAAAAAATCAGTAAATGTGAAGATAATGCTATAAAAATCAACAAAAGATCGACTGACCAACAGGAGGGGTTAAGAAACAATTAATTACTGGGTCATATGGAAGATGTATGTCTAGCCTTGTGAGAGTTCTCTAGTCTGCTCTCCAGAGAGGCTGGACCAATTTACATTCCCACCAGCAGTGCAGAAGGGTTCCTCTGTCCCCACAGCCTCTCCAACATTTGTTGTTGCTGTCCTTTTTGATGTATGCCATTCTCACCGGAGTGAGGTGGTATCTCAATGTTGTCTTTATTTGCATTTCTCTGACAATCAGCGACCTGGAACAGTTTTTCATATGTTACATAGGCTGTCTTTGATATGTTGACTCTCTCAAAAGCTTAGACCAGGGAGAACAGAAGCAACTGGTAGCACAGCTATATACAAGATGCTGGATATTATACCCCAAACCCTAACAAAGGGACTTTCCAAAGTTAACCCAATCACCAAATAATGTGATGATAACAATAACTATCCATTGTCTTCTTGAATCCTATGACAATAGGAACCTCACATTTCCACTATAGAGCCTATATTTCCCCCAGTCTGGGAACCTTAGGGTGGGGCCCACTTTCCTGCATGTTGCTCTCAATTCAAATCAAATAATACTGCATCCGAGGATCACAACCTAATCAATGCAACGAGTGCCACCCCAACATGCTTCAATTCAGACTGTGACCAGAGGCTTCAGGTGTGGAATGACAACCCTTCAGCTTTATCACTTGGGTGAAACCTTTCCTTTCATAGTATTCTCTAATTCCATTCCAGGAGTTCCACTCCCCAATAAAGTCCCCAAACCTAGATATAGTCCAGGTCCCCTGAGACAGAGCATAGGTTCACATGTGCCCGTAAACTAGGGAAAAATATATACCTGAAAGCAGAAGTACACAAGAGCATGCAGGAAATACCCCCCAACACTTCATCTGCACTATTCCAGACTTTAGGTCCATGACTGTTCAACAATTTGTTTGGCTTTGTATGTTAACTCTATTTTCAGCCACCAGGTTCCGGATGCCAGCAAGATGCTGACCAGACTTCCCTGGACAGATGACCCCATCAATGTGTCCTGGAGCTCCACTTACCCAGAGCCCCAACCTACTAGGGAAAGAGAGAGACAGGCTGGGAGTATGGATCAACCAGTCAATGCCCATGTTCAGCGGAGAAGCAATTACAGAAGTCAGACCCTCCACCCTCTGCAACCCACAATGACCCTGGATCCATACTCCCAGAGAGATAGAGAATGGGAAGGCTATCAGGGGGAGGGGATGGGATATGGAGATCAGGTTATGGGAATTGTGCAGAACTGTACCCTTCTTATTCTATGGTTTTGTTAATGTCTCCTTTCTTAAATAATAATTTTAAAAAAACAAAACACCAAGGACATGATGATGACTGGAAGAACAACATTCCAGTCATGGATGTGACAGAAGGACGTTAAGAAGAAAAAGGTAAAGAATACATTCTTGATGAAATAACAGCATGAAATTTCCCCCAAATGAAAAAAAGAAAACATAAAGATACAAGAGGCACACAGAATACCAAACAGAATTGATCTAGAGATGCAGACACTAAGCCACATCATAATCAAAATGGCAAAGACCAAGAACAAAGAAAAGTTACTGAAATAATATTACACTTATGTATAAATCAATCCATTCAGTAAACAGACAGTCATAACTTTTCATACTGAAAACTGCCTACATGCTATTTGTTACTAGTCTATTTTCAATAGACCTATTTGACTTTTGTAGCAAAAGGCTGTTAAAACAACAGCTAACCTATGAAGAAAATATTGCTACTGTCTCCAGAATCTGTCTTATAAAGGCTTATACTGAAGCTTAAAGTACATTTTTAAAAAAGAAAAGCTCAGGAGTCGGGTGGTAGTGCAGCGGGTTAAGTGAACATGGAGCAAAGTGTAAGGACCACTTAAGGATCCAGGTTCGAGCACCCCAGCTCCCCACCTACAGGGGAGTTGCTTCACAGGCGGTGAAGCAGGTCTGCAGGTGTCTATCTTTCTCTCCCCCTCTCTGTCTTCCCCTTCTCTCTCCATTTCTGTCCTATCCAACAACGATGACATTAGTAATAACAACAATAAAACAAGGGCAACAAAAGGGAATAAATAAATAAATATTAAAAAAAGAAAGAAAAGCTCTCTTCAAATTTTATGAGGTCATACATTTTCTTGTAGACATCAGACTGTGCTATAAATGTTCCTTCTTTGTAGACATGAAGTACTGATGTTCAGTTCATTACCGGCTTTTGGTATTTTGGAAATTATCCTAGAACTAGAAGTGGACAAATTTAAGCTGCTGAGATGACTTTTAAAACAGGCATCTCTAGAAGTAATTTAAGTTTCTTTTGCTATGGCGTACACTTACTGGAAGTCAATACAGCTCTATGTAATTTACAAAATCAAAATGACAAGTAAAGGGAAAAGCAATAAGAATATGATGATTTGAGTGGAACCTCTTATGTCTCCCAGACTAAAGAATCTGGTTCATAGTCCTATGCTTATATAAAAAAGATAAGGGGGGATTAATTAAATACATTGAATTTGAACCACAGATAAAAAGGGATTCAAATGAAATAAAGTTCAACCAGGGAGTGAGCATAATGGTTATACAAAATTACTTTCATTCCTGAAACTCTGAGGTTTCATGTTCAATTCTAGGCACCACCATAAACCAGAGTTGAACATTGATCTGGTAAAATTAAACACATATACACATAAACACACTCTGAAATCGAGTTCTGCCAATGACAGTTACATAAAAGGGTCATTCAAAATAAAGTAATTATTAAAATATACAGATAAAAGAGAAATAATATGACCACAGTGCATTAAAAAAAAAAGAAATCCAAGTAAAAATAAGAGGATGAAATCAGACTTCTAGAATACTGCAAAATAGGTGGATTCATTTACCCTTTTTGGAAAGGTTATATAATAATTCCACCCTGTTATATGAAGTTATTTGAAGTCAGTTATAGGAAGCAAATTATACAGCTGAGTATGTACTATTTAAACTATATTGTAACCTCACAATCTCTTATCTCATTTAAATCTTGCTGCAAACCCCCCAAATCTACTCTGAATAACTGGTCACCTTGTCTAGTAAATATCTTTATAAGAGAAATAAGACCAAATTTCAAGTACATTATGCTTGCAATATATTCCCTCTCAATAGTCAGAATAGGATGAGTTTATATTTTATTTTGCCTCAATGGTCCCAGTTCATGACTGTTTATACATCATTATTTTTTTGTCTCCAAGGTTATTCCTGTGGCATATTATTAATTATTCATAGTATCCCTTTTGTTATTAAATCTGTTCAGCTTTGAGAACATTTATAACAATCAAAATGTAGTCAAAATAGCTTTAAAGTGATGAAGAGATATGATTGTAAAATATAATTTTAAGAAAGAGATTTAGGAGGAAAAACTCCCATTAACTAGTTTTCAATCCTAACCCCAGGAAGCTGTCATATAAATATATGTTATGACTTAACACAACTCTTAACCAGCACATGGAAAGCAGCCCAAAGCATATGTCCCCCAGATGAGAAGGTCAGCAAGGTCATCCTTACATATCAGGATAGCATATTTTTATAAAGTGCTGCAGAAATTCATGCCACACAGCCGTATATAGAGCATATAGCAAATTGCATACAGATGACCATTTTCCAGTTGGTTGTTGCTAGATTTTTTTCCCCTGTGAATTTTAAACAGATCGTACCTAGATTTTCAACTTAATCTAGCATCTGGCTAGTCACAGTAATATAACCAAATGGGCAAAAGCAGCACAGGGAAAATTAGAATAAACTTTCGGGAAAAAGTCCAAGCATTTCAATTACAGCAAATATGAATGGTTTAAGTTACATGACTTAAAGATTGAAACACTTGGTACTGGGTGGTGGCACACCTGGTAGAGACTACATAATCCTATGCTCAAGGAGCTAAATTCCAGTCTATAATCCTCACCTGAAGGGGAAAAGTTTCACAAGTAATGAAGCAAAACTGCAGGTATCTGCCTCTTTATCTCCCCCTTCCCTCACTCTCCTTGTGGATAGTAAAGTGTATACTCACTCAACTGGGTACAACAGGGCGTGACCCCCTTCTCCCTCCTTCCCTCTCAATTTCTCTTTGTATCTACCAAAGAAGGAGAGAAAGAGGGGAGGAGAAGGAGAACAAGAAGGAACAAGGAACAAGAGGCCGGATGGTGGCACACCTGGTTAAGCTCACATGATACAATGTGCAAGGACCAGGGTTCCAGTTTCTGGTCCCCACCTGCAGGGAGAAAGCTTTTCAAGTGGTGATACAATGCTGCAGGTCCCTCTTCTCTCTCCTTCTCTCTCCTTCTCTCTCTCTCTCTCTTCCCTTTCCATCTTGATTTCTGGCTGTGTCAATCCAATAAATAAATAAATATAATTAAAATAAAAAGAAGAAAATGAGAAGGAAGGGAAAAGACATGACTGATAGAAGCAGTAGATTATTTGTGCAGAACCCAAGCCCCTACAATAACTCTGATGACAATAAATAAGAAAAATAACAGCAACACTTATGATGGGTAAAGCTACATATATAAATAAATAGTTACAGAAAGATTCTATCTAAAGGATATAATAGTACAATAGACACAAAAATAACAAAAATCAAGAGCAAAATATTCATTAATAGCAGATGCAATAGAACTTAGTGTGAAAAGAAATGTGAAAACAGGAAAGATATTTATTCAAAGTATATATTTTAATAATATCCATTCAGTGAGATATTGTACTGGCATTTCTTTGAAACATATCAAAGCAATAACATAAAAAAAAGACAATTCCCCCTGTAACTGAGATCTAAGCTCATCTCTGTGAAGGCAATGAACAAGTAAATGAGAACTGATTAAACTATTTACTTAAAATAAACTTGACCTATGTGACATTTGTGTGTGTGTGTGTGTGTGTGTGTGTGTGTGTGTGTCTTTAAATATACTCCAAGGACCAGGGAGATAGCACCAGCAACACAACAGCCTTTTATTTATGCCTGAGGCACCAAAGATACCAGGTTCAATACCCCAGCACCACCACAAACCAAAGCTTAGTTAAAAAAAAAAAAAATGAAGGAAAGAAAAAAGAAAAAAAGAGAAAGAACAGTAACACATCCCATGAATGAGCAATAAATTGTTCTCAAATCAAAATAAACTTTTGGGGCTAGCAAAATGGCTGACGGATAATGTGTCCATTTTTCCATACCTGGGACTCAGATTTAAGCCCATCCCCCATCTTATTGGCGGAAACTTTGGTGTTATGGTGGCTTTCTCCCCCTCTCTCTGTCTCTGTCTTAAATATCGACTGTTTCCTTATGTGTTCCTTATGTTAGCCTCTGATCTATCATCCCAGTCAGTATGAAGATCTTCCTTTCCCCCACATCCTCAGCTATACACTTTGGTCTTTTTGACACACATTTTTCTAATGATAAGCAACGAGCAATTTTTCATACATTATGCATGATAATTGTGTGATCTATAAGGTGTGCCACTGATGGCTCCCAATCCAAAATTTGGGGGGAAAAAAGACCCAAAATATTTTTCTGGGGAATAAAATATGGAAAAATAAAAGGAGAGATGTATAAAGTCACAAATGAAATAGAAAAACCAATAATAATCAACTATGAAAGTAAAAGTTATCCTTTTAAAAGATATGCAGAAAGTTGGTGAGATAGCTCACCCTGGAGGATATTTGCCTTGCCATAGATTTGTCTCAAGTACAAAGGCTCAGCACACCACTTGCAAGAAATTATGCATTAAGACATCTTTGGTGCTGTGATGTTTCTCTCTGTTTCTGTCTGAAAATACTGACCAATAGCAGTGAAAGCATGCATGCAGAAGGCACTGGTAACACGGGAATAAACAAACACATAAACAAAATATATTTAAGGTATTTTTGAGCAGTATCAAGGTAGAGAAGAAACTAATTTTCATTATAACAAATCTATTTTAAGTCATTAGAAAATAATTGTAAAACTTCTTTGTCAATAATTCTGAAAATTTAAACAATATAGAAAATATTATGGGAAACTACAGATAACGAAAATTAAAAAGATCTAAAAGCCTAGATAGATTTCTAAAAATGAAGGGTAATTAAATATCTGTTCCTAAGAAGTAAACAAAGTCTATAAAAATTGTTAAGAATGTGAGCTCAGATCTATAGGGATGCAGAGGTCACATAGGCTCCTAAGCTAAATATGGTTCCCAAATCAAATCAAAACGATGGGGTTAATAGTCAACAATATTTATACATCTTTCCAATATTTGGTAGCTACTATCTTCCTCAATCCACCTATGTGGTCTTTTTCCATCCACAAAATCATCTCCCCAGACAATAACTTGGATCCACCTGCATAACAAATGTCAGGGTCAGAAATAAAGGAGAAAAAAAGTAGTCTGGGAGCTGGCGCAGTGGCTATTGCACTGGACTCTCAAGCATGAGTTCAATCCCCGGCAGCACATGTACCAGAATGATGTCTGGTTCTTTCTCTCTCCTATCTTTCTCATTAATAAATAAATAAAATCTTAAAAATAAAACTAGCATAGTTATGTGCCCTTTGGAATATAACTAAAATAGTCCTACTAACTATCTACAAAATGGAGATCCCAAATCTTCATCTGCACTATTCCAGCCTTTAGGTTCATGATTACTCAACAATTTGTTTGGCTTTAACTCTTTTTTCAGCCACGAGGTTCCAGATGCTACATGATGCCAACCAGACTTCCCTGGACAGATGACCCCACCAATGTGTCCTGGAGCTCCGATTTCCCAGAGCCCAGCCCCACTAGGGAAAGAGAGAGGCAGGCTGGGAGTATGGATCAATCTGTCAATGCCCATGTTCAGCGGGGAAACAATTACAGAAGCCAGACCTTCCACTTTCTGCACCCCATAATGACCTGGGTCCATACTCCCAGAGGGATAAAGAATAGGAAAGCTCTCAGGGAAGACAACGGTAGACTGAATTCTGGCAGTGGGAATTGTATCCCTCTCGTCCTAATGTTTTTGTCAATGTTTCCTTTTTATAAATAAAAACAGAAAATAATTTTAAAAAATACAGAAAAATCATTAAGAAATAGATTCTACCCCTTCTAAAGGAGAGAAACTTCATGAGTGATGGAGCAGGTAGCAAGTGTCTCTCTTCCCATCTTTCACCCTAATTCTCTTTGTCTCTATCATAATATTTTTAAAGGAAAAAATAGCTGCCAGAAATAGTGTGTTCATCAAGTAGGCTCTAAGTCCCAATAATAAACACGGCTGAAAAAAAAAAAAGATAAAGATAAAACAAAAACAAAAAAGGAAATAAAACATAATCATAATTGATGCTTTTTTTTGAAAATAGATCATAAGAAAGTTAAAATAATCTCAATACCAATGCAAGCAAAGTTAGGATAGAATAAAAATTAGAAAAGTACGGTGAAATTTTATTAATATAACTAGAAGATATAAGCAAGAACCAAAACAAGTATATGTGAATGAAGTGATGATAACAATACTATGTTCAATGATCAAAACTCATAGAGTTACAGTAAAAATTCTAAAAACTTCAATATAACACATTAAAATACAATAGTATTTTTTAAAATAATACATCATTATCCAATAGAATTTACCTAAATTATTCAAGGTTGGTTTGATGTAAAATTTATTATTACAAATCTCTAAATCACTTATTGAAGTTTTTAAGTATATGTATACCACATATTTGCTGATAAAATAGTAAATAATTTTAACTTAGGAGGTGTTAGCACTTTACTGTTCTCTTAAGTTTTAAAACCTACTCAGAAAAGCACACCTGCTAAGTAAAAGTAGTAATGTGCTTTTAGGTATACCCAGTTCTAAATAAACTTGCTAGATTTCCTTCCAATTTGTTTGTTCCTCTATGTAAAATTACTGACTGGAATGCATGCACTTCAGAGAAAGTTAATTGCTCATCAGAACAAGGCTACTATAGCCAGGGCCACTTAAAAGACTAAAGGGGCTTGGGGACCCTGGGCCCTATGGAAGAGGAAGAGAGAAAGGAGGAGGAGGAGGAGGAAGAGAGAAAGGAGAAGGAGGAGGAAGAGAGAAAGGAGGAGGAGGAAGAGGAGGAGAAGATAATAGCTTGGCGGTGGAGGAGGAGGTATGCTGACACCCTACTGAAGAGACTTGGGGGTGTACCTTGTGAAAACAGTTCTGTAAATCATCATTTCCTCAATAAAGTGATAAAAACCAGAGACTAAACTAGACCTCTGATTTAATGAATCCAACCCCCAGCTAAGGAGATTACCACTTCCAATTTTCTGGATTTCTTATTTCTTATTTAAATATATTTGTCCCAAAAGTATTTGTTGAATATCTAATTGGAGAGTTGGAAAAAAAAATTCAAGAGTCATGTTTATATTATTATTTCTTTAACAGGCATTTAAGTATCTAGTAAAGAAGCAATAATCAAACTTCTCATTAAATAAAGTATCACTGGATTCCTACTTATGGCAATCCTAAATAATAGATTTTGACATTTTAATTCCAATATAGTTCTTAAAGGTAGAAAATATGCACTGATTTTGAAATATTCATCATCCTCAGTATTTACTATTTTTTAACTTAAAATAAAATGGCTTTGAACTTAATATCTGTACTTCAAAAATGACTATAACTCAAAGCAGTGTCAATTAGTCAGGGTGATCTGCATATGAAAGGACTAAGCTCCCAAACTAAACAATTTAGGTAAATGTGGTTATTTGTTCCTGCCCCCTAGCAAATTTGAAGTTACATAAATAGAGACAGAAGAATAAGAACTCTGTAAATATAAGGATCTGTCACTGAGGTTACTGATGTGGGTAAACTAGAGTCTGAATCAAAGGGGATTAAAGAATTATAAATCTTTTATTTTTATTTGCTGCCAGGGCATTGAAAAACTCATTCAGGCATGATTTCATCACTTTTGGGGGGGAAGAATTTTTTTTCCTTTCAATCACGAGGGGGCAGAAGAGGGGAGAAACCATGGTGGTATTGCTTCATTTCTAAAGGTTCTGTGTGGTTCCAGGGATTTGAACCTAGGCCCCCACACATGTAAAAAGTATGTGCTCTACCAGGTGAGCTATTTCCTGGTACTTAAAGTGGAGTCTTTTATGAAAATTAAATATGCCTACTGGAAACACCCACTTAAACACTGAGAAATCAACTAGTTTATACAGAAATTATGACACTAATTGTTGATGATTTCCCCTCAGGTATTTATATTCATGCTTCTGGTCTGTACTGCTATTTGAGAGAAGAAACTCCGGAAATGTAGTAGTAGGATGAGAGTAGAAAGTTAAACAACATGCTCATGCTTGAATTGGAATGCTGTTAAGCTTGAGGAGAATCTAAGCTTACACAGAATTGTCTACTCTATCTGTGTCTGGAATCAGAGAAAAGCCAAGCAGATACGGCACAATTCATCTTAGTCATGTGCAATAGTCACAGAGGTGTTCGCTCTCAGCCTGGAAGTAAGGCCACACAATACAACTGCATCATGCATACACATAACTTCCATGCATATACTCCCAACTGCATATACTCAGCTACAAGTGACAGGAAGAAATAGTCAAGAATTCAGATCTCCCAATCCATATCAAATAATATTGCATCTGCCGATCACAACCTAATCAACACAATGATTGCCACCTCAACATGCTTCACTTCAGACTGTGTCCAGAGACTTCACGTGTGGAATGACAACCCTTCAGCTTCATTACTCGGATGAGACCTTTCCTTTCATAGTACACTCTAATTCCATCTCAGGTGGTTCACTTTCTAACAGTCCCAAAACCTAGATATACACCAGTTTCTGTGAGAGAGAGCGTATGTTCACACGTATCCATAAACTACTGCAAAATATATACCTGAAAGCAGAAGTGCATTAGAGTTTGCAGTGAGTATCCCCCTAACACTTCCTCTCCACTATTCCAAGCTTTGGGTCCATGATTGCTCAACAATTTGTTTGGCTTTGTATGTTAACTCTCTTTTCAGTCACCAGGTTCCAGATGTCATCAGGATGCCGGCCAGTCTTCCCTGGACTGAAGACCCCACCAATGTGTCCTGGAGCTCTGCTTCCCCAGAGACCCACCCTACTAGGGAAAGAGAGAGGCAGACTGGGAGTATGGACCGACCAGTCAACGCCCATGTTCAGCGGGGAAGCAATTACAGAAGCCAGACCTTCCACCTTCTACAACCCACAATGACCCTGGGTCCATGCTCCCAGAGGGATAGAGAGTGGGGAAGCTATCAGGGGAGGGGGTGGGATATGGAGATTGGGTGGTGGGAATTGTGTGGAGTTGTACCCCTCCTACCCTATGGTTTTGTTAATTTATCCTTTCTTAAATAAATAAATAAATAAACAGAATTCAGATCATTCTGATATCATTTCATTCGATATGTATATCCCAGAGTTAGTGTGATTCTAGAGCCAAGATACTTTATACCGTGTGAATATTACATGGCAAAGAATGTCATTGTAATGTTTAACCATATGTATTTCTTACATCTGGTGCCCAACTGAAAAAAAAATAAACCTGTTGCAATGCTAGAGGGAGAAAAAATGATTTTGCTGTCTTTGTTAATTTGTCTGTGAACTGACTCTTTTCTAGGCTATAAAAGATGCAATTACCCTACACTGGGATCCTAACAGTAAAGTGCTCACTTTCCCACTACACAAATAGTATCACAATGCATCAGCATCTTTTTCCTCTTTCTAAAATCCCCCTCACTTCATCTAATATTATGTTGATACTACTGACTTATGTGGCCTGAATCTATAAATATTTGCTGCATGATCTTCAGTGAATACATACACAGATCAAGAGACCAAGAAAAATTGTTGGGAGGTCTACAGGACTAGCACTGGTGATTAAATCATATGGGGTAGTGAAAGGAGGCCCTGTAATAGTGGACCTACAAATAGATAACTGCTGAGAAAAGGGTTGTGTCTAGTGTTCAAGATGTAGCCACATGTTTTTCCAGATCATATTTTGATTAAAAAAATAGCATATGAAGAAGAAAAATGGTATCAGAAAATCACAATAGA
The DNA here is from genome assembly GCF_950295315.1 of Erinaceus europaeus. NCBI lineage: Eukaryota > Metazoa > Chordata > Mammalia > Eulipotyphla > Erinaceidae > Erinaceus > Erinaceus europaeus. The sequence goes on from NC_080162.1 coordinate 60,027,699, forward strand.
AAAGGCAGCATACAACAATCAACGGAAACTGAAAAGTAAAGATTGAGATGAAGCCTTATGTTGAGGCAATTTGGAGAAAAGATTGCCAAAGCACTGTAATGGTGATTGAGAAGAGTAGAAATTATAAACAAGAAGAGGAAGCCAATTATTAGGTGTGTAGCTGGGTGAAAGACTAAAATGAGCACAGGCTAAACCTATTAGGGACCTGCTCTTGAAATGTGCAGAATGTTCTTCAGAAATATCTGAAACACAGTGACAATTGTGACTAGTGTCATACTGATCAAAGACCGAATCAGGTATGTGAACGCACTGAGCATTCTGCTTGTAAAACAGGAATATATGACTGACTGAGTTCCAAGAAAAGCAGTCTCGAAGCAGGAAATATAACTTGGAGCACAGATGAGGTGAGCCTAAGAAGGCATATTTCTGATCAAATGATGCTGCAGCAATAAATGAAGCAAAATAAAGGATGGGATAATGTAATATTATACATAAAGGATGTCAAACACTCATTAAATGTATTCCCAGATCACCAAAGTATTTAAATAAATAAATAAACTAAAATAAACTATGGTGACCATGATTTTATTTAAATAGTAAAAGCTCTGAATCATAAATTTTTATTATTCTTTCAAGTCTAACTCTATAGAAAGGCTATATTTTAATAGAAGACTTCTTTCCCATCATTCTAAGCTAAGAAAGTAATGTTGCAGGTGTCTGTTTTAATAAGGTTAAGGAAAAAATAATATACAAAGAAATAAGTTTTTATCAGTAGTGATCAACCATAGCAACACACTAGATCACATAGAGAGCTTCAAAAACTATAGATGGCCCTATATATACATAGTTTGTACTTGCCAGAACCTGGAAACAACACAGCTGTCCAACATCAAATTAGTGGCTAAGAAAAAAAAAATTGTGGTATATGTACATAATGGAATGTTACTCAGCTATCAAAAATGATGAAGATGTGTCCTTTGCATCCTTTTGGATGAAACTTGAGGACATCATATTGAGTTAAAGTAAGTCAAAAATATAAAGACAAAGAAGGAGTTGGGTGATAGCACAGCAAGTTAAGTGCACATGGCGTGAAGCACAAGGACCAGCATAAGGATCCTGGTTCGAGCCCTTGGCTCCCCACCTACAGGAGGTTGCTTCACAAGCGGTGAAACACACGTCTGTGATTGTCTTTCCTTTCTCCTCCCCTCTCCATTTCTCTGTCCTCTCCAACAACAATGACATCAATAGCAATAATAAACATACACAACAACCATAAAAAAAAAACAAGGGCAACCAAGGGGGGGGGGGAAGCCTCCAGGAGAAGTGGATTCGTGGTGCAGGCACTGAATCCCAGCAACAACACCGGAGACAAAAAAAAAACAAAAAAAAAACAGACAAATATCAAATGATCTCACTTGTTCGTGGGGCTTAACAAAGCAGTAAGGGGAGGAAGAACACAAAGTGAAATATGGACTGATAATGGTGTATTGCACAAAAGCAAAGGATTCTGGGGAAGGCAGGGGCAGGATGTGATGAAGAAAACTTTAGGAGCCTAGTATATAATGAAATTCTATGCATATGTCAATGACTGCACTGTAAAGCATTAACCCCCCTCAATAAAAAAAAACACCAAAAATATATAAATAGCTAATTCCCACAATCAGAGATTCTGACTTAATTGATCTGGCATATGAAACTTCAAGTTTCTCCAGGTCACTGTAATTTGCAGACAATGTTAGGGACACAGATTTAAAGAAAGCACATGTTAAAACTAACACTTATGTTGAAAGAAGTCTAGAAAATATATGTATTTACTAATTCAAATGTTTAGAGTTCACATTTTAGCTGAGAACATCAGGACTTGAATCATTTTACATTTTCAAAAATGCTTTCAATATGATACTTGTAACATCAACTGTTGAAACTGTACAAAAGTAGGCTGGTAATTACATATTATATATACTCAAAGTGAATTACCAGATGACCAGAGAATCAGCTGGTAATCCCAATATACTGATTTGTATGACAGAAATATACACACAAAACTAGAAGAGAAACCAGATATACAAAGTGTAGGTATTGAACTCAGAGCTTCATACATGAAAGGAATGTCTTCTAGATTGCCATTTCTCAAGTCACAAATACAACTTTCTTTTTTTTTCTTTTTAATTTTTTATTTAAGAAAGGATTAATGAACAAAACCATAAGGTAGGAGGGGTACAACTCCACACAATTCCCACCACCCAATCTCCATAACCCACCCGCTCCCATGATAGCTTTCCCATTCTCTAGCCCTCTGGGAGCATGGACCCAGGGTCATTGAGGGTTGCAGAAGGTAGAAGGTCTGGCTTCTGTAATTGCTTCCCCGCTGAACATGGGTGTTGACTGGTCAGTCCACACTCCCAGTCTGCCTCTCTCTTTCCCTCGTAAGGTGTGTCTCTGGGGAAGCTGAGCTCCAGGACACATTGGTGGGGTCTTTTAATATATAGGCTGTGTATTTGATATGCGGACTCTCTCAAAAGCCTAGACCAAGTAGATCAGAAGCATCCAATAGCACAGCTATATACAAGATACTGGATACTGTACAGCAAACCATAACAAAAGGACTTTTCAAAGTTAACCCAATTACCAAATAATGTGATGATAACATTAACTATCGATTGTCTTTTGGAACCCTAAGACAGCAGGAACCTCACATCTCCACTATAGAGCCCCTACTTCCCCCAGTCCTGGAACCCTTGGATAGGGCCCACTTTCCCGTATGCGTCTCCCAATCCATACCAAATAATATTGCATCCGCCGATCACAACCTAACCAACACAACGATTGCCACCTCAACATGCTTCATCTCAGACTGTGTCCAGAGACTTCACGTGTGGAATGACAACCCTTCAGCTTCATTACTCGGGTGAGACCTTTCCTTTTATAGTACACTCTAATTTCATCTCAGGTGGTTCACTTTCTAACAAAGTCCCATAACCTAGATATACACCAGTTTCTGTGAGAGAGAGCTTATGTTCACACGTATCCATAAACTACTGCAAAATAAATACCTGAAAGCAGAAATACACTATAGTTTGCAGTGAGTACCTCCCTAACACTTCCTCTCCACTATTCCAAGTTTGTGATCCATGATTGCTCAACAATTTGTTTGGCTTCGTATGTTAACTCTCTTTTCAATCACCAGGTTCCAGATACCACCAGGATGCTGGCCAGGCTTCCCTGGATTGAAGACCCCACAAATACAACTTTCTAAATGTGCTCTTTGGGGCTGGATGGTGGGCCACTCAGTCATAAAGACGTAGGGTTCAAACTCTTGGCCCACACCTACTGGGAGGAAGTTTCTTGAGCTGTAGTGCAATACTCCAAGTGGCTGCCTACTATTTCTCTCTCTCTCTCTCCTTCTCTCTTTCTGTCTCTCCTCTCTCTCTTTCTGTCTCTCTCCTCTCTCTCTCCTTTTCTCTGCCTGTCTTTCCTCATATTTCTATGTCTCTCACTTCAATCAAAGGGGGAAGGAAAAAAAAAGAAGAAAAACAGAAATGGCCACCAGGAATGGTGGGGCCATTATGCTAGCACTGAGACCCAGTAATAACCCTGGCGGCAATCCAACAAAACAAAGTGTTCTTTGAGAATAAACTTTACAGTAACTTAGTAGTTAAATAATCCCATTGACAATAAATAATTTACTACAAGTTGTTTTTTTTTCCTCAGAATATGCATTACTATGCAATCTTGAGGTCATTAGAATGTTTAAAAGTGAATAGATAAACTATATCACTAGGGTTCTGGCATAATTTGTTGGCTTCAAGCTTTTTTTTTGAGGGGAGGTGTGCAAATATAATAAGTCCAATGGATATGACTTGCTAGCTGTATATTTTCAGTTATAATGTGCTTATCAGTACTTTGACAAGACATGCCTCTAGAATCCAGAGGCTTCCTAGTATATGTTTACAAAGCATAATCCAGGGCTAGCCAGTCTCCTTATGGTATCGCCATAAATTGTCTTGAAATACAAAATGCAGACATGAGAAACAGTATTCAATCTATGCTTAATAGTTATACGCAACACTTATAAATGAGAACAGTGGTGCTTGCTTTTACGAGGTTTTTTTTTCAGGTGAAGGAAAATAAAGGACAAAATCCTATTTATCTAAACAATTTGAAAAATGGAATAAACAGGGTAACAGAAGAATCCACTTAATGCCATTTCACATGTAGTCTGCTTGGCTTCCCATTTCTCAAACGCTAAAAACATGGTGAAATACTCCATGCTAAAATTCTAGGAGTTGAGAATGTTGCAAAGTAATTATTTTCATTACGGTCAATATCTGCCACTACATACATATAATAATGTGAATGTTCTCCCAAATTTGTCACCATCTATATAACTAAGTTAACTTTCTCAACTACATTATCTGAACTTAGATGTTTAACTTTTTTTTCTTTTTTTTTTTTTAAGGAAGACCTCTAATCAACCTGCTGTGAAAAATTCTACTTAGCAGCAAAGCACTTAATTATCTTGCTAACCTTTTGTTCAGTTGCTTTCCAAATAATGACATAAAACATTCCTTCTTTTTTACTTCCAAGCTTTTCTTCTTCCTGATCAGATTCCACTTAAATAGCATCATGTTCCTTTAAGTTCCTCCAAGATGAAGGATTTTCTTTAATCACCTGAAACCTGCTGGTCTGCCTCCTTAGCATTCTGAGATATCTCATTCAACAAGCTTAAATCAACAATACATCTACTTACTCCTAAGAGGTTAAGTACTATCAATTCTCATCTCCATATCAAGCTTTTATATTAATTTAAGTATACAAAGACATGCAGAGTGGATTTTGAAATACTATAGTATAGGCTTTCCCCATTTATAAATAAACTTTATGTAAAAAGAAAAATTTAACGTAATCAAGTTACAAATGTACAACAAAAATTTAATTCTTATACACAAAAAAAGCAAGAACTAAAAAAATAATGCTGATATTGAAATGTGTTTTCCTAAAAAGCTCAAAATGCAAGTAATACATATATTTTCAATTTGATTGTGAAGTGTCATCTGTATCTATCAGGGAAGGAGAGGTTATCAAGAACTGAATATACTGTTACCTGAATATACTGAAAAGAATTAATTTAATATAGGCAGAAACCTGGGTTAAAATTGGATAAAATGGCTAAAATATTGGTATGGGCTTTCAGCTGATAATAGAAGAAATGTAATTCAGAAAATTCACAAATATTTCCAAGATATGGAATACAGAAAAAATTCAAGAAGGTCAAAAGGAATCCATAGAAAAAACTGAAAACCTAGTGAGCCAGAGATATATAACTCATACCATAAACATACTGAGTTGCAGAAAAACAAGTTATCAGTTACATAAAGTTGTGTCTAGCTTAGGTTTCAATGAATTTATTATTTTGTCATAAACTTTTTTCTCATTTAAAAGCAATATTGTACACTTAAAAATCAATCCAAGTGTTTGGCTTGGTGTGGACTAGGTGTGATCTACTGTAGTAGAACCTAAGGACATGGGGTAGGGAAAGGGAAGAAGCTTAAGAGGGAACTGGGAACTGTGTAAGATGGTGGAGGACTTCACTTGGTGGTGGGAGTGATGTGTAGACATTCATCATGAGGCAATAAAAAACTGTTCTCATGTGATATCTGTTTTGTAAATCATTATTTCCTTTAAAAAAAAAAAGGAAACTAAATAAATAGGTGCAACTGTTTTGTTCATAAATTCACCTGATGTTTGGGTGAAACCTTTTTAAAAGTTCAGGCTGAATTAAGATATTTATAATTAGATGTTATTCAAATCATATTCTATAATAATATATAAAACAAATAATCTTTTGAATGTTAACAAAGTTTTTTTCTATAAGAAGCTTTCACATTCCCTGAATATGTAAAATTTTCTGAATATGCAAAGTTTTAAGAAGGCAGCAAATTATTGAGCAGAAAGAACATCAGGTCATACATCAGAAATCTTGTATTTTTAATCTAGTGCTACAACAAGCTGTCTTTCAGAAATCAATGCAAGGATTTAGCTAAGCATCCTCGTCTTATATTAAGAGAACTGATATTTCTTTTCCTTTCCTTTCCTTTCCAGTTTCATTATTCTAAATCTAGAGACGGTTGTTAGAATTCTAACTCCAAGCTATTCTCTCTCCATATAAATTTCTAAAAGCTGGCTTATAAGTTTAAAACCATGATTTTAACTTTGGATTAAAATGAAGTCACATTTTACTTTTACATTTTAAAAGTCATAGCTTTGAATCATAAGACTTGCAAGCTCAAAAAATGAATACCCCTTATTAAGCTATTCACATATATTCAAATACTAACTTGAATTCTTCTAAGGGTAAACATATAAACTGCATATTTACAGTTTTCACTAATACTCTCCTTATATGAGATATTTTAAAAATTGGAAACCTGTAATCCTCTTAGTAGTCATACTGTCTGTGATTTGACTAATTTGTACCCTTGTGTTTAAAATGTTATCATCATAAATAGTATATGATTATTGGTGAAGTGTCAAGGCTTTAAGATGGAGCACATCTTTCGATGATGATCATACTCAGAAGAAAGAGCTTCACAGCCTGGGTGTATGGATCAATCTGCCAACGCCCAGGTTCAGAAGAGAAGCAGTTACAGAAACCAGACCTTTCATCTTCTGCACCCCGTAACAATCTTGGGTCCACACTCCCAGAGGTGTAAAGAATAGGAAAGGCTGGGAGTCGGGCTGTAGCGCAGCAGGTTAAGCGCAGGTGGCACAAAGCACAAGGACCGGCATAAGGATCCCGGTTCGAACCCCGGCTCCCCACCTGCAGGGGAGTCGCTTCACAAGCGGTGAAGCAGGTCTGCAGGTGTCTATCTTTCTCTCCCCTCTCTGTCTTCCCCTCCTCTCTCCATTTCTCTCTGTCCTATCCAACAACGACAACAACAATAATAACTACAACAATAAAACAACAAGGGCAACAAAAGGGAATAAATAAATATAAAAAAAATTAAAAAAGAAAAAAAGAATAGGAAAGGCTATATCCCCAAAGGAAGGGATGAGATGTGGAACTCTAGTGGTGGGAACTGTATGGAATTGTACCACTCTTATGCTATGGTCTTGTTGATTATTATTAAATTAAAAAAAATGAAAGAAAGTTTCAGATATGGGATTTTATCTCCAAATGAGGGATTCACAAAGGCAATTTGAATATTCTAATTAATAAAAAGGATCTGGTATTTAGCATACAATTCGGACTCATTAACATTCTATTTAATATACCTATAAAGTTTGAGTAAAAACTTTAAAGATATGTTTCACTATAACCTGCAATTACCAAGATAGATAGATTGAATTATATTTGCATTAAATGTATTAAAATATAATCAGGGTTTAACATTACTTTTTAATTTCTTTTTTCTTTTAGAAATTTTAATTGTTTTATTATCTTTATATACTTATTGGATAGAGACAGCCAGAAATTGAGAGAGAAGGGAATGATTGAGAAGGAGAGAGACACCAACAGCCCAGCCTCACCACTCATGTAGCTCTCTCCCTGATGGGAGCCAGGGGCTTGATACAGGGTCCTTGCACACTGTAGTATGTGTGCTTAAGCAGGTGTGCCATCACCTGGACCCACTTTTTAAGGTCTTCATCTTTTTTTTTAATTTCCCTTTTTTATATAATTTTATTATCTTTATTTATTAGATAGATATAGCCAGAAATTGACAGGGAAGGGGAGATTAAGAGGGAGTGAGACAGAGAGACACCTGCAGCACTGCTTCACCACTTGTAAGACTTTCCCCTGCAGGTGGGGACCAGGGGCTCGAACCTGGGTCCTTGTGCATTGTAGCATGTGCACTCAACCAGGTGCGCCACCACCCGGCCCCTAATTTCTTCATCTTTATAATATAACAAAGGTTTTGGAAAAGGGAGTGGTTCTCTTCTGTGATCTCAGAGTCTTTTTTTAAGTCTTTGCAAACAGAAAATCCATATGTGATTGAAAAATGTTACATTTATACTGGGTCTGATCATTCCAATTATATCTATATAAGGCAAAGTCCTATACAGTCTTTGACTAAGGCTCTCCTTGATTTACACTGTCTAAACTAATCAATTGGTTCCAAAAAGTAACTTTGTCATTAGCAGCTCTGAGGCATATTGAAAATGGCAGTTAAATTTTCATTCCAGTAGAAGAGATTGAAAAAAAAAATTGAAATAGACTCCAGGCTAAAAGGTAACCAATCTCACATAAAGGGTGTCTCATAATGACTTCCTTGAATTGGAGCAAAATTCTGTCAGAGAGCTTTGCATTTAATACCATCTCACAAATGTTATCTTCAATTACTTATGAAGAGTGGCAGCTCTGTTTTTATTATCCATCAAATCTTTCTTTCTTTCTTTTTCTTTTCCCCTTTTTCTTCACTGGAGTTTCACCACTCCAGGTAGACTTTTTCAGATAGAAAAACAGACACAGAGATGAAATAAACAGAAAAATATCATAACACCAAAATATCCCTCGGTGCGGTAGGGGCTGAACTGGAAACGAGAAGAGGTCTTGTGAATGACAAAGTAAGTGTAAATCCAGGTGAGCTATCTTGCCAGCCTCATTCAGCAAATCTTACCAAAACTTAGTCTTATTCTGAATATTTTGAAACCTCTGCTTCAAAGTGGCATAAGCCTCTCTGTGCCATGACACCTTTTATTCTATTTCATAAATGCCAACTGTGGGGATGAAGAATCTAACTTAGGAAATCAATGTACTGATAAATTTTCCTGACACAGGTCCTCTGCAAAACCATGCCCACGGAAGATTCTATTTCAAAAAAATGTGAAACATAGGACCTACAATTTAATAATTAAAATAGCTACTTACACAAGTGTTTATAATTAATTGATGGACATTTTAATGAAATATCCATAAATTAAGGACTGTCAATATAGTGCAGTGGTTACACAAATGACTTCCTTGCTTGAGGCTCCTAGGCTCAGTATTTGCCTGATCATAAATGCTGTGTACCTTGGCCATGTGAATATTTTCTTTAACAGATAATTAATTTTGACCCTTTACCTATTTTTATTACATGTGTGTTTATTTTTATGAAGTTACATGAGTTCTTCGTATGTTCTGGCTATTCATACCTTATCAGACAGTTTGCAATACTATCTCTTATTTCATAGGTTTTTCTGGGCATTTTGTTGATGGTTTCCATAACTATGCAGAGCCCTTTTGCTTTGATGCTTTTCCACTGGTTTAATTTTGTTGCTTTTGTTTTCAGTGTCAAATGCAAAAAAATAATTTCCAAGAAATCAATGTCAAGGAATTTATTTCCTGTGTTTTCTTCTAGAAATTTTACACAAAAATCTTACATCCATTTTGCTTTAGCTTGTGTGTGTGTGTGTGTGTGTGTGTGTGTGTGTGTGTGTGTGTGTGCACACGCATGTGTTAAGATAAAGCACAAGTTTCAGTGTCTTTTGAACATGGTTATTCCCTAGTAAATCTTAAATCCATTTTGCTTTAGCTTGTGTGTGTGTGTGCGCGCACACGCATGTGTTAAGATAAAGCACAAGTTACACTGTCTTTTGAACATGGTTATTCCCTAGTAAATCTTAAATCCATTTTGCTTTAGCTTGTGTGTGATTGTGTGTGTGTGTGTGTGTGTGTGTGTGTGTTTAGATAAAGCACAAGTTTCATTGTCTTTTGCACATGGTTATTCCCTAGTAACTATTAATAGTAGTCTGACAGTATAATAGCACTATTTATTATGTGCACATGCTTTCTATTTTGTGACTCTTTTAGTATTGTTTTAGCAAATTATTTACTTGAGAAATAATTAGTACTGATTACTTGCCAGACACACTTCCAGGGACTTGGCAGACAATGAATGAAAGAGAAAAAAATCTTTGCCCCAATGACAGTCATATACTAGAAATTATATAAAATGATAAATAACCGAAGAGCTCATAATAGACCTATATAGTCTTGGATATTATCATACTTATTTTTTTAAAAAAATAGGTCTGTATTCAGGATTATATGACCAAGTCTAACAATTCATTGTTTTTCAAGGACAGAGACAAATTAAATCAGGTTTTATGATACCAAATCCTGATGTTAATCCACCTAGCTAGACCACCACTTCATCACACACTAAGAAGTACAATTTCATTTTGCCTAGAGTTTGTTTATATTAATGATATTTCTACATGTCTCTGAGGCTAACATGTTCTGAAATAGGAGTAAGTATAACTGATTAAAAACTGATTCCAGGGAGTCGGGCAGTAGTGCAGCAGGTTAAGCTCAAGTGGCACAAAGCACAATGACCAGAGTAAGGATCCCAGTTCAAGCCCTGGCTCTCCACCTGCAGGGGAGTTGTTTCACAAGTGGTGAAGCAGGTCTGCAGGTGTCTTTCTCTCCCCCTCTCTGCCTTCCCTTCCTCTCTCCATTTTTCTCAGTCCTATCCAACAACAATGACATCAATAATAACTGCAACAATAAAACAGCAAGGGAAACAAAAGCGGATAAATAAATATTTTAAAAAACTAACTCCAATTCTTATCATATTCATAGTTAATGCATGTAGATAGAGTCCCAGGTTCAGTCTTTTCACATCACCATAAACCACAGCTGAGCAGTGCTCTAGTTTTTCTCTCTCTCTCTCTGTATGTATGTGTGTATATATCAAAATATATAAAACAATTATTTTCTGACTGTAGCTGATCATTAGACTAGAGTGATGATGATAGTTTTAAAAATTCATAATCTCTTCTACTATCCTTTGTAACTTTTATAATAGTTAACCTAGGATCAAACATTTCTGGGTATACTAAGCCAGACAGATGTAAATTCACCCTAAAATAAATATTCAATAAATAAACAAGTTTTGATTTTATAAGTAAAAGCAAAAAAATAATTATTATCAATTTCAGTCTCCTTTAAATATTGAAAGAACAAAGATAATGGCAAACATGGTAGATTGCTAAGCTAAGTAGTAAACAGATCAACTTCATTAAGGCAAAATGAAGCATTATTATTCTAGACCAGGAAAGAGACTGGATAAGGATTCACATATATTTTCATGATTGCAGTCCATGTCAACAAATATAATAATTTTAATAATGGCTCAGAGTCTATATTATTAACCAATGTATTTGTCAAAGCAGCATAATGTAAAATTATAGCTTTAATGCTTTCTTTAGCCTTTAAGAAGAGAAATGCAATTAACTCATAAAAGGTGAACTGACAACATTATTCAAAACTCAGGTGTTATTTTTTCATTTTCTCCTGGGTGCTATTTTGTCACTAAAATGAAGAACAGATTTAGCTGGAAATCTAACTCTTAAAAAGCATTGTGTCAGGAGTATCAGCCCATTAATGATACACCTCCAAGACACTGAAATAGATAAAGGATAGGGAAAGATTGCTGGTTTGAAGAAAATCATTCTTGAGTGACTATTTCATTGTTTTGGAAAGAAAATAGAATTTCAGATTTATATGCTGCCAGAATTTCTCTCCTTTGCATTTCAACGATAGATTGGGATGGAAAGAGAAAGAACATTTTGTGTACTCTCCTGTGGTATGGTGACCTGAAAGCAGAGGGGCTGGTTGTTGCAATTTTCAGGGAGGGGGGTTAATTTGAAAGTGAGGAAAGATAAAGCTAATACACTCCCTTGGGCAGACATTGAAATGATGTTTAAATAGACTTTTGGGGGTGGGTGGACACAGTGGAGGTATCTTGCAGAGAAAAGCGTATGTTACTTCTCCAAAGAGTCAAATTTTTCCATACATAATCTTTCTTTACCCCACTTCCTTGTCCCACATAGAATTAAACTTATGTTATCACAAAGATTAATTAAATTAGGCAGGGAGAAAGTTCAGTAAGGTTTACATAACACTACTATATATAATGACTTTTTTAATTATAAAGATTTAATATTCAAGCCAACACTTTTCTCTCAGCTGCTGAACATACTCAAAGGTAAGTTAAATATTACAACAAATTAGACAACAGCCTTACTTGTTCCCTAAGCCACAAAGTCTTCATAAATGCTTTGCAATGACCCACAAACAGAACAATAAGAAGGATGTTAAAAGGTACTGTCAGAAGAACTGAATGCTGAATGATGCAAGCTTTGTCCAAATCCATCCAAATAAAAGCAACAAATTGCCATGTCATGCATTTGGGACCCTTTCTTGTGAAGACCTGGGTAATAATGAGATCCTTTGCCCTTTTGCAATGTCAGATCATATCAAATATAAATGAGCAAACTCCAACCTGTATAACATTTCTTAAGTAATCACAGTTAATTTTTTTAAAAAGTCAAAATATTATTTACTTTTCAACTGGCATTTTCTCTGCTGGAAAAATAACACAGGGCCTAGGAGATATTCCATGGTAGAGCGTAGGACATTCATGCATAAATCTCTGACTCCTGGCACAACATATACCAGAGCTGAGTAATTCACTGATATCATTCTCTCTAACAAAAATATAGATAGGTCTTCAAATTAAATAAAGAAAAGGGCCAGGGGGTGCAGCGGTAGCACAGCGGGTTAAACGCACGTGGCCCAAAGTGCAAGGACTGGCATAAAGATCCCAGTTCGAGCCACTGGCTCCCCACCTGCAGGGGAGTCTCTTCACAAGCAGTGAAGCAGTGAAGCAGGTCTGCAGGTGTCTGTCTTTCCCCCTCTGTCTTCCTCTCCTCTCCCCATTTATCTCTGTCCTATCCAAAAACGACACCATCAACAACAATAATAACTACAACAATAAAATAACAAGGGCAACAAACGGGAAAATAAATAATAAAAAAAAGATAGAAAAGAAAAAAAAAAGGACCAGAGACAATTTACTGGATAGAGCATATGCCATGCCATGAGTTCTGCCATATTCAAACTCAGGCATCACATAAGATTCTCCATAGTCAACTATATACTATCGACAGCCAGAATTCTAGAGGAAGCTTAGGTGCTGTGGAGTATCTCTCCTTTTGTTGTGGTGCCTAGCTCTTTCTCTTCTCTTTGTGTTTTACTCTCTCTGCTTAAATGAAAAAGTGACGTGAATGATGAAATTGTACATGAACAAAGCTCTTACTCTGCACACTAAATAAATAAGGTGATGTAATAATATGAAGCTAAACAAAAGTGTGCTTATAACTCCACCAACTATCTCAAAGAACTAATAAAACCTCTCTTATTTTCCATTGCACCTCTGGTACAGAAATTATGTCTACAACGGTATTTCTTCTTTTTTAAAAATTTTTTTATAATTATTTTTTCCCTGTTGCTGCCCTTGTTGTTTTTTATTGTTGTTGTTATTGATGTCGTTGTTGGGTAGGACAGAGAGAAATGGAGAGAGGAGGGGAAGGCAGAGAGAGAAAGAGAAAGATAGACACCTGCAGACCTGCTTCACCGCCTGTGAAACGACTCCCCTTCAGCTGGGGATCCGGGGACTCAAACCTGGATCCTTATGCTGGTCCTTGCGCTTTGCGCCACGTGCGCTAGACCTGCTGCGCTACTGCCTGACTCCCGTACAACAGTATTTCTTAAACTTCAAAATTTACCAATTCTAAATACATTATCTAGTAAACCATAAGTATCTCTAGGAATGAAAGAGAAATTATGCCTTATCAGTATAAAATTATTAAGTATATAATCTTTCTCTACTTTTGCATGCTTTTCTAATGCAGAGGGCATGTCTACTACAAAGAGTTCATATTATAAGAATTAGGAGTTGTTTTATTATAATTCAAACTTGTTTATATATCTGTTATACAAAGATATCTAGATTAAATGTTTTCTTTTTTCATCCAAATATTGGCATAATTTGAATATATATATGTTTTACTAAACTTTTACTTTGTTGTTTTGGAGCCAACTATATAAACAGGCTTTCAAAGTTAGCCAATCAACTGACAGCATACTTTATAAGGCACGGGCAACAATCAAAATAATTAACAAAGACAACAGAGGTACTGATTAGTCAGAATACAGCCCAATCAAAGTGGTCATTACTATAAGTAACAAGCGTGGCCATGCAAGCATGTTCTAGCTGAAAAACCGCCCCAATAAAACATGTTCTTCTAATTGCCCCTGATTGCATAGATCTTCAATGAGCTACAGCAGGGCAAAAGTATAACCACACATGCTATACCTTGCTTTTATTATCTATATCAACATGCTATACCTTGCTTTTATTATTTTATGATTATGCAACATCATGTCACTGGCATTGAGGCATCCCCTTATGGCATAAAACACAGATAGTTCATTAGTTTTGTGCCATGAAATTAACTTAAGGCATCGATGTGTCATTCATATGTTGGGAATTCATCAATATTGATAAGATATCTAGAGTATTTTAATTACACTAGCAAAGAAAATTACAGTGCACACCATTTATGCTGTACCCTAATACTGATACTTTTATTTTTATTTATTGCCACCAGGTTTATCCCTGGGTTCAGTGCTGGTACTACAAATCCACCACTCTTGGTGGCCATTCCCTCCCCCCCACATTTTTTTCCCCTCTTTTTCCTTCTAATTTTATTAGATAGGACAGAGAAAAGTTGAGAGACGAAGGGGAGCGAGAGAGAGAAACAAGCAGACCTGTTTCACAATTCGTGTTCCTCAAATGGCCCCCCTGCAGGTTGGGAGCTGGGGCTCTAACCTGGGTCCTTCCTCTTGGTAATATGCACATTTAAAAACGTATACCATCGCCCAGCCCCCCCAAATACTTCACTACCATGAGAAATTAAATCTGTGGGGTCAGATGGTTGTGTGCTCAGTTGGGCACATGTTATAATGTATCACTATCCAGGCCCAAGCCCCAGGTCCCCACCTTCAGGGAGTTAAGCTTCACTAGTGGTGAAGTAGCGCTGCATGTACTCTTTATTCCTCTATTTCCCTTCCCCTTCTCAAATTCTATTTGTCCAAATAAATAAAATAAGAGTTGCTAAGTCAAAATATTTAAATTTTTTTCTTTATAACTCATTATGAGAGGCTTTTTTCAAGAGAGGCTGCAAAAGGTCACACAGAATAAGTTCCTATACCCTCACGGGTTCAGACATGCTATACTGTGGGATTGATCATCTGGAATAGAGCCCTTTGCAGTTGTCCACAATGGAGGCAAGAGGTTGAACTTTTAGAGGTCATATCAGGAGTCACAGATTATAGGCCGTTCTCATAAAGAGGGCAAGACAGTTCTGAGAAAAATTTTAGGAAGGGAATCAGCTGAGAATTGTCAGCCATAGAAGCAGAAAGACTTCTCAGTTTCTAGTCTAAACTAGACCCCTTTAGCTATGTAAAACATGTACAGTATTTTTGAATTTGTATTTCTCTAAAATCTCATGCAAGGGGAATACATCATATACGCATTGGACATTCCAATATTTTCTTCAGTGGTATGCTTGTTCATATCATTAGGTTTTTTGGGAGGGACTGTAAATTTTCTGTTAATCTTATTATAGGAACTCTTCGCATGTATGAAAGAAGTATTTGTTTACCACATGAAATACAGGTATTTGTTCCAATCAGTTATGTACCATTCCACTTAATTTTTCTATTTTGCCAAATGCATCAAAGTTATTATGACAGGGCACCTGTGCAAATCTAAAAGTTTTAACTGGAAATAAATAATGTCAGGGATTAGTAGTAGTGTAGTAATGTAGTTCAGTTCTAACTTATTTGTATTTGCTATACGAATACAGTACCTAGATTAAATATTTTACTCTCCATTCAAATGTCTGGCAAACTTTAATATAACTATACTTCATTCAGTGAGTGCTATAGTACATGTTTTGCCTATGTATGGTTTGGGGTTCTATATCCATTAACAAGGAAAATATATGAAAGGGGACATCCACAGCTAAAGTCAAGATTAAGAGAAGCGACAAAGGTTCTAACAGTAAGAGAAAGCCCTCTCTAACTGTAGGTCCTATTTTAAGCTCTACTTGGTTTGTTTTATTTTCACAGGAGAGGGAGCAAAAGTGAGAGATGAGTGCCATCCAAACTTTGACATACACTGTACAAAGGATCAAATCAGGGGCATTATGCTTACAAGTTTTGTGCTTTCCCACTGAGGTACTTCACTAGCCTGCTGTCACTTTGTCTTAGGGATAAGAAGAGAGTCAAGTTAAAAGAATTTGGTAAAAGCTAGAAATGTGGACAAGGTAGACCCAGGTGTTAACAATGAATATAAGAAAGCTGGGTATAGAGTTAAGTAAGGGGGTTCAAAGTGGGAGGAGGGGAAATGTATAATCAACATAGCATATTACATATTTAATTTTACCCATAGGTCAATGTATCTGTTTTTAATGTTTAATAATTTACTATTTTCAATCACTGTTGTAAAGTATGATTTTCATAATTTTTAATTTTGAAACAGTTTAATAATTAACAAAAGGGGGGCTGGTTGGTGGCACACCTGGTTGAGTACACACTATAATGCGCAAGGACTCAGGTTCAATAATTAACAGAAGGGGGCTGGGTAGTGACACAGCTGGTTGAGTACACACGTTATAATGCACAAGGACTCAGGTTCAAGCACCCAGTCTCCACTTGCAGGGGGAAAGCTTTGAGAGCGATAAAACATGTCTGCAGGTATCTCTCTGTTTCTCCCCCTCTCTGCTTTCCCCTTCTTCTCGATTCCTGGCTGTCTCTATCCAATAAGTAAATAAAGATAATAGTAAAAAAAAAAAAACTTTTAAAAAAGATTTAACAGAAGTTGTAAGGTTACATAGAGCTAGTTCTTGCTTACTATTTCCTTAGTTTTTCCCAGTGAAGATAAGCATAATTAACATTATCATAGAACATTTATAAAATAGTAAGTTGACACTGGTTTAACATGATTTACCCAGATACAAATCTTACTTACAACTCACTAGTTTTTACATGCATACATTTTTAGGCTGTGAAATTTCACATAAAGTATAAATTTGAGTAGCTAATACCACAATCTAACTATAAAATTATTCTAACACACACACACACACACACACACACACACACACACACACAATCTTTCTGCCAATCCTAACTCCTGGGAACTAGTGAAATCTTCTTGAGTTGATTTATTTTTAATTGAGAATTTCAGACAAATAAAATTGTACAGAATTCAAGTACTAAAAATGGCTTTTCTTCCCCCAGCATAATGCTACTCAGTTGCAGCAGGTAACTGTATGTGCCTTTGAGCCTATTTCTTTGTATGGATATGCCACAGTTTGTTTATCCACTCAGTGAAGGGCATTTGGCTTTCTGGCCTTTGGCTATTGAAAATAAAGCTGCTTGGAAATTTCATCGCAGGATTCTGTGAAATTATGAGGCCTCATTTTCTTGGATCAAGTGTTTGAGAGAACAATTGCTAAATGATACAAAGTTAATTTTATAAAACTTGTTTTCAGTTATGGTGAAATGAACTTTATAAAATTTTCTCATGCTAAAAATATGTTTAAAAATATAGATGTTGGGAGTTGGGCTGTAGCCCAGCGGGTTAAGCGCAGGTGGTGAAAAGCACAAGGACCGGCATAAGGATCCCGGTTCGAACCCCGGCTCCCCACCTGCAGGGGAGTTGCTTCACAGGCGGTGAAGCAGGTCTGCAGGTGTCTATCTTTCTCTCCTCCTCTCTGTCTTCCCCTCCTCTCTCCATTTCTCTCTGTCCTATCCAACAACAACAACAATAATAACTACAACAATAAAATAACAAGGGCAACAAAAGGGAATAAATAAATAAAATAAATATTTAATAAAAATATATATAGATGTTAAGTATGAAACAAATACAGGACAACTGAAAATTGAAAACAAATTCAGAAAGATTTTTTTAAAAATGGCAAACCAAATAAAGACTTTAAGACTCAATAATGATGGAGTCTTTGTTATATTCCCTGAGTTTACTCCTCGCCTTCTATATCTCAATTAAATATTAAGCGTTTGGTCACTCAAAAACACTACTGAAAACTAGCAAACAAAACTAAAACAACTACATCCAAAGAGGACAAAATTGTGTACAACAACCAATCAGTTCAGAAATGTGGCGTACCTTTACCAGAACTCCAGCTTCCACATTGCAACAGTATAGCAGAAGTCTGTTCACCAGGAGAAACAAGTTAATAAGGGAAACTAAACTTAATGTTTATACTTGACAGTAATGAGTCAGCCTCTCCTTTTCTTTGTCAGAGCAGAATTAGGAGCCCAGTCACAATTAGAAGGTTTAATAAGATACACATGGTCAGAAGATACCGCAGCATTAGTGCACAGGGCGTATATACTGGAGGTCCAGGGTCTCCAGGTGCAAGCCCAGAAACTGCCATATGCCAATGCTGAGTAGTGCTTTGCTAATAAAAGTAAATAAGTAAATCTTAAAAGAAAAATTGATACACAGTTGAATTATGACTGAAAAATAACTAAAAATCTGAACAATGGGTTCAAATCTAATGAACGAATGAGACACAGGAAAGAATCAGTGATTTTGAAGATTGAACAATAGATTACTAGATTTAAATAACAAAGAGTAAATAAAAATTTTAAAAGGCATAGGATATTAGGATTATAAAAATGATAGTTTTCTATTAAAGTAGTACAAATCTGAAAATAAAATTATTTTTAAATAATATCACCTCAGACTAAAAAAATGACTTGTAATTTACATATACATAATAACAAAAACCAGAGCTGCTTCTTGGTAGTGTTTCAAATTCACCATATATCTCAATCTAGATGCCACACTTTAAGTCTCCAAAGGTCTAGGTGTTAATTTATCTAGACAATATCTTAATTATAGCATATTACCATAAAGTAATAAAACTTCATTTGAATCTGACAGTCCATCTGTTAAAGTTCTTGGTATTTCAGATGAATGAAAATAAATCAAATCTGTATTGCACGGAAATAATTTATAAGGTTACCTGTAGGTTAACAAGGTCAAAATCTAATGTTTATTCACAAGAGAGAATTAAAGGTAAAGTCTAAATTAAGATTCAATATGATTTATTAGCTTTTTAATATAAACATAAGAAATAAATGGCCCTATGGCTATTTATTTGTGTTCATGCAAGAGTCAGCATTCACCAGAAGTTAATTAGCACTGGCCATACTGTAGGTAGCTCAGAATAGGCCACATAACGCCCTCTGCCACACATTTCAGATGCAAAAAAAAAAGTTACAGTATGTGTAAGTAAATTTCTTCATGTGTGGAGTTGTACCCCTCTTAGCCTATGGTTCTGTCAATGTTTCCTTTTTATAAATAAATTAATTAATTTAAAAATGTAGTTTGTGATATTCAGATATAAAGCATATTACTATTTCAACAATAAAGCTGAATGACAATTCTTGAGAGAATATATTATGATGTTAAATTTTTCCTATTTTACATTGTTATTCTTCTGAACACTGTGACAGTCTGGTCTTCCTACATCAGGCACCTAATTACTAAAACAGGCAGGAACAGAATGGCGCCTGCATCTGAATAACTAACCTGGAGGTCAATTTTTTCATCTAATTTTCTACTCCTATGTATTAAAGTATGATTGTATATGTATATACATTAAGTACACCTACCCATTATAAGAAACAAAGTATGATAAGAAAATAATTCTTGGGGCCAGGTGGTGGTGCACCTGGTTGATTGCACATATTACAATACACAAGGACCCAGGTTTGAGTCCCCAGTCCCCACCTGCATGGGGGAAAGCTTCATGAGTGGTGAAGCAGTGCTGCAGGTGTCTCTCTGTCTCTCTCCCTCTCTATCTCCCCCTTCCCTCTCAATTTCTCATTGTCTCTATCCAATAAGTAAAGAAAGATAACAAAAAATTTCTAAAAAAGATTTATTTAAAAAAAAAGAAAAGAATTCTTTTTGTCTTGTATCTCCATAAAACTCACCCTCTGAGTGCAATATGCCAAAAGTTACCTTTAAGAAATCCTAAAGGGGATGGCACAGCAGATTAAACACACATGGCATGAAATGCAAGGACAGACATAATGATCCAGATTTGAGCCCTAGGCTCCCCACCTGCGGAGGGAGGGGGGGTCGCTTCACAAGCGGTGAAGCAGATAGATCTGCAGGTGTTTAACTTGCTGTCCCCCTCTATGTCTTCCCCTCTCAATTTCTCTCTGTCCTATCCAACAACAACAACAGCAAACAACAATAATAATAACAACAACAAGGGCAACAGAATGGAAAAATCATCTCCAGGAGCAGTGGATTCATAGTGCAGGGACCTAGCCCCAGCGATAACCCTATAGGCAAAAAAAAAAAGAAAGAAAGAAAGAAAGAAAGAAAGAAAGAAATCCTAACAATCTTGCTTTTCAAAAATGTGTAGAGATGAGTCTTTAAAGCAAATGATGAGAATTTGTCACCACTTACAAGGAAATCTATGGTTGGTCACAAAGCACAGAGAGAATATTAACTGTTAAGAACTAAACAGTGAAGTTAGAATACTTATATATGTTAATAGGTATGCTATTAAAACATTTTCACATTCATGAGGTCAAAACAAAAAGAAGTGTGAATAGATCAAGGGAAGGAAAAAAAATCCAAACTGCAGGTTTAGATGGACCCCTGAGCCCCGTTTGATACTGGAGCAGCAGAGAAAGTGTTGGGACCTGCTGGGCCTGGATCTAGGCCCAGCAGACACTCCCTAAGCCTGACTGGAGTTTTCACTGAGGGTCACTAACTTCCTCAGTGACAAGCACTTCCTGTGAGCTGTGCCTGAATTCACCTCTGCCCTCCAACTGATGATGTGTAAAGAGCATAGGCCCCACGAAGGTGACACCACCTCACACCACCTCTAATGTCATCTCACCCTATCTTTCCATCCCCGCCCCCACCCCCCCAGAAAGAATGGCCTTTTCCTCAATAAAGCGAGTCACTGCCTTAACAGAACTCTCCCGACTTGGTGTCTTTTCTTTTCTCAAGTCGTCAACACTCTCCCTCCCGCTCAGCCCCAAAAGGGGGTCCAGCTGGTCCAAATCTCCCTCGCAACTACCTGTCAGGGAGAACCCTACAAGAAAGGAAATCGGGGGTCGGGCGGTGGTGCAGTGGGTTAAGCGCATGTGGCGCAAAGCGCAGGGACCGGCGTAAGGATCCCGGTTCGAGCCCCCGGCTCCCCACCTGTAGGGGAGTCGCTTCACAGGCGGTGAAGCAGGTCTGCAGGTGTCTATCTTTCTCTCCCCTTCTCTGTCTTCCCCTCCTCTCTCCATTTCTCTCTGTCCTATCCAACAACGAATTGCGTCAACAAGGGCAATAATAATAACCACAACGAAGCTACAACAACAGCAACAAAAGGAGGGAAAAAATGGCCTCCAGGAGCGGTGGATTCATGGTGCAGGCACCGAGCCCAGCTATAACCCTGGAGGAGGAAAAAAAAAGAAAGAAAGAAAGGAAATCGTAGCAACCATTACTGTCTTCATTTGATGAGAAAAGTAAAACCTTTGAGATTCTTGGTAACTCCCAGAGTGAATTACAAATTATGCATGATTCATATCTTAGAAATTACTGTAGTCAAGCTAGAAAATTCACTATAAAAGATTTGGAGGTCAGCCCTAAAACCTTTTGCATATATAAGTTAAGAAAAAGTTTTGAAAATTACTGCTAGGAAATATACAAATAGTGCAAGATTTGAAAATCTTATAAATAATAATGTAAATCAAAAATTGAAAATATGAATGGGGCAGGAATATAGGCAGAATCTTCTTCTTCAAAGAAGAGATCCAACATGTCAACAAAATTATGAAAAGAACAAAATTGTACTGATGATCTAATTCCATAGAATAAGGTTAAGTGATGATGCATGAAACTGATAAATCAAGTATAGAGGATAGCATATGTAATATAGATGCTATACATGGACCTACCTTATTGCCCAGAAACCCCTCTCCTAGGGGTTTACTAAAAGAAAACAAAAACACCTATCTGAAAAGACTTATGATCAACAATATTCATAGCAGCACAGTTTTATAATAGCCCATAGTTGAAAGCCATCCCATTGTCCAATGGCAGGTATGAATGGCTAAGGAAGTTGTGGTACATGCATACAGTGCAATACTAGGCAAGTGTTTAAAAAGATGGAGTACTTTCCTTTGCATTATTGTGGTCAGAACTTGACGGCATCACGTTCAGTGAGACAAGGCAGAAAGATTAAGACCAATACCAAATGATCTTAATTATAGGTGAAACTTAAGAACAATGAACAGTAGAGGAACCATAAGGTAAAACTTGGACTGGGTGTGATGTATTGCACCAAAGAAATGGACTCAGGAGAAGGACAAAAAGAGACAGGATAAAGGGACATTGGGGTCCTGTTTTGTATCCTAGACACCAGTCAAGAAGAGATGAGAGGTTATGTATATGTTAAAGCCTATACTGTAAACCTACCCCCCATCCCATAAAAAAACAAAGCAAATGAAAAACATAGTGGAGTAGTGCTGTGGGTGTCTTTTTATCTCACTGTTTCCAACCCCTCTTTTCCTTTCAATTTCTCTCTACCTTATCATATAAAAGTGAAAAAGAAAAGGTTAAGGAAAATAGTAGGTGATTAAACTTCCATTGATATATATCACCATTTATTATTCCCAAATATACTGAATTTACCTATATGTCTAATATTCATACTGTCTTTCTCAATCATGTAAATTCATTTAAAATGCTGCTTTAGAACAGATATATGGAATTAAATCAAGAATACTATCAGGTCATACTTATATTATTAAATTGAGTCCCTGCTTCTTTGTAGCTGTGTTTGTCTCTGTGTCATAAGAGACTTGAAAATGTGTCATCCTAAATTATTTGATTAAAGAATCATATAGAGTTTGCCTATATATTATAATCTGACGTACTAGCCAACTTTAAACATAATATAATACCATAACTTGAGAATAAAACAATAAAGGAATCTCTTTTAAAAGCTAAACTTAAGCCTGGTGTAAAAAAAAAAATTCACTTACAGTAGAATTTAAAAAAAGACCAGGTTTAGCCATTCAGCATAATCTAAAGAACAAAGAACTGAGGCATGTACTATTTAATTTGCTTCATGTATTTTTTAGACTCTATCATTTAATGAGTTTAACTTCATAGTCACTTGGTCTTCCTGCATGGGTTGATCTTTTTACAATTGATGTCTGTCTCTAAGAATATTCTTTACTTTGAAGTTCACTTTATCTAATACCAGTATAACAACTGCTTTTTTAAAAAATGAATGTTTACATGGCATATATTTTCTTATTCCTTCTACTTTCAACCAACTTATTTTGTATTTGAAGTGAACTTCTTATAGCATATTATTGGATCATGATTTTAAATCCTATTTGTCACAATGTCTGTATTTGGTTGTTGTTGTCCAGAGTTCTGCTGCACCAAGCTGACTTTTTTAGATAGAAAGAGACAGAGACAGAGGGAAAGAGTGAAAACTATCATGGCACCAAAGTTTCCTCCAGAGTAGCCAGGGTCAGATTCAATTCTGGGTCATGCACATGAAAAGTAGGCACACTGTCCAGGTGAGCTATCTGAACACAAAGTATCAGTTTAAAAAATTGCAGAGCTAGGGCCTCAAACAAACATGATTTGACAATTTCTGGGATTTTTTTTTTTTGAGAGAGAAAACAAACACTAGAACATTCAATTTTGCTACTCATTCCCATGTGCTGCTGGTGCTCAAAAAGGAGCAGGACACATGGCAAAGTACAAGAGCTACTCACTGAGTTATCGCTCCAGTCGATTCCAAAAAACATCATTCAAATACTGCATTTAGATCATTTACATTATTAGCAGCTTTGCTGTTTCACACATAATACATCTGCTCATACAAACTAAGCAATACACAAGTTGAGGTTGGTCATATATCCTTTTACTCATTCAATCATTACCACATTCAACTTTTGAATATTTAAACCATCCCCTAAAGAAATTGTAACAATTAGTATCATTCCCCATTTATCCATCCCATCCCCCAGCACTAGGAAATCAGTAAACCTCTTCCTGTTTCTACAGATTTTCCTATTCTAAGCATTTCATATAGATGAAATTATATATCTATCTAGACTTTTATAACCAGCTATGTTCACTCAGTGTGTAGCTTTCAAACTCCATTAATATTAGAGCATGTGTCAATAGTATTACATTATATTTTATAATACACTTTGTTACTCACTGATCAGTTAATAAACATTTGGATAATTTCCATTTGAGGGTTGTCATGAATAATGATACTATGAAAATGTATGGGGAGTTAGGCAGTAGCACAGTGGGTTAAGCGCACATGGCGCAAAGCTCAAGGACTGGCGTAAAGATCACGGTTCAAGCCCCCAGTTCCCCACCTGCAGGGGGGCCATTTCACAAGTGGTAAAGCAGGTCTCCAGGTGTCTCTATTTCTCTCCCCCTCTGTGGTTCCCTCCTTTCTCCATTTCTCTCTGCCCTATCCAACAATGATGACAACAATAATAATTACAACAATAAAGCAAGGACAACAAAAGGGAATAAATATTTTAATTTTAAAAAAGAAAATGTATGAACAAATTGTTGTGTGAAGAGGTCTTGTCGTATTTTGTAGGTATATACCTCAGCACAGAACGACTATATCAGTTTTTTCATATTGAGCAAATTGGTGACCTACCTTACCAGTTCCAAAATGACCATAGTGTCTTAAATTCCTACCAGCAAAGTATCAAGGATTCAGTTTATCCTTATCCTGATCAACACTTCATAAATTTATCTTTTTAATAGATTTCTATGGTAGTAGGTGAGAAGCAGTAACTTATTTTGCTTTTGAAATACACTTCTCTAATGATTAATAATGTTCAACAGATTTTCATATAGGTGTTAGCCATATGTATAATTTCAGTGGGGAAATATATATTTCAGAACATTCATTATAAAATTGCCTTGTCTTTTTATTATTGAATTGTAAGAGTACTTTGTATATTTGTGTCCAAGTTCCTTACTAGAATAGAGTTGTTAAGTATTTTCTCCCATTCTCTGTGTTGGTTTTCATTTTCTTAATCTTGTGACTTTCTTAATGTTGTTGCGTTTTAAATTTTGGTGGAGTCCAAGGTAGGCTTTCTTTTCTTGCTTTTCGGATCACATGTGATTTTTGTTTATTTCTATGCCAGTGCACTGTCTTCATCACTATCTTTGACACAAAATATGAGATTGAAAACACTTCATAAACACTTAGATTTAAAGCAATTTAATGGCATATCAAGACTTAAGCCCATCACTTCACATTTCCTCTGTTAATCTTTTCTTACTTTCCTTTAGGTTATTTAACTATTTTGAAGGTTTTTTTTTTCTTGAGTTATTTACAAGTGTTGTTTTTCTAATTTTTTTTGTATTTATTTATTCCCTTTTGTTGCCCTTGTTGTTTTATTGTTGTAGTTATTATTGTTGTTGTTGCTGATGTCATTGTTGCTGGATAGGAGAGAGAGAAATGGAGAGAGAGGGGAATACAGAGCAGGGGAGAGAAAGATAGACACCTACAGACCTACTTCACCATCTGTGAAGCGACTCCCCTGCAGGTGGTGAGCCAAAGGCTCCAACCGGATCCTTCCGCCTTTGGGCCACATGCGCTTAACCCGCTATGCTACCGCCCGTCTCCCTATTTACAGTTTTTTAGTATGTCAATTTATATAGTTTTTCTACTGCTATTTGTAGTATGAATGCATAATTTATTACAGTCTAATAATATCAAAATTTGATGATGACAGAAGGAAGAGAGTCAATTTTCTTCTTATCATCATAGAAACCAAAAAGGGCTGAACTTCGGGTGTTTCTGATGATTTGAACAGACAGTGCCATTTTCTCTCTACTATTAAACTCTCCTGGTTTTGGTCTTTTGACTAAGGGAAAAAGGTCTTTTTCTGAAGTTTTTGTTGTTGTCTGTTTTGCTTTTTTTGTCTATGACCATAATGGCATTATACCTGCTACTTCTGCAGCACCCTATCTAAGATATCTGAGAAGCAATAAGGAAATTTAAAGAATTTATTGTTCCATAGTTCCTCAAGAGCCTCAAGTCCCTAGGCAAACTACCTTCTTATTTTAATCATTTAAAGATTTGTAGGGCTTTTTTTTATTGTGTTATATCTAGGAATTTCTAATTGCAAGGAGGTAGAACTAAAAAGAATAAGGCTACTCTATGAAAGAGGAGCTGGATGGGACCAGATGATGGCACACTTGGTTAAGCACGCACATTATAGTGCACAAGCCCATGGATTCAAGCCCCTGGTCCTTACCTACAGTGAGATAGCTTCATCAGTGGTGAAGGAGTGCTGCAGGTGTCCCTGTCTATCTCCCTCTCCCCTCTCAATTTCTCTCTGTCTCTATCCAATATCAAATAAAAATATTAAAAAGTAAGAGAGAAACTTAAATATCTAATATAAGACTGAGGAAGTTATTTATCAGGTGGAACTCTGACAAGAATAAGGCCCCAATCTCAATTCTTAGCACTATATAACATGGAATAGTATTCTGCTATCTCTCTGTCTCTCTCCCTTGCATAAAATAAACAAAATGCTTTAACACATCATAAAATAAAATTTTCATCGTGGCATTTTCAACATCACTGGCAGATACACTGATAGTTACTCCAGTAATAGCTTAGTCAGGTTAGACTATTTGGGTGAAGGTACAAAATTATCTCTTTTGTTACTTAGATGCAGGCAAACATTCATTTATATTTATCTAAAAGTGATTGTAAACATTTGAAAATAATTATATGGTTAAGTCACTTTAATTAGGTAAAAACAGTTGGATGAGAACACAACAGAATATTTTAAGCAACAGCTGAGTAGAAGATTTTAATCTCATTAAAACTGAAGTCAGCATTCTACCTGAGGCAAAACTAATTGCAGCAGCTTCCACCCACAGCCTCAACTCATCACATACTCACTGGAAAACCATACAAGAGAAGAATATTCTAATAAAGGGATATGAAGCACATAGAGCTTTTATTTGGACCTTTGCAGTCATGTTGCAAGCTCGTGCATGATGTAGTCATAATCTTGTGGATATAACAAAAGGTATCCAGGTCATTTCCCAGACCTGATCCATGATGGAATGCTGGGATCATGTAGTACCTGTGGGAACAAAAAAGCTATAGTTTGAGAGGCCGGTGCAATAAGCCTACTGTAGAATTTCACTTTCAATGGTCAAATTATTTCCATCCCAGAAAGTCAGGTTCTCTAACTATAATATGTGAACTTCTAAAGCTGTTAATTTTTCAAAAGCCTTAAATGAATGTATATAAAATAACTTTCATAGTATTTGACTCATAAAATATACTAAGTAAATGTGTATTTGACCCTATGATTTTTCACTGATACAAAGTAGTAGTACTACAGTTTACATACCTCAAGGTCACCAAAAGTTACTTTGATATTCCCATAATTTATAATTTATAAGGATAAGAATCCCAATTCTGCATTACAGAAAACCAAGAATAATAAAATGCCTGTTTGTAAGTGCACGTGGCACAAAGCGCAAGGATCCGCATAAGGATCCTGGTTCGAGCCCCCAGCTCCCCACCTGAAGGGGAGTCACTTCATAAGCGGTGAAGCAGGTCTCCAGGTATCTATCTTTCCCTCTCTCTGTCTTCCCCTCCTCTCTCCATTTCTCTCTGTCCTATCCAACAACGACATCAAAAACAACAATAATAACTACAACAATAAAACAACAAGGGCAACAAAAAGGGAAAATGAATAAATAAATATTTTTAAAAATGCCTGTTTGTTCCTATGAATAATTTCCCAAAGTATTTTTTACAATATAGAGAAAAATAGTTCACCTATATATGGTGCTTGTTTTGTCATATGCTACATTAGAAGAAGTTAGGTATTGTGGTATCTTTTCCTCACTCCTTTTTCAGTCCTTTATCTCATTAATTGAATCAGAGTGCTGAAAAGCCACAATGATTAAAAAAGAGGGAAAGAAAAATTAAAAAGATATTAAAAGAACACATTGGAGTTTAATTTGAACAAAAATTAAAATCCTATTTTTTTCTGGCCAAACTTGTTGTTTAAGTCCTGAAATTTCAATTATTCTTTTTCTAAAGATCATTTCAAGGACAGAACACAGCACTTTCTATTATAATTCTGTACTTTTTTTTTGAAAGTTGCTTGAGGATTAAAAGGAAATTTAAAATATGTGTATAAAAAGTAAAGATTCTCCCACTTTTATCCCTTTTAGAACAGAAACAGAATCCCAAATTTAAATCCTTATCGATTACTTCAATTTCCTCAGTACTCTTGGTAAATTAAAAGGTAATTCTGAGTTAAGTAGAGTTTCTGAAGCTCAAACTACTATCATAAAACCTGCCACTTTGGCCTCCAGGGGTTATAGAAAGACAGCTCTGAATATTATTCTCCAAATGTTCTCTGAATGAGTAAGCCAACATTTTCAGCTTGGCTACTGAGACAATGCTTAGTCCAGGCAACCACAGAGCTACCAGGACTTTAGTCTCCAAGCTAAGTGGTAACAGCACAACATTCCACTTTTTTTTTTTTTTCATCTAGCCTTACTACACCCTTCAGTGTCAAGGGTAATATCAACAGTCATTATTGACATTATTTAATCGCAAAGAAATGAATTCTCTGAGAAGTTTGCTTTTTGTAACAGACCAATAAACCAAACAAAAAACTATGTTGCTATTTACTTTATACAAAATTAAAATATAGTTAGTATTTAAGCAGGAATTGGATAGCAAATCCTGGAAAAAATGCAATGTTTAATGTAATTAAAATGAGAAAAATAAATTGAGTTTTTATCCTCCAATCAAGAAATACTGGTTTATCAATCAATAAATATAAAATTTATTTTCTGTCATTTGT
Source organism: Erinaceus europaeus (assembly GCF_950295315.1). Taxonomy (NCBI): domain Eukaryota; kingdom Metazoa; phylum Chordata; class Mammalia; order Eulipotyphla; family Erinaceidae; genus Erinaceus; species Erinaceus europaeus. Next base: position 60,056,500 of record NC_080162.1, read on the forward strand.
TTACTGGGGGTTAGTAGTTTTCAGTATGGTTGCTGACATCAGTAACCCATGATATTTTTCACTCCCTCCTAATCCTTCCCTCCCCAGAATATTTTGTTTTGGGACAGTATGTCCAGCTCGGCTGAAGACTGGCTTTGTGTTATCATTTTCAGGTTTGTTCTTTAAGTTCCACTTATAAATTAGAACATCTGTTATTTTTCCTTCTATTTTTTTAACTTACTAATTTAGCATAATACCTTCATGTTTTACCCAGGATGAATCAAAAAAGATGAGTTCATCTTTATTGATAGGTGAGTAGTATTTCATTGTGTATATATGTGCCACAATTTTCCTAGCCACTCATCTGTTGTTGGATATCTGGGTTGCTTCTAAGAAGTGGAAGATTACAAATTGTGCTGCTATGCACACAGCTATACATACATCTCTTCGGATAAGTGTGTTTGTTGCCTTTTGGTGGATCCCCATATATCAAAATGGATAGGTCCGTTTCTAGTGTTCTGAGAAGTCTCTAGACTGTTTTCCACAGGAGCTGGACCAATTTGCATTCCAACCAGCAGCACAAATGGGTTCATTTTTCTCCACATTTTCACCAATACCTGTTGTTACTACCCTTTTTAAGGTATGACATTCTGACAGGTGTAAAGTGGTATCTATTTATTTGCATTTCTCTAGCAATCAATGATTTGGAGCATTTTTCATATATCTGTAGGACCTCTTGCATTTCTTCTTGGTGAAGATTCTGTTCATATGCTCTCTCCACTCTTGGATGGGGTTGTTTGGTTTTTTTGCTGCTCAATTTGGTGAGGTCTTGATATAGTTAGGTTATTACCCTTTGTCCAATGCATGTAAAAATTTCCTACTCTTTCAGGAGTCTCTCTGTCTTAATCATTATTCCTTTTGCTATGCAGGAGTTTTTCACTTTGATGTGGCCCTACTGGTTTATTTTTGGTTTTGTTTTCTTTGCAACTGAATCTGAGCATCAAAGATGTTTCAAAAGTTTACATAAAAAAAAGAGTTCTGCCAGAACTTTGACTGGAGTTGGTGTATTGCACCAAAGTAAAAGACCCTGGGGTGGGGTGGGGGGGGTTCAGATCCTGGAACATGATGACAGAAGAGAACCTAGTGGGGGTTGTATTGTTACGTGGAAAACTGGGAAATGTTATGCATGTGCAAAGTATTGTATTTTACTGTCTATTGACTGTTAACCATTAATCCCCCAATAAAGAAATTAAAAAATAAACAAAAGAGTTCTGCCAATGATTTTCTCTATAAAATTATATTCTTAATTATCTCTTTAGAAATAATTGAAGTGTAAAGTCATATCTGAAATTATAATCCAGTTCAAAATTTATGCAAGAAAGTTATTCTCTTTTCTTTTAGTCATCTTTTCAATAGATAATAATAAAAACTGATCACTCCTAATCTGTGCCACAGATACCTAAAATATTTATAATCAAAAATCTATTGCTGAAATTGAGGTCAGAGCCTTCTGGTCATCTTCCCCTAACATTTCTTCCTTGCAGGAAATATGGATCAAAATTATTTTTTAATTAGTTATTTAATAATGATTGACAAGATTGTGAGATAAAATGGGTACAATTCCATAGAATTCCTACCACCAAGAGTTCCATATCCCATCTCCTCCACTGGAAGGTTCCCTATTTTTTATCCCTCTCAAAGTACACCAAGGATCCTTATGGGTTCAGAAGACGGAAGGTCTGGCTTCTGTAATTGCTTCTCCGCTGGACATGGGCATTGACAGGCCGCTCCAGGATGGAATCATAGTAGCATCTACAACTTGGTGGCTGAATATGCAGTAAGAGAATAAACAGAAACCAAACAGTAGGAAGAGAGCAGATGAGATTAGGGACCTTGGGGTAGAAAGAAGGTAGGAAGTCTTTTTTAGGTATGCTTCAAGGGGCCCATGACTTCAGTATTTTTTGCCTAACCTTGATGGCTATAACATGCAAGTGAACTAATCATATTGCCTGTGAAGATGTCAGAATTGAAAATAGAACTAGAAAGCTAGATTAGGACAGAGAGTAGTTCCTAAACTTGAAGAAAGTATATAAATACAATTAATTGTTTACCCTATAGATCTGACCCAGGTGTGTGTGTGTGTGTGTGTGTGTGTGTGTGTGTGTGTGTGTGTGTATTCACATTTAATACAGGGGTCTGTGTAACCCAAGTCCCTGTCAGGACCTGGAGTGAGAAGAAGAAAAATGAAGGACATTTACTTAAAGGGAAGGAGAGCACAGGACTGTAGAAGAATGGGCAAATATATATATAGTCAGATAGTTACAGAAGTAATAGTCAATCCATGTATGTAACCTTGAGAGTGATACTGTAGTTTCCATTGGAAGGAATGAACTCTGGTGGTGAAATTATACCCTTGTTGACCCATAATTTTGTAAATCAATATTAAATCACTAATAAAAATCGTAAAAAAAATACATTGTCAACTTAATGTCTTATATTCCTCAACATAACTCACTGTGTCATTAGTTATTAAGACTATTTCTACCTTATGTTCTACATATAATTAAATTATGAGAAGGAAACCATTTGCATTACTTTTTCTTTCCTCCAGAATTATCACATGCACTGCAAATGAACTGCAGCCATTTTTTTTTTCAATCTTTTGGATAGTACAGAGAGACACTGAAAGGGGAGAGTAAGTTAGAGAGGGAGAGAGAGTAAAATAGACACCTGCAGGACAGCTTCCCTGCTTGTGAAGCAACCCCGTTTCAGGCGGGGAGCCAAGGGCTTGCACAGGAATCCTTGCATGAGACTTTGAGCTTTGTGCTATGTGTGCTTAACCAGGTGTGCCACCACATGGCCCTTGCATTACATTCTTATCCTGGGAGCAAGACTTATCTTTACTCACTGCATATACTATCAAAGTATACAACTATTTAAGTTATTATTTGTTAACAAGTAAAGAGATTCGGGGCTGGGTGGTAACACACCTGGTTGAGAGAACATGTTACAATGCACAAGGACTTAGGTTCAAGCCCCTGATCCTGCATGGGGAAAGCTTTGCAAGTGCTAAAGTAGTACTGCAGGTGTCTCTCTTGTCTCTCTCCCTACCACCCCCTTCCCCTCTCGGTTTCTGGCTGTCTCTATACAATAGATAAATAAAGATAATTTAAAAATATTAAAAAACAAGTAAAGAAATTGTTGAATTGATTTAATTTTTATTCTAGCCTAGAACTATACTTTATATTAAATAATTGCTTCTACTACGTTGTTCCTAATCAGAAAAAAATATCCAATTTTAATTTCATGTTTTCCAAAACAGACTACATGATTAAATTGCGCAGACAGAAAGCAAACAGAACACGTACAAAGATCTTAAACTGGGGGTCTGGCAGTAGCGCAGCAGTTTAAGCGCACGTGGGCAGGTGAAAGAATCCTGGTTCGAGTCCCTGGCTCCCCACCTGCAGAGGAGTTGCTTCGCAGGCGGTGAAGCAGGTCTGCAGGTGTCTATCTTTCTCTCCCCCTCGTTGTCTTCCCCTCCTCTCTCCATTTCTCTCTGTCCTACCCAACAATGAGCGACATCAACAACGACAATAATAACCACAACAAGGCTACAACAACAAGGGCAACAAAAGGGGGGGAAAGTGGCTTCCAGGAGTGGTGGATTCATGGTGCAGGCACTGAGCCCCAGCAATAACACTGGAGACAAAAAAAAAAAAAAAAAAGATCTTAAATCATAGAAGCTGCTCATGGGAGTCGTGTGGTAGCGCAACTGGTTAAGCGCACATGGCTGAAAGTTTAAGGACCAGCATAAGAATCCCGGTTTGAGCCCCCAGCTCCCCACCTGCAGGGGAGCCGCTTCACAGGCAGTGAAGCAGGTCTGCAGGTGTCTTTGTCTCCCCTTCTCTCTCCATTTCTCTCTGTCCTATCCAACAATGACGACATCAATAAGAACAACAATAATAACTACAACAACAATAAAAACAACAAGGGCAACAAAAAGGAAATAAATAAATAGATATTTAAAAAAGGAAGCTGCTCATTCAGAACGTTAACAATTATACTAGGTGAAAAGGAAAAATATTGTATCCTTTCAGTCAATTTAGGTATCTTTTGCATAACTATTAGTGTACAAAGTTCAAAAACAATGTAGTTATAAGTCTTCATTGGAAATTGAAGTTTATAAGGAAGACATTATTCTGCATAATTCTGTAATAATTCCACCCTTATTCCTCAAAACAAATTTGTTATATATACTGATAGAAGAAAAACACATTCAATTTCACTCTACCATATCTCCTTGTTTTCAGATTATACCTAGGCCTGATGCAACCTGTGATATTGTCTCATTTTACTTTCTTACCAGCAAGGATTCCCTTCCTTTAGTCAAGATGTTTTATAATAGCTTTGTATTCTATTATTTATTCAGCAAAAATTAAGCAAGTGAATATATAGTTTTAAGGTCACATAAACCTATGAATCTACACACCTAAAAAAAAAATGTCCTCAGTTTTGATAGGAACTCTGCCTTGCTAACTTAGAAAAGTGATTATTTTCACTTTCTTCCCAGTGGTAAGATTCTTAATTTGCCTCCATAGTTAATCTGCATTTCTATAAGTGTGTTCAAAATCACGAAAGTAGTCAAGGTGACCTTACAAAGACTTTTCTTTACAAAAAGATGAGAAAATGCATGATTATAGGTTCTGAACAGGTATAATGGTCTTTGACTTGTCCTCCTTATCAACTTACTTCTTTTTGCCTAAGAAAGAAATGTGAAGAAAACCACCTGGAAACTTTGTTTTATTCTAAGTTAAAGCTTATTTGCTCAAAATAAAATTTAGATAAAAATAAGGCAGAGGGTAAAAACAGAACAAGGAAACTTAAGGAGCAAAATTTTAAAAAGCAGAAGTGAATTCTTTAAATACAGATGAATTTTAGTGACTTAAAAGTTTTAACAGTCAGACAGTAAGAAAATAGCAGAGATACTTAAAATTATCTTTCTACCACAATATTTTCTAGTTTATTTATTTATTACACATTATTTAGTGCCTACTAAGATCAAGCAGTTTTCTCTTTAATTTTTTTATTATATTTATTAACTGAATAGAGACAGTCAGAAATTTACAGGGAAGGGGATGATAGAGAGACAGAGAGACACCTGCAAAACTGCTTCGCCACTAGCAAAATTTTCCCCCTGCAGGTAGGGACTGAGAGCTCGAACCCAGGTCCTTGTGTATTATAACCTGTGTTCAACCAGGTATGCTACCACCCGGCCCCTAATGATCAAGCAATCTTCCAAGCACTGGTGCTACAATGATAAATGGCAGATGTAAATCCTACTTTTATAGACTAGGAACTCAAAGTCTATATGTTTCCTTCTAAAAATAAAAGGCTATCAATAGGGTTAGGGGATATGCTGAAAATGTTTTCCCCTATTAGAGTATAGTCTTTAAATATTTCTATTGCATCATCATTGTTATTGTTATTATTTTATCTATTTATTGAGGGAATGTTGGCTTGTAAGACTATTATCATAATGGTACAGGTTCACATCTTCTCATGATACATGTATGATGTGGTCTGGGCAAACTTTCATGACTAAAGACTTCTTATTCTTCGTACTCCTCCCCCGCCCCCCAGGGTTATTGCTGTGACTCGGTGCCTGCACCAGGAATCCACTGCTCCTGGAGACTATTTTTTTACTTTTTTTGTTGCCCTTGTTGTTTTATTGTTGTGGTGGTTATTATTATTGTTGTTGTTATTGCTGTTGTTGTTGTTGTTGGATAGGACAGAGGAAAATGGAGAGAGGAGGGGAAGACAGGGTGAAAGAAAAACAGACACCTGCAGACATGCTTCACGGCTTGTGAAGTGACCCCCCTGCAGGTGCTGGTTCATACTCCTTTTTGCTGAGCTCATTCAGTAGGAGAAATTGCTAAGCTTTCCCTTAAGTATGGTGAGGTCTTCTTTCAGAGAAGACAACAGAGAAAAAGAGAAATGAGCTGTATGACAGTGACTGGTGGTATAGTACCTAGAACTCTGTTGATTTAACCTTAAATACCTACATCTCTCTGACTCAGTACTTCTGGACAGTAAAGTGGGATTTGTTGTGAATAAATATAAATGCTAAGAAACGAATACCCTCTACTTCTCTCATACTTCAGGTAGAATAATTCCGAAGCATGTGTTTTAATTTTTTTCTAGAGTGCCACAGTAAAAATAGTCTTTAGTTGCTTTAGGTTGACTTGCCTGACACCATTTCCTTGCTTCTGTTCTCCTTTATTTGTTTGTTTTGGTTTTTGTTTTGTTTCATGCCTTTCCTGCTTAATCCTCTCCCTGCCACTTTGCATATGTATTTGTATTTCCTGGAATTAGCTCCCAAAGGAATAAATTCAATTCTAATCTTTGACTGACTCAAAGTCTGTATATAAAAAGAAATCCGGGAGTCATGAGGTAGCAGTAGCACAGCAGGCTAAGCACACTTGGCACAAAGCACAAGCACCAGCTTAAGAATCCCAGTTCGAGCCCCAACTCCCCAGCTCCAGGGGAGTTGCTTCACAGGTGATGAAGCAGGTCTACAGTTGTCTATCTTTCCCTCCCTATCTCTGTCTTCCCCTCCTCTCTCCATTTCTCTCTGTCCTATCCAACAACGACGACACCAATGACTACAATAACAACAATAACTACAACAAGAAAACAAGGGCAACAAAAGGGAATAAATAAATACATATATAATAAATGTTTTTAGTTTTATACCTACAATATGAAACTTGAAAGGAAAATAAATAACATATTCAAGCCAAAATATAGTTAAAATACGTCATGCTAGTCTTCTAAATATAAAACTAGGTTTATTACTAAAGGTCGGAGGTACAACTATCACAGGACAACTGCTCATTAATTCGGGAAATAAAGAACAAATTATTTTTCATGTTTAGACACTAAAGAATGCATGGCCATTGATATGAATAAATCAGTCTAGGGGCCAGGCAGTGGTGCACCCAGTTGACCGCAAATATTATCATGCTAAAGGATCAGGGGTTGAAACCTTGACCCCCACCTGCAGGAGGGAAGTGTCACAAGAGCTATCCTCTTTCTCTCTCCCTCTCTATTTCCTTCACCCCCTTCTCAATTTCTCTTTGTTCTAACAAATAAAAAAGGAAAAACAAAAATGGTCATAGGGAGCAGTGGATTCATCCCACAGGCATTGAGCCCCAGTGGCAATATATATATTTTTTCAATTAAAAGAAAAAGAAAGAAGGAAAAGGAGAAATCAAACTCTAGTGGGAAGTCTAATGTATATGCAAGTTAGTTTCAAAATATGCTCAACAATTACCCCCTTTTGCAATGTGACTTTTCTGCTCTTCTCAACAAAAGATGGGGTCTATTTCCCATCACTTTGAATCTTTGCTGACCATGTCATTTGCTTGAAATAGCCAGAGACGACCCGAACTGCCCCTGCGGCTACAGACAGACTATGACACACATAGTCATCAATGACTGCCACCTCTCCAGATTCAAAGGAGGTCTTGAAACTTTACATCAGGCTCCACCTGACGCTGTTGACTGTCTACGGAAGAAGGGCAAATGCTAGAAGAAGAAGAAGAACTGAATGCTGAGGAAGTTATATCTGGAACATTCAGTCTATTCCTAAAGAGGAATAGAAGATTTTATTTCCTTTCTTGGGGTCTAGCCACCATACTAGATGCTCAGGTTAGACTAAAGAATGGTAACAGTCACATGGAGAATACTGTGGAGGAAGAAAAGTCAAATTCAAGCAAGCTGCAAATTGAATGCAACTGTATTACTAAACTCAGCTACACTACTGAGGAGAAAAATGGTCCCAGCTGATCCCAGATAACTCAGAGTTATAAGAAAATATTTTTAAATGTTTCAAGTCAGCAAATTTGAAGTAGTTGTTAAGCAGTAACACACATTTGAAACAACAAGCAACTACACTGAAGTGAAATACAAAGTGCAAAGATCGACAGAAAACTTACTGAGTGGAAGAACTTCTACACACCAAAGGATACAATCACCCCATAAACTTAATACCTGGGTTGGATATAAAAAATTACATTCAACATTTTAACAACTAGGAGAAAGTCTAAGCTTTCTCCTAAAGAAGGGACTACACAGAAGAAAATTCCTGGATACTACTGAACAATATAGTAAAGTGGCAGACTACAATCATATTATTCTATGTAAACACCGAATCAGAAGAAAAGATACAGAAATTAATGCCCTTCATTGTAGCAAAAAAAAAGAAATCATTATTTTTAATCCACTCCCATTTTAGCTATCAAGCACAGGCAAAAACCTAGGGAGTCATGGGCCTCTTGTAAAATAACTAAAATAGGCTTCCTAGGTTCTTTCCACCCTAAAATCTCTAATATCATCTTTTCTAGTTCTACTTTTTGGTTCTGAGTATATATATTTTTTGTGTCCTGGAACCTCATCTTCCCAAAGCCCTACCCCTATAGGGAAAGACAGAAACAGGCTAGGGATATGGACCAAATGGCCAACACCCATGTCCAGTGGAGAAGCAATTACAGAAACAAGAACTCCCACCTTCAGAACCCAAAAGGATTTTTGTTCATACACCCAGAGGAAGATAAGCTTTAGTGGAAGGTGACTAGAGCTCTAAGCTCCAATTCCATCAATACCCAGAGAGAGAAAAGGAAAAAAGAAAATACATTAGAAGTAGTAATAGGTATCAGCCTTACCCAGAAAGAGAAGGCTGGGTCACAGAAAAATGACAAATATAGGGAAGGTGTATAATTATTGTTGACTATAAACCCCATCAATTTTATGTTATCTGGTGCCCACATTCAGCTTAGGAGCCTGTGTGACCTCTGCATCCCTGTAGATCTGAGCTCACATTCTGTGGTCACCATTAGGAACGTTCCAAGCTGCCCCAATATTAGGACCCATCTTCCTCAGGTGTAGCATAGAGTATGTTGTCCATCCTCCCTTCAGAGGATGGAACATTCTCTACCATTGTTGATCCACGTTGATGTCAAGGTCCTATTGGGACCCAACAAGGGATCTATTTTGTTGTTCCTGATAGAGATAGCTAGTGACAATGGAGAGAGGGATCTATTCGAGGTTTAGGCCCATCATGTCTGTTTGGGAATCTCAGGACTCCCCAAATAGGGCCCCAGCTGATGGGGTGGCCTGATAGTGACTAAAGAGTCATCCTTAAAGTTTGGGTCTCTCTTTCCCTTATTCAGCTTTTGCAGTCCTTGCTTTGATAAGGTTAGCTTTTGAGTGAGTGAAAAAACTGTAATAGGAAGTAGGTGAGGAGGGTATCTAAGTCTAAGTAGACACTATTTCATTATGAACTTTATACTGACTCACTGCAGGCTACTGTGTACTTTTGCTTTCAGGTATATATCTTGCCCTAATTTATGGATATATGTGAACATATGCTCTATCTCATGGGATCTGGTCTATATCTAGGTTTTGGGACTTTGTTAAGCAGTGAACCACCTAGAATGGAATTAGAGAATCCTATGAAAGGAAAGGTCTCACCTGAGTAATGAGGCTGAAAGGTTGACATTCCATGCCTGATGTCTCTGGACACAGTCTGAAGTGAAGCATGCTGAGGTGGTACTCGTTGCATTGATTAGGTTTGGATCAGTAGATGTGATATCATTTGGTATGAATTGAGAGAAGCATGCAGTAAAGTGAGCTCCATTCTAGAGATTCCAGGACTGGGGAAATATAGGCTCTTTAGGGGAAGTGGAAGGTTCCTTGCTGTCTTAGGGTTTAAGAAGGCAACTGATAGTTATTTCTATAATCACGTTATTTAGCTACTCTCTTCCCTGATCCAGCTTTCCGGTCCTTTTTCCAGCCATGACATCATCTCCACAGATAATACTAGGATCCACCTGCATATCAGATTTCAGGCTCAGGGGAAAAAAAAAAAAAAAAAACTAGTATAGCCAGAGGCCCTTTGGAATATAACTAAAATATGCCTACTAGCTATCTACAGGATGGAGACACCCCCCCCCCCCAACTCTTCATCTGCACTACTCCAGCCTTTAGGTTCATGATTAGTCAACAACTTGTTTGCCTTTATATGTTAACTCTCTTTTCAGCCACCAGGTTCCAGATGCTAGCATGATGTCAACCAGACTTCTCTGGACTGATGACCCCACCATTGTGTCCTGAAACTCCAATTCCCCAGAACCCTGTCCCACTAGGGAAAGAGAGAGACAGGCTGGGAGTATGAATCGACCTGTCAACACCCATGTTCAGCAGGGAAGCAATTACAGAAGCCAGACCTTCAACCTTCTGCATCCCACTATGACTTTGGGTCCATACTCCCAGAGGGTTAAAGAATAGAGAATCTATCAAGGGAGAGTATGGCATAGGGAGTTCTGGTGGTGGGAACTGTGTGGAGTTGTACCCCTCTTATCCTATGGTTTTTGTCAGTGTTTCCTTTTTTTAAAAATATTGATTTTATTTATTCCCTTTTGTTGCCCTTGTTGTTTTACTGCTATAGTTATTGTTGTTGTTACTGATGTCATTGTTGTTGGATAGGACAAAGAGAAATGGAGAGAAGAGGAGAAGACAAAGAGGGGGAGAGAAAGACAGACACCTGCAGATCTGCTTAACTGCCTGTGAAGCAACTCCCCTGCTGGTGGGGAACTGGGGGGCTCTAACCGGGATCCTTACACTGGTCCTTGCGCTTTGCACAGACTGTGCTTAACCCACTTTGCTACTTCTCAATTCCCTTAGTGTTTCCCTTTTATAAAAATAATGATAAATATGATAAATGTGATAAATATGATAAATATGATAAATATGATAGATAAATAGTTATAGAAATAATAGTCAACTCATATTTGTGACCTTGGAAGAACTACTGCAGTTTCAAGTGGAGGGAATGGGGACACAGAACTTTGGTGGTGGGAACAGTGTGGAATTATATCCCTGTTATATTATAATTTTATAAATAAAAATTAAATCACTAATAAAAATATTTGTTTAGACTGACTTAAGGGCTGGGATAGAGAATCTAAAAAAGACAATCCTTGCAAGTAGGATAAGGAGTTGAACAAAAAGGTAAGAAGTGAAATAGGTATGACAAGGGCTTTAACGGGGCTTTGTAAATATAAGTGTCCTGAAATATGGATGGGAAACATAATCTCGTTTCCCCCCTATAGTCCTAAAAAAATTCCCCCACAAAAGACAGAGAAATTAAGAGGGAGAGATACAGAAACACACACACACACACACAAAACACTGCTTCACTGCTGGTGAAGCTTCCCTCTGTAGTTGGGGACTAGGGGCTTGAACCCAAACTTTATGCACTGTAACAATGCCTGGGCCCCTAAATAAAATTAATTTTAACACATCCATTCCCCTAATATTTTTCCTCATCTTTCAAATTATGAAAATGTATATAAACTTACAAATAACACAATACAGTTTATCTTTTTGTCTTTGGGAAAAGCCAGTCTATGCAATTTCATCTTTGTTAGATGTCTAAGACATGACCAAAATGATAAACATGTGCATGTATACAGGTATCTCTACACCTTTCTTTGTAAATACAGTTTATAACTTGCATATTTTTTCAGGTTTATGAAAGAAGATACCTTCAGAACTTTCCAAAGGTAATAGTTACCTGAGCATAAACAATTCCTTATCTTTCTCCTCCACACCTTCAAATTAATAGTGTTTCCTAATAATTACCACAAATTTTCAAAAGTTAACTTTAACAAACAAAGCATTTAGATGTTCTGAAATGTACTATCTTAATGTTCATAAAAGTTATTGCTTACACCCTTCTTGATTGCTTAATTACTATGATGCAGTTATGAACAAAACAAATCCAGAAAGCAGATTTCACTTGCTCTGCTGCCCAGAAACCACATCCCATAATTAAATTGGAAGATGGTAGGATATCGCCTCAAACAATACAAGGGAGTGGTAGAACGGCTTCTTCCTGCTCTTTACTTGTAACTTATAGTTGAATCATAACTACTAAGGGATCCTTGTAGTGAATATTTCACCTTAGACCAAGGTTGCAGGATGAGAAACACACCGCTCGGGAAGCAGGTGCAGAGTAAAGAACACAACTCACATCCAAGGAGCAATGGCTAATGCACAAAACCCACAGGACCCAGATAGACTACTACAAAGGAAAGCCATGCCAATAAAATAACTCAATGACCAAAGCCAGAATAATTCAGTCTACTGGATAAATTATAGGTAGGGGCAGACAATGTCTCATTTTCCTAAACAGGCTTCTTCTTTCATTTAATCTCTTAGACATATTTTTCATTCTCAGAGACAGACAAATAGTGTCCAACCTTCAAATGATGTCAACATAATTATTATATAGATGCTATCATTGTTCATAATGTTCACCTCTGATTATTCAGGGACTCTAGGATGCAGTTCAGCTAACAACACCATAATCACTGAACTCATGAAAACCAATGAGTTTACCAGCCAATGTGGTGGGCTGCAAATGTCAAAGGCCTAATACCTCTTAGAACAGTCTTTAATTAATGACTGGCAGGATTTTATTAATAAACACCACAGCTTTCTTTCTTTCTGGTGGTATAACTGAGGTTCATATTCTACATTTCCTTTCAGTACTCATTAGCTTTACTAAACTCCAGCCATCAGTCTTTTTGTTTATTGGAGGGATGAATGGTTCACAGTAATATAATCAATTATGGGTACATGTGTAGAGTTTCCATTTTCAGCAACACACAGTCGCCCCCAGGTCAGGTTCTCCTCCACCATCAAGCATCAGGACCTGAACCTCCTCCTCACACCCTCTACGCCCAACCCAGAGTCCTTTACTTTGTTTAAATACATCAAATCTAGTTCAAGTTCTGCCTTGCTGTTTTCCTTTCTGTTATTTCTCTACTTATATCTATCAGTGGGGTCATACCATATTCCTCCTTCTCTTTCTGACTTATTTCACTTAGCAGGATTACTTCAAATTTCATCCAAGATAAAGTGAAGAAAGTGAATTCATTTTTCTAATAGCTGAGTAGTATTCCACTGTGTATATATACAATTTTCTTAGCCACTCTCCATTGTTGGACAATTAGGTTGCTTCCAGGTTTTGGCTATTACAAATCTCTATGAACATCAGTATACACAGATCTTTTGGGATGTGTGTGTGTGTTTGGTTCCTTAGGATATATTCCCAGGAAAGGATATCCCAGGAAAGGATATCGGGTAGGTTAATTTCTAGCCTTCTGAGAGTTCTCCAGAATGCTCTCCACAGGGGCTAGACCAATTTACATTCCCACCAGCATGGCAGGAGGGTTCTTTTACCTGTCACACCCTTTCCAGAATTTTCTGTTACATTCTGATGTATGATATTCTCACACAAGTGAAATGGTATCTCGTTCTCTTTATTTGTATTTCTCTGACAATCAATGACTTGGAGCTTTTTTTTTTTTTTTCATATAACTGTTGGCCTTTGGATCTATTCCTTGGGGAATATTCTGTTCATATCCTCTCCCCAGTTTTGGATGGGGTTGTTTGTACTTCCCAGGCTATGTTAGTTGAACTACTAGTACTTTTTAAATTAAACAGCAGAATATGGATAGCATTTTAATTGACTTAGAAATTCCTCTAAAAGTGGTTGGTTGTGCCCCACTTTATCCAAAGTTGGAATTTATAGGAACATGAAATAGTGTCCAGGACCAGGACCACGTTTTATTGTGCCAGGTTAGCTTCGCAGGCGGGAGAGATGATCCAGGAATCAAGCTCGAGGTGGGAGCAATACAAATCTTTATTCATGCAGGCGCCCCAGAGTCAGTCAGAGTGAGTGCAGCAGGTTAAGCCATGTGGAGCCAAAAACCACAATGGCCAGCATCTGCCTCCCAGTCTGCATGCCTGACCTCCTCTAGGTTGGATGCAGAAGAGAAGAGGAAACCAGAAACAGAAGTGGCCTTTATAAGATAAAACTGGAAGTGGCAAGTCGGAAATGGAAATGTCTAGGAAAGGGGGTGAAGAAAGGAAAAAGGCATGCTGGGAAGGTAAAACTTCCTTAGCAACTGTTGCAATGGTTTTAACTGGTGGGATTAATGTTACCCTGCAGGCAGGGTGGGTCTCGAGGTAGAAAGAAGATAGATCAATGGGTGGGGATCTTTCAGGGACAACAATGATTATATTAATAGGCCATAGTATCAGCAATGGAGCCGGGAGTGGGGGGGCTGGCTTAATGCCCAACATTATTGTGTCTATTTTCCCAGAAGTTAGCCTAAGAGGCATTTACTTACTCAGTATCAGATAAACTACATTTTAATGACATCTAAATGTTTGGGGGGGGAGTTAGTCCCTATAACACTGAACCCATATGCAAAGGAGCTTGATATTCTTTGATAGAGAAGGTAATTTTACAAAATAACAAAAAATGAGGTCTGTAGTCATCCACAATGGTGTTATATATACAGAGAATAATCTCTGTGCTCCAAAGACATTGGTTATTATAATATAATTTAACAGTCTTATAATCTATCAGTTATAATATAGGAATCTCCTATTATATGAAGTCTGTTAGATACAAACCTCTCAATTATACTAATATGCAAACTTGTTATGAAATAGTGAACAAAATAAACATTCAAATCTTAAATGACTTCACCTTGCAAAGTGTAGAGTGAAATCATAATCATTTAAGATTAATACCCCTTATGTAATCTGAAACTTAAAGAACTCTGACAATATTTTAGGTATATTGACAATATCAACACAGGCATATGAACGTCAAAGTAAAGAGATAAAAAGACTAAACAGAATGAAGTATTTCATAATTACATTTCCAAATGACGGGTTATTTTAAATATAAAAGGCTCTTTAAATGAATTTTAAAGAAACAAAATAGCAATTATACAGTAATTTCTTGCTTCACTAACTCATTATATTTTAAATTTAATTTGAAAAAAATTGCTAAAACAGAGACATAATATGCAAATTATCTGTATTAATTTTTGGAGTCTCCCCATAAGATTTTTTTGAAAATTATTAATTACACAGAAAATCTGGAAAATCTTAGAATCAAATCCCATATACCCTCCACTAAAAGTCTACTATTATTATTTTACTGTACTTCTTTATCACATGTATTCTATCCATCTTTCTACTCAATCATGAATCCATCTGCATTTTGGTGCATTTCAAAGTGATTTTCAGACCTTAAGATGTCCCTAAATATTTATTCATACATTTGATTAAATATAGCTTAGTAGTTGTGTCTATTTTGTTAAATTTGCATACAATGAGACGTAAAAAGCAGATGTCCATTCACTGAGTTTTGATGATTGTGTATACTTGTGACTACCCAAGCTTATCTCAAAACAACTAGCTCAAGATTACTTAAAGGAAATAAATAAATACTTGGTAGAAGCACTATTTTATTTTCTTTCTTTTTCTTTTATTTAAATTTTGCCACTAGGGTTATTGTCCAACTCCCCTGCTCAAGCAATCACTTATATTCTTCTGTCTAGTTTTGATAGAACATGAGAGATGAGAGGAGAGAGAGAGAAGAGAAGGAGAAACATCAGTAGCACTGCCCTATGCTCCTGAAGCTTCCGTATGCACGTGGGGAACTAGGGCTTGAATGCAAGTAATTTCACATGGTCCCAGATCTCTCTTTAAAAAATTACAAAATATGAGAGTCAGGTGGTAGCACAGCAGGTTAAGCGCACGTGGCACAAAGCACAAGGACCAGCATAAGGATCCCGGTTAGAGCCCCCCAGCTCCCCACCTGCAAGGGAGTCTCTTCACAAGCGGTGAAGCAGGTCTGCAGATGTCTATCTTTCTCTCCCCCTTTCTGTCTCCCCCTTCTCTCTCCATTTTTCTCTGTCCTATCCAACAATGACGACATCTATAACAACAACAATAATAACTACAACAATAAACAACAAGGGCGACAAAAGGGAATAAATAAATATAAAACATTACAAAATACTTAACTTTAAAGTAAAACAAATTGAACATATGTTTTCCTTAATCTCATATTATGCTTTTAACTTCAAGTCAACCACTAAATAAAGAGCGGAATGTGAAATGATGCCTGAAGATTAGCTTTATACAGAATAGAAAGTTTTACACCCAGCACCAGCAGTGTTAGTAATGCTTTCATAAATGTGGGAACAAAGTAAGAAACTGCACGAGAAAGTATTAGAAACAGCTCTCAATAGATGCTATGCTGGCCGATGTATTCAGTATCAAGTGACCTTCGGAAAGTGTGGGAGTCCATATTTTTACTTTAATGCATTATTGAATTTCTAAATTGCTAACAAATTAAAGTCTGGGGAGGTGTCATTAATGTGGGAAGAACTTTCCAGATAAGGCAAGAACTCCTTTTATGAGTAACTGCTGTATTCTCCAATAAGTAAGATAGCTCACCAAAGACTGTCTTCTTTGCCATGTGTTTGACCCATGTTCAAGCCCAACCCCAGGGGAAGTTTCTATTCTATGTTGTCCTTTCCTCTCTCCCTCTGTCTCTCTTATCTCTGTCTCTCTTTTTTAATCTGAAAAAAAAATTATCCTTCAGCAGTGAAATCTCAGCACCGGTAACAATAAGATAGTAACTATTTCCTTTGGAGTCAGGCGCGCAGCGGGTTAAGCTCAGGTGGCACAAAGTGCAAGGACTGGCATAAGGATCCCAGTTCAAGGCCCCGGCTCTCCACCTTCAGGGGAGTTGCTTCACAGGGGGTGAAGCAGGACTTCAGACTCTATCTTTCCTCCTCTCTGTCTTCCCCTCCTCTCTCCATTTCTCTGTCCTATCCAACAACAACAACATCAATAACAACAACAATGACTACAAAAAAAAGAATAACTATTCCCATTTAAAGCATGTAGAAATTACATTTAAATTGAGGAAATTATAGATTATAAAGATAGGACACTCTAGCAAGGGTTTATCACAAACCTATTATTCAAACTGGATAACTGTTTAAGATAGAATATAATTTACCATTTTTATATATATTTGTGAAATACATTCATCACATGTGGAAAGGTACATCTTGCCAACAGAATTCATAAGTACTCTACATTACAGTATAGAGTAAAAAATATTAATTATGAAATGTTGGTATAGATCATTTTTTTAATATTTTATATTTGTTTATTTATTCCCTTTTGTTGCCCTTATTATTTTATTGTTGTAGTCGTTGTTGGATAGGACAGAGAGAAATATATAGAGGAGGGGAAGACAGAGAGGGGAGAAAGAAAGATAGACACCTGCAGACCTGCTTCACCGCCTGTGAAGCAACTCCCCTACAGGTGGGGAGCTGGGGCTCGAATCAGTATCCTTCTGCTGGTCCTTGCGCTTTGTGCCACCTGAACTTAACCTGCAGCGCTACCGCCCAACTCCCGGTATAGATCATTTTAACATGAAAAATAAGATCTTAAAATCTAGATGAACGATACAAAAATGAGAGCTTACCCTGTAGACTTCAGATATCCCTGATTTTCTTTTGTTAAATCCCTTGAAAGGAGAGTACGTGACATAAGTTTAAGAACATGCCACTGCCAACTTTTTAAAGGTGATAATAGCAGATGCTGCATAATGTACCTTGACGTAGGACTTTCTTGCTTTGGAGCCCCAAATAGGGAAAAGGAATTATGACAACAACTTCACCTGATCCAGGAATGTCTGTGCCTTTTGTCACCCATCATGTCAGTTTCAGAAAAGTCGGCACAACATTTCAATCAGAAACTGGCAGAATTTGTACACCTGTCAAGACCGAAGGTAATTGTGTTTCCAGGGCTATTCCACTTGAAGGAAATATATGGAAATTAGAAATATGCCATATTCTACAAGAAACTGCCAGTTTCTGAGTGCCTTTGTGAACTCCATTTTTTCTTTTTTTCTGTTTATTATAAAAGTAGAAAGGGAAGAGAAGAGGAAGGGAAAGGTGTAAACACACAGTAAAATGCTTGCCTGTCTGCAAAGTTTCTACACTTGAGGATGCACTGCTTCTTGCTTTTACATAAATACGTCATAGTCACCAATTATGTTAATTGTCCATGTGGTAAAAACCCATCTGGGTAATAAGCATATCAAGTTCACAGACATGATAAATCTGAGAATGCCATAAGTGTAAAAAAGATGTCCCATCATCTTGGGTTTAGAGTTTTATTTATAGTAAATTGAGGTTGTTTTGAAAGTCTACATTAAGCTCAGTAAATACTAAAATTATGGCTACATCCTTAAGGACATTGTCTCATTTTTTTTTCAAATATATGTGACTATATCTACAACTTTATTTATTTTTCTACCAGGATTATTTCTGGGACTCAATACCTTCGGGATAATTCCACTATTCTCCATCAGACTTTTTTTTTTAAGAGAGAGACAGAGAAATACGAGGCCTGGGGGGAGAAAGAGAGATGCCTGCAGCACTGATTCACCACTTCTAAAGCTTTCCCCCCCCCGCAAGTGGGAATTGGGACCAGGATCTTTGTGCATGGTAATGTGTGTGCTGTACAAACTGTGTTACTGCCCAGCTCCAATATTTATAATTTTAAAAATAACTGAATCAAAACCATAATTCTCTCTAAGTTTCAAAAACTACCAGATCCTTTAAAAGAATGGTAAAATTGTGTCCAGATGATGAATTATCCCTGAGACATTCATATTTGAGACTGACTCACTTAGCATCCAGAAACTGGCAACATCTGCCATTGTGCTTAAAGCATTCCTCCCAGTCTAGGTCTCTACACCGTTAACCAGCGTTATGTCTTTAATGTAACTTACTCTCTCTCTATCTGGGGACAAAAGCTAGACTCAAGTTCCCAGTTTCTCTGAAAGGGAAATAAGCAAAACTGTTAATACACAAACAGCATTAGTTTTCATTTCCTCAGAAATAACAAGAGTTTTTATAATGCATAAGATAAATCATGTGGTTACTAAGTAGATATTGTATACTGGCAGAAGATCATTACATGCCATGCATCAGACAAAAGGTTAATAAACAAAATATATAAAGAGCTCACCAAATTTAGCAATAACAATAACAGAACAGAACTAAATCTGAAAATATCTGACTACCTGCAAAGTTACCACACTTTAGTGTACACTGTTTCTCATTTTGACATGAAATTTTTATGCCCGTTACTCTCCTTTCTGTAACGCATAGAGTCATCAAACTGTCACATTTAAGACATTTTCTCAAGTTTAGCTTTTGGAGGGATCCACACTATTCATCTTTTCAAACAAATCCATATTCCTGTAAACTCCCTTCCACAATGGAGTAGAATTTCCCAAATATCCCAAAAAGCATTCCCAGAAGAAAATGAGAATGGACAGAAGTTGGGGATGTGAGAGGGAGAAAACTTACTGTGTGTAGGAGGAACTCTAAGCATTAACCTGACTAGACCTACAGTGACACAGGCCCTTTTGTAAAAGAAATGATGTACTAAGTGTCTGTGGAATTCATTATTATCTGACTCAAAATTGTGACAGAATTTAGTTAAAATTGAACATGTTGAGACAGGCATTGGCACAAGCCCCAACATAGTCAGATGTACATCTTGATTTACTGCAGATGGGGCCAAGTCATTTTGCCAATTAGAATGTTCCCAATAATATTTTACAAATAGAACTGTTCTCCAACAGTATTTTCCTTTAGTCAAAAGTAGAACAATAAGAAATGACTTAATTTCTATACACACATAAATATATATATATATATATATCAAAGTTACTTTCCAGACTGAAATTCAGTTATTTCAGACTTTGTTCAGAGTTCGAATCAACATATCATCATCATTATTATATTATTTATTATGCTACTAAATAACTTGCATTTAACCACTTTAGTACTTACATATGACGATGGAATTTACCCATGAATAAAAGAATACATAGTTTCCAAATATTTCATGTTATATTCCTTACACTCTAGTTTTCATATACTATTATTTTTCCTCCCTCAAGTATAAATATAGTTCAATCAGTATAATTCCCCTCTGTTCATTCTATAATCTTTTCTTCCTTCATTTACATTTAAATGAAGTTTTCTGTTTGAGAAGCAAAAGTTTAAAAAGTATTGACTAGCCAATTTCTACAAATACTAATGGAGAATATATTTTTATTTTTTCTTATTTTAATGTCTATTTATTTACTTATTGTTGAAGACAAACAGAGAAATTGAGAAGGGAGGGAGAGATAGAGAGCAAAAGAGACAGAGAGACACCTGTAGCCCTACTTCACCACTTGTGAACTTTTCCCCCTGCCGGGGGGGTCCTTGTACACTGTAACATGTGCTTAACCAGATTTACTATTACTTTTATAACCTAGAAGTGGTTTTGTCAAAATATTTGAGAATTTCTTTTATCAGAATCTAGGAAGTTGATGTTTAAGTCAGTCATGAATAAGAAGTAAAAGTTTCACTTTCCTTGTATTGGTCAGGTATTATTGCCCATGTAATTTGTATAATTCGCTATAAGCATGAAGAACTGAACTTGTCATATTATATTTTGAGAAGGTATTCTGGGGATATTTCTCTAGTTATTTAAACACATCCATATTTATAGATGTAAATTATTGAGTTACTACAAGTATAATTAATTTTGTTTAAAAAGTAAGGTTTACCTATTAGAACATAAAAATTTGTTTTAGTCTGGTAGAAATAGGCCTTTAATTGCTGGAAATACATCTTGACTTAAAATATAAAATCTAGGACACTTAAATTCCTAAAGTCTTTTTAAACTTTTGTCATTTGGAGACTATTCTTTCATAGAGATGTCTCTAAGAATTTTCTATGCTTCTCAACACTATGTCTACATGCACATAGTCATTAGGTGACTACTATTAATATAACAGATGTCTAAGTTACTATGACATTTCTTAAAAATATATTTGGGGTGGGGGATGCAGGGCTGTGGCACACCTGGTTAAATGCAAACACTACGATGCTCAAGGACCAGGTTGGAGCCCCATATATCTACCTATAAGGAGGAAGCTACACCAGAGGTACAGTACAGTACTTCAGGCCTCTCTCTCTATCCTTCCCATTTCAAATTCTCTCTGTCCTATGAATAAAGAAAAAAAAAGAAAAGAAGGGCGGGGGTAGATTGCATAATGGTTATGCAAAGAGACTGCCATGCCTGAGGCTCTGAAGTCCCAGGTTCAATCCCCTGCACCACCATAAGCCAGAGCTGAGGGTAAACAAAAATAAATAAATAAATAAATAAAAAGAAAAGAAAAGGAAAGGAAAGAAAAAATATAGCCACTAGGAGCAATGGATTTCTTGTAAAGCAGGGATGCAGGTCTGTGTGTGTGTGTGTGTGTGTGTGTGTGTGTGTGTGTGTGTCTTTCTCCCTCTCTATCATTCCCTTCCCTCTCAATTTCTGTCTCCATCCAATAAGTTAATAAAAATATTTTTAAAATAAAAATAAAAATAATCTTATAGAAATGTATATTGTAGTCGATACATTTTTTGTAATCAACAACTTAGATTTTCATCATAAGTATTTTTTCATGAAACTAATTAGCTATAGGCAATTAGGAACAGAAAATCAAAAAAAAAAAAAGGTCAACATGTTGAATCAATATGTTGACAAATTAGTCAACTTGAAACATTAGAGCTACTTTTTAGTTTAATTTCACGCCTTTATTGACAAAATAAGAAACAAATTCATTGCAAACTGATGTGTTGTTTGTTAGTACAGATGGCCCTTGATTTGTAGTGTTAAACTTATAATTTTTCAACTTTACAATGATGTGAAAGTGATAAGCTTTCAGTGAAAATCATACTTAAAAATCCAGATAGTGACACACCCAGTTGAGCACACACATTACTATATACTCAAAGACCAGGGTTGCAACTAGTGCTACACACCCACAGAGAGGATGCTTCACCAGCAGTGAAGCAGGTCTGCAGGTCTCTCTCAATCTCTCTCTCTCTCTAAAATAAAACAATGGCCACCCTGAGGAGTCAGAACTAAGCCACAGCAAATTAAAGAATGAATAAGTAAATAACATTTTGTCTTTTCCCAGAGTACCTATTTGTAATGTACTTTCTCAGGATGCTAAGTAGTTAGCTGCATGATAGAAGAGTAAACAAGATTCTATAGCGTACTATATAGCACTGGTGTTCTAAGCATAGCTTAAGAAAGATTATAATGTTCAGTAGGTTAGGTGTAGTACATGTATTTTTAATTAAATATATATTTTTATTTATTTATAAAAAGGAAACACTGACAAAACCATAGGATAAGAGGGGTACAGCTCCACACAATTCCCACCACCAGAACTCCATATCCCATCCCCTCCACTGATAGCTTTCCTATTCTTTAACCCTCTGGGAGTATGGACCCAAGGTCATTGTGGGATGCAGAAGGTGGAAGGTCTGGCTTCTGTAATTGCTTCCCCACTGAACATGGGCATTTGCAGGTTGATCCATATTCCCAGTCTGTCTCTCTCTTTCCCTAGTGGGGCGGGGTTCTGGGGAATCGGAGCTCTAGGACACATTGGTGGGGTTGTCTGTCCAGGGAACTCTGGTCGCCATCATGCTAGCATCTGGAACCTGGTGGCTGAAAAGAAAGCTAACATATAAAGCCAAACAAGTCATTTACTAATCATGAACCTAAAGACTGGAGTAGTGCAGATGAAGAGTTGGGGGTTGTCTGTATTGTAGATAGCAAGAAGGCATATTTTAGTTAAATATTTTTAAACTACAAGGGATCTACCCCTATAAATAACCTCTTGAAGATTCAACGTTATCTGACTTGAAAGACGTGACTTTGTACAATTCATGATAGAAAATCGGTTCTTTGAGAGGTGTTTCCATGAATCTAGACATACTTTTAAATGAACTTGAGCATTTTGTGCTTTGTATTATTTGAAATATATTTTTGTTCAGTTATTTTTTTAGATTGTGCTCTTAAGTTTTCATGATTCAACTTTATTTTTTTTTCTTTTTCAACTAATTTCTACATAGCCTATTACTTATGCAATGAAAATGCCTATGGCAAAAGTGCTTGGTGTAAAAATGTATATGGTGAATCTATTAAGAACCAACTCAGATTAAGCAGCATGGAGGTGGCTTAGCAAGTATAGTATATGCTTTACAAAACTGAGGTGTAAATTCAATCCACAGCACTGTATATAACCTGAGCAGTATTCTGCTATCACTGTCTCTGTCTCTCTGTCTCTCTGACACACACATTTAAATAAATCTGCATAAAAGAGTAGAATACTTAACCTTAAATAGAATAGAATAGTAGAATACTTAACTTAGGTTCTAATGGAACCTAAGAAGAGACTTTAAAAATAGTGTAAAATAAAATTATTTGATCTCTACTTAAATATTTCTAAGAAGTACTCAATGGCTCCCAAGGGTACAATTAAGAAATATGCTGGCTTTGGCTATTAGCAAGTACTTTCTGAGAAACTGAAAAAAAAAAATGTCCTTGCTTCTTTCATCCATTGGCCCAATATGCTCCAAGAATAACAGTACCTTTCTTTGCTGTTTTATAACTGTCTCATCTTAATCTGTTCGGAAATTATTTCCCCCTCCCTGATACTAATTAACTGCCTATCTCTTGAGTATGAAAAAATATTGTAATTATTTTTTAACCTGTGAAGGGAGTCTAAAACAAAGTAAGAATTAATTAGTGTATACTATAGGAATAAACAGACATAAAACCATCTAGACATCATTCTAATATATACATGAATATAAATACATTATCAGTATAGTCATGGGACCTATGAAATATAACTAAAATGGGCCTATTAACTATCTCCAAAACGGAGACCCCCAAATCTTCATCTGCAATATTCCAGCCTTTAGGTTCATGATTAGTCAACAATTTGTTTGGTTGTATATGTGAACTTTTTTCAGCCACCAAGTTCCAGATGCTACCATGATGCCAACCAGACTTCCCTGGGCAGATGACCCCACCAATGTGTCCTGGAGCCCCATCTCCCCAGAGCCCTGCCCCACGAGGGAAAGAGAGAGACAGGCTGGGAGTATGAATCAACCTGTCAACGCCCATGTTCAGTGGGGAAGCAACTACAGAAGCCAGACCTTCCACCTTCTGCACCTCATAATGACCCTGGGTCCATACTCCCAGAGGGTTAAAGAATAGGAAAGTTATCGGGGGAAGGGAGGGGATACAGAGTTCTGGTGGTGGGAATTGTGTGGAGCTGTACCCCTCTTATCCTATGGTTTTGTCAGTGTTTCCTTTTTATAAATAAAAAATAAAAAAGAAGGTCCTTACACATTGCACCATGTGCGCGTAACCCAGTGCACTGCCACCCAGCCCCCAGTATTCTTTAAAAAAATAATAATAAGCTAGTGCAGAAAATTACCTTGCCTGCCAAGTGTATGTAGTAGCTTACATCATTATTAAACATAGTTTGATGCTGGGGTGTAAACATTTGTTCCTCTAAAATATAGAGATACATTTTATCTATACATAGTATAGGACTCAAATTAAGAATAACCAGCAGGGTTTTAATGATTTTTCTACTTGATATTTGATCATTAAATTGTCATTTTGTTTGTATAGCATATATAGGAGGTACTAAACACACTTCTAAAACTTCAGTGTTCATATTCAGTTTAGATGGTGAAGATATCAACATTTAAAACAATTTTATAATATTAACATGTATTCAATTAATAATTAGACCAAGGAGCTAGGTGGTAGTGCACTTGGTTGAACACACACATTATGCTGTAGAAGGACCCAGGTTCAAGTCCCTTGGCCTCACTAGCTGGGGAATGCTTCTCAAATGGTGACACAGTACTGCAGGTGTCTTTCTTTCTCTCTCCCTTCCTCTCTCCCTTTTTCCCTCTCAATTTCTCTCTGTCTCTATCCCAAGTAAAAAATAAAATAAATAAATAAACGGTTTTTAAAATAAAATAGTAGAGCAGATGGTGGCACACTCCATAAAGTGCACATATCTCCGTGTGCCTGAATCTGGGTTTAAGCCCCTGCTCCCCATCAGCATCGGTGTGAGCTTCATGGGAGGTGAAGGAGGTCTACAGGTGTCTATCTTTATCTCTCCCTCTCTATCTTTCCTCCCCTTCTCAATTTCTCTCTGTCCCACCAAATAAAATAGAAAGAAAGAAAGAGAGAGAGAGAGAGAGAAAGAAAGAAAGAAAGAAAGAGTGAAAGAAAGAATTGGAATGAGAAAGAGGAGGAGGAGGAGGAGGAAAATGTGTCCACAGGGGTGGTGGATTTGTAGTGCCAGTACAAAAAAAAAATTAATAAGAGAGCTAATATTTTTCAAATACTTTTTTTTACTTATTTATGAGAGAGAGAAAGAATGAAAATGAATATGGCATATGTGATGCTGGAGATCAAACTTGGGACCATATCCAACACTTTATTTACTGTGACACCTCCCAGGTCAAAACAGCTAATATTTTTCATGTAGTTTCAATTCTTAAGTGTAGGTGTGTTTGTTCACTATTTGTTTTGTCACTTGGGTTATTGCTGGGGCTCAGTGCCTACATGGCTCCACCACTGTTTTCCCAGAGGCCAGTTTTTGATATTGAGAGAAAAAGAGGGAGAGAGAGGAGAGATGCCTACAACACTGTTCCTAAAGTTTCTCCTTTGCAAGTGGGGTCCAGGGACTTGAACCCGGGTCATTATGCATGGTAACATGTGCACTCTTCTGCGTAAACAACCATTCTGCCCCCTCTTAAGTTATTCTAAGTTAGCATTAAAACTAATATTACAAGTGAGAATATCTATTTTTAGGGTTGTTAAAAATCAGCATTTTGTTTTGCCAGAATATTTTAATAGAAGCTATATGCAGGCAAACAACTTGCTGTAACACACTCATACACCAATCATGATTTTAAACTCGTCTTTTTTGAGAACTAAAGAAATTATATGGCCAGGCAGTGGTGCATTGGTTAAGTGCACACATTACAGTGCATAAGGACCCAGGTTCAAGCTCCTGGTCCCCATCTGCAGTGGGAAAGCTTCACAAGTGGTGAAGCAGAGTTGCATGTGTCTCTCTGTCTCTTTTCCTCTCTATCTCCTGCTCCTCTCTAATTTCTCTCTGTCTCTGTCCAATAATAAATAATAAAAAGTAAATAAAAAATTTAAAAAGAAATTATATGGAATTGCTTTCTGTTTGACATGACAATTTCCAGTAGTCCTGCAAGTGTCTCAAATGAACTTACGGGAATTTAACACTCACTTTTGACCCTTACTCTTGAACCTCATCACCATGAAAGTGCTAATATCTCTCCACCATAGTCTACAAAGCCCCCTCTAGTCTTCCTGTGTTTCCCTAGTCCCTCTTTGACAGTCTCAGTTTTATAGTTAGAAGCTGTCCCCCTTGATTTTCTTCTATCACACAAATAAAGACTACACAGTATTTTTCTTTCTCCTTTTGTCTTCTTTTATTAGCATGACCTCCTCCAGTCCCATCCATGTTGCAACCCAAAGACAAGAACTTCATGTTCATTGGACAGCTGAGTGGTATTCCATTCTGTATGTGCACACCACACTTCTTTATCTACTAAATTGTCTTTGGATACTTGTGTTTTTTTGTTATCTTGGATACTATAATTTGTGCTGTCCATTTATTTTAGGATTATATTTAGTGAAGCCATGGCTATAAGGTAGTTTGCTACCATTTTTTTTGTATCATGGAGATTGATCAAGTCCTCTATGTCTCTTCCTCTTTGTTATGTATGCCTTTTTGTTTTGAGATTATCATAGGCTTACATCTGAAACTATAGGATTATAGCTTATTTTTCATTGAAGATGTATAAATCTTCAGTTCATTCTAAGAGTTCTCAATATTTGCTTCCTTTTTATTATTATTTTATTTTTACTTTTTAATATTTATTTATTTATTCCCTTTTGTTGCCCTTGTTGTTTTATTGTTGTAGTTATTATTGATGTCATTGTTGTTGGATAGGACAGACAGAAATGGAGAGAAGGGGAAGACAGAGGGGGGAGAGAAAGATAGACACCTGTAGAACTGCTTCACTGCCTGTGAAGCGACTCGCCTGTAGGTGGGGAGTCGGGTTTTGAACCAGGATCCTTACACTGGTCCTTGAGCTTTATGCCACATGCGCTTAACCTGCTGCGCTACCGCCCGACTCCCTATTTACTTTCTTTCATACATTTTATATTGTCTTAGCTATTTTGCTACTTTCAAATGGAGTTTTCTAATCAATCTTATTCATTAAATTCCCATTTTCAGTAACTCCAAGCTGACAGGAGTCTGAGGCTGATTTTTTAATTAATTTATTATAATATAGGATGCAGAAAAAGCACCTTGGCACATGCAGTATCGGGGATCAAAATCAGGATTCGACACTCATAGGTTAGAAACTCTACCCAGGGTATGCCCTCCCAGGTTATCATAAGAGGAACTTTATGAAAAACAACTTATTTTTTTTTCTTGAGCTTTATAAAATCCATAATATGATCTGCAATATTCCAACCTTTAGATTCATGATTGGTCAACAATTTGTTCTGTTTTGTATCTTAACTCTTTTTCAGCCACCAGGTTCAAGGTGCTACCATGATGCCAACTTGACTTCCCTGGGCAGATAACCCCACCAGTGTGTCCTGGAGCCCCGCTTCCCCAGAGTTCTGCCCCACTAGGGAAAGATAGAGATCAACTGGGAGTATCTATAGACCTGCCAATGCCCATGTTCATTGGAGAAGGAATTACAGAAGCCAGACCTTCCTTCTTCTGCACCCCATAATGACCCTGGGTCCATACTTCCAGAGGGTTAAAGAATAGGATTGAGGGAGAGAGTATAATTGTTATGCAAAAGACTTTCATGTGAAGCTCCAAGGTCCCAGGTTTAATCCCCATCACCAAAATAAGTCAAAGCCTGTGCAGTCTCTCTCCCTCTCCCTCTTTCGCTCTTCTGCCTCTCTCTCTCTCTCTCTCTCTCTGTATTTCTCTCATTAAAAGAAAGTATTTTGGGAGTCGGGCGGTAGTGTAGCGAGTTAAGCACACATGGTGCAAAGCGCAAGGACCAGAATAAGGATCCTGGTTTGAGCCCCCGGCTCTTCACCTGCAGGGGAGACTCTTCACAAGTGGTGAAGCAGCTCGGCAGGTGTCTATCTTTCTTTCCCCCCTCTCTGTTTTCCCCTCCTCTCCCCATATCTCCCTGTCCTATCCAGCAACGAACGACAACATCAATAACAACAATAATAACTACAACAATAAAACAAGGACAACAAAAGGGAATAAATAAATATTTAAAAAGAAAATATTTTGAAAAGTACTATCTTAAAAAAAGGTATCTCAAGAAGAGTCAGTCTAACACAGGCAAAAAAAGAGTAAAAGAAAATGGTAAGAACATGTTAGCAGTCCTAGTTGCTGACAACACTAGACAGTGGTGATCACAGAGGCTTAAAATGCAAGCAGGGGCTAGATTGCCAATTTTATATGCCATACTATAAAACAGAGTTTATTGTCTAGGAGTGGAAAAGCTTATTAAAGGTCAGACTTTACCTTACTGCCTTTTTATTTTTTTTCTTTTGCCACCAGGGTTATTGCTAGGGATCAGTGACTGCATGATGACTCCACCATTCTTAACATACAATTTTTCTTTCCCTATTTTTTACAGAAGTGAGAGAAAAAGATAGGGAGAGAGACAACTTCAGCACTGCCCTGCCATATGTAATATCCCCCTTGTGGGTGGGGGCTGGGAACCTGAACCCAAGTCCTTGTACAAAGTGATGTTATGCTATCAAATGAGCTTCTCTTACTTTTAAATTTAATATTATGCAAGATATTACTATATATTAGACTGATGACTACTAAGAATGGAATTGAGGAAGACAAAACTAGAGGAAACCTTATCCTATGTCTTGTGAATCAAGTTTCTCCTTCATGAACCAAGCTAGAGATGCTAATTTTACTCAGTCTTCCCATGGATAGTTATTTAATCAGTCTATTTACTGAAACCATAATGATTGGAATAATTGCACACTAAGTGGACATGGAAAATAATACTAAATTGAGAGGCACTCATTTAATTTAGAATAGTGTGTCATCAGACCTCACAGACTCAATACAACCACATGTGAAAGACATTAGGACATTCTTGGATGTGTCTAACAGATCATTAAGAAATAGCTTTCCAAACATGTACTTTCTCTTAACCATTTTAATGAAAGTCACAGAAAAATAAATTGTTGAAATTCATGATTGTTGAAATTCACTGTGTGAGTCACTGTCCCTGGAGCATTCTTTCTGCAAAAAGTGATGTGTTAGCATATTTTCCTGTATGAGTGCAACCCATTGATATATTTTGGCTTATAGTTTTTCAGTTGTTCACTAAATCAGATGGTTATATTTTTGTAGTCAGGATTGGTTGCAAGCATAATCTGGAGGACAGAATATGGTAAAGAAAGAAGTTAGTTATGGAGCTGGGGAGACAGCACAGTGGTTACTCAAAAGGCTTTCATGCTGAGGCTCTGAGGTTCCAGGTTCAATCCCCAGCACCACCATAAGCCAGAGATGAACAGTGTTCTTATCTTTCTTTCTCTCTGTATCTCTTTCATTAAAATAAATAAATAGCAAAAAGTGAGGAAAAGGGGTTGGAGAAGTACCTCATTAAGTGAGACATGTGCTTCGTGTGTGTGTGTGTGTGTGTGTGTGTGTGTGTGTGTGTGTCCATTCCAGGTTTGCTCTGGCACCACATCTGAAGTGCCATGAACTAAGGGAAGCTCTGTTGCTGTGATAACTTCCACTTTCTCACTGTCTTTTTATTATTATTATTGTAGTTATTATTGTTGTTGATGTCATCGTTGTTGGATAGGACAGAGAGAAATGGAGAGAGGAGGGGAAGACAGAGAGGGGGAAAGAATAGACACTTGCAGACCTGCTTCACCTCCTGTGAAGCGACTCCCCTTCAGGTGGGGAGCCAGGGGCTCACACCAGGATCCTTATGCGGTCCTTGCCTTTGCAGTAAGTGCGCTTAACCCGCTGTGCTACCGCATGAATCCCATCACTGTCTATCTGAAAAAAGTTGACCCAGGAGTGATGAAATCACATCTTA
This sequence comes from Erinaceus europaeus, assembly GCF_950295315.1. NCBI lineage: Eukaryota > Metazoa > Chordata > Mammalia > Eulipotyphla > Erinaceidae > Erinaceus > Erinaceus europaeus. The sequence continues at coordinate 60,086,484 of NC_080162.1, forward strand.
CTGAGTCTCAGGTGCTCACTTCTGAATTCTCTCTCTCTCTCTCTCTCTCCCCACAGACACACACACACACACACACACACACACACACACACACAATTTTAGTAACAACACGTATATACCAGTGGATCATTTAAATATTAAATTTTATAGAATTCTAAAATAAATATTTTTAAATGAAAAAAGAGAAAAATATGTTAGTTAGGAATGGTTTTATATGTGCGTGTCACTGAATTCACAACTGCATTCCAAAAAGAAATATAAATCAAATTTGAAAGACTTCTGTCTATGAGAAAGAAACTCCAACCAGAAAAAAAAAAAAAAATGACAGTTGACAGCTAAATTTGAAACATATAGACAAGAAAATATGGTTCCCTTGATTTTCCCATGCATTTTTAAATAAAACCAAGTTTATGTGTGAATAAGCAGAATGTGTCAATAAATGAAACTTAAACACAGCATGGGTTCTTCACAGTAGAGTTAGTATGCTCTCAAAATTGTTCGATATTTTGCAATAGTAGACTTTGTATCATTCTACCCATCCTGTTTTAACTGAAATTTTCGCATACAAAAATTAAGAAGGGTGGGGGAGACAGCATAATGGTTATGCAAACAGACTCTCATGCCTGAGGCTCCTAAATACCAGGTTCAACCCCTGCACCACCATAAGCCAGAGCTGAGCAATGTTCTGGTGTTTCTCTGTGTCTCTGCATATCTCTCTCAAAAGAATTTTTAAAAAAATCAATAAAATAAAAATATTTTTTTAAAAATTAAGAAAACCAGATTCAGAAAAGTTTTTTCAAAAACTTTTTTTTTCTACACTATTTATGCTCCATAAGAGGCATAATTGACCCAGGGTCGTTGAGGATTGCAGAAGGTAGAAGGTCTGGCTTCTGTAATTGCTTCCCCGCTGAACATGGGCGTTGACTGGTCGGTCCATACCCCCAGTCTGCCTCTCTCTTTCCCTAGTAGGGTGTGACTCTGGGGAAGCTGAGCTCCAGGACTCCCAGAGGGAGAGAGAATGGGAAAGCTACCATAGGAGGGGGTGGGTTATGGGGATTGGGTGTTGGGAATTGTGTGGAGTTGTACCCCTCCTACCTTATGCTTTTGTTCACTAATCCTTTCTTAAATAAAAAATTTAAAAAAAAAAAAGAGGCATAATTGAGTTGAGCGAGATATTTAAAATATTTTATTTCTGGGAGTCAGGCGGAAGTGCAGCGGGTTAAGCACAGGTGGCAAAAAGCGAAAGAACCAGAGTAAGGTTCCCGGTTTGAGCCCCCAGCTCCCCACCTACAGCGGAGTCACTTCAAAAGCAGTGAAGCAGGTCTGCAGGTATCTTTCTCTCCTCCTCTCTGTCTTCCTCTCCTCTCTCCATTTCTCTCTATCCTATCCAACAACAACAACATCAATAATAATAAGTACAACAATAAAACAAGGGCAACAAAAGGGAATAAATAAATAAATATTAAATTTTTTTAATTATTTCTGAATCATAACTGATCATTATACCTTTCTTGTACTCTAAATTTACTGTACTCTTCACTATGTAAGATTCTGACTATAATTATCATTACAGTCAAAAGTTGTTTGCATTAAAGATCAATTAATGAGAGAGAACAGGAACCAGAGTATCACTCTAGCACATGCAATCCTGGGGACCTAATTCTGGACCTCATGCTTGAAGATTTACAGCTTCACCCGATGCATCATCTCCTAGGTCAGAGAAAGTTGTTTTAATCAACATCCTGACATCAGCTTTAATGGGATCTGTGAGGTAATCAAGGGATGAATGAGGCAGAAGAAAATGCAGGGACACAAGAAAAAAGCATGAACATACAGGCATTAACATGCATGTAAGATGGCATATATAAGGTGGTATGGAACTTTATTTTTCTATTTCCTCTTCTCTGCTGTACCTATTTTTTCGGCACTAGACAATTGTTACGAAGACAAAGTAAGAATGAAATTCCAATCTACCACAATAAATAAGAAGAGAAAAATCTCCATTTCTCCAATAAAATTATTTCCATTCAAAAGAAAGTTTTGGGCATTATTTGAGCCCTAGTCAACTTCTGAGGTTGATGATGTCAAAGGTACTTAAGAATATTAACAATATAATGGGGTATATATATAACTGTATTGGAAAGGTCACTGGCAGGTAAGGAAAAGTAAAACTTTGAGATGACTTATTCAAAGAAATGTACTAAAAAGATTTCACCAAACTTGGTAAAGCAGGTTAGGGACAGGCATTCTAATAGGAGGTTCCTGACATAACAAAAGTGACTATAAGGCCTAGTTTATGACTTCTGACCCAGTGTAGTTATAAATATCACTCTCATTCTTAAAATATAAATAGTAAATCCTACAATCAAGTTAGTCATAATCTAGAAGGCATAGCCTTTATTTGCATTTTATGAAGAACAATCTACAGATCAAGTCTCTTGCAACTAGACTGGATTGTTCTCAGGCTTTAGTCAACCACAGATTTATCTAAGGATGAGTGCAGAAGGTCAAAAGAACTTGTAAAACCAGCCTTGGGTTTTGTGTTTCTACAAACATAAGCTAGCATATAAATGCTCGGGTATGGTGTTCACAGACTCAAAATGAGATTTCTTCACAGAATCTGGGCTTACCCAGAAAGTATATAATTCACTAGATTTCCAAGAGATTCCATCTGTTAGGAACTAGTTAGCTATGATCTCTACTATTTTAATGAAGTGCATATAGAGGTCAATATTTTGTGACTATGGAGAACACCCACTTGGATTCATATGCTTGACTGGCTAAACGCTAGAGAGAAAGTAAAGAAAGAAGAAAATAAAGAGAAAAACAAAAAGTCCACCTGGAGTGGTAATATGTCATGCAGGGACCAAATCCCTGTAAAAAATCTGGTGGCAAAAAGCAAAGCAAAACAATAGCAACACCAACAACAAAACTTCTGTGTTCCTATTTCCATAGATATTCTTCCTTTCTCTACTTTCTCCCTTCCCTTCCTTCAGGATAGAGACAAGGAAAAATTGAGAAGGAAGGTAGTATAGATAGATAGAGAGATCTGCAGTATTGTTTCATTTCTTTCTTTTTGCCTCAAGGGTTATCGCTGGGTTACAATGTCTGCTCTACAAATCCACTTCTGGAGCCCTCCCCCCCCCATTTTTTTTTCATTTTATTGGACAAGACAGAGAGAAATTGAGAAGGGAGGAGGAGTTACAGAGGGGGAAAGAAAGATACCTGTCAACCTGCTTCATTGCTTGTGAAGTGTTCCCCTTACCAGGTGGGAACTGGGTTTCCAGCTGGGATCCTTCTGGGTCCTTGCAATTCCAACTATATGCACTTAATCCGGTGTGACACCACCCAGCCCCCAGTACTACTTCATTTTTCATGAAGATTTACCCTCTACACCCTCCTGATTCTTGTATATAGTATGGCTCTTATATATGGTAATGTATGCTCTATCAGGTGTGCTTCTTCTATTCAGCACTTCTCTTTTCAAAGTAGAGAATTTGTTTTAGCATAATTAATAGCACACATAGGGATGAGCTAAAGAGGCATTTAGTCTTGGTCACAAAAAAAAATGTCTTGGGGTGGGGGGAGACAAGCAGTAGTGCAGCGGATTAAGTGCACGTGGCACAAATCACAAGGACGGGAGGAGGGTTAGGATCCCTGTTCGAGCCCTGGCTCCCCACATGCAGGAGAGTCACTTCACAAGCAGTGTAGCAGGTTTTCAGCTGTCTCTCTTTCTTTCCCCCTCTGTCTTCCCCTCCTCTCTCCCCTTCTCTCTGTCCTATCTAAAAATAATGATGACATTAATAACTACAACAACAATAAAAAAACAGGGCAACAAAAGGGAAAATAAATAAATAAATCTTTAAAAAATTTTAAATGTCTGGGACTCAGGCATTTGAATATTTACTAAATGCATATGAATTACCAAATAATACTCTAAGAGATTGAGATATATATTCTATTATATATATTAGTTATATATTTTATTATATAATATATATTAGTTATATTATATATACCTAATACCAAGATCCCACCCTCAGAGAAAATATATTCAAGAGCTGGGTCAGTTCACTCTAATGTTTGACATCATGACTAGACCATGACAGGTTGTGTGGGTGGGGGGTTGCTTAATGTCTTTATCCATAGAGTAGACCAGTTGACCTCTTCAGCTCCACCAAAGGAAACAGATGATTGTTAATCTGAGAAAGGAACATGGAGAGAAATTTTAAATAATAGTAAAGAAGAAAAGAGGAAGAGGAGAAAACACAAATGACAGTGAATATAGGCTTTTAAAAATGCATGGAAAGAAAAATCAATGAGATAATCTACAAATGAGAAAGAATAGTGCCTGTAAGGTGCTGACTAATGATCTAATGATCATCAGTGCCCACTGAGTAGATGAAAGGATATTCCCAATAAAGCATAAGTATCTCACCCAAATTGGTCCACAGAAAAGAACTTCTTTGTTTTAATTTTTTTTCCCCCTAGAGAACTGAGTCCTCAAACATGTGCAGTTTCACCACACTCTGACTATTTTTCTATTCAGATTGTGAGACAGAGAAGTCACAGCACCAAAGTTTCCCTTGGTGTCATGGGACTCCCATGTGGAGCTGGGGCTCAAACTGGGGCCATGCACATGGCAAGATATATGCCCTATCTGCTGAGCTAGCTCTTACGTATCACACTCCATTCTTGACTAAATCCTGTGACTGAACAGTCTAGAAAACATGTCCTCATCCCTATGTCTGATTTTGTTTTATCTTTTTAAGGTCATTTTGTGGCGTTTCATTTTCAAAAGTAGATTAAGCAGTTTTCTAATGGAAAGGATACATTATGTGAGTTATTTACATTATGTATGTAGATGTTTGGTATTTTTTTTAAAAAACTAACCATAGAAGCCAGAACTGTGTTTTTTTTCCCCCCTAGGTTTCATTTTTAAATTTTCACTCAAACTTTCAAACACATCATATGTAATTACATGTAACCCAAAAGTTAACTATATAAAACAGACAGAAACAGAGCTGCTGTGACTAAAACTGGAGTAAAGGCAGGGGTCCTACCTACTCTCTCATCATAGTGGCCTGTGATTAAATCCTTAAAGACTCCTCAAGAACAGATTGAGATCCTGGCCCGTCTACATTGACAGTGATTCCTGCCTCCTATCTGCACAATGATAATAATGCCCTTTACTGGAAGGAAAAAGAGAAACAAAGGAGTATAAAAAGAAAATATGTACTTTTAGTAGGAACAAAAGAAGACCTGATTAAAAGATTTCTCATGGAGTAATTACTGTCAGAACACAAGAACAAGTACTACTTATGAATAGTAGAATGACAATCAAGGTCTCCACTGACCACAAGGATGAATTCACAGAGGAGAACCATGGTGAAATGAAAACAAAACAAACAAACAAAAAAATACAAAAAGAATTATGACTAAGGGTATTGTAACAGGTTAATTATTCTCACTATACCAATAATCACATGCAATATTCATCTAAGTACCTATTAAATGTTTGCTTTGTACCAGGCATGTTGCTAGGTATTAAGAAGACAAAGGAAAGTAATGTACAGTCATGACTATGGAAATTCCCATAGTCTCCTACAAGAGACATCCTAGAGATTTATTTATAAAGGGAATATGAAGATATTTTTATGTATAAACATGTTTATAAAGTAGCATCTAGCATACAATAAGCTAACTATGAATGATAGCTGTTATTAACAGTCTAATCTCTTACTAATATTCACTGGTTCCCCAAAAGACACAGTTAAACTTTAAAGAAGTGAGCATTTTGATAAACAATTAGGGACAAGGCAACCAAAGAAATAAATTTTAGAAACAGTACATTTCTCTATGATGAGTAGTTCATGCAAGTAATTAAGTTACTTTCTAGGTGGTGATGAAAGGCACAATTCAGCTGGGGCCCTAGTCAGGGAGTTCTGAGATTCCCAAACAGACATGATGGGCCTAGACTGCGAATAGATCCCTCTCTCCATTGTTACTAGCTATCTCTATCAGGAACAACAAAATAGACCCCTTTGTGGGTCCGCATAGGACCTTGCCCTCAACGTGGATAACAACGGTAGAAAATGATCCATCCTCTGAAGGAGGATGGACAACATACTCTATGCTACACCTGAGGAAGATGGGTCCTAAAATTCGGGCAGCTAGGAATGTTCCTACTCATGACCACAGAATGTGAGCTCAGATCTACAGGGTTGCAGAGGTCACATAGGCTCCTAAGTTTAATATGGGCCCCAGATAAGATCAAATCGATGGGTTTACAGTCAACAATATTTATATACCTTTCCCATATTTCGTAGCTACTCTCTTCCCTGATCCAGCTTTCTGATCCTTTATCCAGCCATGACATCATCTTCCTAGACAATAACTTGGATCCACATGTCAAGATCAGAGAAAAAAAAAAAAAAAACTAGTATAGTCATGGGCCCTTTGGAATATAACTAAAATAGGCCTACTAACTATCTCCAAAGTGGAGAGCCCCAAATCTTCACCTGCAATATTCCAGCCTTTAGGTTCATGATTAGTCAACAATTTGTTCTGCTTTATATCTTTTTTTTTTTTAATTTTTTATTTAAGAAAGGACTAGTGAACAAAAGCACAAGGTAGGAGGGGCACAACTCCACACAATTCCCACCACCCAATCCCCATAACCCACCCTCTCCCATGATAGCCTTCCCATTCTCTAGCCCCCTGGGAGCATGGACCCAGGGTCGTTGAGGGTTGCAGAAGGTAGAGGGTCTGGCTTCTGTAATTGCTTCCCCGCTGAACATGGGCGTTGACTGGTCGGTCCATACTCCCAGTCTGCCTCTCTCTCTCCCCAGTAAGGTGTGTCTCTGGGGAAGCTGAGCTCCAGGACACATTGGTGGGGTCTTCAATCCAGGGAAGCCTAGCCAGCATCCTGGTGGCATCTGGAACCTGGTGATTGAAAAGAGAGTTAACATACAAAGCCAAACAATTTGTTGAGCAATCATGGATCCCAAGTTTGGAATAGTGGAGAGGAAGTGTTAGGGAGGTACTCACTGCAAACTCCAGTGTAATCCTGCTTTCAGGTATATATTTTGCAGTAGTTTATGGATACGTGTGCACATACGCTCTCTCTCATAGAAACTGGTGTATGTCTAGGCCATGGGACTTTGTTAGAAAGTGAACTACCTGAGATGAAATTAGAGTGTACTATAAAAGGAAAGGTCTCACCCGAGTAATGAAGCTGAAGGGTTGTCATTCCACACGTGAAGTCTCTGGATACACTCTGAGGCGAAGCATGTTGAGATGGCAATCGTTGCTTTGGTTAGGTTGTGATCGGCGGATGCAATATTATTTGGTATGGATTGGGAGATGCATACGGGAAAGTGAGCCCTATCCAAGGGTGCCAGGACTGGGGGAAGTAGGGGCTCTATAGTGAAGATGTGAGGTTCCTGCTGTCTTAGGGTTCAAAAAGACAATCAATAGTTAATATTATCATCACATTATTTGTTAATTGGGTTAACTTTGAAAAGTCCCTTTGTTATGGTTTGCTGTACAGTACCCAGTATCTTGTATATAGCTGTGCTATTGGAAGCTTCTAATCTACTTGGTCTAGGCTTTTGAGAGAGTCCGCATATCAAATACGTAGCCTATCTATTAAAAAGATTCAGTTTGTCTTTTGAGAACCTTTGAGACATACAATTGATTTCCCCCTCTCATATTAATTAACTACTGATTTATATGTCTACATTTTGCTAGGAGTGTACATAAACACCATTCCCATCACCAAAGGACCGTGACCCATCCCTCCCGCCCACTCCCACCCCCCACTGGCCCAGGAAGCTACATGTCTACCCCTCACCACTGGGTTTTTACTTTGGTGCCCTACTTACAATTTGATCAGGTCCTGCTTTTAGTTTCCCTTTCAGATCTTCTAAGTCAGCTTCTGTTGATGAGTGGGATCATCCCATACTCATCTTTAACTTTCTGACTTAGTTCACTTAACATAATTCCTTCTAGCTCTGTCCATGTTCTGCTTTATATCTTAACTCTTTTTTCAGCCACCCAGTTCCAGATGCTACCATGATGCCAACCGTACTTCCCTGGGCAGATGATCCCACCAATGTGTTCTGGAGCTCAGATTCCCCAGAACTCCGCCCCACTAGGGAAAGAGAGAGACAGGCTGGGAGTATGGATATACCTGTCAATGCTCATGTTCAGCGGGGAAGCAATTATAAAAGCCAGACTTCCCACCTTCTGCACCCCATACTGATCCTGGGTCCAGACTCCCAGAGGGTTAAAGAATAGGAAAACTATCAGAGGCGGGGATGGGATACATTCATTGGGGAAAATGACGATCCTTCCTAGCCAACTGAATCCACATGGATCCTAGTCACTTTCAAAGCCAGCAACAAGCAGCTCCTGACAGCTTTCAAGCTGTTGGTCCTGCTCTTTGAGTCCTCCAACTTAATGTTGAGGGGCTGTCCTTTGCCAAACGCGTTCTTATTGGTCAATTGGCGATACAGCATCAGGCAGATGTTATCTGCCTACAAGAAACACATATAGCAGTCGATGAAGCTGCTCGATTCACCAACAGTGGATTCGATTTAATATGCTATAATCTCCATCCTAAACACAGCCGAGCCATCTACTCCAAATCGTGTCTTGTGGACGTTTACCATATGGCCTCTTCGACCTTCTACAACTCTATTCAGCTCGTCAACGTATATAAGCCTCACAGTGCCTCATGGGATAATGAGATCCTGCCTAGCCCGAATCACCCAGCCGTTTACGTTGGAGACTTTAATAGTCATCACCAAGACTGGGGATATTCCTCCACTAGTGCTGACGGCTCTATCTTAGCCGACTGGGCTTCAGCGAATGACCTCTCCCTATTATAGGATCCCAAACAGCCAGGCTCTTTTCACAGTGCTAGATGGAATAAAGACTCGTCACCCGACCTGTGCTGGATTAGCACAGTCAACGGCCAAGCCTTTCCCGCTACGAGACAAGTTCTCAAGATCTTCCTGCACAGTCATCACCGCCCAGCTATCATCCACATTGGTCTCCAGCTCCCACTGATTCTGTGCTCAGAGAAACTAAGATGGAACTTTCGGAAAGCAAACTGGCGTCTGTTCAGTGATCTTACCAACAAATCTATTCCTGCAATTCCAATTAACTCTATCCCCTCTGAAGATTCCTACAGGTGCTTCCGCCAAGCCATCTTCAAAGCAGCTTCCCAAGCCATTCCTCGTGGGAGACGTGCTAACTATACACCTTGTCTTGATGCTGAATGCTAGCAACTACTAAAGCAGTATGATGAGTCGGGCGACCCAGATGTGGCTGACCATCTCATTGCCTCCCTGGATGCAGCACGCCAAGCCCGCTGGTAACAACTCACGGAAAGTCTGAACTTCACCCACTCCAGTAGGAAGGCCTGGAAGCTTCTTCACAGACTGGGTGCCGGTAGCCAATACCCTCCCGTCTCCCATCCTCCCATATCTCCAAACTCAGTGGCCAGTCACCTAACTCAAGTTGGACGTGCTAAGATCGACCCAGTCTGGAAAAGAGAAATTTCCCATGAATGGTCATCCCACTTCCGGTTATCTTGTCCATCTCCAAAAATCTCTCCCTTTACACTGTCTGAACTGGAAGACGCTTTGAAGAGAGTCAAACCGGAAACAGCTGCTGGCTATGATAACATCACCCCAGAACTCATTCTTAACCTGGGTCCCGCGGCAAAGAAGTGGCTCGCTTCATTCCTGTCCCACATCTTGGAATCTGAGTCTATGCCCAAAGTTTGGTGTCCTGTGAAGATTATAGCTGTTTTGAAACCAAAGAAAGACCCAACACTGGCCGCCAGCTATAGACCAATTTCTCTCCTCTCCGTGTGTTACAGACTCCTTGAGAGGCTGCTTCTGTCACATATTTCTCATCTTACAGAGAAATTCCTATCACCCGCCCAGGCTGGTTTCCGCCCAGGAAGATCTACCTGCGAACAAGCCCTGGCCCTCTCAACTTACATTGAAAATGGATTCCAGAAGAATTTAAAGACGGGTGCTGTCTTTGTTGATCTCACAGCAGCCTATGACACGGTCTGGCACCGTGGTCTCCTAGTCAAGATCTCAAGATGCCTGCCTCCATGGGTGGCCAACACTATATCGTTTCTTCTACAAAACAGAAGATTCCGGGTGCATCTGGGTGACAAGTCTAGCAGATGGAGACTTGTCTCAAGTGGCCTCCCCCAGGGCTCTGTTCTGGCTCCTACGCTATTTAATATTTACATCAATGACCTCCCAGAAACTTCTTCAAGGAAGTTCATCTACGCCGATGACATCTGCTGTGCAACTCAGGCATCCAAGTTCGACACCCTCGAGGAAACACTCACGAAAGACATGTCTCTGATATCTGATTACTGTAAAAAATGGCGACTAATCCCTAGCACTGCAAAAACGGTATCATCTGTTTTCCATCTACACCATGCCTCGGCCTCACTTGAGCTTAATGTGCAGCTTGGTGATACGAGAATCCGGCATGAAGCCCAGCCAGTCTATCTTGGCGTTACTCTCGATCGCACTCTGTCATTTCACGAACATCTCATAAAAACTGCAGCAAAGGTGGGCGCGAGGAATAACATCATTGCAAGACTGGCCAGCTCCTCATGGGGTGCGAGCGCTTCCACACTACGATCATCCTCTCTGGCATTATGCTATTCCATTGCAGAATACTGTGCCCCAGTATGGTTCCATAGCCCCCATGTCCACTTGGTCGATTCCAAATTATATTCCTCCATGAGGATAATTTCTGGAACCATCCGTTCCACCCCGGTTCCTTGGCTGTCAGTTCTTAGCAACATCGCCCCGCCAGATATTCGTCGGGATGCGGCATCATCTAAGTTCATTTCCCACGTCTACGCTCGACCGGACCTGCCAATATATGCGGATATCTTCACCCACCCTGTCCAACGCTTGACGTCTCGTCACCCAATCTGGTCCCCTACGCCTACACTGAACTTCTCTGTTCCAGACTCTTGGAAACAGAGTTGGCAGTCAGTTGAGGTAAAGAACAAACACCTCATCACAGACCCCTGCAAGCGTCAACCTGGCTTTGACCTAGCACGTTATGATTGGGCCCTCCTCTATTGCCGCTATGTTCCATCGCTGGGGAGCCAGAGACGACCCGAACTGCCCCTGCGGCTACAGACAGACTATGACCCACATAGTCAACGACTGCCCCCTCTTCAGATTCAAAGGAGGTCTCGAAACTTTACATCAGGCTCAACCTGACGCTGTTGACTGGCTACGGAAGAAGGGCAAACGCTAGAAGAAGAAGAAGAAGAAGAAGAAGAAGAAGAAGAAGAAGAAGAAGGAGAAGGAGAAGGAGAAGGAGAAGGAGAAGGAGAAGGAGAAGAAGAAGAAGAAGAAGAAGAAGAAGAAGAAGAAGAAGAAGAAGAAGAAGAAGAAGAAGAAGAAGAAGAAGAAGAAGAAGAAGAAGAAAAGTATGAGATATTCTTCCTGGGAAAATGCAAATTATGAATCCTTTATTATTATATATCTGCTTTGTAGTGCATGGTACGAATTCCCTGTTCTGATTCTTAAGAAAATTTTCAATAAAACATTTATTGCAATGAGAGGAGAGATAGATATACAGAGGTAGAGAGAGTTTACTACTGATAGCTTCTATAAAGTTGGCCTCAACTGAGGGAAAGAGTTTCTGAGTTTCTAAAGAGTTGAGATGGGGTGGTAAGGGAACTGAGGTGATTGATAAAAATTAAGGTTCATAAAAAACAAAAAACAAAGCAAAGCAAAACACATAATTGTAGGTGAAGGATAAAAATGGGAGCAGAAAAAAAGAAAGAAAGAAAGAAAGAACAATACATATTTACATTTGTAAAGAAAATATTCATGGGCCAGGTGGTGGTTCATCTGGTGCTCTGAGTGCACATGTTACAGAGTCTCTGGGCCCCACATGCAGGGGAAAAGCTTTGAGAGTGTGGAAGCAGTGCTGCAGGTGTCTCTTTGTCTCTCTCCCTCTCTATCACCCCTTTCCCTCTTGACTTCTGGCTATCTATATCCAATAAATAAATAAAGATAATTTAAATAATGAAAAGAAAAGAGAATATTCAGAGGGGTTGGTATTTGAGCTGAGTCATAAGTAATAAATAGTTTGCCAGGAACATACGAAGAACGGGAGCAAGTGAAGGATTACTATGTAGAAAAATATGGAGACTGTAGCATGTCATCTCTAATAAATAAAATTAGTTCAACTCAGCTAGAAATGAGTATTCAGAGGGAGCATATTAGAACTCACTATAACATTCTGAAATGTTTTTATAAAGATAAAATTCAGATAGACATAAATCAAAGAAATCAGGGATGGCAAATAATAGTAAATAAACTACATGAAATTTTCTTTCTTGTTTAATATTCTTGTATTTCAAAACAATTCAGTGCACTTGAGCCTTTAGTTTGTGCAGTTTTATGGACCTCTAGGTTCTAGCAAGCCATCTCTGGGGTGACTTCATTTCTAATATTTTAAAACACCAAAGGGCTCCAGGAATAAATAGTTCCCTAAACACACACACACAAAATACTTGTTTTATTGAATGTAGTTCATAAAATCAATGCATCTTGACTATAGAAAAGATATACTTATTCCTGATTTCAAACAGAAAAATGGTCATGTCTCTAGAAATGCTAATAACTTTTCAGTTACATTATTCCCATGATTAACAATTCATATTACTGAGACTTTCTTTGTCACACACACTTAGTACTTTAGTTGTTACTCATATCTATTTCTTGTGAAGAAGACCAAATTATCTTCTATGTCATATTCATATATTCAAAATCACCTTAACTTTTATTTCCAGAAGCTGAATAGTTTTATAACCACTTTTCAAATATACAGTTTTCAACTCTTTAATCATTTTTCTGCTTTCATAATTTCATGAATAAATCTGTCCCATCTTGTTTAATATTCAGGGATTTATCTCTTTAAGAAGCCTTTCCAGTAAAATGCAGACTTTATGCATACCTGTGTTTCCACTCTTAAGTACATAATTTCATATGACTCATATCCCACACGGTGCTAGTACAAATACTTTAGTCTTATTCACCTTCACTTACTGTTTTATGAAGGCAGAAATCAGACTTTATATTTTTATATGAAATTCCACTTGTCTTGACTTTCCTTTTGGATTCTGGGGTATTATAATCTCCTCTAACAAATAAGAGGACAAAGACAACATAATTAAATCAATAAGAATCCCTAAAAGGCATCTGGTAATAGTCAGCAGTCATTTTAAATAAAATTCAAATTATGGTAGGGTTGAAAGGCTTCATCTTAAAAACTATTTACCAAAATCCAACTATGAACACCAAACAATGAAGCCATTCCATTTCAAACAAACAAAAATAATGACTAATGCTTCAACATTTTTTCCTTCAGTATTGCCTTTGAAGTTCTAACTAGTAAAATGAAACTCCTGAATTTCTAGAACAGAAAAATATATATTTGTAAGAAAATAGAAAAGATATACATATAGAAAAGTCAAGTTTGAGGACTGGGGAGACAGCATAATGATTATGCAAAAGACCCCTATGCCTGAGGCTTTGAAGTTCCAGCTTTAATCCCTAGCACAACCATAAGCCAAACTGAGCAGTACTCTGGTCTCTTCCTCTATGTTTCTCTTTTTCAGGCAAAAATATGAATTATTGTGCACTTTTACTTTAAGGTATATATTTTCCCCTAGCTTATGGAAACATGTGGACATATGTCCTATCTCACGAGCCCTGGTCTACATGTAGTTTCTGACGTTTTGTTAGGAAGTGCACCACCCAGAATGGAATTGAGTCCTATGAGATATGCCTTAAAGCAAAAGTGAACAATAGTTTGCAGTGACCCAATAAATGCAGCAAGCAAGTAGAAAGACCTAAAAAAGACACCATAAAGTACATTATTAAATAGTTTCTACTTAAGCCAAGATATACTCCTCACCTACTTCCTATCTCACTTCCCTCAATCACCCTAAGGCTAACCTTGTCAGACAAAGTAAGGACTACAAAAGCTGGATATGAGCAAGAGACTGGCATACTTTAATGATAACTTTTTAGTCACTACCAGGCCACCCCATCACCTGGGGCCCTACTCAGGGAATCCTGGGATTCCCACACAGACATGATGTACCTAGACCTCTAACAGATCCTTCTCTCCACTGTCACTGGTCATCTCTATCAGGAACAATATAGAGTACCCCTTTGTAGGTCCCTATAGAACCCTGACCTCAACGTGGATCAACAATGGCAGGGACAGCCCCATTCTCTGAAGGGAGGTTGGGCCAACATACTCCACCAATCTAGGAAGATGGGTTCTGAAATGAGTACAGCCTAGAATGTTCCTAGGCACATTCTGACCTCAGAATGTGAGCTCAGACCTACAGGGATGCAGAGGTATGAATGAATATGGGCCTGCAATGAATATGGGCCCCAGATCAAACCAAGGGGTTTTATAGCTAATATTTATATACGTTTCCCATATTGACAGCTATTCTCTTCCTTGATCCAACTTTCTGATCCTATTTCCAACTCTGACACCATCTCCCCAGACAATACCTTTAGCCCAACTGCATGTTAGCTGTCAGGCTCAGGGAAAAATCAGTAAAGTCATGGGCTCCTTAGAATATACCTAAAATAGATCTACTTGCCTTTTCCAAAATGGAGACACCAAATCTCATCTGCTATATTCTTGCCTTTAGGTTCCTGATTATTAAACCATTTGTTCTGCTTTATATCTTAATGCTTTTTCAGACACCAAGTCGCAGATGCTACCATGATGCCAATGTGACTTCCCTGGGCAGATGACCTTACCAATGTGGCCTGGAGCCCCACCTCTCCAGAGCACTGCCCCACTAGGGAAAGATAAAGAGATAAAGATTTTTCTCTGTCCTATCCAACAAAAACAGCAATAATGGCAACAACAATAATAACAACACCAATAAACAGCAAGTGCAACCAAAGGGAAAAAATAGCCTCTAGGAAAGTGGATTCGTAGTGCAGGCACTGAGCCCCAGTGATAACCCTGGAGACAAAAAATAAATAAATAAATTGCAATGTGATCATTGATATACAATGTTAAATGATTCTAAAAGACATGACGAATTAAATGTTAAAAATATTTTACTTTCCTCATCAGATATTTTAACCATCTTGAAAGATATCATAAACAATGATAATACTATTAGAATAGACAATATATTAATAACAAATAACACTCTATGAAATGCATACTGTATGATGAAGCTAACATTCACAATAAGTGAGAAATTATACTTTTTCATTAAATGGCACTAATAGTTGAGACACTTGTAGAAAAACAAAGCTACACTCCTATTTCACACTATGTACAAAAAAACTATATTTAAGTAAATCTAAATGCAAAAATATAAAGTTAACAGCATTAGAAAATGGAATTTTTTAGTAACTCTGAGGTTAGGTTTTTAATCAAAAGAAGATATGAAAATAATTTCTTTTTAATAGAGTTTTAAATTTATTTTGGATAGCGACAAAGAGAATTTGAGATGGGAGGGAGAGATAGAGAGGAGGGAGAGAAAGGCACCCGCAGTACAGCTTCACCACTTGTGTAGCTTCCCCTCTGCAGGTGGGAACTGGGGGCTTGAACACAGATCCTTGTCCACTGTAATATATCCACTCAACAAGGCGCACTAACATCCAACCAATAGTATACAATTATTTCAAGAAAGGATGTACTTTAGGGGAGATAGGGTACCTAAGTCACTATGTTAGAATAAGATGATGGCTTGATGTAGAGATGTACTGATACTTACCTTGAGGAAATGTGGGAATATATCCTTATGACAATAAAAAATCTGTAAATAAACTTTATCGATAAAGTGATATTGTAATTGAAAACAATTAATAAATTTTGCATTTTGTTTCCTATGTAATTTGTCTTAGCACTATAGTTAGATACATTTTCTTCCACTCCGCCACTCTTCACTGTATCAGAAATATATGACCTTTTTTTTAAATCTTGTTACATATATTTGTTTCGAATAGAGACAAAGAGAAATTGAGAGAGAGAGAGAGAGAGATGCAGCACTGCTTCACCATTCATGAAGCTTTCTCACTGCAGATAGTGGCAGGGGGCTTGAACCTGGATCCTTATGCACTGTAAAGTGTATGCTCAACCAGATATGCCATAGCCAGGCCCCCTCATCTAATCCTCTAATATTTATTCTGCTTTCTAAGAACTAAGCTTATTGTCTTTTTCAGGCTATCTACTCTCTTTAATTGAATTTTTATTTTACTTCATCTTCAGCTTCAGAATACCTTTTAATATTCTTTTTAATTGATCTATATTCATCTTCTTGAGAGCATGTCTTCCTTTTTTTTTTTTTTAAATAAAGCTCTCTAATTTTGTTCTAAGTCAAATGAAGATTGCTTTTATTTTCTTTTTCTTTACTGGGGAAAATGATGATTTACAGGAATGCTATTGTCATAATTGTGCAGTTTCTTGTTTCTGTATGACAAGTGTGAGTATGCCACACCCTCCACAAACCTTCAGCTTCTTCTACCAGGCCCTCCTGTCATCCTGATTTAGAGTCTTGGGTCTCCTGTGGATCACTACTCTTTTAGTTGTTTAATTATTCTTCATCCAGAATATTAGCAAATTAGTATCCTTTTCTCTTTTTGTCTATATGTTTCTCCTTCCTTCCTTCTTTCATTTCTTTAGATATACAGAGAGAGAGAGAGAAAGAGAAAGCACAGCACAAAAAGCAAAATAAACTCCTTCAATGTGGTAGGAGTCAGGCTCAAAACCAGGCCATGCACATGGCAAAGCAGTGCACTATCCAATTAAGCTATTTTGCCAGCCTGTCTATATGTTTCATTTGAAATCAGATTTGCTGGAAAGATATTATTTCTCAAGCATTAAAAAGCCCACCATGAAAGTTCAGAGGGCTTTCTGAGTTTGTGGTCAGCATTTGATGGAGGTTGTTAAGGCATTAATTTACCCTAAATTTTTTAGTAGACTTAACTTCTTAAATTATTAAGATTAGTGCCATTCAACACATTGAAGTTAATTCCCTGTAGTTCTCAGATTAACAAGACTAGAAAGTCTCTTCAAATATTAGAAGCAGTAAGACTTTTGTAAAAATTCAGTAACTTTTATTTATTTATCATTATTACTAGGGTTTCTCTCTGGGCTTTTTTTTTTTTTTTTTTTTTTTTTTTAGAGAAGCAGCAAGACATAGAGAGGGGGAGGAACAAAATCATAGCACTAAAGCTTCCTTCAGTGTGGTGGGGTCTTGAACCTGGGTTGCACATATGGCAAAGCAACACACTAAGTGAGCTAGTTATGCATGCCCCAGAATTTAGTACTTTAACAAAACAGACATGGTGTTTGCTATTGCCATAGTCTAATGTACTAGTGAATAGATTTCTGGCACACAGTGATATAAGGACTCATGCCTTCTCTCTTTTGACTCTGACACTCAGAGGCTTCTACAACCACTCAGCAGACAGGGAAAGACAGCATGGGGGAGTTATGCCTGTTTCTTAACAGGCCTGGCCTAGAAATGACACATACTTCCTTTATATTCCATTTATAAAAACCAGACATAAGGTCCTGTTTAGATACAGGGGAAGCTGGGAAACATTGTCCTGCTAAGTAGTTGTTTCTTAGCAATAATTCTGTATTATTTATGGGGCGTTCATATTTCAGTGGTGTCTGTGTCATACTATCATAGTCCTAAGAGAGTGTTTAGGCTTATTTTCTGCCTTGGTCTTAAGTCTTTCAGAATATAATGAGGAAAGAAGCTTACTTTTGATTCAGGAAGTTACCAGAGGGCAAGAAGTCACTTTATGAAAAGACAATGAGGGGAAAAAAATCATTCGTAGCATGTAGAAAAGAGTAACAGCACTAAAATGTTAAGAATTAGATGGGAAAGTCACAGATAAGAATGTTTCAGAATTTAAAAATAAGGTAATATTGGGTATATTTTAATAAAAAGGAAAGAGACATATTTAGAAGCATTTCATTATAACATAAGAACTGGAGTAGTGTAACAGTTGTTTGTAGAAAAACATTAAGGGGAGACCAACCCTAAGCACAAGGACTGCGCAAGGATCCCAGTTTGAGTCCTGCAGGGGGGCCACTTCACAAGCAGGTCTGAAGGTATCTCTCTGTCTCTCTCACTCTCAATCTCCCTTTCCCGCTCTCAATTCCTCTCTGTCCTATCCAATAAAAATGAAAAATGGCCATCTGGCCGCCATGAGCAGTGAGTGGATTCATAGTGACAGCACTGAGTCCCAGCAATAATCCTGGAGGCAAGAAGGAGAGGAAGGGGGAGAAGGAAGAGGAGGCAGGAGGGGAGAAGGAAGGGGGAGGGGAGCATAGGATGGGGAAAAGCAGGGGGAGAGGCAGGAGGAAGGGGAAGAGCAGGGGGAAGGGCAGGAGGAAGGGGAAGAACAGGGAGAGGGGGAAGAGCAGGGGGGAGGCAGGAGGAAGGGGAAGAGCAGGGGGAGGGGCAGGAGGAAGGGGAAGAACAGGGAGAGGGGGAAGAGCAGGGGGGAGGCAGGAGGAAGGGGAAGAGCAGGGGGAGGGGGAAGAGCAGGGGGGAGGAGGAACAGGGAGGGAGAGGAGCAGAGGAGGGGGGGGAGGAGAGGGGGAAGAGGGAAGGGGAGGAGGAGAAGGAAGAAGAAGAGGACTAAGGAAGACAAAAATTGTAATGCAAAGTAATTACTAATACATACGAGCACAGTAAAAACTCAAGCGCTCAGGAGCAGGCAGCAGATAACTGTATCATAAAAATAAAGTTTTTAAATTTTTTTATTATATTTATTTATTTATTGGATGAAGATGGCTACAAATTGAGAGGGACAGGGGTGATAGGGAGAAAGAGAAACCTGTAGCCCTGTTTCAACACTCACAAAGCTTTTTTCCTCTGCAGGTGGGCACCTGTAGTTTGAACACTGTAGCATGTGCACTCAGCCAACCATGTGTGTCACCATCCTGCCCCCCAAAATAAAGTTTTTAAATGGCCATAAGGAGGAGAGGAGTGGATTTGTTGTGTAGGCACTGAGTGTCAGCAATAACCCTGGTGAGGAAAAAAAAAAAAAAAAACTTTGAGTGGCAATTATTTTATTCAATAAGCAGTAATCAAATTAACCACACTTGAGAACCAAATATTTTGTAAACTGTTTACATATTACTACTTCTGTAGTGATTATCTGAAAACTTTATTCAGCCAGAAACTCCATTTTAAAGAAGATATATGGTTAAACTCCCAGCTAAAATTTGTAGGCATACTGTAAAATTTGATTTTTTTTTTCATCATTGTGTCAGGCACTTAGAAAATTCAGCACAATTATATTCCCTCCACCTAATTTGTTTAATTCATGCATTTATGTCTTAAAGAAAATCCTGCAAGAGATTAAAGACAAAATTTTCAAGTGGTGTCTTAGTTTTTTTTATTATTATTAACATACCCAAAGACTATGTACAGTATTTAAATCCTATTAATTAGAATCTGTTTAAGCTTTTGTCACACATCTTTAAAGTTCTCTGCCAAAACATGCATTTCCTTTGAGAATTTATGATTCATATGGTAACTGAAAACTCTCTAAGATAACTTTAAAGAACAGAAAAAAGAGAATACCCTTGCAAAGGAATGATGTTTCTCATTCATGTCAAATGATGAATAGCTTACAGTCAACAAATAAGAGACCTCACAAGGACTCCACACAGCATTTATCACAACCTCACTCACCAGACCCAGACCAACTTCAAAACCTTCAAACTAAAAGAAACCCAGAATGGGAAGTATGCCAATTCTTCTTGCCAAGTTGGCAGAGACCTGAAAGTTTGAATGGGCTTCTCGATGTATAAGATAAAAGGAGGCATTTGAAGCCTGTGAAGTCTCCCTTGGCACACTCAGACCTTAGGTGAAATTCCATCAAACTATTGCTATTTCCACTTGATGTTTGGTATGCAGATGTTACAAAAATTTAGGGCTCTGGCTTCGTTAATAGGTAAGCTATGAAATCAACAGGGAGAGAAAAAAATCTTAAAACCAACATGAAGAAGGAAAGTTTTTCTCCCTCTCAAAGATAACCTTTTACCTCTTGCTACTGAATAATGTGAGGCATGGAAGGACAAACATAGCCTCAGACAAGAGCAACTCCACCCACGTCAAGCACACATATACTAAGGAGAAACAAGAACAAACTCAAATAACTGGAATTCCTCTTTGTCACTGCTTTACCCATCGAGGGAACATCACTTCTATCACTTCTGAGTTATTTCCTAACTTCCAGGAAGCAACACTTCTTTTCATTAACAAAGAAATAAGCAATTACAAGTCTTCTCAAATGACTTAATTTCCCTACCCTCCACCTTACCAACTCAGTATTTCTTTCATTCAATGGGTCACTGCCCTTGCACCTCTTACCCTTGATAGATACTCTTCCTGCCTCTCTGCCCTTTTCCAGCTCTGTTGCTACCAACATCCAATATCTTCTCATTCTGTGACAGTGGGAACTCCCTTACTTTAAAAATCCAGTGTGCTGGCAGATGACCCAGTGGGGGTTGTATGTTATATGAAAAACTGGGAAATGTTATACATGCACAAACTATTGTATTTACTGTTGAGTGTAAAACATTAATCCCCCAATTAAAAAAATAATAATAACAAAACAAAACAAAAAAATAATCTAGTGGTCTTTTTTGTTAGATGACAGATGCAGAAAGCTTCCCCATGGAGTGAAAAAAGAATAATTCATTTGTTATGTAATTTATAAAAATCACTGTTAAGATTTTCCTTGGGTTTATTTTTTCTTTAATTGTGTCCTCCCTTTAGAGGAGAAAAACAGTGTGTTTGCTCTAGCTAATATCATACGTCATGGACCTTACAGTTACCCTTTTCCTCTGCCCATATATTTAAACAGGTTTGACCCCTCATCCCTTGTAATTCCTGTGACTAGAAAAGGCTTTCTGTATTTTCCTTCCATACTAAAATTTTCCATCTCACTTCAAATCCAACTAAAAATATATGGTCCTCAGACCATATACTTTAAATTGCAAAGAGGATGAAACAAATTAAGATTTTACTGAGTTACATGGTGCAGCAATAGGAAAAACATCAGGTTAAAAGTGGAAATCTTTGCTTGGGAGAAAATTTTATCATTATCTATTTATGTAAAATATTTAGCAAAAGATGAAACAATACAGACAACTTTCAATGTAAGCAATTTTGTATAACATATGTGCAAAAAAATTGGAGAGGTATTAGAATTTTGCTTTTTCACAAAGCAAATTCAACAGACATCAGTCAAGTATGCTAATGTAGTCTGAAATTAACAAATTAACTTTTATTTAAGGTGAAATACTTCACACACTATTCCATCTCACCATTTTCCACTCTAGATCTACCTGTTTCCAACACTTGTCATGTAACAATAAGCTGTTAAAAGCATACCTCTTTAGCTTTAGAAGTT
Source organism: Erinaceus europaeus (assembly GCF_950295315.1). NCBI lineage: Eukaryota > Metazoa > Chordata > Mammalia > Eulipotyphla > Erinaceidae > Erinaceus > Erinaceus europaeus. Next base: position 60,107,993 of record NC_080162.1, read on the forward strand.
CTCTCTGAAACATATAAGATAACACACAGTGAACAGAAAATTTTTTTTGAAAGTCCTACTTTATAAAAAGCTTTCCTTTAAGAACTCCTATATATGGAAAAGAAAAACCAGATATAAGTTCTTTGTATCCTTCTGGAAATAAAACCTGTTATACAGACTAGAGAGTCTGATGAAGATAAAGGGGTTATTCCATTTTTATATCTCTTCTGCTTCTTCATCTTCTGCCATAAACACAATCCAATTATGAGTTCTCTTAAGACAGGACAAAACTTGCTCTAAAGTCATTACATCATTTCCATCAGAGTCTTGTATGTAATCCAAATTATTAAAATTTAATGGTACAAAAATATTCAGATAGGAGAATTATAAACTGTCGATTTTTTCACCTTAAATTACTTAAGGAAAGGAAATTAAACATAAAAACAAGCATTTGAATCATTATGTCAATTCTCTTTATTAATCAAAAAAATTCTTCTGTTTGAAATTACCAAGGAGCTTCATAATATTTCTGAACAGCCAAAAGACATTTTTATTTTCTGATAGTTTTACTTTGGCATTAAATTTAGACATAAAGAGAAACTGCTTTTAATCTAGCAAAGGTATTGATCAAATGCAGTCTCTGAGTAAGTTCAAAGGCTGCCGTAAGTCTAAGAAATATAAGATAACAGAAGCATAAGACTTTCTCAGGGAATCAGTCTGCACTTTCGAATGATTTTAAAAAGTAAGTTGGAGATAAACATTATCTCACATTTCTAAATAGCTGCTTTGTTGGTAAACATTTTATAATTCATTTATTTTCCTTTGTCTTTGACAGAGAGTGAGACAAAGACGATCTGACAGAAAGGACAGAAACCTGCTCCATTGCTTTGCTGCTAATGAGACTTCCCTCTGCAGGTGGGAGATGGGACCTTAACCTGTCACATGGTAATGTGTGCACCTTATCAAGTATGCCACTGCCCAGTTCCAATAAACAGTTTTAAAGACCTTTAGAATGTAAGATCACTTGAGAACGTAAGAAGACCCAGTCCTCTGGGTCCACATAACAGCACCTCCAATGGGTAAAGTTATGGAAGGGATGGAGTAGCATTAGGGTCTCTCTCCTCTCATTGTCTCTTACTTCCACATTTCCTCTATATCTTCTCCAGCTCTATATCTACCTCTACCTCTCTGGCTAAGAAAATAGAAAGGGGGGAAGGAAAGTCCCATGAGGGGGATTAATCCTGCAGTTGCTGGGCACCAGTAATAAACGTAGTAGAAAAAATAAGAGAAAAATAATATAGCACCATGTTGAAAGGTGATGATTTGGTGGATGTTGATGAGGTTTGCTGACAGGTATGACACGCAGGGAAGAGGCGGAACAGTGCCCCTGCGACAACAATAATCTTGAAACTCTGCATTTCCACAATAAAATAATAGGACTACAGTTTTAATGTCTAAATATCAAAACATGGAGTCTGGTGGTAGCACAACCAGTAGAGTGCACACATTACTATGTGGGAGAACTGAGATTCAAGCTCTAGTGCCCACTTTCAGTTGGGAAGCTTCATGAGTAATAAAATAGTGTCACTGGTGCCTTTCTTCCTTTCCCTACTTCTCTGTCTCTATTAGAAAAAGAAGAAAGAAAAGAAAAAATACATCAAAATATATATTTCCTTTACCTTGTTTTACTGGTGTGTGGATTAAAACAGGTATAAATGCATAATTATAGTTGTTCTGAACAAAAATTTAAATTGCTGAAATATCTTCAATATGTTCCTATTAAAAAGTAGCATAAACCAAAATTTGTCTAGTATTTGTCATGTAACAGAGACTAATTCCAGCATTTGTATTAACTCAATCTTCACTTGAGTTTGAAAAGCAGGAAAAACTACTAAACTTCAATAGAAATGAAAAACAGAGGCAAAGAGAGGCTACTTTTTTCAATATCAGCGGTAGTATAGAATGAGGCCTAGAAGCAAACATAAGCAGTCTTCTTTGGAACCCATTCTTTAAGTTTTTGAGAGAGAGAGAGTTTGATTGTCCAAGTTTCATGGCACTGGAACATCTTTTTCAGATAAAGACATCAGGGAACTGATACCCCCCCACACACACACACACACACTGCCATCATTGTCACTGCCCTGGTCACTCCACTCACACAGCAAAACAGGCACCTTCCCAAATGAGCTATCTCACTAGCCATTAGAACCCTCTCTTTTAACCACTATATAATATGCACAGAATGATTATTGTCCATCATATAATTATATTTTTATATGGTATCTACAAATACTTGAACTTGTAATTGGCATGGATCCCATTTTATTTATCTTTGTATAATTGGGCACTAGAAATTACCTAATACATATAGGTTCAATTCCTAGTACCACCATAAGCCAGAGAGAGCTGAGCAATGCTCTGATAGCTATCTATCTATCTATCTCTCCATATATATATATATATATATATATATATATATATATATCAATCTATCTCGCTCTCTCTATATATTTTTAAGACATTTTTAAAAATAAAAAAATATTTTTAAATATACCATTGCTATGTCACAGATATTATAATTTGTCTTCTGCCCAGAAGGTGGACCTAAAGTCTAGGGTTTGAGTAATCTCATCTAGAGGATTACTAAGTGGAGACTCAAAAGATGAGTTGGGATTTATGTGATGACACAGTAGAGTTTGGGACTAACAGCTGTAGAACTATGAGGTAAGTGAAGCCAACAAATGAATTATGCTTTTCCCAATTATAGTAAAAGTTAAAGCTGGTGGTTTTGTTTGGTTTTGATTTAATAATAATCGACAAGACCACACGATAAGAGAGATATAATTCCCACCACCAGAGTTCTGTATTCCATCCCCTCCTTTGAAAGCTTTCCTCTTCTTTATCCTTCTGGGAGCATGGACCCAGAGCCATTATGAGGTGCAGAAGGTGGGAGGTCTGGCTTCTGTAATTGCTTATCCACTGAACATGGGCATTGGCAGTTTGATTCATATTCCCAGCCTGTCTCTATCTTTGCCTAGTGGGGCAGGGCTTTGGAGAAGTGGGGTCCAGGATGCACTGGTGAGGTCATCTACCCAGGGAAGTTAGATTGGTGCCATGATAGCATTTGCAAATTGGTGGCTGAAGAGCATGAAGACATCAAGCAGAGGGGCCAGGCAGTGGCACACCCAGTTAAGTGCTCACATTAAAGTTCATAAGGACCCTGGTTCAAGTCCCTGGTCCCCACCTGCAAGGGGAAAGCAGGACTTTAGGTGTCTCTCTCTCTCTCTCTCTTCCTCTCTCTATTTCCCCTCCCTTCTCAATTTCTCTCTGTCTCTGTCTAATTATAAATAAAAAGAATTTTTAAAATATATATAAACAGGCGAATCGGGCAGTAGCACAGTGGATTAAGTACACGTGACACAAAGCACAAGGTTCGGCAGGTATAAGGATCCTGGTTTGAGCCCCCAGCTCTTCACCTGCAGGGGAGTTGTTTCACAAGCAGTGAAGCAGGTCTGCAGGTGTCTATCTTTCTCTCCCCGTCTTCCCCTTCTCTCTAGACTTCTTTCTGTCCTATCCAACAATGACAACATCAATAACAACAACAATAACTACAACAATAAAACAAGGGCAACAAAAGGGAATAAATAAATATATACACATATATATAAATAGAACAAATTGTTTAATAATTAGAAATATAAAGGTAAGAATAGAGCAGATGAAATTTAGGGTCTTCATTTTGGAAGAAACTAGGAAATTTATTTTAGGTATATTCCAAGGAGACCATGACTCTGGTAAGGTTTGCCTAAGCCCGACAGCTAACATGCAAGTGGGCTAAAGGTTGTTGTTAAAATTCAAAGGCTCCAGCCGGCCCGGCTAGCTCAGTCGGTAGATCATGAGACTCTTAATCTCAGGGTCGTGGGTTCGTGCCCCACGTTGGGCACCAGATGTTGTTGTGGTGGTCTGGTGTCAGGCTGCACCGCGGAGAAGAGAGCAGATGTCCAGAGCAAAGGGGTACACAAATCTTTATTATAGGATCGGGGGGGTTTGGTTCAGACCACGTGGAGCCAGCCAGCAATGGCCGTCCCCACTATCTGACCACGGGGGGAGAGCAGGGAGCGAGACCTCAGAGAGGGAGAGCTGAGAGCCCAGAGGGGGGGGGGGTGAGGGGGCTTTTTATTGGGCGACAACCAGGGGTGACGTGTAGGGCCAGGATTGGTTGAAGGGGGCACTCTAGGATTTTGCGGGGCGTAGAAAAACCTGGGGGAGGAGACTGCATCAGAATAACTCCTCAGCAACAAAAGGTACTGTCTGGGTGTCAGACAAAGATGGTGTCAGAGTTGGAAATAGGATCAGAAAGCTGGATCAGGGAAGAGAGTGGCTCCCAAATATGGGAAAGTATATAAATACCATTAACTGTATACACTATCGATCTGATCTAGGTCCCATTGCAGAAGCCTGTGTAACATCTGTTACACAGCATCCCTGTAGGTCTGAGCTTGTATTCAATGGTCAAGCAAGGAACATTCTAGGCTACACTCATTTCAAGACCTGTCCTCCTCCAGTAGCAGAGTATGTTGACCCAGCCTCCCTTTGAAGAGTAGGGCAGTCTCTACTATTGTTGTTCCACATTGAGGGCAAGGTCCTGTAGAGGCCTACAGAGGGTTTATGATTTTTGTTCCTGATAGAGATGAACAGTGACAGCTGAGAGAGGGATCTGTTAGATGTCTAGGCCCATCATATCTATATGGGAATCTCAGGATTCCCTAACTAGGGCTCCAGATGTGGGGGCGGGGGAACTGCTAATGAACAAAAGAGCCATCATTAAAGTATGCTCTCTGGAGGCAGGCAGTAACGCAGGGGGGCAAGCACACATGGCATGCAAAGCGCAAGGACCGGCGTAAGGATCCGGGTTTGAGCCTCCGGCTCCCCACCTGCAGGGGAGTCCCTTCACAGGCAGTGAAGCAGGTCTGCAGGTGTCTGTCTTTCTTTCCCCCTTTCTGTCTTCCCCTCCTCTCTACATTACTCTCTGTCCTATCTAACAATGACATCAATAACAACAACAATAATAATTACAACAACAATAAAAAAGGCAACAAGGGCAACAAAAGGGAAAATAAATAAATAAAATAAAATAAAATAATTTTTTTTTTAAAAAGTATGCTCTTATACAACTTTTGTAGTCCTTACTTTGACAAAGTTAGCCTTAGGGTGATAGAGGGAAGTGAAATAGGAAGTTGGTAAGAAGGGTATCTAGGTGTAAGTAGAAACTGTTTGATTATGTACTTTAAGGTGTCTTTTTATAAAGGATATATCTTAAGGAGTCAAACACACACATACAATAAGATATGTGTACACCTATGTTCATAGCAGCACAATTCATAATAGCCAAAACCTGGAAACAATTCAGGTGACCAACAACAGGTGAATGGTTAAGAAAGTTGTGGTATATATACCAATGGAATACTACTCATCTATTAAGAATAATGAATCCACCTTCCCATCCTGGATTGAGCTATAAGGAATTATGTTAAGTGAGATAAGGGAGAAAGACCAAGATGAGTATGGGATGATCCCACTTATAAATAGCAATTAAGAACAGAAAGGGAAACATAAAACAGAATTTGACTGAGTTTGGAAAACTGCACCATAGTTAAAAAAAAATAATAACATGAAGGGGAAGAGGAGGGTTTATTTTCAGCTTCACTATAAGGGTATGGTACTGGGTGACAGGAATGGTGTTAATATACACTCCTACTAAAATATAGCCATAAATCACTATTTAGTCAATATGAGAGAAGAAAAATAGAATGTCTCAAAATCTTTGATTCATAAACACCAGTTCTGAGCATATATTACTTCAATCTAAGCACTTAAGGTTTAAAATTGGTAACCTGATTGAATTTTAACAGTGGGATTTAATTGTTAATACATTTTTAATAATGACTTTTTCTCTGAAATATTAAATCACCTATAATCTTAGACCAGGGTGATCAGAAGTAATTGATCATGTCACTATATAAGATACAGTTATTTGTAAATAGCGTTAAATGACATAAGTCATGGAAAGGTCTTGAATGGTACAGTAAATCTTAACCATGGGATTTTCAAAGTAAACTAAATTCCTAGATAACTGGTTATGATAATAATAATCTATTATCTTCTTAAACTATAAAACAGCAGGAACCTTCCCCATTCTCTATAAAACCCATATTTCTTTGTCTCCACAACCTCTCCAGCATTCGTTGCTGCTGTCCTTTTTGATGTATGCCATTCTCACAGAGGTGAGATGATACCTAAGTGTTGTCTTTATTTGACCTGGAGCAATTTTTCATGTGTTTGTTAGCCTTTTGGATCTCTTCTATAGTGAATATTTGGTTCATATCCTCTGCCCATTTTTGGATGGGATCATTTTTTTGTTGTTGTAGTTGCTAAGTTTGGTGAGCTCTTTATGTGTTTTGGTTATTAGTCTCTTGTCTGATGTATGCCATGTGAAGATCTCCCATTCTGTGAGGGGTCTCTTTGTTTGGATGATGGTTTCTTTAGCTGTGCAGAAGCTTTTCAATTTGATATAGTCCCAGTGATTTGTTTTTGTTTTAGTCTTCCTTGCAATTGGGTTTGTATAATCAAAGATGTCCTTGAGGTTTAGGTGGGCAAGTGTCCCACTAATGTTTTCCTTTAAGTATTTGATAGTTTCTGGTCTAACATCCAGGTCCTTGATCCATTTGGGGTTGACTTTTGTTTCTGGTAAGATAAAGTGGTTAAGTTTCATTTTTCTGCATCTTTCAACCCAGTTTTCCCAATACCACTTATTGAAGAGAGCCTCCTTCATTCAGTTAATGATTTGGACCCCTTTGTCAAAATTCAGAAGTCCATAGGTGTGGCAGCTTAGTTCTGGGCTTTCAATTCTGTTCCACTTGTCTGTGTACCTATTTTTGTTCCACTACCCAGGATGTTTTGACTATGATGGCCTCTCACAAGGCTAGAAATAGACCTCTCGTATAACTCAGTAATTTCTCTCCTAGGGATATATTCTAAGGACTGCGTAAGACCCAACCAAAAAGATATGTGTACACTGATGCTCATAGCAGCACAATTCATAACAGCTAAAACCTGGAAGCAAACCACAGGCCCAACAACAGATGAATGGCTGAGAAAGCTGTAATATATTTATACAATGGAATACTATGCAGCTATTAAGAACAATGAACCCACCTTCTCTGACCCATCTTGTATAGAGCTAGAAAGTATTATGTTAACTGAGATAAGTCAGAAAGACCAAGACAAGTATAGGATGATCCCATTCATAAACAGAAGTTGAGAAAGAAGAACAGAAAGGGAAACTCAAAGCAGAATATGACTGAATTTGGAGTAGGACACCAAAGTAAAAATCTCTGGGTGGAGGGTGAGGGTAGATGTTCAACTTCACTGAGGGAAGGGAGGAAGGGGTGAGGAGGGAGGGAAACAGACCTTTGGTGATGGGAATGGTGTTAACATACACTTCTATTAACTTTCAATCACACAAATAACTATTTAATTAATAGGAGAGGGGAAAATGAATTGAATATCGCAAACTTTTTGATTCATAGATCATAGGCTGAATACATACATATTCCTTCAATCTAAGCACCTAAGACTTCAAATTCAAAATCAGATTGAATTTTAGTAGTGAGCTCAAATTGTTCATACATTTCTAATAATGACTTATTCTTTGAAATACTATCTCCAAAAGGCTTAGATCAGGGAGAACAGAAACAACTAGTAGCATTACTTTATAAGATGCAGCTATATATAAATAGCATAAAAGGTCAAAAATTATGGTGAGGTCTTGTATGACATAGCAAATCCTAACAATGGGATTTTCAAAGTTAACCCAGTTGCCAAATGATCTGGTTACAGCTATAACTATCTATTGCTTTCTTAAACCCTAAGACGGCAGGAACCTCCAGCTTCCTCTATAAAGCCATGTTTCTCCCAGTCCTGAAACCTCTAGGGTGGGGCTCACTTTCCTGCATGCTTCTCCCAATTCATACCAACTGATACCACATCTGCTGATTCCAGTTTAATCAGTACAACCAGTACCACCGCAGCATGCTTCACTTCGGATTGTATCCAGAGACATCAGACGTGGAATGTCAACTCTCCAATGTTCCACGCTCCAAAAGGAAGTTGGACAACATACTCTGCCTATCACCCGAGGAAGATGGGTCCTAAAATTAGTGCAGCCTGCCACCTCAACATGCTTCACCTCAGACTGTGTCCAGAGACTTCACGTGTGGAATGACAACCCTTCAGCTTCATTACTCGGGTGAGACCTTTCCTTTTATAGTACACTCGAATTTCATCTCAGGTAGTTCACTTTCTAACAAAGTCCCATAACCTAGATATACACCAGTTTCTGTGAGAGAGAGCTTATGTGCACACGTATCCATAAACTACTGCAAAATATATACCTGAAAGCAGAAGTACACTAGAGTTTGCAGTGAGTACCTCCCTAACACTTCCTCTCCACTATTCCAAGCTTGGGATCCATGATTGCTCAACAATTTGTTTGGCTTTGTATGTTAACTCTCTTTTCAATCACCAGGTTCCAGATGCCACCAGGATGCTGGCCAGGCTTCCCTGGATTGAAGACCCCACCAATGTGTCCTGGAGCTCAGCTTCCCAGAGACACACCTTACTAGGGAAAGAGAGAGGCAGACTGGGAGTATGGACCGACCAGTCAACGCCCATGTTCAGCGGGGAAGCAATTACAGAAGCCAGACCTTCTACCTTCTGCAACCCTCAACGACCCTGGGTCCATGCTCCCAGAGGGCTAGAGAATGGGAAAGCTATCATGGGAGGGGGTGGGTTATGGAGATTGGGTGGTGGGAATTGTGTGGAGTTGTACCCTTCCTACCTTATGTTTTTGTTCATTAATCCTTTCTTAAATAAAAAATTAAAATACATATATATATATATAAAAAATTAAAAAATTAGTGCAGCCTGAAATGTTCCTATCCCTGACCACAGAATGTGAGCTCAGACCTACAGGGATGCAAAGGTTATATAGTTCCTGTGCTGAATATGGGGTCTAGATCAAATCAGTGGGGGTTACAGTTAACAATATTTACACTTTCCCCATATTTGGGAACTACTCTCTTCCCTAATCCAGCTTTCTATCTCTTTTTCCATCCATGACATCATCTCCCCAGTGAATAACCTGAGTCCACCTGCAAATTAGATGTCAGGCTCAGGCAAAAACTAGTAAAGCCATGGGTCCTCTAGAATATACCTAAAACAGACCTACTAGCTTTTTCCAAAACAGAGACCCCAATCTTCATCTGCAATATTCTTGCCTTTAGGTTCATGATTAGTCATCAATTTGTTCTGCATTATATCTTAACTCTTTTTCAACCACCAGGTTCCAGATGATACCATGATGTCAACCCGACTTCCTTTGGCAGAGAACCCACTCCCCCACCATGTGTCCTGGAGCCCCGCTTCCCCAGATCCCTGCCCCACTAGGGAAAGAGAGAGACAGGCTGGGAGTATGGACTGACCTGCCATTGCCCATGTTCATCGGAGAAGCAATTACAGAATCCAGACCTTCCACCTTTTGCATCCCACAATCATCCTTGGTCCATACTCCCAGAAGGATAAAGAATAGGGAGGCTAACAAGGTAGGGTATTGGATATGGAACTCTGGGGGTGGGCAATGTGTGGACATGTGCCCCTCTTATCCTATTGTCTTGTCAATGTTTCCAGTTTATAAATAAATAATAAATAATAATAATAATAACTGATATTTCTCCCAGTCCCGGAACTTCTGGGGCATGGCTCATTTTTCTTCTTGTTCTCTCGATCCATACCATTTGATACTGCATCTGCTGATCTCAACCAAATCAATGCAACCAGTACCACCTCTATATGTTTCACCTCGGATTGTTTCCAAAGACACCAGTCGTGGGATGTCAACCCTTCAGTTCCATTACTCTGGTGAGACCTTTCCTAGCTCATAGGACTCCTTAATTCCATTTCAGGTGGTGTACTTCCTAACAAAGCCACGGAATCTAGATATAGACGAGGAACCCTGAGATATAGCACATGTGCACATGTATCCATAAGTAGAGGAAAATACATACCTTAAAGCAAAAGCACACAACAGTTTGCAGTGACTCAGTAAGTGCAGCAAGCAAGTAGAAAAAAGATATGGAATTTTTTTGTTTGTTTTAAGATTTTACTTATATTTATGAGACAGAGAAGCATAGTGATAATAGTGGTTTAATCATTGATTTTTTTTGTTGTTGTTAGTCTTTTGGTTTAACTACTGATACATAATCTCTTCAGACTGAAAAAAAATTAACTTATTTTGTCCCTATGGAATTTTTTTTATTCATGGGACTAATGTCTTACAGTAAATATAACTATTGATACATGGTGTTTTATACATGTCTTTTTGGTCTATGTCCTGCAAGGCTGACCCTACAGGCACAGGCATCATACATGCCATATTTGAGATTCCATCTCCAGGAAGTTACAGGCCTAGAGTGAGGGTAATATTCTTATCAGAGGGATTTGTGCCCCTTGCAGTTATTTCTGATAACATATATTTCTTTATGTTTTTCTTTGCCAGAAATAACTCTGTGGCAGAAGCAGACAAACATTTTAGCTGCAGCCAGCTGACACACCCACTCCTGCTTATCATCTCCCTGAAAAGGATGCAACATACATGTCTCAGTCCTCTTGCTTCTTCCTCTTCATTCTTCATAGACAAGCCCACTGACACTCTGCATATAATTCTGTTAAGTCCTGCTCTTCAAGCCAATTTTGAAGTCTCAGACACTTAAGCAGCTTTAACCTTATATGAGTTGACATGACCATGAATCTGAATACTAAGCTCAGTACTGACCTTTGGTCTGACAAAAGCTCTGTTTCTTTCATTAAGATCCAGAACCAGTGTTCCCACCTGCAAATAATACTTGGCCCTTTTTGCCTTCCAAATTAGACTGTCATCTCCTATGTGCCCAGTACGTTTCTGCTGGATGCTTCCACCCTCCTACTTGCAGGTCTGACTGCCTATTGGAGTTACACATTATATGGGCCATCAATTCTATTTTATGGAATTTCTTGTACCTCCACAGTGGCAACTAATTGTATGAACAGGGAAATGACAGTTTTTGTTCCCATATCTATACTTTGAGAGATAGGCTTAGCACATGCCCTGTTCTAAAGGATTGTAATAGCTCATTTTCTCCTAGACTGGCAATGATATGTGAAGCTATAATCCCTCATATTAGGTCATAATAATTTTTTACTCTGGATATTTGAATGCTTGAAAGCCAGTTTTTGTACACTACAGAGGATGAAATTAACTGGTAGAATAGTCTGTCTACATTTATATGTTAACACACTTATTTGGGGTTAATTAAAGCACTATTATCTGTATTATCTTCCCACAAAAAAACAAACAAAAAAAAAACCTGTTCTCTACCACACACAGCTATTTAGATCCTGTTATCCAACAATTCAGCTTACTCCTCTTTATTTGACTATAACATTGCTATATCTTACCAGCAACTTTCATCTTTCAGTCTTTTACCATAGTGATAATAATGATGACAACTTCAGTAATAACTATTTATCAAATACAAGACTTTGTATTTGAAATGTACTTTATAAAGACTAATTAGTTATTTCACCTCTGGAAAGTAGTTATGTATCATTATGACTGTCTTTTCAAATAAGGAAAGTAGGACACAAAATAGTGAATTTGTTCTAATACACTAAAAAACACAATTAATGGCTTTTCTTCATTTTTTTTTTATTTGATAGGACAGAGAGGAATTGAAAGGAGAGGGGAAGAAAGAAAGAGGGTAAGAGAAACATCTGCAGCATTGCTTTACTGCTTGTTAAGCTTTCCCCCAGCAGATGGGAGCCTGAGAATTTAAATTGTGTTCTTGTGCATATTTAAATTTAAATTGTGTTCTTGGGCTCAAAGGGGTGCACCATGGCCCAACCTCACATGAATTTTGGTCTAAGAAAAACTGCAACAGTAAGCAAAAGTGTTAAACTAAAAGACTCTAAGGTGTGGGCTCAGGTTCTACAATGTCTGTGGTTAGACTCCTGGGATATCCTTTTGCCCAATGAAAACTCCCCAGGTTCATTCTTCCTTCCACCCAAAGTAAATTAAGGAAGCTCTGAAGATATGACCAGAATAGTAGTAGTGCCAAAGTAGAAAAGATCATAAAAGTGACTTTCAAAGAAATTATTCTACCTTATATTATTATGGATTCACAAGTATAGTAGAAAATATTATCCCTCATAAATGGAAAAAGCAGTAATTACATAAGAGGCTTGACAAGAAGGAAGTTGGTTGCTCTTTTATTTTCTATCACCCATTTATAGATCAGTTAGGCTTCCTTAGTGATAAAGGATAGATTATTTGAACAGGGACTCAATACGTTTTTATTTTGTACAGTTTAGAAAATATTTTAACTTTAATAAAACAGATAAGATAGACAAGCACCATGCTGTGCTTACTATATAATGAGGCAGATCAAAAGACATATCCTGCCAACTAAAGTACTTACTACCTAAATTACTGATGTTAGATATTAAAGTGCACTTCTAAAAAATATTTTACTTATTTATTTATTTATTTTCCTTTTTTGTTGACCTTGTTTTTTATCATTGTTGTAGTTATTATTGTTGTTGTTGACGGATAGGACAGAGAGAAATGAAGACAGAAGGAGAAGATAAAGAGGGGGAGAGAAAGATAGACACCTGCAGACCTGCTTCACTACTTGTGAAGCAACTCCCCTGCAGGTGAGGAGCCAGGGGCTGGAACCGGGATCCTTAAACTGGTCCTCGAGTTTCACGCCAAGTGCGCTTAACCCGCTGCACTACAGCCCAACTCCCATTAACGTGTACTTCTACACATACAGGCATCATTTAGCTAATCAGAGTGAAAAATGCATACTTTTCCAGAATTTGATCAATTTCTACTTCTAAAAAAAAGAATTTTTGCATTTTCTTAAATTATAATTATTTATTCCTATGATCTACTTGTCTAAACCCAATTGACAGAATTACTTAAACTTTCCTTTTACCCCCAAAATTAACTATGAAACAAAATTAAGTGCAAAGCAAAATAGTATTTACTAATTATGAAACTACCTATTAAATGCAATCCCCCAAATAAAAATAACTGGGAATAAATAAATTTAAGTAAATATACAGTTGAATACACAAATAAACAGAAAAGACTTGTTTAACAATATACACTGAGATCAGACACATAAAGGAGTACATACATTTTAAAAAACAGAAAAGGCATGCCGATAAAGGATTGTGCAAATCTTATTTGTATCCCAATTCAAGGAAACATATTGTAAAACACTATAAGCTCACAGGAATGCAATGATTTTACATGGGTATTTGCTGATATTAAGGGACTACTTTAGTTAAGAGGAAAAAAGTATAGAGTCCGATCTTTTATTCATACCAAAATGTTTACAGATAGAATGGCATGATGCTTAGATTTGCTTCGAAATAATCTGTTTGAGTTCATAAGCCAAGGTTACTGACCAAGTTTAAGTCCAGTTATTTTAGATTTTGTTCAAAATAACGCATCATTATCATTGTTACATTATGTTAAATTATTTAAATTGTATGATGAGAAACTGGATTCATTCTTCCTTCCACCCTCTACATATCTTCAATATAAATGAAACTCCAAAGATATGACCAGAATAGTAGTAGTATCAAAGTAGAAAGATCATTAAAGTGACTTTCAAAGAAAGTACTTACACTCACACATGTTTAAAATTTTCTACATTAAATTAACTGAGAGATTAATTACATAACATAGACTTGGAAACACATTTTTCTCACTGGAGTGGGTTCAAATTCCTTCTTACACAATATCATGATTTAATAATTCTTTATAGAAAAGATACATAACTGGTAATATAATACTTCTTTACTTTTCTAACTACTAAATAGTGTGTTTTATGAATAGAATTATAAATTAACATTAATTTTATTCAGATATTACTTTATAACCTTTTAGCATCTATTGTGGTGATAATCTAGTTGTTGGTCTAATCTCTGCTTCTTGGTGTAAAATTCACTCTGTTGTCTTTTTAATTTTACCATTATAATTTTGTTTTATAGCTTCATTATTATGTCCCTATTCACAATATGATTAAAATTTTCCTCTTGGGGGCCCGGACTGTGGCAACCACACATAGAGCGAAAAGCAAGAACCAGCTTAAGGATCCCAGTTCCAACCCCCAGCTCCCCACCTATAGGGAAGTCACTTCACAAGCAGTAAAACAGGTCTACAGGTATCTATCTTTCTCTTCCCCATCTCTCTTGATTTCTCTCTGTCCTATCCAGCAGTAATCACAACAACAACAACGAAATGGAAAAGACGGCCCCCAGGAGCAGTGGATTCATAGTGTAGGCATACTGATAACCCTAGAGACAAAAAAAAAAAAAAAAATCCTCACATAAATCAGTATGCATACGCTTTGGGGGTAATATTTGACAATCATGGAAAATTATCAGCGAGGGTTGGTAGGTACCTCTAAGCACAAAGACCACGTTAAGGTTCTTAGTTTCAGTCCTCCCTCCCCTGCTGCAGAAGTCACTTCACTGATTTGTAGGTGTCTTTCTCTCCACTTCTCTGTCTCCCCTCCTCTCTCGATTTCTCTCTGTCTTATCCAAAAAAATAACAGCAATGACAACAAGGGTAACAAAATAGGAAAAAATGGCCTCTGGGAGCAGTGAATTCCTAGTGCAGGCAACAAATCTCAGCAATAACTCTGGAGGCAAAAAAAAGAAAAAGAAAAGAAAAAGAAAAAATTATCAGCCATTATTCCATTATTTCTTTCTTCAGATACTGTCTTTAAATCCTTTACTTTCTGGAATTTGCATTGTATATGTCAGATGCTCTCCATTATCAGTCTTTTTTCTATCAATCCTTTTCATATTTACTACCTCTATGTATCTGTGATGCATATTAAGTGATTTCCTATAGTTCTGTCTTCCAAGTCAGTAATTTTCTCTTCAATCATGATGAATATGGTATGATAAAATCTACTTTTAGGGTTTTTTTTTAAATTTAAGCATACATATAGTTTTTTAAAGTTTTTTTATGTTTATTTATTTTCCCTTTTTTGTTGCCCTTGTTGTTCTTTATTATTGTAGTTATTATTGTTGTTGTTATTGATGTCGTTGTTGTTGGATAGAACATAAAGAAATGGAGAGAGAAGGGGAAGACAGAGAGGGGGAGAGACAGATACCTGCAGACCTGCAGGTGGGGAGCTGGGAGCTCAAACCGGGATCCTCACGCTGGCCCTTGTGCTTCACGTCACATGTACTTAACCCGCTGTGCTACCACCAGACTCTCATACATATAGTTTTCTATTTCTATGATCTCTATTTTGTTTTTCCAGATCTGCTACCTTTCACCATAATTTTTTCCGCTTTCTTTGAGTGTGGATGCTCATTTTTATAACTTTACTCATGCTAAATATATATGTTGGTATTTTATATTATTTTATATTCTTTTTAAAAATACTTAATATCTTTTATTTATTGTGAGATGAAAACAGCAGAGCAGAGAGTCGGGCTGTAGCGCAGTGGGTTAAGCGCAGGTGGCGCAAAGCACAAGAACCGGCATAAAGATCCTGGTTCGAACCCCGGCTCCCCACCTGCAGGGGAGTCGCTTCACAGGCGTGAAGCAGGTCTGCAGGTGTCTATCTTTCTCTCCTCCTCTCTGTCTTCCCCTCCTCTCTCCATTTCTCTCTGTCCTATCCAACAATGACGACAACAACAATAATAACTACAACAATAAAACAACAAGGGCAACAAAAGGGAATAAATAAATAAAATTTTTAAAAAAGAAGAAAACAGCAGAGCATGGCTGAAGTCTACCTCATGTGGTGCTAGATATTGAACTTGAGACCTCATGTATGCGTATATTCTCCACTGCAATGCCATTTATTTACCTCAGGTTCTTAGCAGTATAATCATGATGCTCATTGTCATTCTTGTAATTTTTATAATTTTATTAGTGATTTAATATTTATTTACACTCAACAGGGGTATAAATCTACTCATTTCCACCACCAGAGTTCTGAATCTTCAGTCTCCCCACTGCAAGCCAGTGCAGTTTCCCCAACACTATAGACATGGGCCAGCATCATCTCTACAACTATATGTCTACATTTATACATAATTGCCTCCATTTTTCTTCCTGATCCAATCCTCTCTTCTCCTCTAAGTCACTCATGACAATATTACTACCTTCATATGTACCTCTCCCTTTCCTCCTCTCTCTCTGTGTGTGCTGATGGAGCTAGAGTTCAGAGTCCTCTTATCTTCTTCCCCCATCACTTCGCCCCTGCTGGGAGTATGGATCAAGGATGATTTGGGGGCATAGAAGGTAGGAGTTCTAGCTTCTGTAATTGCTTTTCCACTGGATGTGGGCATTGGCAGGTCAATCCATAATCCTTGCCTGTTTCTATCTTTCCCTAGAGGGCCAGAGCTCTGGAGATGTGAGGTTCCGGACACAGTGGTGAGGTCATCTGCCCAGAGAGTAATTTTTGTTATTTTCAGTATTAATTTTAGATTTATCACTCATTTATATGATGGACTTTTTAAAAACTTTTAGAACAAATTTAGATTTATGGAGAAATTAAGATGTTAATACAAAGGGTTATCATGTGCCTTTTACCCATATTTCCCTATTGTGAACATCTTAATTAAGTCTGGTATGTTTTTTTTTATATTTATTTATTCCCTTTTTTTGTTGCCCTTGTTTTTTTATTGTTGTAGTTATCATTGTTGTTGTTACTAATGTCATCATTGTTGGATAGGACAAAGAGAAATGGAGAGAGGAGAGGAACACAGAGAAGGGGAGAGAAAGACACCTGCAGACCTGCTTCACCGCTTGTGAAGCGAATCCCGGGCAGGTGGGGAGTCAGGGGCTCAAACCGGGATCCTTACGCTGGTCCTTGCGCTTTGTGCCACCTGTGCTTAACCCGCTGTGCTACTGCCTGATTCTCAGTCTGGTATATTTGATACAACTAATTTCAAATTTTAACATGCAATTATAAGCTAAAGTAGTTTATTCATATTTAACATGAAATTATAAGCTAAAGTAGTTTATTCATATTTCTTTAATTTTAATGAATGTCTTTTATTCCAGTATACCACATATGATACATTATTATAATTAGTTGCTGATTAGTCTCAGATTTATTTTGGATGAAAGATTTCTGAGACCTAGTTTTTGATCACCTGGATATTTATATATATATTCATTAATAATTTTATTATTTTATTCTACTATCATTTTTTTCACCAGAGAACTGATTATCTTTGGCTTATGGTGGTGTGGGGGATTAAACCTGGGATTTTGGAGTCTCAGGCATAAAAGTCTTTTTGTATAACCATTATACTATCTACTTCCACTCTTCATCAATAATTTTATAAGATGCCCCTCTACTAGAAAGTTTCTGGTAGTTTATTCTTGATTAGAATGATATTAGAGCATTTTAAAGGAAAAATAACTGAGGTAACATAGATATTTTCATTATATTATCAAAATTACATTATATCAAAATTATAATCACTATTGGTTCTGACTTTACTACATGATTAAGGAAGTGTTTGTCAGATTTATTCACGGTAGAATTACTCATGTGTTTTGCAATTTCTGATAAAGAGGTCATTTTGACATGATTTTCCTTTTTGAAGAACACCTGTTGCCTCACACCAGACACATATATACAGAATTATTTTGAATTTGCCTCTCAGAGTAGCTCTTATAATCCTCCTTTATAGCTTATTTTTTGCCAATTTCTTGTGGTAGGGATTCTCAGACAGACAGACCATATTAAGGTTTCAAACTAAAAAAAAAGACTTAGACAACTAAAGTTGGAGGGGAGTTCTCCACTGTTTTCTTGAGACAGTAAATGAATTTTTGAAGTCCTCCTTTCCAATGAGGATGAAATAATTTGAGGGAGATGGTTTTAAGTGAAGGTGTGAATTTTCACCTTGTACCTTCTGCAAGGAATCCTATTCCTTACCTCTATATAACATCTCACCTATAGCCCATGGAGCCAAATATCCTAACATGATATGTATGACTAAGTAAGCAATTATATAGTTTTTAGGTCATATTATAGTTTGGGTTAATTTTTTGCTTTTCTATAGTCCTTTATTAAAGGATAGGATTTAAGCTAATAAATATAGTTTGTTTTTATTAATGTAAAGGTAAAATTATTAATCAAAGATGGAACAAATATGGTATGTGTAAATTTTCTTAAGTAAAACAAATATGTTAAGATAAATTGAACTTCAATCATAAAAACTTAAAGAATGACTGTTTTTACTTTTTTTCTTCTGAAGGTAACACAATAATCACACAAAGGTTTTACAAAACACCCATAAAGTAATGAGATGAATCATGTCAGAGAAAAGAAACAAGTATCTTTAGTAGTACACAAAATTATAAACCTAAAAATTATTATATTTATTAATGAAACATAAAACAGAAGTTGTGGCATCAATGCCCACACTTCTATCTCTAAGTAATGTATCATTTTTATGTACTAATATTTTTTAAAAGACTTTATTTATTCATAAGAAAGATAGGAGGAGAGAGAAAGAATCAGATATCACTCTGGTACACGTGTTGCCAGGGATTGAACTCAGGACCTCATGCTTGAGAGTCCAATGCTTTAATCACTGTGCCACCTCTAGGACCACTTTCCCAATATTTTAAATTAGGTTTGTATTACACAATCAGTTCATTATTTTCAGTGATAAAAACTAAATTAAATAAAATACTGAGTTTGCTTGTCATTAATTTCATTGTCTACTTTTTTATTTTCAAGTACAAATTTGTAAGCCATCAATTTTTTCTCTTTTTGAATAAACAGCATGTATCAATTACCTCTTAGCTTTAAAGTGACAAAGACGAGAGAACATAATAAGAATCTTCTCCAAAGAAGAGATCCAGAGGGCCCATAAATATATGAAAAAAAAATGCTCTGAGTCACTGGTTATCAGATAAATGCAAATAAAGACAACAATGAGTTACCACTTTACACAGAAAAGACAGAAGCATCAAGTGTTGATGAGAATGTGGAAGAAGAGCAAGCCTTCTACACTGCTGGTGGGAATATTCAACATAGCCTATGACCCATCAATTTCTCACCTGAAGATTTATTCAAACAAAGCAAAAACACTTATTAAAGTGATCTATGCACACCTATGTTCTTTTCAAGCATGAGGTAAATGAGTTTAGTTACTAGTCCAATCTACTTCTTGATAGCAGTACAATTTGTATAGCCCAAACCTGGAAGCACAAAGATACCCAGAGACAGATGAGTGGCTAAGATATCTGTGGCATATATACACAATGATACACTACACACTGTTAAAAATGTTGAAGTCACCTATGGAACTTGAAGGAACCATGTTAAGTGAGATTAGCCAAACAGAAACAAATACTGAATAGGTAGAACTTTAAAAACATGGGCAGAAAGGGAAATCCCAAAGTAAAACTTGGGCTGGGTATAGTATACAGCACCAAAGCAAAGGACCTGAAGATGTTGTTAAAAATTCGGAAGGCTCTTGCTGGCCGGGCTAGCTTCACGGGCGGGTAACAGAGATGACCAGAGACATACGGCTGGGCAGGGAAGCTGTATTTCTTTATTCAGGAACAACGATTGATAAACTAAACCAAACTAATCACCAAACAGAACTCTGCTGTCTCTTTGCTGCGGTGCAAGCACTCTCTCTTACTCTGGAACTCTGCAACTCTCTCTTACTCTACAACTGTGGAACTCTCCCACTCTCCCTTACTCTCAAACTCAGGAACCCTCTCCAACTCCGGAACTCTGGAGCTCTGGCGGGGTTCCTTGGGGCGGGGCCAAGTGGGCCCGCGAAATTAGCAGGACTGATCCAATTCTCTTGGCGGTGGAGAACTAGAACAACCCAATATAAAGCATACAACAATTCCCCCTTTTCTTTTTAACTAAATGACTATAGTATCAAGGGTGTGGGGTGAACAGAAACCTCTATCATACAGGCATTTTTTTTAAAAAAGAAACTGGCACAAACATGGAGAAACATGTAAGCAAGTAACAGGAACCAGTGTGCTGCCAAGGGAAGGGCGGAGGGGGCCTTTTTTGCCTCTGTGGGCAAAACTTTATCAGCTTAAAAAAAACATTTCTTGCTTTTGGGGGGCGTACTTGCCTCAACGGGCATTTGCATGGGGGCGGGGAACGGCCTAGAGTCCCAAAGGCAGCTGGCTGCAATTTACTTACTATGAAACAAAACTTGTTGTTAGCATATTTCTAATAGAGAAGGAATTTGAGACTTTTACATATCAACAACGTCTTTTAACCTTTTGTTACACCCATTCAAGATGGAGACACACCCTAGTTGTGCAGGAAAGGAAACCTCAGGCATGAGAATAATTAGCATAGCCATTGTGCGATCTACCATTTCTAATAGAGAAGGTAATGGAGAGTTTTACATATCAACAAGTCTATTTAACCTTTTGTTTAGACCAACTTAGTTAAAATATATTGATTGTTAACTAATTTTTACCTCAGACTTTAAATGTAAGTAATTTTATCTTTATGAGAATTACGCTGAAAACCTTTTTCATTTAACTTTGTCTAGTAAGAATTTAGCCTTAAAGTTATTGTTTACCAAACTTTAAACATACACATAAACATGGTCATTAATACACAAGGAGAGAAACCTTTGTTACGAAGACATGTCATTTTAAACATGAATTTAAATCTGTACTGTCTTAGTTTTTTTGGGGGGGTTCACCATCTGGAGGTGGCTTCCCGCGCAGCTTCACTTCTAGGAATTGCAGGTTGCGATCTCTGCACAAATCTCTGCGTACTCCAGCTTGTCTGCCTTCAGACTGGACCGGCGGCTGAAGATCTCGTGTGCCCAGTTTCGGCAGGGAGCCCGGGGGTCCGGGAGGTCCGGGATCGTTCCAGAATTCATAGCAAGAGGGCAGGCAGGCCAGTTTTGTAGAAGGCGTGGGCTTAGGTGCCCAGGGGTGGTGGCCATGATAGGCCACCGCGGCCCTGTCCCATGGCCCTGCCATGTCTGCTGCCCTGCTCGCAGTGGCCCAGCAGCGTGGAGGGATCACGCGTCCAGTGCCCTGCGCCACGCAGTGGAGAGCCGGCTCCTGTGGGCTGGCCTGTGTGCTGGCATCGGGCTCCTGCGTGGTGGAATCGGGCTCCAGCGTGTTGGCATTGGGCTCCTGTGTGGTGGCATTGGGCTCCTGCGTGGAGGCATTGGGCTCCTGCGTGCTGGCATTGGGCTCCTGTGTGGTGGCATCGGGCTCCTGCGTGGAGGCATGGGGCTCCTGCGTGCTGGCGTCAGCCTCCTGCAGGCTGCCAGGCTGTGGGGCTGCGGGCGCGGTGCGCGGGGTTGTCTGGGCGCAGCCTGCTGGCTGGCTGTTTAACCAGGTGGAAACAGCAGCTCCGCGCCTCGCCTCCTGCCCGCTGGCTATTCCCGCTGGCTGTTCTGAGTTTGCCAGAGCGAGTGGAAACCACAGAGTGGTCCAGAGATAAATGTTCCAGAAACAGCAAAACAGTCTCGTGAAGAAAGAGCAGAGGCCTTTGGAGATCTCTTCACAAGCAGAAGAGAAGGCCATAGTGCATAGGTAGCCAAATTGTCTTTACTTATCTGAGAGATGCGCAGGTCAGGTCCACGTGGGCGCCATTTGTTGTTAAAATTTCGGTGGCTTCTAGCGGGCCGGGCTAGCTTCATGGGCGGGTAACAGAGACGACCAGAGACATACGGCTGGGCAGGGAAGCTGTATTTCTTACCGATTCATAAACTAAACCAAACTAACCACCAAACAGAACTCTGCTGTCTCTTTGCAGCGGCGCAAGCACTCTCTCTTACTCTGCAACTCTCCAAGTCCGGAACTCTGGAACTCTGGAACTCTGGAACTCTGGCGGGGTTCCTTGGGGCGGGGCCAAGTGGGCCCGTGAAATTAGCAGGACTGATCCAATTCTCTTGGCGGGGGAGAACTAGAACAACCCAATGTAAAGCATACAACATGAAGAAGGGAGTAGAGATAGTAGAGAGGAAGGTGAGATCTTGGTGTATGGTGACAGAAAAGCATCTAAAATGAAGGCTGGGGGTGAGAGTGGTTTGCAGACACCTATCACAGGGAGATGATAAAGCACTTGTGAATAAGTATTCTATACTGTACACTCAATAAAATAATATAAATAAGTTTGAGAGAGAAAGAAAGATCCATGATTCTACACCAGAATACCTGTCTGATCAATATGGTCATGTTCCCTGGTTTTTCTTGTCATGCTATTCTCACCCAGGACTGAGAGTTGTTGCTACTCCCCAGGCCATAGTAGAGATACTATTATTCTCTGAGCATAGGCCAACTGGTAAATTCATTGCCAGACATAACTGACTGATTTCTCCTGAGGTTTAAACCTCCAAAACCCTACGTGCTTTAACTAGTCCTTATTTCACACGACTGACCATTTTCCTAGATTACTCCCAACAGGTCTGAGGTCTGGCAATATCTAGCATTTAACAAGAGTGAAATAGAGAATAGCTTGGCTATCTTGAGTAATGCACTGATATATCTCAAGGGAAAACTGCTGTGTGGAGGTAAAGCAAGGGGGTACTTCCATTCAGCTTGTGAATGTTTAAAAAGTAATTCAGAAAGCATTCTCACTTGAACACACTATAAAAATCCTTTAAACATCTTCATTTTCTTGTTAGAGATTATTGAGTATGATTCAGAAATTTTTGTGAAGAGTACTTTTAGGATATCTATCCTGCTTTGAAAGCAAAGAAATTTGATGCCTGATGTCCATTAAATTAGAGTTAAATTATCATTTTAAACCAAAAGGTACACACAAGGAGAACCCTTGGAGCTCTTGTATAAATAATTGTTAAAATAATTCAGGCAAAAAGGTCTCTATGTTACCACCTTCAGGAAAGCCTGAATAGGAGAGTTATCAAACAGAAGGATGAATATGGGATGATCTCACTCTTTGACAGAAGTTGAAAAACAAGATCAGAAGAGAAAACACAAGTAGAAACTGAACTGGAGTTGGTGTATTGCACCAAAGTAAAAGACTCTGGGGTGTTCAGGGGGGAGAGTAAAGGTCCAAAGAGGATGACAGAGGACCTAGTGGGAATTGTATTGTTACGTGGAAAAGTGAGAAGCATTATGCATGTACAAACTATTTTATTTACTGTAGAATATAAAACAGTAATCCCCCAATAAAGAAATTTAAAAGAAAAGAAAGTTTCTCTATTCTTACATGTCTTGTTGTAGCTAAAAAAGGGATGCAGAGGTTACATAGGCTCCTAAGCTGGATGTGAGCCCCAGATCAAATTGATGGGGTCGACAGTCAATAATATTTACACACCTTTCCCATATCTGGGAGTTACTCTCTTCCCTGATTCAGCTTTCTAGCCCTTTTTCCAGCCATGACATCATCTCCCCAGACCGTAACTTGCGTCTACCTGCATATCAGAGGTCAGGCTCTGGAAAAAACTAGTATAGTCATGTGCCCTTTAGAATATAACTAAAATAGACCTACTAGATATCTTCAAAATGGAGACCCCCAAATCTTACTCTGCAATATTCCAGCCTTTAGGTTCATGATTAGTCAATAATTTGTTTGGCTGTATATGTTAACTATTCTTTCAGCCACCAGGTTCCAGATGTTAGAATATAACTAAAATAGACCTACTAGATATCTTCAAAATGGAGACCCCCAAATCTTACTCTGCAATATTCCAGCCTTTAGGTTCATGATTAGTCAACAATTTGTTTGGCTGTATATGTTAACTCTTCTTTCAGCCACCAGGTTCCAGATGTTACCTTGATGCCAATCTGACTTCCCTGGGCAGACAACCCCACCAATGTGTCCTGGAGCCCTGCTTCCCCAGATCCCTGCCCCACTAGGGAAAGAGAGACAGGTTGGGAGTATGGATTGACCTGCCAATGTCCATGTTCCGTGGGAAAGCAATTACAAAAGCCAGACCTTCCACCTTCTGCACCTCAAAGTTATCCTGGAACCATACTTCCCAGAGGGATAAAGAATAGGGAAGCTATCAGGGAAGGGGATGGAATATGGAGTTCTGGTGGTGGGAATTCTATGGAATTGTACCCCTCTTATCTTATGGTTTTTTTCAGTGTTTCCTTTTTATAAATAAAAATTTTTAAAAAGATTTTGAAATATATATATATATACATATATATATATGTATATATATATATATATAATACCTTCTAACATAGGTTAACTAAACCATAAAAACAGAGCAAGTCACTTGAGTTAATTCTATGAATGACAACTATATATACATATATATTTTTAAAAGATAGTCACATGGCTTCCTCAGTTACAGACTACCTGAAAATGATGCACTTTACCTGCTCAGTTATCACTTAGGTCTGCCTTTCCAGAATAGCAAGGACTACTCAGAGCTTGCCATGCTTCCATTCTCCTTTTCTCAGTAGAAACAGAGCACTGTAAGATAGCTCGCCTGGAAGATTACCTGCTTTGACACTCTCTTGACTCAGATGCCAGCCCCAGGTGTAATACGTAGGAGTACTAAGACTGGAGTGTAATACCTAGGAGTACCAAGACTTAATACTAAGTACTAATATATATATGAAAAACTTGGCCCTGAACAGTAAAACACTAGAGAACAATGACGAAAATAAACAAAACCAGATTAGCAAATTGCATTCCTGGACAAACTACTTGTATCCACCCATGTATGAACATTTCATTGAGTTCAATTTTATGTGGGACCTAAGGGTAAACTGTTCAGAGAAAACAGATTCATCTTTTGGGAGCCATCTTTTGATCTTTTAACCTTCCTACTCCTGTCAGCTGGACCCTGAGGACCCTGCATTAGAAGGCATGAGTACAAACGTTAAGAGTTTGAGTGCTTGATACTGTGTAATTACCACAAACCATTCTAGTCTACATCTAGACAGGTTGTAAATGAGAAATATATTTATATCTTTGCAGGTTTGTTCACTTATATAATCAAACCATTTTAAAACATAGCCATGAACAATAAATTAATGTCAAGCTAATGTGTGTGTTGTTTTAACTTGATGAACATTTTTAGGACTTAATTTTAACTTCCCTTTACTCTATTTAATGGTATTAGTCAAATTTGTTAAAATGATAATAGGTTTTGCAATAAAATTAACAGTATGGGCAATTTATTTTAATAACATTATCTTTGCATATTGCAAGACACCTAGAAAGAAAACTTTCTTGGAAACATAACACCTGAGGAAGGTTTTCCTTCTAGTTACTAAGAAAATTTTTTAAATGACATGTCTAATAGATTAAGTATTTTTTAAAAGTCATGTAGGGAAGAAGAGAAATATTTTGCTATAAAACATGAACTGACATGTGAAAATATGATAATCGCTCTCTTGCTTAAACTATTTTCTATTATTCCTATATCTAAGATTTTATTTTTAGAGTGAGGAAATAGCTCATATGAAGTTATGATAATGGTGAAGTCATGCTGATGGCAAACAACTAATGTTTGTTTGTTTTTTTTAATTTTTTTCTCCTCCAGGGTTATTGCTGGGCTCCGTGCCTGCACCATGAATCCACTGCTCCTGGAGGCCATTTTTCCCCCTTTTGTTGCCCTTGTTGTTGTAGCCTTGCTGTGGCCATTATTATTGCCATTGTTGATGTTGTTCGTTGTTAGATAGGACAGAGAGAAATGGAGAGAGGAGGGGAAGACAGAGAGGGGGAGAGAAAGACAGACACCTGCAGACCTGCTTCATTGCCTGTGAAGCAACTCCCCTGCAGGTGGGGAGCTTGGGGCTCGAACCAGGATCCCTACGCTGGTCCCTGTGCTTTGCGCCACATGCGTCGAACCCACTGCACCACTGCCCGACCCCTGTTTTTTAATTTTTATTGGGGGAGTTAATAGTTTACATTTGATAGTAAATAAAGTTGTTTAAAAAAAAACTCAGTGTTCTATAAAACACTTTCACTCCCAGTCTAGTTTCTCCTCCACTACTGTGCCCCAGGACCTGAAATGCCACCCCCACCCTAGTCCTTAACTTTGGTGCAATAGTCCAAGTCCAGTCTAATTTCTGCCTTGTGTTTCCCCTTCTGTTCTTATTTTTCAACTTCCCTCCATGATTTTTAATAAAAGAATAATTAATATTTTAACTTTCAAATACATTTTTTGGTCCTGGAAATTGTCCACCAGGTAAGACATACACCTTACCATATGTGAAGCCCTGGGTTCAAGTTCTGAAACAGCACTATATAGGAGCACCAGACAGTACTGGGACAATTTCATGAATGGTAAAACAATGGTGAGGTCAGTCTCTCTCTCTCTCTCTCTCTCTCCCTCTGTCTCTTTCTACCTGTATGAAATAAAAATGGGGAGTGGTGGGAATAAATGCAAAATTGACCATATAACAAGTGAAATTGCACATGGAAAAGTGCCTGGTGATGTAATATATAAATCATTAAAATTTACCTGTGAAAATTTCTTCACAACTACCAGATGGTTCTAGTATAGGTGGAATGAGTATATATATAACTAAAACCAAAGAATTAAAAAAAAAAAAAGAAAGAAAGAAAAGTGGTCATCAAACTAACCAAACTGTATCTTGGACTTTGAGAGAACTATGGTAGCTATGCTGGAAGGGGGTGTCTAGAATATAGAAATTTAGTAGAGGGCATGGCAACTTACACCAATCATATGAAATCTTATAATTTTGTAGGTTAGTTAAATCACTATTAAAAAGGAGAAAAAAGTATCTTTCATGAAGACTGCTGATTTGTATGTAGGAACGACAGTAATTTTTTTTTTTAATTTTCTCTAAATTTTTTTTTCTAAAATCTTCTGAAAAGGATTCTCCTCCAGTAAAATTTTTGAAAGTCTAAAGTTCTACATAACCATAACTATTTCAACCATGTACATGAAAAGGGAAACAAAAAGAGAAAAGGAGTAAGAAAACAAACCTATTCATGTCCATCCAAGTCTTGATTAAATGAAAAGAACCTTATTCTATTGGATATATTTTCTTCCTACTATATTATAGACTATGGCTAGCAAAGCTTTAATCTTCCATTTTAGAAATAAAAACAATAGTTACAAGATTTCAGACTAAAATAAAGTTGCCAAATACAGGAATTGTTCCTTTCAACTTACCACTTTGATCTGTTTCTCCTTTTTTTTTTTTTAATTATCTTTATTTATTGGATAGAGACAGCCAGAAATCGAGAGGGAAGGGCTAGATAGAAAGGAAGAGACAGAGAGATACCTGCAGCACTGCTTCACCACTCATGAAGCTTTCCCCCTGCAGGTGGGGACCGGGGACTCGAACCTGGGTCCTTGCACATTGTAACATATGTGCTCACCCAGATGTGCTTACTCAGCCCCCTGTTTCTCCTTTTAAACAGGCAAAAAAAGTAAAACAAAGATATGGGTATATTCATTTCAATAGCGTACAGCTTCCACTTATGCTAGAAGTAGAAATATAAAATATGACAAAAGTAAAACAGTATTACACATTTTTTTTAATTTAGTTAAAATAACATTTGGGTGAAATAAAGGTACTTCCATTATGCTGTTTTCTGAAGCATTACCAAATCTGTTCTTGATAACAAGAGCTAAATTAATTATCTTTAAAGTACCACATAATTTACAGCTTGTATAACAAGAAAAAATTCTAATTAAAGTGTTATTCAAGACTTACCACCTCCACCACCAAGAAGACTGGCATTTGCTGTTTAAAAGAGAAGAAAACAAAACAAATGATATTAAGTAATAAATACAATATAACATGTCAGAGTAACTCAAGACAAAGCTGATAATGATTATGTCTATTAAACACATGAGCACACACTATATATATGGACATACATGTATATTTATATGCTTTTATATAAATGCAGCCTTTATTATTCTCTAATGAAATTAAAGAAGAATTCATATTCTAATCTTTCTTCCTTCAAATGACTTTTTATAATGTACTTCTTTCTAATAAATTAAGTACCTATTGTTATCCTTTCATCAATATCTTCAGTTCTGTATCTAAATTAATCTTTTGAACTCTCCATTTTATCAATTAGAGGTAGAAAAATGATACACAACTTCAGTGATTTCAGAGGACAATACAACAAGAAAGTTCAATGATAATTTTAATTAAATTAAACACATCAAATAAAGCAATCCTGACACCAGTGAGAAGTAACTTAAATAGCAAGATTTATTATTTTTGCATTAGCTTCTCATTGAAGGGAAGAATAAAATTTTAAACATTCTTAGAGAAAATGGCTGTGAGATTTATGATTCATTTGCCTATTAATCTTGTATACATATAAAGAAGCCATATAATAATTAAAATAAAATTCAAGTTTACATATATGTTTGTTTAATGGTTATAACTGATAGAAAACAGAGGTAAAAACATATTATAATACCATCTTCTCACTCAGGCCCCGAAGCCATTTTGCAATGAGAAATTATATATGTAGCATTTATTAAACTGATATTACTACTATTTGATGTCCTACCAAAAGCCAAACTACTTAACATGAAATAGTAACTTATTGATGAGGCAGGAAGAAATGTATCATCAATTCTAATTTGCTTCCAACATCCTTGTCAAATAAGGGAAAGTTTGAGATCAATCCCGGTCTCTTGGTTAACCCAAACCTTTGCTAGAGTTATATCTACATGAATTTTTAAAACCATATGTCATTTTACATTCCTGCTGACTTTTATTTTTAAATCTGACTGAGAACTAATTCTCTAAAAATGGGTCTCTTTGATGCCTAAAACTCCATATGGTGCCCTCCAATTTTAATATACTCATTCATAAAGATAAGGAGATTTCTAACAGCAATAATGAGTAGTAGATTTTTCCCTTAAATTATCATACACATAATCACAGTAAGAGAACAAAAACTGGAAGTTGGGCAGTTGCGCAGCGGGTTAAGCGTACGTGGTGCAAAGCGCAAGGACCAGTGTAAGGATCCTGGTTCGAGCCTCCAGCTACCCCCTGCAGGGGGGTTGCTTCACAGGCAGTGAAGCAGGTCTGCAGGTGTCTATCTTTCTCTCCCCCTCTCTGTATTCCCCTCCTCTCCATTTCTCTCTGTCCTATCTAACAATGACGACATCAATAACATCAACAATAATAACTACAACAACAATAAAAAAACAAGAGCAGCAAAAAGGAAAATAAATAAATTAAAAAAAAACAGAGAACAAAAACTATTTTCACCCAATGTTTTGTTCAATAAAGTTGAGCACTGCCTGTTTTGAGAGCCAAGTACAAGGTTCATCTAGTTAAACAAACATTTGTTCAATGAAGATACGTGGTCTTAAACAAAGCATTTGGGGTACCATTTTTAATATGTTTGTTTGTTTTAGATTGAGAGGGAGAGAAATAGAAAAGGAAAGAAAGAAAGGCACCTGCAACATTGCTTGACAGCTCATAAATCTTTCCTCCCTGCAGGTGGCTACCCTGGGCTTGAATCTAGGTCTTATGTATATGCCATACCAAATGCACCACTGCCTGGCACATTTTGTGACAAATGGGCAGAAGTTGAAAAACAAGATCAGAAGGGAAAACACTAAGCAGAACTTGGAATGGAGTTGGTGTATCACACCAAAGTAAAAGACTCTGGGGTGGATGGGTGTGGGGTGGGTGGGAGGGAAGAGTTCAGGTCCTGGGACAGGATGACAGAGGGCCTAGTAGGAGTTGTATCGATGCGTGGAAAACAGAAATTTTATGCATGTACAAACTATTGTATTTACTGTCAACTCTAAAACATTAATCCCCCAATAAATGAACTAAAAAATATATTCCATCCTGGCAGAGTGGTTTGGCTGCCCATCAGAGAATTGTCATCTCTTTGCTCTTTTGTTGACTGCAGTTCTATATTGGGCAGCAAAGCAGTGATGTGATAGAAGAATCAGCCTAAGACTTCCATTTAAGGTTGGAGAAGACGGCCCCAACCAAGAAAACTGCATGCAAATCAACAGTTGTAAAAGTGCCCTGTAAAGAGCTGGTAACTAAAGCCACCAGGAAAAGTGCTCCTTCTACTGCCTGGGTGAAAAAGCCTCATCTCTACAGGCCCGGGACCGTGGTATTGAGAGAAATCCTTCATTATCAAAAGTGAAGGAGCTTCTGATGCAGAAGCTGCCTTTCCCGAGGTTGGTGAGGGAAATCTCCCAGGATCTCAAAACCAACTTGAGGTTTCAGAGTGCTGTCATAAGCACGAATCCAGTGGACTGTAGTGGAAGAATCCTGCCACTTCAGTAATGAGTATGGTGTGGTAACATGAAACTGTGCTCTTAGCAGCCCATGAAGTAACACAGTGCTTCTATGAGTCTAGCATCACTCTGATCTCCAAGACAGCAAAGGACTCTACCAAAAATAAGAAAATTATAGACTTAGATCCCTGATGAGAATTGATGCAAAGATTCTCACAATATCATGGCAAATTGAATCCAACAATTTCAATCTAGTAACCTAACCATCTAACAATCTCAAAGTGAGATTCATCCCTGGGAAACAGGGATGGTTCAACATCTGCAAGTCAATCAGTGTGATTCATCATATCAAGAAAAAGAAAGGTAAAAATCACATGGTCATATCAACTGATGCTGAAAAAGCATTCAATAAGATCCAGTACCCATTTATAATAATGAATCTCCAGAAATTGAGAATAGAAGGTTGATTCCTCAACATAGTAAAAACTATTTTTGACAAAGCCATAGCTAACATCATTCTCAATGGTAAAAACAAACAAACAAACAAACAACAACAACAACAAAAAAAAAACCCTGAAAGCTTTCTTCCCTAAAATCGGGAACCAGATAAGGATGTCCACTATTTCCACTGTTATTCAACATACTTCTCAAGGTCCTCATCACTGCAATCAGACAAGAAAGAGATATAAAGGGTGTATAATTTGAAAGGGGAAAAACTCATACTATGACTATTTGTTGGTGACATGACTAATATACCTAGAGAACCCACAAATATGCCACTAAAACTACTACTGGAAATAATAAATTCAGTAGCATAAAGGATACAAAATCAATACACATAAATCTGTGGCATATATATATATATATATATATATATATACAGAGAACAGAGAAATAAAAGACTAAGTCCCATTGAAAACCAAATGCAAAAAAACAAAATACCTAGGGGTGAATCTCATGAAGGAGGTGAAGGAACTTTACAGGGAAAACTCTAAGACATTGCTAAAAGAAAGAGACTGATACTATGAAATGTAAGAAAATTCCTTGTTCCTAGACTGAGAGTACCTGCATGTTAACTGTCAGACTCAGGCAAAAGATAGTAAAACCATGGACCCCTTGGAATATACCTAAAATAGACCAACAAGCTTTTTTCCAAAACAGAGACCCATATCATAATCTGCAATATTCTTGCCTTTAGATTTGTTATTAGTCAGCACTTTTTTCTGCTTTATAGCTTAACTCTTTTTCAGCTACCAGGTTCCAGATGCCACCATGATGCCAACCTGACTTCCCTGGGCAGATGACCTCACCAATGTGTCCTGGAGCCCAGCTTCCCCAGATCCCTGCCCCACTAGGGAAAGAGAGACACAGGCTGGGAGTATGGATCAACCTGACAATGCCCATGTTCAGAAGAGAAGCAATTACGGAAGCCAGACCTTCCACTTTCTGCACCCCATAATGATCCTGGGTCCATACTCCCAGAGGAATTAAAGAATAGGAAAGCTTTCAAGGGAGGAATGGGATAGGGAGTTCAGGTGGTGGGAACTGTGTGGAATTATACCCATCTTATCCTATGGTCTTGTCAATATCTCCATTTTGTAAATTAAAAAAAATTTTAATGGTCATTCTTAGTAAGGAGATAAAAGATGGTTTGACTCATATATGCAGTTTAGAGAACTGATACATATAAACTTGAAAAATAAAACAGAAGTGAATAAACTATTTCCAAGAAAGAAAGAGAAAAAAAAAAAAAAACACAGAACTCCCACACATGAGACCCTTGGTTCAACTGCCAGCATTGCATCTGCCACAGTGATTCTCTATTGTCTCTCTTTCTTATAAATAAATAAATGAATAAATAAAGTATACTTTAATAAAAAGTGTATACTTTATATAAAGTATACACAGTCTTAAAAACCAATAAAAGAAAACTTAATAATTAACCTTTTTAATTTTTAAAATGTAAAATAATTAAAGATCAATAGTCATTTAATTTCTACTTAATTATCTCCAGTCAGTTAAGCTACATCTCAATTAAAATGTAATCTAAAGATACTCTGAGATTAATAATTGGTCAAAACTAATAAAGCTCTCAATATATGTTTTTAATAGTTGGCAGATTTAGTCAAACTTCTTTTTTTTTCTTATTGTATTAGTGATTTAACATTGATTTACAAAATTACAAGCTAACAGGGGTACTATTCCACACCATTTCCACACCAGAATTCTGAATCCACAACCTCTCCATTGAAAGCTTACCCATTTCTGCATCCCAAGGTTGCAGAAATGGATAAGTATTATTTTACAGCCATCTGTCTACATTTGTATGTATTTGCCCACTTTTTTTCCTATGGTCCCATCTCTTCTTTTCCAAGTCACACATACACCTGTAAATGTTTCTGAATGTCCCTTCCTTTTTCCCCTTCTCTCTACCAGTCCTGATGGAGTTGGCGTTCATAGCCCTGTGGTCCTCTTCTCCCTATCATTTCTCCCCAAAATTCTTTATGGGGTTCAGAAGGTGGGAGTTCTGTCTTCTTTAATTGCTTCTCCACTGGATATGGGCTTCAGCAGGTGGACCCATACCCCCATATCCCCAGCCTATTACACTAAATTTCTCTTGGCTTAAAGTGTGCTTTGATAGAACTGTTAGCTTTGTTTCCAAAGCAATGTCTACAACTGTACTGAACAGTTTATACCAGTCAACGCCCATGTTCAGCGGAGAAGCAATTACAGAAGCCAGACCTTCTACCTTCTGCAACCCTCAACGACCCTGGGTCCATGCTCCCAGAGGGCTAGAGAATGGGAAAGCTACCATGGGAGGGGGTGGGTTATGGGGATTGGGTGGTGGGAATTGTGTGGAGTTGTACCCCTCCTACCTTATGTTTTTGTTCACTAATCCTTTCTTAAATAAAAAATTTAAAAAAAATAAAAGGAAAAGCTGATCTTCTAGCCACATACTAAAAAAAAAAAAAAAGAAAGAAAGTGCCAAGATGTCCCCTTGAGTTTCTGATGCCAATACAGTGATGCTTTTTTAAGTGTATATTACTTCACTAACTTTTGTGCTAACGAGTCCTCTCAAGTTGCTTCAAGATAATCTTTTGTACTCTTCATTTTTCCTGATTTTTGCCACCTGTTCATATGAAGTGAAGCTATTAAACAAGTAAAGTGATGATTCTTAAGTTGAGTTAGTTCTGTATTCTTCAATGAATGTGAAAACCTCAACTTGAAAGACAATCACTTCTTATCTCATCATCACTGCCTGACTCCTTTCCTTGCATGTCATAATTCCAATTGACTTTATGCTCCCTGGGTCCAGAGAGGGCAGCATCTTCCTCTGCCTACCACACTGCAGTGGGCTCTACTCATCAGCTTTCCTGTCCCAACCACAACCTCCTAGCTCCTCACTAAGCCACACCACCCCAGTACAACTTCACGCTCATCACTTCCCAAACTTTTTTATTGATATATAAAAAGTATTTGTCTACTGATGTGTGGAAAGAGAAAACTTTGGTCTTTTATGTTATAAAATTAAGGATTGTTAAAACAATTCTTTAGACTCAGTTACTACATAACTAGATAATTTGGGTGAATTATAGCCAGTTCTTATTTATTTTCTTCCATGAAAAAAACTGGAATCTACTGATGATAGAAATTTCTTTCAGACAATTCCAATTCATTAATTAGAAGTTTCTGTCTCTGTTTCTTATTTCATAAAGATTCTGAAGATAAATTTGAGTTCATAAAAAAATCCATGATCAATTACTAGTGTTATTCAATGATGCAGATATTGAATGGATATTGAATCATGACTTTAGATTTCAGTTGTTGAAATATTAGTATTTTTAGCTAATAGAAAAGAAAACACTGAATGACTGAATAACTTATAAATAAAGGGGCATAGTTTTTTTTACCAACAAAGTTTAATAAAATTATTATAAGTTTGTATATTGAAATAAGGTAAAATTAGCAAAAATATAATACTCATTGATAAGTCTACTCTAGGAAAAACAATAATATAATTTGATACCTTGCCAGTAGATAAACTGAATCGAAATATCTTTTTAAAAAAAGATTTTATTGGGGACAGGTGGTAGCACAGCAGGTTAAGTGCACGTGGTGCCAATCACAAGGACCAGCCCAAGGATTCTGGTTCGAGCCCCCAGCTCCCCACCTGCAGGGGATTGCTTTACTGGTGGTTAAGCAGGTCTTCAGGTGTCTATCTCTCCCCCTCTCTTTCTTCCCTCCTCTACCGATTTCTCTCTGTCTTATCCAACAACAACTACAATAGCAACAATATCAAAAAATGGGAAAAACAGCTTCCAGGAGCAGTGGATTCATAGCCCCAGCGATAACCTTGGAGGCAAAAAGGAAAAAAAAAATTATTTATTTATTCATGAATATTCATGAAGAAGGTAGGAGGAGAGAGAGAGAGAGAAAGAACCAGACATTACTCTGATATATGTGCTGCTAAGGATTGAACTCAGGACCTAAAGCTTGAGAGTCCAATGCTTTATCCACTGCACCAACTCCCAGACCACTGAGTCAAAACATTTTCATATGCAGATACGTTTTTTTGGGTTGATTCACAATTATATGTAAAATATATCAGTGAACATTTTTGAGTTGAAAAGATATTCAGTCCAAATTATAACTGACTTCAAATATATAAACTTAAAAATGGTTTTTCTTACATGTAAAATAATAAAGCCACTTTAATAATAAATCACTTTCCTATTTACTAAATTCAAATGATGTTAGGTTTCAAACATTTAAGCGAACTTAAGAACTTACAAGGAAAGATTAGGGAAAGTTCTCACTACTTTTACATGAAATTACTTTCAAATGTAAAGTATACTTCAAAAGTTTAAGTATAAATAAGTTCAGAAGATATTAACTTATTTAAAAAGATATGGAAATTTTTCAACATAAGGTATAACAATAATTCAACTCAATATGGATTTCAAAATTGCATATGACTTTTGTTTTCTTTTTTGAACTACTATAATACTTTACATATTAAGTACATGTAAAGACTTTCTCAGGGAAGAGACAGGCTCATTTGATAGAGCACAAACTTTACCACACAGGAGAACCTGCTCCAGCACCCAGCTACCACATGAGATAAATAAAGATAATAAAAATCTTTTTAAAATGAATTGGTTTCACTACATTATATGTACAGGGGAAGCTTCAGGAGCACTGAAGAATTGCTAGCTACAGTGACTTCTCTCTCTCTCTTTCTCTCTCTCTCTCCTCTTCTCTCATCTCTCCCTCCTATCTCTCTCTCTCTCTTCCCCCCCCCCTCTTCCTATCTCACTAATTCTCACAATTTATTTTTAAAAATTCCGTGGTGGAATGACTGGCTTGGGGCCCCAGTGATAACACTGGTGATTGTCTCTTATCTCTCACACACACACTTTCACTAGCAGTGCCAACTCTATTCACCTTAACTTATATGAAATTTAAGAGTATGTTTTTTTTTTTTTCCTTTTCCAATCTAAGTGGTTACTAATTGCCACTATGGTTATTGTTGGGGCCCTGTGCCTGCATGAGGAATCCACTGCTCCTGGTGGCCACTTTTTTTTTCTTTCCTTCCTTTCCTCCTTCCTTCTGTATTAGATAAGATAGAGAAAAAAATGAGAGGGGAGAGAGAGAGAGAAAGAGAGACACATGCAGACCTGCTTCATTGCTCCTGAAGTCCCCTCCACCACAGGTAGGGAGATGGGCTAGAATCAGGTTCCTTGCATATGGTAATAAGAGCATTCAATTAGGTGTGCCACTTCCCAGCCCCCAAAGTGAATAATTTTAAAGCAGCTTCTTCTTATGACTAGTTAAAGATTTTTTACATAACTCAAGTATGCTGATTCACAAAGGAAATGATCTGGCTCCATATCTTTCCTAGCACAATGTTTGGATCTTCAAGTAGTTCTGATCTAAATACTTGTAACAAATTTGGCCTTGTGGCATGGACAACTTATATATTAAAAAAAAAAAAAACTTTAAGTGATTCAGTTCTATCACAAAGTCAGAATCACAAAGTCAATGGACAAGCTAACATATATTTTAGTTAGCTAATCAAAGTAAAAAAAAAAAATTCTCGAGGTCGGTGGTAGCGCAGCGAGTTAAATGCACATGGCACAAAGCGCAAAGACCTGGGTTAAGGATCCCGGTTCAAGCCCCCGGCTCAAGCCCCCGGCTCCCCACCTGCAGGGGAGTCACTTCACAGGCAGTGAAGCAGGTCTACAGGTGTCTATCTTTCTCTCCCCCTCTCTGTCTCCCCTTCTCTCTCCATTTCTCTCTGTCCTATCCAACAACAATAACAGCAACAATAATAGCCACAACACGGATAAAACAAGGGCAACAACAACAAAAAATGTTCTCATTATCACAACCAAATAAAGAGATACAGAATATATGAATATTCAATTGATACTAAAGTCAAAGACATTACACTTATTTTGATTCCCCTAGTGACCACAATAGATAACATTTATATACACCATACATCTTAAAATTATAAAGAGGTAAATATCTTGAACCCAGATCCCTGTGTATGGTAAAGCAAAATAAATAAACAAATAAGAAAATATCTTTGGTGATATTTTCTCCATACTGCTTACTAAGATTATTATAATGATCAGCAATTTAGATTTTATAAAATCTAAAGTTATCTGTCTACAAAAAAATCACTTTTATATGTCATGATATATAAACTGCAAGTATTAAAATTCATCTCAGGAGCATGGAAAAACAAAACTCCATCAATATCAAGCATAATTGTTTATAATCAAAATTCCATTTTTATCTACACACAGGGGACAAATTATAATTTGCATAATCTGGATTTCAAAAAATACCAATTTCTTTTGATACTAATGTTCCATCAGGCCATCTGTGAATTCTACAATAGAGATTAGTTTTATTCTGTTTCATTTAAAAGCACTGATACTAATCTCATACACAAGTATTATTGCTGGCAAGATGTTGATTACTGACTCAAAGCTTTTAAAAATTATTATTATTTATCCAATCTCACAGGAAACTAAATAACACTTAGTAAAGTAATTGTATTTCTGTTTCTCTGTGACATCCATTTATTAAAAATAAATTAGACATAGAAACAGTTTATGAAATAATATGTATGTCGTATACCAGAGTTTTATTTGTCTACCAAGAATAATCATTTAATATTAATCCTTAATTTCATCAGTAGTAAGTTATAAAGAGTTGGTAGGTAACCTAAATCCCTGTTCCTCGTTTTATCACTTATGAAAACACAGTTTAGTTGTTTAACAGATATTTGTTAAGAAGACCCTATATATGGGTATTCTGAGGTAAATATTGGTTATTAAAAAGTAAGTTAAATTGACACACTAGATGGTTTATTTATAAGTAAACCTAAAACATATAATTTAATATTATTAATGCATTTAATGTTTGAGTCACAATGTAGATTCTTCGAGAAAAAAATGTTTTATGAGTTGATGTTGCTTTCTAATAAATCATTTTCCAAAATTTTACCCTCTCAGACTTCCATAACAATTCAAACAAAATTTTATAGATTTTCCTATTCCATTATCCATTTCATCCCATCCCCTTAAGTACAAATATAAATGCTAGAAATAATGCAAGAGGCAACCAAAGAAGAATTATGAAAATTGCAGGAAGTAAAGTAAACTGGTTAGAGATCCTAGGGCAGGAACAACAACCTAGATCAAGTATCCAAAGAAAGAAGGGCATCTGAAACCATCATCTCCTACAATCCAAATGCACAACAGAAGGCACAGGTAAGAGTTTTCAATCAGGCCACATAGTCCAGCTGAATTTTCAATGAAAATCCTCCTGACTTCAGCTACTGAGACTTCTCTCCCCCACACTGGTAGACACAGGACAGGAATATATATATATATATCCAATCCTTCCCCACCTCAAGAAAATCTGATGGACTACTCTAGCCTTTTAAATTTTCAATTCAAGATTTTGTTGAAACTGCAGCACTGTTCAACTCTGCACAGTTTTGCTTTTTCCCCATTCTTACAAAGATCTTTGTATCTCAATTATACTTCAGAATTAATACCTACAAGATAATCTATAGATTACATTCAGTTTCCCCAGGGTACCCAAACTTAGTCATGAAGGTGAGAAATAACAGGAGAAAGTGACATCTATCCAGGAGTTATTTTTCATTAAATGGATTGAGTCTCTTGCATGTTGCTAGACCATATCTTTAGAATACGGAGCACATGATGCATTACTGCCCTTAGTTCTAGGATTTAGCTTTCAGTTCTGGAACAATAAATGTCTCCCTCTGTCTACTTTGAAACTTCAGTAATACATATTAAATATTGTTCTAAATTAAAATTCCAACAATCCAAATTTAATGGGCATCAAATCACCGAGATAATATTCAAACAAATTTAGTGTCAATGACAAAGGTGCCAGATTATGCAGTCAATGTTGGAGCAATGTAGACACAAAGGAAAGCATTGTAAAAGTTACAATAAATAAATAAATAAATATACATACACTGGATGACTGATACATAAATTTGTAAAGAGAGCCAAAAAGCAAATTCTTGAGTGTAGAGGTATTCTTACAGCTCTTATAGTGTAAATAGCAAAAGCTGGATACTTGCTTTTTTTTTTTATTTCTAATTTTTATTAGATAGGAGAGAGAGAAACTGAAAGAGGATGGGGAGAGAAATATATAAAAATATTTATAGTAGTCCAGGAGGTGGCGCAATGGATAAAGTGCTTGACTCTCGAGCGTAACGTCCTTAGTTCAAGCCCTGGCTGCACATGTACCAGTGTGATGTCTGGTTCTTTCTCTGTCTCCTCCTACCTTTTTTCATCAATAAATAAATAAAATCTAAAAAAAAATAACATGAAAATCCAAATATTTAATATATATATTTGTAGACCTGCTTCACCACCTGTGAAGCATCCACCCATCCCCTGCAGGTGGGGAGAGGGGGCTCAAACCCCAGTCCTTGTGCTTGGTAATATTTGCATTTAAGCAGGTTTGCCACTGCCCAGACCCCCTGGTGCTTTTTATGTAAATTCTTCCACATTAAAGAGGGGGAGGAAAAATTATGTGCCAGGAGTGGTGGATTCATCATGCAGGCACTAAAACCCAATGATAACCCTGGTAGCAATAAAATAAATAATAATAAATTTTTAAAACTGTGATAGATATACTCAGCAGTTGGCACATTTTAATTTTCTAAAGTTGTTACTCCTAATTTTTAAAACACTGAATTTGCTGTTTAATACAAGTTAATGTAAACATGGCTCTGTTTACATTAATCTGATCTGTAAATTCCAAACTTCTTAGTGAGACTCTTTACTGCAAACAATCTAATTTAACTTTTCAATTTCACCATTCCACCACCTTTCCCTTTAGATTTAAGA
Source organism: Erinaceus europaeus (assembly GCF_950295315.1). Classification (NCBI taxonomy): domain Eukaryota; kingdom Metazoa; phylum Chordata; class Mammalia; order Eulipotyphla; family Erinaceidae; genus Erinaceus; species Erinaceus europaeus. Next base: position 60,147,691 of record NC_080162.1, read on the forward strand.
GAGCTTATTTCTTAGGTATTAGGGGAAATCCAGCCTCCCCTACCCCCCACACACAAACACACACTCTGACTCAGCAATGCACACTTGCACACAACACCTATGTTTCTTCTCAGGTAAAGATAACCACCAAAATCACCAAATACTTGTCCCGTTTCATTACTTATGACCTCAGATAAATGGTCTTTTTTTCCTCATTCCCAAGTTAAATTGTTATTTAACACTTTAGACCCACTTCAAATGCTATTTCCTTTGTGAAATCACTCTGACTCATTCAGTAGCAATTACATATCCATCTTTGCAAGGTCTAAGGCATGAAAACAAGCTTTTCTACACATTATCTCATAAAATTGCAATTAACTAATTAACTATTTTCCTGGGTTCCACACCATTAAACGTAAACTTCCCAAGGACAAGAATTATGACTTATCTTTTCTTACCCAGTGTCGCAATCAATATGATAGGCCATATGTGATCAGAAAATTTTGAGACTTAAAAAAAATTTTTGAAGCTTAAAAAATAAAGCTAGGACAGGGGAGAGAGCATAATAGTTATGCAAAGAATTTTCATGTTTGAGGCTCTGAGATCTCGAGCTGAATGTCCAGAACTACCACAAACCAGATCTGAGAAGATCTCAGGCAGGCAAGCAGGGAAGGGAAAGAGGGAAGGGGGGAGGAAGGGAGGGAGGAAGAGAGAAAGAAAGGGAGGAAGAGAGGAAGAGATGAAGAGAGGAAGGGAGGAAGAGAGGAAGGAGGAAGGGAGAAAGGAAGGAAAGGAAGAAGGAAGGAAGGAAGGAAGGAAGGAAGGAAGGAAGGAAGGAAGGAAGGAAGGAAGGAAGGAAAGAAGGAAGGTTGATTAACTAATACATTTTGTATTTAGAACATAAAAAATTGAAGATATGTTAGAAATTGTTTAGTATCATAAACAATGCCTATTTTAACACCAATCGTTTAATGACTGCCTAGTAAATTAATAAAGCAGAAATTAAAAAGTGATTGATTTTTGAATTGCATAGCAAATTGAAAATAATGAAGATCAAACACAGCATGAATGGAATAATGTTTATCCTTACAAAATTTAAAATTCCTTACAAGAAATTAACAGAATGCTTATTCCAAACAGCAATTCATTATCAGATTACAGAAGAACATCAAAATATTAATATAAATGAAACTTACAAAGAACTGTATTTAACAGAAATTTAGCATGTGTTGAAAACCTAATGATAATTAAGATTTTCTGAGTTTAGTACTTAAGGAAATAAGTTTTAATAACTCAATGTAAAACAAGAAGTCTCTGTCTTACAAACTCTAATTTTCTTTTAAAATGTTGCATGCTGTGTGTGTATTCATGTTTCTTAAGATTCACTAATAAGTAAGATCATCTGGTATTTGTTCTCTTTTTGGTTTATCTAACTTAACATGATGCCTTCAGGTTCCATCCAAGACATAGCAAAGGAGATGACTTAATCATTTTTAATAGCTAAATTGTAGTCCACAGGACACATATACCACTTATTTATTGAGTTATTTTTACTTGTTTTGTAGATACGTACTAATTTTATATAGATGCTTGATATCAGTCTCTTATTGGATGTGTGGTCTATAGGTATCTTCTCCCATTTACTGGACCATTTGGTTATCCTTGTCTAGTTTATTTTCATAGTATAGAAGCTTTTTAGTTTCATATTCTACATAAAATTTTAACATACGAATGTATGTACTTAACATCAGTTGTCAGTTAATTCTGATACCTAGTTCAAAATTTTCATTCCTATTATCTAGAAAGACCTTATTACTTGTTTTCTTTAAATAATACAATTTAAAAGCCTTTAATTTCAATGTCAATCTAAATTATGTTCTTATAGTCCTAAAAAATACAAGTAAATACACATAAAAATGTTCATTTCAGGAACAACTAAATTAACTGACAATTTTTTTATTTATAAAAAGGAAACATTGACTAAACCATAGGATAAGAGGGGTACAACTTCACGTAATTCCCACCAGCAGAACTCCGTATCCCATCTCTTCCCCTGATAGTTTTCCTATTCTTTAACCCTCTGGGAGTATGGACCCACGGTCATTGTGGGATGCAGATGGTTGAAGGTCTGGCTTCTGTAATTGCTTCCCCGCTGAACATGGGCGTTGACATACTCCCAGCATGAAATGACAATTTTTATTAAAAATACCCTCTTAACAAATGTCATGGTAGTCAAAGATCTTTGATTAAATATATTTTTCTTTTGGTAATAAGTCAATAATTGCAGCCTGGAAGGTCACCTAGGAGTTAGAACAATGGACCTACAATTGTGAGGTCCCTGGCACCACACACCAAAGTGATGCTCTGGTTCTCTTTCATGTTAGTAAAAAAGTAAGAAAAGTAAACATTAGATGTGTTCTTCAGGGCAAAAAGGGTAAAAATATAGATGGTTATGCATATTAAAGTAAAAAGGTGACAGATAATTACCAGGTGTTTTCACATACATGTGGAATATAGAGAATTAAAACATGTGAATTTACTAAAATGAAACAGTCAACCTATATATGAGACTTCATAAGAATTAAGATGTTATCCGTGAATGGTTTGAGCAGGGACACAGAACTCTGGTGATGGATGTAGCATGAATCTATCCTCCTGAAATCTTATATCTTGTAAATCATTATTAAATCACTAATAAATTATATTAAATTAAAAAGGAAATAAACATTAGAAAAAGTCAATGATTATTAAAAACAGATGTAGAGAAGATTAAAGATATATCTTTAATTATATATACTATATCATGTATAAAAATACACATGAATATATATATTCACTCTGGGGTGAGGTTCAGCATTCTGGAACACATTCTGTGAATAAACTGAAACTAATCCCCCCTGAAGATCAGGGAGAGATCAAAGAAAAAGATCACTCCACTACGGAAGGTGGAAAGGTTAAAGAGTAAGGAAACGGGAGTACAATTTTTCTTTCTATATGTTATTTTCTTGAATTAACTCAAAATATATCTTAAATAAACTAAAATTTAAATAAATAGGGTTGCTCTTCACTTAAGAGAATATATTGATTATATTATTATGTATATATTATATAATTTAAATAAATGAATTTAACTTACTTTTTATATATTTATTATCCCTTTTGTTGCCCTTGTTTTTTATTGTTGTCGTTGTTGGATAGGACAGAGAGAAATGGAGAGAGGAGGAAAGATAGACACCTACAGACCTGCTTCACTGCTTGTGAAGCAACTCCACCGCAGGTGGGGAGCCTGGAGCTCAAACCAGGATCCTTAGTGGGTCCTTGCACTTCGCACCATATGCATTTAACCAGCTGCACTACCGTCCCACTCCCTGAATTTAACTTATTAACTTATACATTCATCACACCTTGAAGAAAAGTAGGGACAAGTTGTTATTTCTAATGAATCCATCCATGTTTAATTTAAAAAGCTTACCATACAGGATATATTTAATATCTGATGGCTAAAAGAAAAATGAAAAGATCAATATGAATGGATGAAGAAATAGGAACTCTAATGAATGCTTAATATTCAGAATGCAGGATGGAAGACCACTCCTGCACATAGTAGTCAAAGCTGCAACTAACTATTTGAATCAGTATTGTGGTAAAGCTGAAAGACACATGGAGGGCTCAGGAGTAAATATAACTGTGATATCTACACCTGTATCTTATTAGCTGTCTGACTATATGATATTACCTATTTGAAACATGAAATTTACTAAAATAATTTCTTCCTCTATAAAGTTGGAATAATAGTAATTTTGTAATTATTTCAAAAGGTAATTCACCTGTAAAGCTATTTACAGTTAAATTCCCTCAGCTTTTCTGTGTAATTGAAACTTTTCATAAAAAATGCTAGGAAGGGAGTCGGGCTGTAGCGCAGCGGGTTAAGCGCAGGTGGCGCAAAACACAAGGACCGGCATAAGGATCCCGGTTCGAACCCCAGCTCCCCACCTGCAGGGGAGTCGCTTCACAGGCGGTGAAGCAGGTCTGCAGGTGTCTTTCTCTCCTCCTCTCTGTCTTCCCCTCCTCTCTCCATTTCTCTCTGTCCTATCCAACAACGACAACAACAATAATAACTACAACAATAAAACAACAAGGGCAACAAAAGGGAATAAATTAATAAAATAAATATTTTTTAAAAAGTTTAAAAAAAATGATAGGAAAATAAAATCCTACATATGATGAATTTGAATGGATTTTTGTATATGGCATAAAGTATACCTTCTGCCTGCTGTCAGAGAAATAAAAGTAATTCACGTACACCCACTATCAATATTCTATATAGAGGATATTTGAAAAAGTTAAATTTTTATTTTCAAGATTTTAATCATGCTAATACTCTTGAATGACATGCATTATTTTTTCCTTCTAATTAGCAATTTTAATATTGATTTACAAAATTATAAGATTACAGGGGTGTAATTTTGCATCATTCCCACCATCAGAGTTCTGTGCTTAGTATTATGTGCATTTAATCAGGTATTAACTCCATTGGAAACTTCTCTATCTTTAATTAGGGTAGGGCTCTGGAGAGGTAAGGTTTCAGGACACATTGCTGAAGTAGTCTACCCAGGGAGTTCTGGATGGAATCATGATAGCATCTGCAACTTGGTGGCTTCTTCTTCTTCTTCTAGTTTGCCCTTCTTCCGTAGCCAGTCAACAGCGTCAGGTTGAGCCTGATGTAAAGTTTTGAGACCTCCTTTGAATCTGGAGAGGTGGCAGTCGTTGGTGGTTGAGAGGCAGCAAATACAAAGCAAGTAACAATGTCTAAAGAACAGGAACCAAAAAGCAGGAACAGAACAAACGAGAATAGGGATCTTAGTGTGTAAAGAAGCAAGGAAATCTATTTAGGTATGTTCCTAGGAGCCCAGGATATTCGTACTTTCTGCTTGAGTTTGATAGCTAACATGGAGGTCGACAAAAATATTGTCTGGGAAGATAGTGTCAGAGTTGAGAATGGGGCTAAAAAGTTGGATTAGGGCAGAGAGTAGCTCCCAAACTTGAAGAAAGTCTATGAATAAAAATAACTGTTTACCTCATCAACCTGATCCATATTTAGCACAAGAGCTTGTGTAACCTGAGTCCCTGTTGGTCTGAGCTCACAGTTCATAGTCATAGCTAGAAACAGTCTAGGTTGCCCTCATTTCAGGGCCAGTTTCTTTAAGTGGCAGGGTAGGATGACCCAATTTCCCTTCAGAAAGTGAGGCAGTCCCTACCAATGCTACTTAATAGGACAAGTTCCTCAAGTAGCCCAAGATAGGATTTGTAATGGCATTTCTGATGGAAGTGACCAATGATGGTGGAGAGAGGAATCTATCAGAGGTCTAGGTCCATCATATATGTGTAGGGATCCATGGATTTCTAACTGGGTCCCCAGATGATGAGGTGGTCTGGTATCGGCCAAAAGGGTCATGAGTAAGTGAGACAATCTGTTGCCCTTATTCAGCTCTTGTAGTCTTTTCTTTATCTGATGAACTTGGACTTTCTCCCAGTTGTTAAAGCATTAAGTGTCATTAGTTTTATTTAAGCCAGTATTAGGTTTTTACTATTTTAACCAATTACTGCCTTCTGTGGGTCTTTCTACTACACTGCCAAGATTATTAGGTCAAGGTTAATTGGTTAGAGTATTTACGAAACCTTCTTGAGGTTCTTCTACTAGAATCCTAGGCTTACTAGGTCTAAGTCTAATTACAGAGGATTATTAAGCACTTTTACTTTGCAGGATACAAGATTCATGGCTGGAATCCTCTCTCTTCTAGTAGTTTGAATATGTTATCCCTCACTTTCTTTGTGAAGAGAAGTCTAGTAAAAGCCTAGTAACCTAAAAGCCTTTGTATGTAAATTCTTTCCTTTCTCTATAAGATTTTTTTTTCCTTGTCATTGAGTTTTGATACTTTTATAATGATGTACCTTGATGTTGGTTGTTTTTCATTAATATACCTGGGTATATGCATTTGTCTCTTCAATGAGTATATTCTGAGGATTGCCTAAGGAAAATTCTCAGCTAAAATTTCCCTGAATATGGTCTCCTTTCCTTTCACCCTGTCCTCTTCTTCAGAGATTCCCATTATTTACATTCAACCTTTTGATTGAGTTTGGAATTTAACAGAGAGTAGCTTCATACTTTTTAAACTTTTCCTCTTCCTCATATTTAAACTAAAAGAGTGAGCTAATTTTATCTTCTTGCTTAGATATTCTTTCTTCTTCATGAGTGAGGAGTGAGTCTACTTCCTAGGCCTTTTACCTGAGCTTGTACTAAATTCAAAGTGTCTTTTACTCCCTGAAATTCTGTCTGAAGTTGTTTTATTTTTTCATGCTTCCTAAATGTATAGTGAACTCTGACTGACATTCTATTTTCATATTTTCTAGTGTCTTAGAGAACTATATTCAAAGCTCTTCTTTTGTGTTTCCTAGTTCCTTAGTGAAATATTCTTCCAACTCTTATGCTTTTCCATACTATGCTTAGATTCTTATAGAGTCCTCATAATGAGCTTTCTGTAGTCTTTCTCTGATAGTCCCACTATTTCTACATTTTCTTGGAGTTTTTCTGTTTTGTTTATGTCTGGTTTGGCATGTTTGGTAGTTTGTTTCTACAATGTTTGTGTTTGCATTTATTGTGTTGGTTATTTCTAGCCAGTGTGTGGTGGTATTGTGGTCTCTAGGCTTCCTTCGTTTATATGTTGCACTGTGGGGGTGGAGGGGCTAGGCTTTTTGTTGTTGTTGTTGTTTCCTTATGTTGCTTTGTGCTCCATGTGTTGTGTGTGTATGGTTTTTCCATATGATTTCAATCTGCAACCAAGCATCAAGGGTTTACTGTAGTGCTGCAGCTGTATTCATAGAAGCAGGGTTCACTTTACCAGTTAGCTTCTGCCAGCTTCTGCAAATCACTTTTATGTTTTGGCAACAGACCAGACTTCTTTAGGTTATAAATGCCTCCTGATTTTTTGATGTGTCATTGCCTGTAATTCAGTAGGTTAATACTCCTGCAGTCAGATTAAAAGGAAGATTCAAGAAAAAAACGTCACTGTGTTCTGTTGGAGCTCTAAATTATTTCTGTTTGGTTTCAGTCTCACACCGCTTTTCAGCCCAACCATGCACGAGAACATTCACCTGAGGCTGATTTCTCAGACAGAGTTGGTAAATTTTGTTAAGTTCAATAGCTTTAAATATTTGCTGTTTGGGGAAGAGTCTGAAATGATCACTATTACTCCCAAGGCCATGCCTCCCAGAAGTGGTCTCTTTATGGTTTCTTTTTGCAAGTATTTATTGTTTCATTCATTCTTACAATATTATAGTGTTGAATTTAATGTGTTTAGGACTGTTAAGAATATTGTTTTCAAAAAAAAAAAAGATGATTGTTTTCTTCTTTCAAAACAACTACTTTCTAGCAACTTCTATCACAGAAAAGTTTAAATTGGAACCCTTGCTTTTATGTAAATCTATATATGTCATGCCAAATAACAATTTTTTAAGTATTTTGTCTCCCTTCCTCTTTTGCCAACAAGATTTTGACCACCCTGCTATGAACACCACTAATGGGTCACTAGTTCCAAACTTGTACTCTCCATAAGTATCTTGGATGGCCTTAACACACAGTTAAATAATTTTCTAGACATTTTCATTGGATACTTTTTTATCCTCAAGGGAATAGTGGAATTTACAGTAAGTTTGATTCATCTCCATATATTGGTGCTACATATACACTTCTACAACTAAGAATAGTGTAAATGAATAAAGAACTTAAAGGAAAAAAAACATTCTCTGTCTAAATATAAAAGTTCTATAAAATAGTAGAGTTAGAAATGTTTTCTTGCTATGTAAGTACAAAGGTATGTATTAAAATTGTGCTAAATATTTACAAAATATCTTCAGTGAGACAGATTCAGGACAGATAACAATGACAGAATTACCCCAGACAGAATTCAATCTGGTTTATGAAAGTGACCTAAAGTTCACAGGGCTGATGAGGTACTGGTGAACTTGTCATAATTCAGGATTAGCATACAACACCAAATAAAGCCCATAAAATAGTTCAATAAATAACTTAATTTTTAAATCTGTATATATTTTCTAGTAGTTATTTATTTACTCATTAATGACAGACAGCAAAGAGAAAACCAGAGCATCACCCTGGCATATGTGATGCTGAGGATAAAATGTGGGACCTCACGTTGGAGTTTCCAGGCTTATTCCCCTTGCCACCTCCTGTGTCATATTTTTAACTCTTAATCCTCTCACAGCTGAAGAAAAAGTTCCCTAAAATTTCCATGTCTAAGATTATAATGGCCTGTTTTATAGACTATAAATCATATAATTATACTTATTTGACATACAGCATTTTTAAATACTACATATTTTATTAGAAAGATAAAAAATGGATGAAGACTCAGCTTACTTGTTAAGCAAAATGTTCTCATGCCTGAGATTCTGAGGTTCCAACTTCAATCCTAGCACCACAAAAAATCAAAGCAGAGCAGTGCTATGCTTTCTCTCCCTCTCTCTCTCTCTCCCTTTCTCTCTCTATATGAATTTCTTATTAAAATAAAATATTAAAAAGAAGAAAATGGAAAGTTGAAGAGGTAAGTTAGAAGCTTTTTATTTATTTTTTGTAGCGGGAGGGGATAGCCATAATTGCTACAAAAGAAAGATTGATTAAAACAGAAACAGAAAAACTAAATGTCACAGAGCCAGATGACTGTATGATATATAAAAGGAAGCTCATAAATGATCCTAGTCATTAAGAAGCTGTTCACTACATTAAGTGCTATGTTTGTAATAAAGTATGAGAGGGAATAATACACTTTAGAAAGATTTTTATATAAAATAGCTAACACATTTAAGAGTTTCTCTATAATCAGTACTACTGACCTTAAGACTTAATGAATATAAGCTTAGACATGGCTAAATGTAAACATAATTTTTACTTTTGTTATATTTGGTTAAGAAGGTTGCTTCCCCAAATCATTCAGTAACTATTCAAACTGAAGATACTTCTTTAGGCTTATATGTCCTTAATCATGAATGATGATCTCCTTTTGAAGTACTTGAATTACTTTTAGTAAGATTTGCAATCATTCTGAACTAGTTAAAAAGCAGCCTGGAAAAAAATATTGTGCTATGCCACATTAGTGCATTCCCAGCTTTAGTAGATTAAGTGAAGATGATTACAAAAAGTTAAATTTGTAACCTTATTCACTCCTGATATCTATTATTGAAGAATTAAAACTAAAGTCTTTTCAACACTCATAAAAGGCTGTTATTTGAAGACAATTTTTAAAGCTTAACTACATAAAACATCTACAACACCAAAGAAATCCTTAAAATGTCAAGCCTCCAACTCCAATAATCTGGTAAAACCTTTCCCAACTCATGGGACTCCCTAGTTCTGTTTCAAATGGCGCATTTCCTAACAAAGTTACAGACTCTAGATATAGAACAGGGTCTAAGGAACAGGGTGCATGTGCACATGTGTCCATAAGTTAGGGAGAAAATATGTACCTCAAACCAAAAGCACATAGTAATTACTGTAAATAGACTTAGACAATCTTGTTATTCGGGATGCGGCATCATCTAAGTTCATTTCTCACGTCTATGCTCGACCGGACCTGCCAATATACGCGGATATCTTCGCCCACCCTGTCCAACGCTTGACTTCTCATCACCCAATCTTGTCCCCTACGCCTACACTGAACTTCTCTGTTCCAGTCTCTTGGAAACAGAGTTGGCAGTCAGCTGAGGTAAAGAACAAACACCTCATCACAGACCCCTGCAAGCGTCAACCCGGCTTTGACCTGGCACGTTATGATTGGGCCCTCCTCAATCGCTATCGAACAGGCCATGGCCGGTGCGCCACTATGTTCCATTGCTGGGGAGCCAGAGACGACCCGAACTGCCTCTGCGGCTACAGACAGACTATGACCCACATAGTCAACGACTGCCCCCTCTCCAGATTCAAAGGAGGTCTCGAAACTTTACATCAGGCTCAACCTGACGCTGTTGACTGGCCACAGAAGAAGGGCAAATGCTAGAAGAAGAAGAAGAAGGAGGAGGAGGAGGAGGAGGAGGAGGAGGAGGAGGAGGAGGAGGAGGAGGAGGAAGAGGAGGAAGGAAGGGAGGGAGGGAGGGAGGAAGGAAGGAAGGAAGGAAGGAAAAGAGGAAGGGAGGAAGGGAAGGAAGGAAGGAAGGAAGGAAGGAAGGAAGGAAGGAAGGAAGAGGAAGGAAGGAGAAAGAAAGGAGAGTGAGCAGTGATAAAAGACATACTACACCACCTCAAGCAGGGCTATATATCCTGGGCTAAGTAGACCAAGTTTTCTGAGCTGAACACCTAAACAGCTGACAAACTACTGACATTCTTTAGGTTGAAATTAAGTCAGATGAACACCATAGCTGCCTAATATCCATAGAAATGCCATAACTCCATCAACATCAGCATCAGTAAATGTAAATTTGAATAGGATTCATTTAGAACAAAACAAAACTTCATCCACACTCAAGAATGTATTCCTTTAAAAAGAAAAAGAGAAAGAAAGAAAAGGCCCTTCTATCTTCAGAGTTAGTATCGTATCGTATTTCTCACTTCTTATCCTAAGGACTTAGGTAAGATAATTGAAATCAATAGTTGAGAAATGATACCAACCAGTATATATTCTGCAGCAGGTTGCAACAGAACTAAATGGGAAGACACTATCTCAGGACAATCTCAAACATCAGAAGAAAATGTCAAGATGCAAGAGGGACATTGAGAGATAATCATAGGCATTAACAAGACAAATGAAAGGAGTATGCATCATTTTCAGATAACACTCAGTATAAGAATTTCTTATTTGAACCAAAAATAATTTACTTTGTGAAAACTACAATAGCATTACTTTGAATAATAACCTTTCCATTATTAAAAATTCACTTCTTTCACAACTATATATACAGAGATTTATAACAACATTCTACAAATAAATTATGGAATAATGCATTTCTAGGCTTAGCTTTATTATAATGAGGTAAATCAAATAATATACAGGTTATTTAACTGAACCTTAACTAGTTCATGGACAAATTACTAATAATAGAACCTCTAGCAATATCACAGAACTATTTTAAAGAGTGATTGAAATTAATTTGCTTATTTACTTTGTACAATGGAAAGTCCTATAAAAAAAAACAAACAAACAAAAAGTAATCGAGTGTTTGCTATTACAGATTGTATTAACAAAATAAAATTATCCATTAGTTGGGTTGGGGAGACAGCATAATGGTTATGCAAAAGATGTTCATGCCTAAAACTCTGAGGTCCCAGGTTCAGTTCCCAATGTCACCCCAAGCTAGAGCTCAGCAGTGCTATGGTCGCTCTCTCTCTCTCTCTCTTTCTTTCTCCATATATATGTAAATAAAATATAAAAATATTATTTATCAATCAACTGTAAACATTACCATAGCTGTAAGAATACTATCCTTTGACCTTAAGTTTTCTGTTGGACTTCTGGAGAATTTTCCTGGATGTTGGCTCTCCCTCAGAAAACATATATTAAGGGAGTTTGGCAGTAGTGCAGCGGGTCTAGCACATGTGGTGCAAAGTGCAAGGACCAGCATTAAGGATCCTGGTTTGAGCCCCCAGCTCCCTACCTGCAAGGGGTGAAGCAGGTATGCAAGTGTCTTTTTCTCCCCATCTCTGTCTTCCCCTCCTCTCTCCATTTCTCTCTGTCCTATCCAACAATGACATCAATAGCAACAACAATAACTACAACAAGAAAACAATGAGGGCAACAAAAAGGGAAAATAAATAAATATTAAAAAAAGAAAACATATATTATTATATCTCAATGAATTTCATCAGAGCAAAGCTGGGGTTTCTGGCAAAGAAAAAAATAAATTACTGTCTGAAGGTTGTTGACTGATTATGGACAGCAGAAATAGGAAAGGAGGAAGGGAAAGACACAAGGGGAAACAGCACTGCATTGTAGAGGGGGCAGGGTGTGGTGGAGAGAGGACAGCAATGTGCCATATATCTGTAATTGCTTCGAATCCACACTGCATACTTAAAGCACTCATGCATTGTTGTGACCCCAACAGGAATTTGGGACAATTAGCATACAAATGACGTCAGCCTGAGACAGAGCACACTCACAAAGGAATGTAGGTGTAGGGACTATAAAAGCAAGGACTTGCAGCAGCTCCTCTCTCTCTTGATTGGATTACCTCCGTCACAGCACTCCCCTGTTGGTGTAGCTCCTGATCTTGTCACGTGATGGTCTTGGGTAACTTAGTTGTGGACTTTGGACTTTTGCCTAATTTCTTAGCTAGACTTCTCCCTTCACATTCACAGTGATTTTTATGAATAAACCTCTCTTTTGTTTAACCTTAAATGGAGCCACGTGTTTTTTACAGCTATGCAGAATGACTCAGAAACTGAGTGGCTTAAGAAAAGGAGTTTGTGACTGCTAATTAGAGCTGTGGAAGCCACAGGCCCTTTATGTAAACCCCAAAGGGCTGTCTGGGGGAATCAGGGAACTGAACATTGACCCTTGTGGTAGCAGGGCAGCAAACCAAACTCTAAGTTGTAACAGCTGCCTGGTGAACAGGGTCAGACTGCCTTCCAAGCAGGAAAAGTAACTTTGACCTGACAGCAGAGTTTCCACTTTCAGAAAACAGTCTTGAAAGAGGTCAAAGATTCCATCTCCTCCCAGACTAGGGCCCTGATTAAGAGCCATCAGACACTATAATGCTATGTCACTTCTTCAAAACTCTTCCCCTCACTTGCAACTCACATACAAAGAGGAATAGAAAACAAAACAACAGATGGGTAAAATTAGGAAAACATTGGTTCTAAGGAATTAAAATGGCCAAATATATAGTGATGCATATTCAGAGTGGCTGTCAGAGAAAGAACTTAGAAAATATACTGTCAGGAAATTTGAAAGACTACAACTCTCTCAATTGACATGGAGAAATGCATTAAGAAAGAACTCAATGAATTCAAAGATTCACTTGCTAAGTAAATGGAAAACAATTAAACAGAGCTACAGGGTGTGGAAGATACTTTAAATGCGTTCTAGTCTCAAATAACAAGTTAAGAAAGTAGGCCTACTGATGTAGAAGATAGAGCATTAGGAATTAAAGACAAAATGACCACACTCTTTGAATTCAAAGGAGGAGATAAAAGGTTTATGAAAATGAAGCAACTCTCCAAGAGATTGAAAACTCCTTTAGGAAAGTAAATATCAGAATTATAGGAATCTTGGAAAGAAAAGAGTAGAAACCATATTGAAGGAAATAATAGTGAAAATTTTTTTTTTCAATTCTAGGATATGGTCAGAATATAGATGTGCAGGAAGTAGAGTGCAATCCCAAATTCCAAAACCTTCATGGAACTATAGCAAGACACATTATTGTGAAACTATCAAAATTCAAGGACAGAAAAAATATATATAAGTTGCCAGGGAAAAGAATGTGACACTTCTGCATCAAGGGTCAAGAAAACTCAGGTAGAAGTCAGGTCACAGAGCAGAGATTAGAGCAAAGGTTGCAGTAATCATCCACTGTTCTGTTGGGAAGATAACATAATGGTGGTGTAAAAATATTTAATGCAACAAAGGCCCAAAGCTCAAACCTAAGCACAAGCATAAACCAGAGCTGAACAGTACTCTGGTTTAAAAACAAAAGGGGAAGTATAGGGTGGTGGTAGTGGGGAACTCAGTGTGAATTCATTTGGCATACATTGCACATTCCCTTTTAAGCAAAGACTTTAGGTTAAAAGAAAGGAAGAAAAGTGAAAGAAAGTAGTATGATTCCAAGAAATGTTTCCATACATTTTAGTTTAACATCTAAATTATTCTGTCTTAAAGCTAAACAATCACTAGAATAGCAAATAAAATAATATTTATGTGAAATTATAAGCTAGCAAAATTAATTAAATATATTCAAATGTTCCCTCAATGTTCCATATGAATTAAACATGATTTATTTATTTTTTAAATTTACAAGAGTATTTCAGTTCTGATTTATCTTAATTCTTTGGATTCCTGCTGTACTTTCCATTGACTCATTACATGTGAGTTTCTAGTTCAGTGAGTATTCTCAGCAGTTGTCCTTTTTTTCAAATTGACCTACCTGTGGACAATGTAACAGAATAATTTCAGTGATTATGTGACTGAAACTAGGAAGGAACTTAAAAACACTTCATTTTAAATATTTCTGAGTCTTTTATTATAGTTTTCACTAGACAGGCAGCAGACATTTCCAGGTCATAAGAGTATCACACAATCCTAGAAATCTCTGTAGATGAATATATACTTTGCTCCTGCTTACCAAAATGACCTGCATAATGCAGTATATATCTCAGTTCATGAAATGTAAATATTCTGTCTTATCATTAAATACATCCTTAGTAGAGCATGGGTAATACGGGCATTAATGATGAGTTTCAGGTAGAGAATTATCTTCCTTTTTGCCATCTGAAAGTGAATTGGTTATCTATTATTATATAAGAACTACCCTAACCATAAAGGCTTAGAAAAAAAAAAAAAAGTCCTCCTGGGAAAATGTAGCCCTGTGACAAAGAAAATCTGTTAATTAGTATTTCCTCACAAAATGACATTGGATTAAAAAAAACATATAGTTTAGTTCAAAACTGTATACATAGCAATTCAGTGCCTAGGCAGTAATTCATCTGGGTTTGTCTAGGCCCATTAATAAGATGCAGCAGCCAAAGGGTGCTGGTAGTCAGCTCAGAAAATTATGTTCTCTTGGTGGACTTTCATTGGCTAATAGGATAGGCTGGGTTTGTTAACAAATGTAGCAGCTTTGTGCAAGGACTGGCCTGGCTTAAGGATCCTCATTGAGCCCCTGGCTCCCCACCTGCAGGGGAGTCGCTTCACAGACAGTGAAGCAAGTCTCAGGTGTCTATCTTTCTCTCCCCTCTCTGTCTTCCCCTCCTCTCTCCATTTCTCTCTGTCCTATCCAACAACAACAACAATAATAACAATAATAACTACATATAATTACAATAACAACAATAACAATAATAACTACAACAATGCAATAACAATAATAAGTACAATATCAAGGGCAACAAAAGGGAAAACAAATAATAAAAATAAATAAATATAGCAGTTTCAGATCAGAATTCAAAGACACCTATTCAAAGAGAATGATGTACTGTAAACCTATGTTCACAGCAGCACAATTTGCAATAACCATAAACTTTGAAGCAATTCAAGTGCCCAATGATAGATGAGTGGCTAAGAAAGTAGTGGTACTCATAAGCAAGGAAATACAACTTAGCTGCTAAAAATGAAGTTATTTCCTTTTCCTCATCTTGGATGTACTTCAAAGGAATCATGGTAACTAAAACAAATCAACAGAACAAATACTAGATGATCTCACTTATAGGTAGAAAAAGCAAAGAAGGGGGGAGGTGAAATTTAGACTTGGTATGATATAATGCACTGTAACAAAAGACTATGGGAGAGGAAGGGATAGGAGATAGTAAAGAGATCATCAGGATGCTGGTTCAAGATAGTGAAAAAGTACCTACGTTAGGTATGGAAATGTTTCAGACAATCTATCATGAAAACATAATAACTTTACTGTAAACAACTGCCCCCTCCCAACCTCCTGTAAAATTATTTAGGAAAAAAAAGAAGATATTATGGAAATTAAAATTAAGTTAAAATTTCTGAGACCATCTACAAAACAATAAAAGAAAGAAAGAAAGAAAGAGAGAAAATATTTTAAGGTTATTTATATTGAAATAATTATGTAGCTTAAGTAAAAATGTTTGTAATTAAAGGTAACATGTCTTCAAACACGAATGAAAGTTACTCACAGGAATATAATGTGATCAAATTTCAGTGTATTTAATTTTATTATTAATATAATTAAAGAAAAATTAAATACCATTTCAGTAGAAATATAAACTGTCTGTTGACAAAATTTCCTTGTAGAAAAAATTAATATTGTTCAAATTGATTCCGCTATAATCTTAAAAGATTCTCTTTTTCTCCTTTTTTATTTTTATTATTATTTATTTATCAGTCTTAGAAAATTACAAGACTTTAGGGATATAACTGCACAGGCATTCATGGTCAGAGAAACGATTCCTGATATAAATTCAATCTTCCTGAATATACTAATATTTCAGTGTCTCAAATATGACTATTTATGAGATTGTTCTGTGTATACTTTCGGGGTGGGGAAGCTCTATAAATGTCTAGTAAAGGCAATCTGTGTTTTAAGGGTTTTCTTTACCTATGAAGTCCTCTTGGTATAGTGTATACCAAGTATAGTGTATAGAGTCCATTCTTATCTTACTACCATTTTTATCATAAAATTTATCTAACTATTATAAGTGTGGTTATTCTGGATATCATTAGGCAAAACTGCTACTCTGAGTTAACTAATTTAATCCTCATAATAACCTTGTTAGTAATTTTATCTTCATTATACAGATGAAAAAATCTGAGACACATATTGATTGTTACACCCAACATCACATAAGTAGCAGAATCTATACTCAAATCCTGAAAGACTGGTTCTTGAAGCCTATAATTTAAAACTACAGATTAATGCCTGCTGTCTGAAAATAATTTATATATGTAGTAACTAGAAATGTATACTGTTGAACAACAACAACAAAAACCCTTCATTTTTCAGTTAAATATGATTTTAGAAAATAAAAATATATAGGATATTTATAAACGGACAAATATTTTCATTAAACAACAAAAATATTTTCATTAAAAATACAATATATTATACATATATAATTTGTTGTTGTTCCACATGGCTTCACTGGGGCTGTGGCTGTATGATTCTTTTCAAAAATTTTTTGTATTATCTTATTTATTTATTGGCTAGAGACAGCCAGAAATTGAGAGGGAAGAGGGTGACAGAGAGGAAGAGAGACAGAAAAAGACTTGCAACACTGATTCACCACAGTTTTCCCTGCAGTTGGGGACAAGGGGCTTGAACCCAGGTCCTTGAGCATTGTAATATGTGCTCTCAACCAGGTGTGTCACTACCTGGCCCTTGTGGCTGCATGATTCCAGCACTTCAGAAAGTTTTTTTGTTGTTGTTTTGTTTTGTTTTGGTTTTTCAAGATAGAGAGTAAAAGGCAGAATGGAAGAGATACAACAGAAAGGGATCAAGAAAGAAAGAGACACAACATACCACTGATCCAACACTCACATGACACTTTTGTGCATGGTTTTCCCATGTGGTGAATAAGAACTCGAGCCCAATTACTTGCACATAGTAGAGTGTGTACTCTGCCAAAAGAGTTACTATTTTCTGTTACCTAAAAGTATGTTCTAAATAGAATGGGAGTTGGCTCAGTGAATAAACCATAGGACTTCTGTGTCTAAGGTCCTGTGTTGGACTCTAAGTACTATATATGCTGGAATGAAGCTTGTGAAGATTGTTGCTTTCACTATTTATTTATTTATTTATTTATTTATTTATTTATTGCTTCCAGGGTTATCGCTGAGGCTCTGTGCCCAAACCACGAATCCACAGTTCCTGGAGGCCATTTCCTCCATTGTTATTGTTGTTGCTGCTGTTATTATTATTGTTGTTGTTCTAGGATAGGACAGAGATGGGGAGAGAAAGGTAGACACCTGAAGACCTGCTTCACTGTTGGGATAGGACAGAGAGAAATGAAGAGAAGAGGGGAAGACAGAGAGACTTGCTTCACCACTTACAAAATGAACCCCTGCAGGTAAGTGGTGAAGCAAGTCTGCAGGTATCTTTCTCTCTCCCTCTCTGTCTTCCCCTCTTCTCTTCATTTCTCTCTGTCCTATTCAACAACGACAACATCAACAACAACAATAATAACTACAACAATAAAACAACAAGGACAACAAAGAGAAATAAAATAAATATAAAAATATTTTTTTAAAAAGGAAGAAAGGACACTCAAAAGTAGTTGGTGTGACTTAGAAAGGAAGAGAAGGAAGGATCATAGAAAAAAAGTGGACAAATTATTAAAATATAGTTAAGTAGATAGTTATAAAAATGGTCAGGGGCCAGACAGTGGCACACCTGGTTAAGTGCACACATTATAGTGTGCAAGGTCCCAGGTTCAAGCCCCTATTCCTCACTTGCAAGCAGAAAGCTTCATGAGTTGTGAAGTAGAGTTGCAGGTGTCTCTCTGTCTCTTTTGCTCTCTATCTCCCCTTCCCTCTCAATTTCTGGTTGTCTCTATCAAATAAGTAAATAAATAAATAAATAAATAAATACAAATAATAGTCAACCCATATCTATGATCTTGGGAGAACTAATGCAGTTTCTAATGGAGGAAATGGAACCCTGGTAGTAGGATAATTGTGGAATTATATACCTGATATTTTATAATTTTGTAAATCAATATTAAATAACTAATTAAAATAAATAAATAAAAGTTGTATCTTATAGTAACATGAACTAGAAGGAAATAATCAATCACCACATATATTTTAAGGCCACAGAAACCACCCTAATGATAAACTACTGATATAAAGGTATGGCATATTGTAAGAGAGACAAAATATACACAGAAGCAACATAAATTTCTTATAATATTAGAAACTTTACCTTTAGAATTTGTTTTAAGTGAAATATTACAATTATTTTAAATAATCACCTTACTTGGTCTAAACAGTTCATGGGGGGCAGTGATGGTGCACCTGGTTGAGCACACATACTACAGTGCACAAATATACGAGTTTGAGCCCCCCAGTCCCTACCTGCAGGGGGAAAGCATTACAAGTGGTGAAGCAGTGCTGCAGGTGTCTCTCTGTCTTTCTCCCTATCTCCCCTCCTCCTCGCAATTTCTGGCTGTCTCTATCCAATAAATAAATAAATAAACTAGTGCATGAAAACTGAACTCCTAATAATATGCTGAGAGTAATTTCTTCTGTTTTTAACATAATAAATATTTAAGTCCTTATTGCATTTCTCTAAATTTAAAAATGAAGTAAGAAAAAGGAAGGAAGGATGGAAGGCAGGGAGGGAGGAAGGAAGGAAGGAGGGAAATTAGAACTCTCTATATCATGTGCAAGTTGCATTATATGTTTCACTTGTAACAGATTCCAAAATGTCTCTTCTTCTGAAAAAAAAAAGAGTTATTTTTAATGAAGAAAGGTTCCATATGTTTAAATCCTCACAGGGAAAATTATTTTCTGACTATGATGATCTGCCTACAAATAAGAATGTGAAGTCAACCCACTGTCTGTGGGACTGGTAAATTCCTAACAAGTACAGGCAGTCAATGAACTGAATAACAACACTGTGGCATATTTTTACATAATAGTTTGAGGGGTAACTTTTCCCATAGATCTCTTTGGTTAAAAATTAGGGGACTTGAACTAGATAATCATCAAAAATATTTTCAACTAGAAGATTCTAAGATCTCAGTAAACTAGGTAACTGGCTTTAATACATGCAGAAATTGGTAATCACATAAATCTTATATTATAGGTCTGTGTTTAAAAAAAAAAGGGGGCAGAGAAATAATCTGCTTGGACAATGCACTGCTTTGTTATGTGCACAGCCCAGGTTGAAGCCTGGTCCACACTGCCAAGGTCTCTTTCATCCTCTCTACCTCTCTATTTAAAAAAATATATAGTTAATTATATAGTCAATTAACTGTTAATTGATTTTAGTAATATCTATGCTGTGAACTAATGATATTGTTTTGCTTATAATAGAACCAGAACTTAACATAAATAATTATCTTAGTTATTTATTTCAGATATGATGTCTATTTCTGTTTACCACAGAGTGCATTAGTATAAAAGGCACTCAGATGGAGTGATTCAAACTATACAAGAAAAATATAAGTCAGTATTTTAAGAGGGAGTCTTCCAGTTTATTTACAGTCAAAGAGTTGAATCAAAAAATAACTATCAAAAACTGCAAATTCTTAATTTATAATAGAAGAAGTGAAAGAACACTAATTAGAGGGTATTGGCATAATTTCTAAACTCCATCATCACTTATATCTATCGTTTTTCTCAAGGACTTAAGAGAACTACCATCCACTGTACTTTTTTTTTTTAAGAGTCTAAAATCCTTTTTGGAAACTCTGACCCCTAGGTTTGATTATGATGGGCAGTCTTCAAAGAGGATTCCAAATAGAACTAATATAGCACTCAATCTCAACTTAAATAAAATTCAGGTTCAGTGAAAAATTCCATCTTCTTTTTCATCAAAAAGAAAGGGAGTGTGTGAGTGATCATGAAACACCATTCTCCCCTTAATGAAATTCTATTTGTTTTTCTCTTTCTTGTTTTTATTCAGTGTGCTATGTAAGGACCAAATCCAAGGTCTCATACACGTAAAGTATGCTGTCTACTGTTGAGCCACCTTTCTGACCCCTCCATCTTTTGATACTGTGAGAAACCTGTATGTAATTCAAACTTTCATATTTCCAATACAAATATTTTTCCAACATCCTACATTTCTTATTGAAATGAATGCATTTTCAAAAGAATATTCTTTCATGTAGCCATTTCACCCCCATATAAAATACTAGAAAGTGACTGATATGAAGATATATTTTAAGAAGCACTGATAATAGAAAATACAACCTCTGAACTCCATTTAAATTATGGGAAAAGTGATCAGGTAAGTAGTAGAAGCACAGTTCTGTCATTTTCTGTGTAGCTCATAGTCTGCAGGAAATAAAATGGCAAATTAAGCAATTTCCTTCAAGATGTTTTATCTTTATTGTATCCAATCTTAGGGAAGTTTTTAACCTATTTACCTTCTTATATTCTAGAAATACTGGCACTTTCATATTGAATCAATACAGGAAAAATATTTTCTTGAAAATTATTTGCTATAATAGAAGCATACACAACACACATAACCAAAGAGATCTTTGGGAAAAGTTACCCCCCAGACTATTATGTAAAATTGCCACAGTGTGTGTGTGTGTGTGTGTGTGTGTGTGTGTGTGTGTGTGTGTGTGTGTGTGTATTTCTTGTTTTTGGTAATCATTGGGGCTTCAACACTCTGAGCTGCTATTTATTTATTTATTTATTCATTCAGATAGAGGTATTAGAGAGGGAAAGAAACTGAAGCTTCTTCCAGTGCAGTGAGGGCTAGACTTAAACCTGGTAAACTATTTTGCTGGTATTGAAAAAAAATTAATATTGTGAACTGAAACAGAGTATAGAAGTAAATATAAAAGAAAAAGTATGGAAGAGCCAGAAGAACTATGAGAGAGAGAAAAGAGGAAAAGGTGAGAGATATAAGCAAGTCAAAAGTAAGAATGTAGTGTACCTTATCCTGGAAAAAGTCAACTAACCAGTAATGAAATCCCGGAAATGAGACTCATTCCCCCCTCATTTTCAAGTCAAGATTAAATACAGGCTAATTCAAATTAATTTTTAACATACTTTTAATGATGTTACAACAGGATAACCTAAGGATTGCTAAATTAGCCTTCAAAACATCCTCAAGACTGAGTTTACATATTTATCTGCAGTCATCTAGTGAATATTCAGAAAACATATTAAGGGAGTCAGGGTACAACGCAGCGGGTTAAGCGCTGGTTGGCGCAATGCACAAGGACTGGCGTAAGGATCCCGGTTCGAGTCCCTGACTCCCCACCTGCAGGGGAGTCGCTTCACAAGTGGTGAAGCTGGTCTGCAGGTGTCTTTCTCTCCCCCTGTCTGTCTGTCTTTCCTTTCCTCTCTCCATTTTTCTCTGTCCTATCCAACAACGAGGACAACAATAATAACTAATATATATATATATATATATATATATATATATATATATATATAGAAACAGAAAGGGAAAAAATAGAAAAGGGAAGGAGTAAGGAGAGAATGGAGGTAAAGAAATTCATATTTATAACAGGATACATCTTACAACACTGAAATATAGGGTTATATTATTTTTTCATTGTCTGAATTTCACTGTTAAGATTTCATAAGATAGTTGATTTCATAAGATAGCTGGAGTACAAGTATATTAACTGTGTTTTAAATGGACTGCTATGATACAGGTCATTCAGTTAAAATCTATACATATTTTAGCTTGCAATAACTTAAAAATTACTTTTAACAAGGTGAAAACAGAGCAGAAAATTAAGAAAAATTATATTAGTAATCTAACTTTAGTATTTTAATATAAAAGCTAATAAACAGGAAAATAAACAGTAAACTGTAACAATCTAAAAATCTCAACATGAGAGAAAGAAAGAGAGAAGGAGAGAGAGACGAAAAGAAAGGAATGTGAACTGTGGGATTCCAGCTGGACTTCTGGATATTTTAGTAATGTAATTGAGCTACCTTATTATTTTGCTAGAACAGCATGAAAGGAAAGACAATGTTGCCTTACACCTGTTGTTGACACTTCAATTTGTACTTTCTTCCCTGGTGTCACCAGTTTATCTGTTTAATCACCACAATTATTTGCTCTTTGGACACCATTCTCATTTCCTACATGGATAGTTGCCACATACTTCAACAAATACAGTTTCATTCTAAATGTAAATCTCTACTGCATGTCTGGGTTTTTGGTCAGGGCAGCAACCTTCTCTATCATGTTGAGAAACTTTTACTAAGTAATGTCAATAGCTGGATGAGTTCCAAGTAAGAATGAGAGGAGTGGCTAATTTCAAAGGAGCTCTTACTTCAGAAAATACAGATTGTAGTAACATCTCAGCATGGTACTGGAAGCCACACAATTGACTAAGGTTACTATGTGAATAAACTGTAAATATCTGTGCAAAGGATAGTAAGCAAATATTTGAAGAGAGTTAAAAGTTTATACTGATAACAAATCAAATTACTGAGATTTCTTCCTACTACACTTAAAAGCACTGAGTTCAGTTAATTTTTACAACGTTACATAAAACAGGTTACCTCACTTCATAGATGAGATATTTGAGGTACAGAGAGAAGCTAAACTATTTCAGAAGCTACATATTAGTTAAGACATGGAACTAAATTTGAAAGTCAACAGAATGAATTCTCAACTGGACAAAATTTAATGCCTGATCAGATGATGGAAAAGAAATCCCATTGAAAATGAAAATTCAAAGCCCTAAATTATAATCTTAGCTCTACCACTAACTAATCCTTAAAATCAAAGGCAAGGGATGATTTTTTGGTTTATTTTTTATTTTTTAAGATTGCTTATTTGTTAACATGAGAGAGACAGAGAGAGAAAACACCAAAGTATCACTCTGGCATATGTGACGCCAGAGACCAAATGCTCTAGTCATTGTGCAACCTCCCAGGCTGGTGGTTTTATTTTTCTTATTATGTAACAAATCTAATACATATGTCATTAAGACTAAAATACACTTTAGACAATTTTATATCCAAATGATAAATTCAAAATGATAAAAATGAAACTGCAAGTCACAAGATTTCTAATATTTAAAAAATGTACATTGTATGACTTAATTTATTCCTTCGTGTCACAATCTGATATAAAAAATCATTCTCTGATATACAAGGTCTCCTTAATATTTCCTTTTGTTTATTCACTCTGGTGATAATTGTAAAAAATAATTTTATTTACTGATGTGTTCTACAAATGTTTATTATATACAAATTATCTGACAACCAGTATTTTAGATTCTAAGATTGAATTCCTGCTCTCATGTGCTTTGTATTCTCAAAGACACACTATAAATAATTACATACATAAACAATTGTAATATGGAGTTAAAAGTGATGAGTACAATAGAAATAGAAATTAGCTGAGGGTATGAAGAGGAGGAGGTAGGGTATGGTCAGTCAGGATTTTTTAACAGGATAGTCAGTATAGGTCTCACTGACAAAGTGAGATCAAAGAGTGTGGGTGTGTAAACCAGGAGACTATCTGGGAAAACAGGATTCTCAGCAAAGGGAACAGCCACGCAACGAGCTCTATGTTTGTGTATCTGAAGAAAAGCGTGACTAGAGGAGATTGAGTTAAGGACAGTGACAAGGTCGTGTAGAACATTATGAAAGTTATATTTTTAATTTGAGACAGAAATTATAAAGTTTTGAAGCAGAATTATGACACAGTATTCTGCCCAGGGAGGGGAAGTTACTTTTAACGCAAGAGTCTTGAAGAATATATATTGGGGGCAGACACATTACAGTGCGCAAGGACCCAGGTTCAAGCCCCCTGTCCCCATCTGCATGGGAAAAGCTTCACAAGTGATGAAGTAGGGCTGCAGGTGTTTCAGTTTCTTCTCAACCTCTCCCTCCTTTCTCAATTTCTCTTTGTCTCTATCTAATAAATTTTAAAAAAGAAGAATATATATTCACTCCAGTTATTTGCCATGTCAGGGTAAAAGTGCAGAGGCCAAATAGGAAGCTACAGCAATCATCTAAGGAACAGTGAAGGTGCCTTGGACCTAGAAGTGGTAAGAAGTGTTCAAAGGGGTGAGGGTACACCTGGTTGAGCACACGTATTACCATGTGCAAGGACTTGGGTTTGAGCCCCCCACTTTCCATTTGGAGGGATGATGCTTCATGAGTGGTACCACTGATCTTCTAGTGTATATCTTTTCTCTCCCTCTCTATCTCCCCCACTCCTGTAAATATCTCTCTATCCTATCATAAAATAGAAGGACAATAAAAGGAATAAATGGTCACTGGGAGTGGTGAAAATGCAGGCCAGGAGTCCCAGCAATAACATTGGTGACCATTTGAGGAAAAAAATATCAGATTATAGATGCATATCGAAGCCAGCAGAATTTTAAGACTAATTCAATGTAAGATGTGAAGTGAAGTGAAGGGTGACTAATATTTGGAACTTGAACTATTGGAAGAGTGGAATTGTCTCTCTGAAGGACAGGGCAGAAAATACAAGATCAGCAGGATTTGAACAGGTCAGAGAAGTGAAAAGATCCTTCTGAATGTCAGCATATGAAAGTTAACTTTGGGACCAGAGGGGTCCCACACAAGTTACCATGCTTGAGGTCCTGGACTCAAGCCCTGGTCCCTACAAGCAGTGAAGCAAGCTACAGGTCTCACCTTCTTACTCCCTCTTATCCCATATTTCTCTATCTCTCACAATAATTGTTTTAAAAATGGCTGCCAGGAGAGAAAAATGATTCATAATTCAGGTACTGAGACCCAGAGATAACACTGGTGGAAAAAAATGATTAAAATGAAAAAGGAAGGAAGGAAGGAAGGAAGGAAGGAAGGAAGGAAGGAAGGAAGGAAGGAAGGAAAGAATGGAGGAAGGGAGGAAGGGAGGGAGGAAGGAAGGAAAGAAGGAAGGAAGGAAGGAGGAGAGGGGAGGGAGGGAGGATGGGATGGAGGGATAGAGGGAGGGAGGAGGAAAAGGAAGGAAGGAAAGAAGGAAGTAAGAAAAGAAGAAAGGAAGGAAGGAAGAAAAGAAGGAAGGAAGGAAGGAAAGAATGGAGGAAGGGAGGAAGGGAGGGAGGAAGGAAGGAAAGAAGGAAGAAGGAGATGGAGGGAGGAAGGAAGGGAGGGAGGGAGAGAGGGAGGGGGGTAAAAGGAAGGAAGGAAGGAAAGGAAGGAAGAAAAGGAAAGAAAAGAAAGGAAGGAAAGAAGGAAGGAAGAAAGGAAGGAAGGAAGGAAAGAAGGAAGGGAGGGAGGAAGAAAGGAAGGGAGGGGGGAAGGAGGAAGGGAAGAAATTTAACTTCTTAATTGTGAAATTCATTTAGAAATTTAACTGGAAATATCATAATGTGGTTATATATACTAGTCCAGGGTTTAGAGGAGCAAATAGGCTATAGAGATAAATTTGGAATTGTCAGCTGAGTATTAAAACCAAGAGACTAAATGAAATCCCTGGGGGAAAGAGTGCAGATAGTAAAGAGAAGCTCATTAACATCATCAGCATGACCCCCTGATTAACCTGCTGACAAAATACTGACAAGTCACTGCAGGTTCTCCTTTGTGTTTGCCTTTACGATCAATTTGCACCAAGTAGCATTATTTTAGAAGAACAAACAAAGGCAGACACTAAGCATATAAACACTGCATTCACATTACAGCCAAAGGTTGCCTTGGCCCATTGTGTGAATGAAGGAGTTTAAACATACTTTCAAAAGAAAAGAAAAAAACAAAACAAAACAGGTAGTACAAGAAGTTTCCATCACACAGGACATGATACTTTTGCCATTAATGAACTCTAAAGATCCTGTTTTGTGTTATCACATTGACTTCTCAAGTGGAAACTTCATTTCAGTAGAACATTACTATCTCTCATATGAAATATGTGTCATTAATTTGAATTTCATAGCTTTGTAAGTTGAGAAATTTATGTATTTGGAAAGAAATTTAGGAGCAAAAGCATAAGAATTTTATACTTGATTATATGTTTATATATTCTCCAGTAACATTATAATGAAAACTCATGTTACTATTAAGAGTTCATAAGAAATTTTTTGAAAGAATACATAAAATATTCTAGTCTAAGAAAGTGCACACTAGTGGTTGATTTCAATCATTAAGCCAAAACAAGTGTGGCAACGTTTCCTTTGTAAGGAAAAATAATTATTTTCTAACACTACATTGCTGATTTTACAGAACAACATGTGTAAAGTTATTTGAAACTTAAAATATAATATTTTACATCACAATATATATACAACACTTTATATAAATGCATAAAATTTGCTATTTAAATACCTAAGTAGGTAAGTACATTTACATATTTAGGGAGATATAAAAATGGCATTTAAGAGCCCTGTTTCTGAGGAGTCATTTGTTTCAATATCAGCTCAATCATTTAATAGTTTTAGTTTATTTGTAAAATTGACACCATAATGCACATGTAAGGAATTTTCTGAGTATTAAAATTACATGCCAAATACATGGTGAGCACTCAATAAATGGAAATTATCATTACTGACACCATTATGCATTGGCTGTTGTGTACATGCTAATATATTTTTCTTCTATCATAATAACTATTATTTTCCTCTTTATTATTTATAAACTCCCTCAAGAGCAACTTCTTATATAGCCTTTAATTTTTAATTACTATAGTCTATGTGATATTTTTCCACTAAGACGTACTGAATCTCCTTTTTTCCCTATTTCTTGTTCTTGTTGTTTCTGGCAATGTCAGACAATTAGAAAAAAATGAACACCAAGCTCTAAGTGACTTATAAACATGACTTCATTTCATCTTCATTAAGGTTTTCTTCACTCATATTTGAAGACAAGAAATAGAATGCTCTCAAATTTTAATTCATACCTGAAACACTAAAAGACTATGATGGTTAAGTCAATAATTGGTGATAACAATGTAGAAAAGCCCTCTAAAGCATGTATGTTTTCATATACATTGAAAGGGACACATAGTATTTCTAGTATAACTTTGCTCTTTGAGAATGAAAGAAAGCATGGACTCTTAAAAGAAATCACTACAAAGGATGCTAAATGTGAAAGAAGAAATGAGAGAGCTAGAAAGCCAGACAGGGCTGCTAAAGAAGATAAGAGTGAATTCTTGTCTGCTGCCATACTAGCCTGAACACACCCTATCTCCTCTAAGCTACATTCTTAGATTCAAAAAAGAGTAAAGTGGGTACAAAGACCAGCTGATAATAGAATGACTCAGACTACTAGAGGTTAAATGTTTTTTAAGATACCACTGATGTTAATTTTTACCTAGAAAGTAAATGATTCTAAATACAACCTTAAATTACGAAGACATGTGATCTATTGTTGAGGATTAAAGAGTGGCTGTTTTATTGAAATAAAGTAAGGCAGCTAAAGCAAATATAGCTAGCTCCTATCAAAAGTGGTTAACAGTAGAATATGATAGTATTTGTGGATTATTAATGTCACACCTCATAAGGCTAAATTTTTTTTGCCATTGATTCCAAGTCTAAAAGCAGTGCTACAGGAAGAAACTCCCTTAGTCTCAATTACTTACAATCTAGATACCACCATTCTGCCAGGGTGCTATACATACCAATCAAGATCTTTGAGTTCACCATTTTTCTTTCAGTGGATATATTTCAATTGTCAGAATAAATAGTGATAACATACTTTTCTAAATCAGAGATTTTTATTTTTATTCGTGATTAATAATGGGTTACAAAATTGTAAGATTATACCCACCTCCAAAGTTATGTGTTCCCACCCTCTCATCTCCCAAAGATAATTACCGTACTTCTCACAGAGTCTTATAAACAATTTGTTTGCATCTGTTTAGTTTTGGTTTTTGTGGTTTGTTACAAGTTCATGTATATCAGCCACTCATCTGTTGTTGAACACCTAGCTTGATTCCAGATTTTGGCTATTACAAATTGTGTTGCTATGAACTAGCTATACACAAAATTTTTGGGATGGGTGTGTTTGGTTCCCTAGGATATATCCCCAGGAGAGAAAATGCAGGGTCATAGGGTAGGACCACTACTAGCCTCCTGAGAATTTTCCAGACTGCTCTCCACAGGGTTTGAACTAATTTACATTCCCACAATAGTGCAGGAGAATTGTGGTACATATATGTAATGGAATACTACTCAGCTATTAAAAATAATGAACTAACCTTCTTCACCTCATCTTGGATTGAGCTTGAACGAATCATGTTAAGCAAGGTAAGTCAGAAAGAAAAAGATGAATATGGGGTGATCTCACTCATAGGCAGAAGTTGAAAAACAAGAACAGAAAGGAAAACACAAAGCAGAACTTGTCCTGGAGTTGGTGTACTGCACCAAAGTAAAAGACTCTGGGGTTGGGGCTAGGGAAGGCTCAGGTCCCGGATCATGATGGCAGAGGAAGACTAGTAGGGGTTGAATTGTTATGTGGAAAACTGAGAAATGTTATGCATGTACAAACTTGTATTTTTCTGTGAATGGTAAACCAATAAAAAATTAAAAATAAAACAAGTTCATGTGTAACAGTTGTCTATATTCCACATATGAGTGAAAACATCTGGTAACTGTCTTTTACTTCTTATTTTGCTAAGCACAGTTATCTCCAATTCCAACAACTTTTTCTCAAAGGACACAAAATTGTCTTTTTTAATTGCAAAATAGTATTCCATAAATTAAGTACCCCATAGTTGCTTTAGCTAGTCATCTGTTAATGAGAATTTAGGAAGCTTCCACTCTTTGGCTATTGTGAATAATGTAGCTGTGAATATAGGGACGCATATGTTCCTTAATTAGTGCTTAAGTGTCCACTGGATAACTTCCTAAGAGAGGTATTGCTGGGTCAGAGTGTAAATCCAATTTTATTATTTAAGGACTCACCATACAGTGTTCCAAAGAGGAGATTTACAGGCTCTGTGACAACATCTTTTAAAGAATGTACTACATATCAGTCCCTGTTCTAAGAACTTTACAAATATTTGTTTAATCCTCATGAATTCCTTGTGAGTTAGGGATTATCATCTCCAATTTACAGATGAGATGACTGAAAAATTAAGTAGATTACCCAAAAATTATACAACTGGTAACTTCATTTTTATTGGATAGGACAGAGAGAATTTGAGAGAGGAGGGGGAGATAGAAAGGGAGAGAGAAAGATAGACACCTGCAGGTTTGCTTTACCACTTTTGTAGTGACCCCCTCCTGCAGGTGTGGACACAGGGGCTGGAACCAGGATCCTTTCATGAGTCCTTGAGTTTTTCTATGTGCCTAACCCAATGCGCCACTCACTGCCTGCGCCCCCCCCCCCGCAACTGGTGATTTTATTAGGTTCTTCTGAGATTCTCTGAAAGCTTTGCCTGAACTCTAATCTATACATCTAGACGTCTTATTATTAATGAAGTTAATACAAGTTGTTAATTCTAGACTTTAAGTTTTTTATTTGATGTCTCCAACTTCTCCTGCTTACTGAGAAAGAGTTAAACCTCAAGCATTTCTGTAGCTTCTATGAATCATATGCAAAAGAAATCCATTTTTACTAGGAGGTAGGAATAAAGACCCTCATTTCCATTAAGGGCAAATTGGCATCTTCATCTGAAAGTTTGATGTGTGCTTGGAAGTAATGTAATGTTATGATAAATAGCTGACTCCAGAAGAATCTGGAGAGAATTGGAATTCTCTGAGGACTCAAGGTTACAACTGAAACAGGTCCTCCCTTACATGTGATTAAGGCCTAAAGTGGAGCTGTGTCATCCTTCACTGGGATAAACAGAAGGAACAGGCAGAAATACTACAATTTTAGAAACTAGGTACAGTTTGAATTTAGAAGAAAGGTAAGTTTCTCATAGAAAGAAAACCATTCTCTAAGGGGAAAATACTTTAATGACTTCTGTTATGCAAAAATAGGGTTCTAAAGCATTTTTGAATAACAGTAGCTAAAAAAAAAAAGGGAAGGTTTCAGTTTCTTGTGGTTTCCTATAAGTGCAGATTGTATCTTTGGGGACTGAAAGAAATCAGAGCTGTTGAGCTGTACAAACTCCAGGGCATACCATTTCTATTAATTTTGATATGAAGTTTTGCCCTCTGTAGCTTTATAGTTCGTAAGCTGTACAGCCATACAGGGAGGCTCTAGTAGGGAAATCCTGGACTCAGAGAAGAAATTTAAAGTGGAACCTTGGGGCCAATAGAATTCACCAGTATTGTTCACAATGTTCACATTTCTAGTTCAGTGAGTATTCTCAGCAGTTGTCCTTTTTTTCAAATTGACCTTCCTGTGGACAATGTAACAGATAAATTTCAGTGATTATGTGACTGAAACTAGGAAGGAACTTAAAAACACTTCATTTTTAATATTTCTGAGTCTTTTATTATAGTTTTCACTAGACAGGCAGCAGACATTTCCAGGTCATAAGAGTATCAAACACAATCCTAGAAATCTCTGTAGATGAATATATACTTTGCTCCTGCTTACCAAAATGGCCTGCATAATGCTCAGTTCATGAAATGTAAATATTCTGTCTTATCATTAAATACATCCTTAGTAGAGCATGGGTAATACGGGTATTAATGATGAGTTTCAGGTTGAGAATTATCTTCCTTTTTGCCATCTGAAAGTGAATTGGTTATCTATTATTATATAAGAACTACCCTAACCATAAAGGCTTAGAAATGGCAGTAGAAATGATGGTCAAACCAAACTGATATTGATTTCCAATAATAAAATTATACTGCAATCTTTTTCTTTAGTCATTAAATTCATTTCAATTTATCATTTTATTTGGGGTTAATGGTTACAGTACACTTATTGACACATGGGTACAATTTCTTATATCCCCACGATAGGCATCTGTAGAGGATTCTCACCCCCAAAATCAGGTTTCTTTCCATCATCATGCACCAAGGCAAAAGATTCAGGGGAAGGAGAGAAAGAGAAGGCATGGATGGGGACTTTGAAGTTCTAGTTAGTGATATTGACTATAAGTGTTCCCTTGCAGTTTTCTTCCTTTAACTTCAGGAAGGTCTAACACAATGAATTGTTCACAATGAACAACTTTATAGGAGTAATGCTGTAGGGAACACAGCAGAAGAGATTATGTTTAAATTCAGAGTTAATGAGAAACAGAGAAAGCTTCAGCAGTAGGTAGAGAGGTTAAAGGGGGCTTTGATTCAAAAGGACCTCAGCTGGAAACAGAAATTCAGAGTGAGAACATGCAGATGACACACCCTAACTGTTACCCCTGATGAATGCTCAAACATGATGAACTTCTTAGGGTTGGGAATTTTAACCTTTTAGTTTCACTCTTAATGGGAAAAAAATTGCCCTTCAGTGTTTAAGAACTTTGACTCAAGCAGAAGTGATAAGTGTGAAGGTTTCTAAAGCAAAAACACAGCATTTTCCTTTCAAATAAAGATGCTGGAAAACTCCCAAAGAAAGTATGCCAGTTATGCTGTCATCTGTAAACACTTTAAGATCAATACAAACAAAGTTCTGGCTATCTCAACCTGAACTACCTCATGCTCAATAAGACATTCCTGGAAGAGATCTTCGAAGATGACTTCATGTCAACCAAACTCTTGCACACTTGGGACAAGTCCATTATTTTGATGGGACTGTCCAACCTCGAAGCTGGTAGAGTAACTTGCTTAGATGGAGCTTTACCAGAAGAAGACACTGACATAAGCCTAAGACTGCAAGCAGCTCAATTTAATGCTGATGCCAGGAAGCAAAAGTAAAAAATTAGGGAAGTTGAAAAGAAGGACAAAGAAAAAAAATTAGATAGTTACTTTATAGCAGACAACATTTCTGGGCACCTAAACTTTAATATGATTCAAGGATTAGCATCATCTGTAATATTTCTAGAAATATAAATTATGAGCCTCATCTCTAACCTAATGACTTTTAAGTAATTCACCAAGGTTATTTTGTTTTATTTTATTAGTGATTTAATATTGATTTACAAAACTAGGAGATTCCACACTGTTCCCACCACCAGAGTTTTGTGACCCCATTACC
Organism: Erinaceus europaeus; assembly: GCF_950295315.1. Taxonomy (NCBI): domain Eukaryota; kingdom Metazoa; phylum Chordata; class Mammalia; order Eulipotyphla; family Erinaceidae; genus Erinaceus; species Erinaceus europaeus. The sequence goes on from NC_080162.1 coordinate 60,180,009, forward strand.
TCCATTGGAAACTGCAGTGGTTTGCTCAAGGTCACAGATATGGGTTGACTATTATTTCTATAACTATATTTATGCTCATTTTTCTATGGTCCTGCCTTCTCTTCCTTTCTAAGTCACACCTACACCTGTTGTTACTTCAGAATGTCCTGCCTTTTTCCCTCTTCTCTCTTTGGATCATGATGGAATTGGAGCTCAGAACAGTCTGTTTGTCTTCCCTAACATTTACCCCTCTAGGAGAATTAACCAATACTACTTATGGGATGCAGAAGGTGGAAGGTCTGGCTTCTGTAATTGCTTTTCTGATCGACATGGGTGTTGGAAGATGGACTCATACTCCCAGCCTATTTCTCTAGTTCAGAGTGGGGTAAGGCTCTGGAGAGGTGAGATTCCAGGACACATTGGTGAGTTTGCCCCCAGAAATCAGGATAGAATCATATTAGCACCGCAAATTTTTATCAAGATTCTTAATCACACAAAAGATTAGAAGAAACTAGCAAATAACTCTTCTGACTCACTTACTGGAGTTTTCTGGACATTAACGACCCAGAACTTTTGTGTGCACCCTCCCTCTAAAGCTGAGTTAACTTCAGGAGTATTCAATTAATCTAAATACAAACAAGTAAGAAAAAAATTTTGGTTTCTACCTACCACCAGAACAGAGAATGCCTTGAGAATGTTGAAAGATATTCACTCTGGAACATCTCCAAATATGTCTAAGAATTTTCAGACCAAGAGGCCATGAGGTGAACACAAAGTTAAGCACACATACTACTATGTGCAAAGGCCCTGGATTGAACCCCATCTTCCATCTGCAGTCAGGATGCTTCACAAGGGGTCCTATACAATACAATGGTGTGGTGGAGGGAGCTGCTCCTGGACCCACAGGGGCCGCTCTTGACCTCCGTATCCCAAAGGGCAAGGAGACTGGTAGACCCAGGGGTGGGCCTGCACATGCTGTTGCCCCACTTTCTAATGCAGTTTTTTTTTTTTGGGGGGGGGGTTGCTAAGTTTACTGAGCTTCCATTTAGAGCTGACATTTGTGCACAGTGATATGAGATGGTCATCCACTGCATGTTTCAGTACAATTTCCCAGCACCACTTACTGAAGAAATTCTTTTTCAATGTTTTTGACCCCCTTGTCAAAAATTAGTTGTCCATAGGCATGAAGACTTATTTCTGGGCTTTTTTTCTTTTTAAGTTCTTATTTTATTTTTCTAAATTTTTTATTATCTTTATTTATTGGATAGAGACAGCCAGAGACCAAGAGAGTAGGGAGAGAGAAAGAGAGACACCTGCAACACTGCTTTACCACTAACAAAGCTTTCCCCCTGCAGGTGGGGACTGGGGGCTTGAATTTGGGTCCTTGAACACTGTAATATGTGCGCTCAACCAGGTGCACCACCACCTAGTCCCATTTCTGGGCATTCTGTTCTACTCTATTCTATTCTATTCTATTCTATTCTATTCTATTCTATTCTATTCTATTCTATTCTATTCTATTCTATTCTATTCTACTCTACTCTACTCTATTCTATTCTACTATCCTACTAGTCTATTTTGGTTCTAGTACCAAGCAGTATTGTAGTGGTTGATTATAGTAGCTCAGAGCCTGCTCTTTTCATTACTGTAAAATAATCAGAGAATATTAGTTTTCAGAAGTACTGTAGAGGCCAGGTCTTGGTTAAGTCCTGAATTTAGATTTATACACAGAAACATGAGTAAAGAGCAAATATTTTTCCGTCTCAGAAATAAAAAGTAAAAAGATTCTATGATCTCACTAAGTGCAAAAGCTCATAAAGCTTAATTATTGTAAACATGAAAGGCAATCTGTTTTAAAATATGTTTTCAGACTATAAAATCCAGCTAAAGCACTGGCAGTTTCAGTAAATGTAGTCACCTGATGCCTTCCCAGTGAACTCTCCAAAGCATTACAAATTTTCTTTATTTTGAAAGCATCCTTAGCAATGATCCCCTCAGGAATTTCATTTTACAGAAAATGTCTTTTTAGTCTATTAAAATGACACATCGAAACCTAATCTTAAACAATATGACAAAATCGTTGACTGCTGGGAATCAATGTTAGCAGTCATACAACACTGACAAGCTGTAATAGAAGACAGCTCATTTTTTAAAAGGGCATAAAGTTTCGTATAAAGTCAGAAAACACAGTCACTATCTGCTATAGGGGTGACACAAAGCAAAAATGTTTCCAAAAGGATGGAGGATAGGAGGATATAGCAGACTATCCTACCAAATAAATAAGTATAGATCCATAAACGGACCACTAAGAGAAAATAAGGACAACCTTAGAAAGGTTAGGGTGTAAGAGAATTTAAATAAAACTTAAATCCATATGCAATAGAAATTATAATCTGGGCGGGGGTAGGTATCATAATGGTTAGGCAAAGAGACTCAAAGATTCCTAAGGCTCAGAAGTTCCAGGTTCAATCCTTACACCACTGTAAACTGTGCTCTGGTAAATAAATAAAATTATATACATATGTAAAAAGAAATTTTGATCTATTTTTTAAATATTTTTCAACTACCACTGGACATGATTAAAGGATTGCTAAAAAATATTGTGGCTTAAAAAATGTCTGAGAGCCCTGAAGGGTTTGTGAAACATACCTGAGAAGCTACATTATCATTTCTCATGATAACAGAATCTGCATTTATATTTAATAACTTCATACAAGGACCCATTCTTGGAAAAGCTGAGGAACAGAAAACTGAAGAAAGTTAGAGTCCTCCCTGCAGGAAATATAATTTAGTACATCAGAACTCTCTGCTTCTGAAAGGTCAATGATTAATTATATGTGATGCACTCAGGTATTTACCAAGAGATCACTGAGAAGATGACAAATCTTTAGGTGGTAATCTGATGGAATTATTGATTTAACAAATATTAGATATTTACCATACGCAAAGCAAAGGGATAGGCTAGCAAGAATGGGCATATAAGAAAGACAATGTCTTCTGACCTTTGAGGAATTTAGCATCTATTTGGTTGAAAAGATAAGGGCAAGAGATAACTACATAATAGTTAGAGGTAAGGGCTTCAAGAGTTCATCAAAGAAAAAATTAACTGTGTGATACAGCTTCAGTAGATAAAGGACTTACAATAGTGATAGGATATACTATTGTCCTAGCTCTAAAAATCACTTACCATACTTATATTATTCTTTCATTAAGTTACTTCAATCTATCAATTCTCTATCTTAGCTTATTAACAAGAACATAAAAATCACAATACTCCTAAGTCAAGATCTAAGTGATTAACTTCCATGTATAAAAGACCCTATTTAGTGCATATAATTGAGATTACAGATCATTTACTTCTGTACTAAATACAAATAAAAATTATTTCAAATGAAGAATAAAAATCAAATATTGTTGGACATGTTACCATGAAATATATCAAAATTAGCAAATCATTGTCAAACAACTCTATAAAAGAAAATATCTTCTAAGTTCTTTCCCTATTTAAGAGCCTCAGTTTCTAACAGTCAAAATCACACAGTTAAGATCCACTGTAATGATTTAAGTTGTTATTTGAATATAGTCTTACTTTTTAAAAAATGTTTTTATATTATCTTTATTTATTTACTGGATAGAGACAGCCAAAAATTGAGAAGGTAGGGGATGATAGAGAGGGAGACACCTGTAATATTGCTTCACCACTTGCAAAGTATCACTATATTTGATATATAATTAAAAGGTCTAAAAATGATTTTAACCACATATACAAACCTGAATTTGTAAGCAGTCACATAAGCTGTCTTGTTAAAACAAAAAGTCTCACTTTCTGCCCACTCAAATATTCTGACATTTTTGCTTTAAAAAACCCACCAAATAAATGGAAGTAGATTTAACTCTATGCTAGCAACAGTATTCTTCTTTTTTTATTGGACTCAAATGGCTTGAACGCAGTGCATGACAAAATCTTCTAAAGGCTACTGAACTCCTAAACTCAAACCACTTTATTACTTTAGAGACACCTGTACAATATTTCTTACCAAAACACTTTGAATTCATTTAATCAGAGAAAAAGAATATTTCTTATATCCATTAATAAATTCTTACATGACAACTAGACATAATGAATTTTAAACTCTTGCAGTAACCTTTTATGAAAAAGGGCTGTAGGTTAAAGTCTTCCTAATAAATAACTACCCATAGTGGGTAGGCAGTGGCATACTTGGTTAAGTTCACGTTACTAAATAACCCCCTGTAGTATTAACTGTCTAATTACTTCAAATAATAAATGATAGTCCTATATTGTTTTTTTCAACATCACTATATTTTTCCTTAACTTATAAAATTGAGAGAGGAGGGGGAGATAGGGAAGAAAAGAGATAACTGCAGCACTGTTTCTTTCTTGCAGATGGGAACAGAGTGCACTTACATCCAGTTCCAGTTATATATGGTAGTGCTCACTTAACCAGGTGCACTACTGGCCAACCTTAAATTTCTATATTCTTTTGTTGTTGTTCCTGGTGTGTCACCATTTTTTTCAAGTAGAGAAAAGACAGAGACAGAGAAACAGAAAGTGGAAAAGGTACCATAGCACAGAAGTTCTACTAGTGCAGTGAGACCAGGGTCTCAAGCCTGAGTGAAGTAGACTCACTGTCCTGGTGAGATTTCTTGCCAACACCAAACCTCTATCTACTTAGTGAAATTTTAATTTTATACATGAATTTCTTTTAGAGTTGTGTTTAAAACTTCCAAAAGTGCCTTGGATTTGTAACTTTTAGCATCTGAGTATTCAATGCATGTATCAGAATTTTGTACCTCTACTAATATGCTTGTTTTAAAATTTTTTCTCATGCTGTAGTCCTAGTTAAGCCATCCTTTGATTGTTGTATTTGCTTTTCATAATTCTTTACTTTTAATTTTCAATATATTTATGCTGTAAATTGTACCACCAACAGATTTTTTTAACTGTTTAGTAAGGTTAGTCCACATGGATTTACCATAATCGTTGATATATATTTGGGCTTATATCTAAAATTGTATATCTTGATAGGCTGTCCTGTTTTTTCTGGTTTATTTTCAAAATTTCCTTTTATATTAATTGCATTTCCATTGAGTTTATTTTAATTTCATTTCATTCAGTTTATTATCTCAATGGTAAAGATATACAATGAATAATTATGTTAATAATAAAATTAAATGTCTTTCCTTCAAAAACTATGAAATAAGAATGCATGTGGATCAGTAGTGACTCACCCAGTAGAGTCCTCATATTACCACGGCGATGCCTTCAAGATGGGTCATGTACATTACAAAGTAAGCACACTAAGTAAGTGTTTTGTTGATCCTATACATTTCATGTACAGTAATCGCTTTGGTTTTCTCTAATTTAGCTGCTTGTTTTACTTTTATTTTCAATTATTCCATTATTTACTTGATTATATATACATACCCATATCTATTTTTGATTGCTTCTGTCTATAAATTTTGATTTGAAGTTTATGCACGCTAGAGATGTTCTATTTGAATATCTCAAACCTGCAACTCTTTCAAACTAAGTTTCCATTTTGCAAAACACTCTTGTGACTCAGGCTCTGATGTCCAAGGTACAATCTTCAGCAGCACCATAAGCCAGACTTAAGCAGTGCTCTCTGGTCAGTCGGCCTCTCAGTCTCTCTCTCTCTCTCTCTCTCTCTCTCACGCTCTCTCTCTCTCTCTCTTTCACTCTTTCTCTCTTTCTCCTCTCTCTCTCTCCTTCCCTCTCTCATTGCAATAAATAAAATATTTTAAGAATTTGGAAGATATGACAAATTCTTGTTCCTGTAAAAATAAAAAATAACATTAAGACATATCTAAGCTATCCTTTTAAAAAAGCTATAAAGACCTTGACTATATTCTTTTAAATCACAGAAATCATCCAGTAACAGATATGTCAGTTTGTTGTTGTTGTTGTTAATTAATGTAACATTGGTTAACAAGACTGCATATGTTTTAGGGATATGACTTCACACCTCTTATGAAATATGTATGTTGCCATACCATGTCTACCATCAAAATGACAACATTTTTCCACCTTTACTCTTTCAGTCTGCTCCCCTACTCCTCCCACTCTGGCAACTTCAGGGAAATGTCAATTTGGGTGTGGGATACAATGAACCAATAACTTTTTAACTTGTTTATGGGACCTTGCACAGCTTTCCTTTTCCTCTCCAGGTGAATTTAAACTAATGCATATTCTACACTTTGCTTATCTTGAGAACATTTCAATATAAAATAATTTACTTAACAAATTTCCAAGTTTTTTTTTCTAAGGCAGGGACTCAGAAACAATTTTATCACTCAGTGCTACTTTTACATTACGACAGAAATAGAGAAACAAAGAGAGGGAGCCGGGTGGTGGTGCACCTGGTTGAATACACATGTTACAGTGCACAAGAACTTGGGTTCAAGCCCCCAGAAAGCTTCACAGTGGTGAAGCAGAGCTGCAGGTGCCTCTGTCTTTCTCCCTCTCTATCCCCCTATTCCTCTTGATTTCTGGCTATTTCTATGCAATAAACAGATAAAGATAATATTTGAGAGAGAGAAAGAGAGAGAGAGAGAGGGAAACAGAGAGAGAGAGAAACAGAGAGAGACAGAAACAGAGAGAGGTAGAAACAGAGAAAGGGAGAAACAATGCTGTACTTCTTGTACTATGTGAAGGTTCAAATTTGGGCTGTGTATGGAAATCATTCACTAACTACCCATGGAGCTATCTCTCTCTCTGTTAACTTTTTAAAAAGAAAAATAATGGAATGAAATTATGCTTTTGTGAATAAAATAAGAATTCTAGATTTTGAAGTATTTGCATATATAAGTTTTTTTTTATTTATTAAGGTCATTTAAATGTCTTTCAGTCTACAATACTCATCTAAACAACTGTTTCCCCTCATTAAACTTTAGACTCTCCCTATTCACTAAACACAAACTTTTTTTTTTTTTAGCTGGCAAAGGAACTACTTCTAAAAACATGATCAAGTTGAAGCATACTCTGGAATACTTTTACACTGAAGAAAAGAATTTTTTTTCTCTTTATAGTTGTTGGTATTAAGCAACTCTAAAGGGACTCTAAATAAAAGGTTTGCATATGGTCCTATTTTTTAGCACATTACCTCAGGGTTCTTACTCAAGTCAGTCGTAACAGGTAAATCCTCTATAAACTAAGTAAAGCACTTCCATGGTTTAACATTTATAACATACACACATCAAATTCCCCTATGATACAGATCATACATTTCATTTTTACCACTACTGTAATAAATTGCTAAATCTAAGGAAACCATTCTATGACACTAAGAGCATTATGTATACAAGGGTGAGAATAAGATTATAGTGAAACAGGCATAACAAAAGAATAGCTTGTACTTGATTTTTTACATGTATTTTATTACAAAATACTTTCTGGATCATATTTTATTCTTTTATTTTTTTAATTTATTGTCATTTATTTTATAGAGACAGAGAAATTGAGAGGGGGAGATAGAGAGACACCCAAATCACTGTTCTACCTCTTGTCAAGTTTTCCCCCTGCAAGTGGTGAGCAGGGTCTTGAACCTGGATTCTTGTGCACTGTAATGTATCTATTTTCAAAGCTACGGAACAGTGCAGAGTACACGCAGAATTTAACTGTTTTTAGAAAACTACATCATTATAAGAGTCAGTGTACCTCAGGATTCATAAATTTTAACTCCATTTAACAAAACTTAGAGTAGACAAAGAACATGAGACATGTGCACATGCACACACACACACACACACATACACAGAGAGAGAGAGAGATTTGTAATCCTCCTAAAATAGTTACTTGTTTCCAAGGAAAAAACTGTAACATTCTATAAACTATGAAAATATTTATATACCTATGAATATTAAAATAATTGATTGAGTCTGAAATACATAAAAAAGTGTCCAGTATGGCAGCAACCTGCCTCTTGGTGAACAGCATTTCAATTTGGATCTCAAGCAGGAGGCACGTTTTTTTAAATACTCTCAAAATATACATGCACAGTTTAAAGAGGGGAAAACAGGGAGTTGGGCAGTAGTGCAGCAGGTTAAGTGCATGTGGCGCAAAGTGTAAGGACTGGTGTAAGGATCCCGGTTGGAGCCCCTGGCTCCCGACCTGCAGAGGGTCGCTTCACAGGCAGTGAAGTAGGTCTGCAGATGTCTTTTCTCTCCCTCTCTGTATTCCCCTCCTCTCTCCATTTCTCTCTGTCCTATCTAACAACGACAACATCAACAACAACAATAATAACTACAACAACAATAAAAAGGGCAACAAAAGGAAAAATAAATATAAAAAATTAAAAAGAGGGGAAACCAAAGCAGAACTATAATCTAGACTGCCAAACAGAGAGAACTCAAGTAGAAGAGGGGAGAGAGACTTCAGTTTGCACTAGAGGGGAAAAAAAATAAAAATAACTGCAGAAAAATCCATGATTCAACAAAACCACTGTGAGATGCCTTTGCACAATGATACCCTAAGTGTTTGAGTTTCCAATATAACATTCAAGTTATTTGGGATATTTTTCCCCTCCATAGCACAATGAAGGAAGTAGATGAATTCTGGTTTTGAGTGTAAGCAAAGTAAAAATTTTGCTTTTATTTTTAGAGGAAAAACTTAATTGAGGGAGTCAGGCGATAGCGCAGCGGGTTAAGCACACGTGGCGCAAAGCGCAAGGACCTGTGGAAGGATCCCGGTTCCAGCCCCCGGCTCCCCACCTGCAGGGGAGTCGCTTCACAGGCGGTGAAGCAGGTCTGCTGGTGTCTATCTTTCTCTCCCCCTCTCTGTCTTCCCCTACGTTCTCCATTTCTCTCTGTCCTATCCAACAATGACAACATCAATAACTACAATAACAATGAAAAACAACAAAGGCAACAAAAGGGAAAATAAATTAATTAATTTAAAATAAATATCCAACAACGACGACAAGAAGAATAACTACAACAACAAAACAACAAGGGCAACAAAAGGGAATAAATAGATTTTTTTAAAAAAAAACTTAATTGAGCAGTTATGAAGTGGGGGAGTAATGTGTTTTGAGAGTTCTAAAGCACAAGGAATAAGAAAATTGTTATTGTTGTGACTGACTCCTCACCAAATGATACAATTTATATATATTTTATAAATGTTGTGAGTACCACTGACAGCACTGTTACAATCAAGATTAAAAAATGCATTTTATGTTGGTAAAGTTTAGGATAAACTTTCATCTTACTCAATCTGTCTTATTTAGTTCCAGAATAAAGTCTGTGTGTGTAGGATAGAGAGAGAGAGAGAGAGAGGGGCAGAGAGAGGCAGAGAGAGAGAGGGAGAGAGAGAGAAAGAAAGAAAGGAAGAAAGAAAGGAAGGAAGAAAGGAAGAGAGAGAGAGAGAAAGAAAGAAAGAAAGAAAGAAAGAAAGAAAGAAAGAAAGAAAGAAAGAAAGAAAGAAAAAGAAAGGAGGAAAGAAAGAGCAGGCTACTGTTATGTGATGCTGGGACTCAAGCCCAGGGCCTCACTGAACTGCTTCCCAGGATGAAATGTTGTTGTTTCTTAATAAGATAGAGGGAATGTAAGAGAGAGAGAGAGAGAGAGACTAAATGACTATGGATTTACACTTTGTTTTATCTTTATTACTCTCTCACATGGTGCTGGGATTGAACCCAGAGCCTACAAATTGTCAAAGGATATCACAGATCTTCATGGAGGATTGGAAGAGCTGTAATTAAAAAAGAAAGGGAAATCACTTTTTCTGGTGGGAGAGAGGAGGTATGAAAGAAAGATAAAGGACTTTAGTTACATGAATCTTAAAAGCAAAGCAAGGTAAAACTTAAACATTTGAGCACTTAGAAGCAGGAAGGGAGAGAAAGAAGAGATCTATATCCCTATAGCGAAAAAGAACACAGCTTATTGGGAGTGAAATGTACTGACACTATCTTGGGAAAGGTTCAAATATATACTCATGACAACAGTCCTATAGGTCAGCATTTCCTCAGTTAAGTGACACTGAAGTTAGAGAGAGAGAGAGAGAGAGAATGATAACTATATGGCTTTCAGGAGGGAAAAGAGATCCAGTTGGAGGGGATAAGTTATGAAAATGTGAAGAAAAAGGATAAAAAAGAACATATGCTATAAAACAGAGAATATAATAAGGAAATATATTCAGTTTTCTGGCCTTTGCCCTGGCTTAAGAGAAGGGAAAAATAAGTATAAAATGAAATGGAGTCAGATTATTAAGGGATGGTATACTAAATTATTGACTTCCAACATTCAGATTTTGTACATTCTTTATCAAAGTGCATAGAGTCCATATACCAGGCATGTAAACATACTCATTCACCATGTTCTAAATCTTCTGATTGGGTATGTTTTGTAAGTTATCAATTTCAGATTAAATCTTAGTTTTAATCAACTCTCATAACAAAATCTCTGAACTGGAAGCTCCACCAATCTATAGTAAATGTTCACTTCTGCTTTTCCACTTTCTGTGGTCTGAAAATCTTTATCTTTCAAGGATAAATACAAATCAAAATCTCACCGCGATTTTATTTAACCTTCAATAAATTTAATGAAGCACTAGAGAATGAAGCATGAACTGTGCATAATAACTACTAATAGTTCTTTTTTGAACTATTTTTTTAATTCTACAACCCTAGAGTGAGGGAAATGAGACGGAAAAAGAGATACCAATGTCCATAGTGTTCCCCCTTAGTGTTGTTGGCCAAATTCATGGCTTTGTACACAGTAAGGGAGGTGCTTTACTCACTATTCTGTCACCCAAACCCTAAATTGCAATAAATTTAAATCTACCCTATTAGTAGATGACTTTTCTTATTAAGGTATCTTGACTTTCACTGCACATATTACAGATGAACTATTTCACCTGTCTTCAGACTGTGTGTTGTCACACGATGTCCACCACCAAGGTGTCAATATCCCTCCCCCACAATCTAGTGAATCCCTCTGTTTTATCTTTCCCTCCCTTTCTCCATTTGGTAACTTCAATTCTGCTTAAAGTCTTTGGATTTGTTTTCATCTGACTTTGCTTTTTTTAAAAGAAAAATTTACACCCCATGTATGAGTGAATTCAATGAACTAGGGTTTTCTTTTCTTTCTTTCTTTTTTTTTTTTTTACCTTCACCTTCTAAATTACTTAGTATGAAACCTCTCCTCTTCCAACTTCAGCTATGTTGCAGCAATGGGTATGATCTCATCTTTAGTTCTGCATTACTTTACATAAATATACCACATTACCACATCTTTTTTTTTTAACCTACTCAACTATCATAACGCAATTAGGTTGTTTCCACATCTTAGTTATTGTAAACAGTGCTTTGAAGATATACATATATATCAGTGTTTTGTGTTCTTAAGACAGCTATGTAGAAGTGGAATTGCTGAATCACATGGTAGAAATATTTTTAATATTTTGAGGTATCTTTGTGAAGATTTCTTTATCTTAGAAACCCATGGGTGAGAGAGTGTGGGTAGAGTATCTCTGATCCTGGGTCCATACTCCCAGAAGGATAAAGAATAGGAAAGCTATCAGTGGAGGGGATTGAATATGCAGTTCTGGCGGTGGGAATTGTGTGGAATTGTACCCCTCTTATCCTATGGTCTTGTCAATATTTCCATTTTACAAATAAAAATTTAAAAAAGAATATCCCTGAGATCAGCTGTAGCTGTGTTGTTGATTCAAAACTATACTACAATACATGGAACTGGATTTATGAAGAAATGCACAAATCAACACTGTATCTGAGCTCAGAGAGTAGAGCTAAGGAATTGGAAAACTATGTATGGAGGGTGAGAGCTAGGAATGGAGAAACCCAAAAGGCAAGAGGTAAGGCTATCTGGGTGAAACCAGATAGTGGGTTGATATTCACAATTGGATTTCTCTATTCTTTTTCTGCTTTATGGAGAAATAAGGAGATTCATTTGATGATACTCAGAATAAAAATGAAGCTCCATCTCAAATGCTTAAAATTTATACGAAACTTCAAGAGGGCATTTATACATACTTTGTACACAAGGAATCTTACTTTATGCCTGCAGGCCTGAGAGGTTACAAAAGCTAGAAATTGAAATTTTGAGATCTGAAGTGATTTCATTAATTATTCACTTAGTAATATTTGTATGATGAATTGTGAGACCTATAATTATAGGTTCTGGGTCCACTTGGTTTTTAAAATAGTCTGTGCGTGAAGAAATAAATATTGTCTAAAATACAGTTTGAGGATTCTACTTCTGGCATTTTGAACTGCAAGATTTAACAAGCCCGACCTAAGATACATTAAACTGCAATAAATGAATGAATTTTAAGTCTTTTAATATTATTCATTAATGTTAAACCACTAATATGATATAAAATTTCTTACATTAGTAGAACTTACATGCCTCATAAAATTAGGAATATCCCAAGTAAATTCCTGTCACACACTGTATTATTATTATCTTCTGTCTTCTACTAAGTAGTCTTCACAAATTTACCTCAAATTTGCTCGAGACAAACTGTAAACACAAAGGTATAATAATACAAAATTCCATTATATTTTCTGAGCATGCCAAGAAAAATGAGTAATGACAGTAAAATGGAGCTCCCTAAGGCTTCAACAGATACATTTACTTTAAGGCCAGAATATTTGATATTAATCATCTCAGAGAATATCTGAAATCCATTATGTAAAAATTAGCTTATCTGTGACAGAATATATAGCAAATGGGACTGACTGATACACAGGATATCAAGTCTACCCAAATTCTTGACAAAGCACTATGCTGATACCCTACATTGCTTTATCTTTTAACGTAAAACACTGCTGCATGATATATATTTTGGAGGCTGAAGTAGCAACCTAACTAAAATATAAGAGAAAAAATGGAAATTTGAAGCTAAAAATGTCCTAAAGAACATTTTAATATAATTCTTTCACTGGGTTAGTAAGAAAATTGCTACTTTGTTATTAAGAATTGGTCAAAAGAAATATAATGCAGGGAAGTGGGGATACGGAGGAGCAAAAGCTGTGTTTCTCTCCTCTCCTCTTCCTGGTCAACTAGGAATACCAAAGGAGATCACCTGGGACTACAAGACAACAGGACTAGAACTACTTCAGGAACTCACCAAATCACTTGTGAGTGCAAATACATGTGGCTCCTGGACAGAGAGGAGCCTAGGGAGAGATTAAGTGGCTGGTAACAGTCCAACAGTCTACCAGTTGAGGCACAACCTCCAGGCTTTTCACCAACAAAAAGACTGCTGCAGGGAGGAGAGGACTCCCCTAAGACTCACTAAATGCAACTGTGAGTCTCCATTGCTACTGTCCTCAGAGGCTGGAACAGCAGGGGGGAGGCCTTGAAAAAATTCATGTTAAGTGAAATAATTCAGAAACAGAAGGATGAATATGGGATGATCTCACTCTCAAGCAGAAGTTGAAAAACAAGATCAGAAGAGAAAACACAAGTAGAACCTGAACTGGAATTGACATATTGCACCAAAGTAAAAGATTCTAGGATGGGTGGGTGGGAGAATACAGGTCCAAAAAGGATGATGGAGGACATACTGGGGTTTGTATTGTTATATGGTAAACTGGGAAACAGTATGCATGTACAAACTATTATACTTACTGTCAAATGTAAAACATTAATTCCCCCAATAAAGAAATTAAAAAAAAAAAGAAATATAATGCTGATCACAAATGTGTGTCCCACACAACATGTTTAATTTTCTTGTGGTCACATTAAGAAAAGTACAAAGTAGAAAATTAAGTTAATAATTTCTTTAACTAAATATATCCAAAATATTATCATTTCAACATATAACCAAGACAATAATTAAGAAATAACTTATTATCAATGAGTAAATATTTGAAATCTAACATGCAAATTTCTCAGTCAGCACATATGTGCAGTACATATTTCAATTCTCAAAATTCATGTGTTGCTACTGGTTATGACAAGGAAGAGCACAAGTCTAAAACTATCAATTTGTAATGGAATTAGAATTAGCACTATGAAATTATGATTCTCACCAAAGAACTTATCCAAACTCATAATGCTGCTCCCAAACATAAAATGTCAGAGAAAACATCAAAGTTTTACTCTAATTCATATCACTAAGGTAACATAAATCTATATTGCTATTATTCAGAAGACATTTATTTTTTAATCATTAATTTCAAATACAGATGTGGAACTTTACTAAGCACTGAACATTTTTAAATTGGTTTGTTTTCCAATAAAATAATTATGCATCCTCCTTTCATCTGAAATTAATGTATAGGTATTTTAAGAACACATACCCATTTACCTAGTCCATTATTAAATGATAAGTACAGTATAGTCACATTAATTAGATTTGTTGGACACTAGTATAATAATATTTTGGTAGTTCAATGCTGTTAATTCTGTAAGGAATTTCTTCTCTACAAAAGTCAATATAGCTTAAAATTTAAATTTTACTCACCAACCCTTAAAATAGCTTGACCTTTGATTCAGCAGAAAGCAAATTAACAAAAACTGAAATACACTACTACTTTACATTTACCAAAATACAAGAGCTTTCCAAGATTAGCATTCCTAATTTATTAATGACACAAGTTTTTTTTATTATTGAGTGGTTAATACTTTAAAGTACAATCATTAATATATGATTACAATTTCATTATGCATTTCATTATGCCCTGACTCCACATTCTCTCCCACCCCACACTTCCCTCTCTTTCCCCCAAGTCCTTTGATTTTAATGCAATACACCATGCCCAGTCCATGTTTCATTTTCTGTTCTCCCTCCCTGTTCCTGTTTATCAAGTCCTGCTTATAAGTGAGATCATTTGGTATTTGTCCTTCTCTTTTTTTTGGCTTTTCTCACTTAACATGATGTCCTCAAATTCCATCCATAATGACTCAGAGATGACAACCTCATTGTTTCTAGCAGCTGAGTATTATTTCACTGTGTGTATATATACCAGATTTTTTTTTTTTAAGCCACTAATCTGTTGTTGGATATCTGGTCTGATTCCATGTTTTGGCTATTACAAATTGTGCTGCTATGAACATAGGTATATATAGATCTCATCTGATAGGGCTTTTGTTTCTTTTTGGTAAATTACCAGCAAAGAAATTGTTGGGTCATAAGGTTGCTTTACTTTTAGTGTTCTGAGAAACCTCCATATTGTTATTTTTTATTGCAATTACAGGACACCCCACAAGATTGCTCAATAATAAGGAGTCACACACTTAAAAATCGCTAATGATCTCTAGATACAGATATTTTGTTGAGATGGGCTCATCATCATTCTCATGACTCACTACTATCATCACTATCATTATCACCAAACTTGAAGAATTCATAAATAAATAAATAAATAGTACTATGGAGCAATAAGGATGGTTTCATGGAAAGAATATGACTAAAGGATGAAGCCATAAAAAATGACAAAGATGGGGCCCGGTAGTGGTACACCTAGTTGAGTGAATATGTTATAGTACACAAGGAACCAGGTTCAAACCTCCAGTACCCATCTACAGGGAGAAAGCTTTGCAAGTGGTGAAGCAGAGATGCAGGTGTCTCTTTTTCTCTCTCAATCTTCCCTGTCCCTCTCAACTTCTGCCTGTTTCTATCAAGTAAATAAAAAGGAAAAGGTGAAGTTATGAATTGGCTGGAATAACTTGTCTTTTCAAGTCATACTGGCAAAAAGAATATTGTAGTCCATATATGTAAATCAGGATGGCAATTAATTGCTATAGTCTTCCACAGTAAAGTTTACCCACTATGAGATTAATTTCTCCAAGGCATAAATTTGATCAATTCACTGATGTTTTCCTGGTTTCTATTCTCAACCTATTTTTGCTCTAGACTTCTTGGAAACCCCATACAGTACCATGCATTTGGTACTCTCCTCTACATTTGAAACTAAGGAAAAGTGGACCAATTTACATACCCACCAGCTGTACAGGAGGGTTCCTTTGTCCCCACAACCTCTCCAGCTCAGAAGGCTAGAAATGGAACTACCTTATAACCAACCCTACAATTCCTCTCCTGGGGATATATCCTAAGACACCCAACACACCCATCCAAAAAGATTTGTGCATACCCATGTTCATAGCAGCACAATTTGTAATAGCCAAAACCTGGTAGCAACCCATGTGTCCAACAACAGATGAGTGGCTGAGCAAGCTGTGGTATATATACACAATGGAATACTACTCAGCTATAAAAAAACAGTGATTTCATTGTTTTCAGCCTATCTTGGTTGGAGCTTGAAGAAATCATGTTAAGTGAAATAAGTCAGAAACAGAAAGATGAATATGGAATGATCTCACTCACAGGCAGAAGCTGAAAAAGAAGATAAGAAGAGGAAACACGGGAGTCGGGCTGTAGCGCAGCGGGTTAAGCGCAGGTGGCACAAAGCACAAGGACCGGCATAAGGATCCCAGTTCGAACCCCGGCTCCCCACCTGCAGGGGCGTCGCTTCACAGGCGGTGAAGCAGGTCTGCAGGTGTCTATCTTTCTCTCCTCCTCTCTGTCTTCCCCTCCCTCTCTCCATTTCTCTCTGTCCTATCCAACAACGACAACAACAATAATAACTACAACAATGAAACAACAAGAGCAACAAAAGGGAATAAATAAAATAAATTTTAAAAAAAAGAAGAAGAGGAAACACTAAGCAGAACCTGGACTAGAGTTGGTATATTGCACCAAAGTAAAAGACTCTGGGGTGGGTTGGAGGGAGGATACAGGTCCTGGAAAAGGTTGACAGAGGACCTAGTATGAGTTGTTATGTGGAAAACTGAGAAATGTTATTCATGTAAAAACTATTTTATTTACTGTTGAATATAAAACATTAATCTACCAATAAAGGGAAAAATTTAAAAAAAAGGAAAAGTGGGAAGATGCTGATCCCTTACTGTCATTCTTCCTCTGTTCACCTCACCTTAATCAAGGCTACCAGTGCTGCCATGCCACATTATGCTGCTACTGACTACTTACTGCAGATTGTTGCCAGAAACACCAAACCTGAGATGTCAAATTCCCAACTCCGCTAATCTAGTGAGATCTTTCCTAACACATGGGACTATCACCAAATTCCATCACAGATGGCACATTATCTACCAAAGGTACTAATACGAGATATAGGCTAGAGCCTAGGGTATTTGGTACCAGTATACATGTATTCACAAATAAGAGAAATTATATAACTCAAAGTAAAAATACCTAATACTTCTCTGTGTAGACTTGGGCCTAGTGGAAGAGCCTAAAGAAAGCATCATAAATTCTCTGATTAGACTTAGACCTAATAAGTTTGGCAGTCTAATAGAAAGGCCCACAGTAGACCCCATTAACCTAATACTGGTTTAAATACAACTAATGATACTCAATGTTTTAACAACTGGGAGAAAGTCCTAGTTCCTCAGATAAAAAAAGGACTAAAGAAAGGGCAAGAGAGCGGCTCACTAAATGATGATTTCTTTGGTCAACACCAGACCACCTTATCATCTGGGGACCTCGTTAGAGAATCCATGGATCCCTACACATATATGGGCCTAGACCTCTAACAGATCCCTCTCTCCACTATCACTGGTCATTTCCATCAGAAATGCCATCAGAAGTCCTATCTTGGGCCACTCCAGGAACTTGTCCTATCAAGCAGCAATGGTAGGGACTGCCTTTTCTCCAATGGGAGGCTGGGTCATCCTACCCTGCCATTCAAGAAAGACTGGTCCTCAAATGAGTGCAGCCTAGAATGTTCCCAGCTGTGACCATGATCTGCAAGTTCAGACTGACATGGACTCAGAGGTTACACATTTCTCTGTGCTAAATATGAATATATATGGGCCCTGGATCAAGTTGATGGGGTAAACAGTTAATTTTATTCACAGATTTTCTTCAAGTTTGGGAGCTACTCTCTGCCCTAATCCAACTTTCTAGCCCTGTTCTCAACTATGACATAATATTCTCATACAGTATTTTTGTTGACCTCCATGTTAGCTATCCAACTCAAGCAAAAACTATGAAAGTCATAGGCTCCTAGGAGCACACCTAAAATAGATTTCCTCACTTCTTTTCCCACTAAAGCTTCTAATTTCATCTGCTCTATTCCTACTTTTTGGTTCCTGGTCTTTAATAATTTTTGTCCTGCTTTATATCTTAGTATCTTTCAGCCACCAAATTGCAGATGCTATCATGATTCCATCCTAACCTCCCTGGGAATATGACCTTACCAGTGTGTACCAGAATCTCATCTCTCCACAGCCCATCCCACTAGGGAAAGATAGGAACTGATGGGAGTACGGATTGACCTGCCAATGCCCATATCTAGTGGAGAAACAGTTACCAAGGCTAGACTACTTCCATCTTCTGCAGCCTAAAAATAATTTTAGTCCATGCTCCCATAAGGGGAGAAATGATAGGGAAAGATGGACAGAGGGCTCTGAACTCCATGTCTATCAGGACATAGAGAGAGAAGGGGGAAAAGAAAGGACATTTGGAAGTACTAATAGATATAGATGTGATTTTAAAAGAAAGAAAAGGCAGGGCCATAGGGGAAATATATACAAATATAAACAGATGGTTATAGAAATAATAGTCAACCCATATCTGTTACCTTGGGAGAATACTGAAGTTTCCAATGGAATTATCAGGGATACAGATTCTGTTGGTGGGAGGAGTATGGAATTATACCCCTGTTATTTTATAATTTTGTAAATCAATACTAAGTCACTAATAAAATTTTTAAAAGAAAATAAGTGAAAACAGGACTATTGAAAAAATGGAAAAATATATATTTACATAGATATAGACTGATAGTTATAGAACCAGCCCATATCAGTGCCCTTGGAAGAATCAGTGCAGTTTCCAATGGAGCGGATGGGGACACAGAGTTCTGGTGGTGGAAACAGTATGGAATTATGTCCCTTTATCATACAATTTTGTAAACAAATATTAAATCACTAATAAAAGTTAAATAAAAAAATAAAATGAAAGAGAGAGAGAGAGGTGTCCATTTGGAAGTACATGTAGTAGAATGTACATATTACAATGCACAAGAACCTGGGCTCAAGCCTCTAGGCCCACCTGCAGGAAGGAAAGCTTTACCAGCTGTGATGCAGTGCTGCAGGTGTTTCTTTTACCACACTCTCTCTCTATTTTCTTTTTCCCTCTCATTTTCCCTGTCTCTATCAAATAAATAAAACAAAAAAATAAAAGAGAGAAGAATTGGGTAGATGAGAGAAGATGGCAGAACTCAATAAAGTTATAATCACTGTGATGATAGTTGGGAAACTGTGAATCTTACATGATTGCTTTTATTAGATGCTATGATATGTACATCACTGTTCTATATAAAGATAACAAATGAGTTTTAAACATTAATCTCTGTATTTTCTAGGAATATGTCCTTAGCTATGCTATTCTGTGAATTTCATGGTCTCATTTAGTAGATGACAAAAGCAATACATATTTATGAATTGGTGTTATAGTTAAGGCTAAATATATGAAATTAAATGAATTTAGTAAAGGATATAACAAATATTTAGGGTCTACATTGAATAAACTGTCTAGCTATGTGCCAATAGATAGCAAATAAGTATGCATGAAAGTATAAACAAATAACGTGTTCTTTATTTATAATGTTAATAAGATACAGACAATACAATCATTGGTATAATATATATTGTATATTATATGAAGTGTGTATCTGAGCATGAGTGTTTGTCAGTGTCTTCAAATCATTTGAAATTTATAAAGGAAAAGGCAATAACTTGTTTTTTGAAAATGAAGATACCATTACTTGTTATTTCAATACACAAAATTAACAATCAGAATTTTAAAAAGGAACAAATATGCCCCAGGTAGGAGATCAATGTAAGGGGGAAAAAAAAACAAACATGAAATCAAAAATTGGCTTCTGCTAGTAAGAGGCCACCCAATGACCTTGACTGTTTTGGAAGTCCATTAAAATCTGAAAAGGAAACAGATACTAAAAACTTTTAAGTTCTTTTATGTTGACTTTCTTTAAGTAAAAATGCTATCTTGACAAGTAGACTTTAAAGGGTTACATTACAAAGGATTAAACTGATCCATTAAAGGAAGGGGATAGCCCTATGTTAATACTTATTTTAAAATTGTGGAATGATGAAAGCAAATTTTGGACCATTTTAAATTACAAATCACAACATAAGTTAATGGAATTTAATGTAAACATCAATGAAATAATAAATCTACAATTTGATAAGGATATAGTTATCCATTTTTATCACATGTGCAACTAAAATGTCACTTGTATCATTTTAATCCTAAAGCTTTACTTAATAACTTTATCTGCATTTCCAACTTTTAAATAATCACTGTAGAATATACTTTACTTTGGTAGAAGAGCTTTTTTCTCTACTGATTACTAAGATGAGATGTCATACTGTTAGCTGAAAGCATTTACAATAGAAGGTTTTGATTGTAACTTGTCACCAACTTGATACTTTCTATAAATCCCACAGTATGAGTTTTAACAATCCTGATTTCTTCCTGACACCTTAATACAGAACAGAGGGGTGGGATTACATAAAGCACTCTTTTGTGTTTCTTTCTTACCCTTACTGGCATTCCCAATAAGATAATTACCATGAAATCATTTTTCTTGGCTAAGACAGAACTCCCGAGTATTTCAAAAAAGAATTTCTAAAGAAAAAAAAAAAGAAATGTATATGAAAGTATAACAGATGGAAACTCTGAAACTGGAATGAGATGTTATTTAAATTTACTTAGCGAAAATCACCACAAGTGTGGAAAGAGCTACAATAAACCCAACTTCACAAGAAACACAAGTTTGTGAAATAAACATATCCTAGACTTAGTTTAAATCTTTCAGACTGTCCTTCAGTACATTTGTCTTGCTTTGTGCAGTTTCCATCCACTTGTTCCATCCAACACCATTTACACTTGGCAGATGGTTGCGTCACTCATGACATTTCCTGTTTCGTTCCATATTTGAAAATCAACTGCAATGGTATGTAGACTGACAGAAGACTTCTCTCCAATAAATATCCACATCAGGGAACATCAAGAAGACCCTTTTTCTTTCCAGAACAAACAAAACATTTGTGTTTATATTAACATAACTTTAGTTCATTTCTTTTCCTGGTGCCAACTGTGGATGAAGCCAATTATAAAATGTAATGCCTTCGTTTTTCCACACAGTTATCTCAAAAACATTTTTATTCTTCTCAATGACACTTAAGTGAAAAAAATCTCTACAATGATAATTTCAACTGCTCCCAGTGCCCCCACCCACACTGGTCTCTAAAGGTGCTGGTTCACACCTTTTCTTGGCTTCCCTTCTCCCCTCAGAATTCAGATCTTAAGCACAGGCTCTTTATATTTGTTAATTTCTTCTAGCATGTTTGTGGTAACCTTGTCATCTTCTATCAAACACTGGATCTGCAGCTTGCGAATGTCAGAGCCTACCATCTAGAGTCCTCCTGAGTTAGTGCATTCAGCTGGATACAGTGCATGCAGGTTTCCAGCAGGGCCGCATTAATCTCTGCATTCCAGATGTTAATGTCCAGGAGCACTGGCTAGCACAAGCTTCTTGATCATCTCTGTGCATGTTGCAGCTTCTGCTGCTACTGAGCAGCCTCTTTGTTTTACATGTCTTTCATAAATGCGTCAGTGTTTGGGATTTTAACTTTGTTCCTGCTAGGGAATTCCATTTGGCACATGAAAGGAGTATGACAGGGGTGGGTTGGTGGTATACCTGGTTAACCACACATTTTACCATGTGCAAAGATCTGGGTTCAAGTCCTCAGTATCTACATGCAGGGGGGGAAACTTCATAAGCAATGTCTCTTTCTCTCTCCCTCTCTATATCCTCATCCCTCTAAATTTCTTTCTGTCTCTATCAAATAAGAAATAATTAAATTAAATGAGATTTTAAAAAAAAGAGGGGGTTGGGCAGTAGCGCAGCCAATTAAGCACACATGGGCACAAAGCGCAAGGACCAGCTTAAGAGGATGGACTTAATGTAGCTTCTGTACCACATCTCACAAATCCTGAATTTCCACTCCTAGGCTGCTAGTCCATACAGTGACCTCAATATAGTTTCTCTCCTTTTGGGGCCCTGCCCTACCTTCTAGTCCCTGAATATTGTGCCCAGAATTTCTGGATATTTTCTTTGACTGTTGTAATGTTTGGAAAGTCATGTTGGTGCAGTAATCTTGGTGCAAAGAAGCACTCACCAGCCAGATTATCTGTTCTCTGCTGATAGAATCTCTTATTTGTATCACTGTATTTTATCTTCTCCTATCAAATCTTCTCATGCATAAGGAAGTTTACAGCCATTTTCTAGATGTCAGAGAAGCCCACTGTGACCAAGGAAGGGGGCTAAGCAGCATAAGGTGACTGAGTGTGGGGGTAGATAGCATAATGGTTATGCAAAGAGACTCTCATGTTTGAGACTCCAACTCACAGGTTCAATCCCCCACACCAGCATTAGCCAGGGCTAAGCAGTGCTCTGATGCAAAAAAAAAAAAAAAAAAAAGTGACAGAGAAGGAATCAATTCTTTTTAATCCCTCATTATCAAGCATGCATTTATCTTTTTCTTAGTTTATTTCATATGATACAGAATTTCATATGATACATGAGGAAGAGAAAGAATCAGAGCGCCAGAATCAGAGTACATAATGAGGAGGGTATTTACGGAGGAATCTCACGCATGCAAGTCCTGTTCTCTACCAGCTGTGCTAATTTCCAGGACTTTCTTAAGGAAATAACTCCCATCTAAAAACTCATATTTGTATAAATTTAAATTCTAGAAATACTGATTAAATTGTACCCATCACTGTTAAGTTATGTGAGAAATGCAGTAGCCTTTTTCTTGTTGTTTTTATTTACCAAGACATATCTGGCATTTTTAACTTTTTCTTAATGGAAGACAAAATTCCTATAAAGCAAAAGCAAATGAGAAATAAAATATTACTGTGTAAAAACAAGGAATCGGAGGAAAAGGAAATAAAAGGCTTAATGCCATTTTACCTTTGAGCCCAAAAACATAAAATACCTTGGGGTGAATCTCACAAGGAAGGTGAAGGACCTTAACAGTGAGAACAATAGGGCATTGCTAACAGGGATAGAGAAGGACACACACACATGAAAGAACATTTCATGTGCTTAGATTAGAAGAATAGATTTTATTAAGATGGCCATTCTGCCAAAAGCAATCTACAGTTTCAGTGCAACCTGTACCTATCAAAATTTCAATGACATTTTTAAATGAACTTAACAACTTGTCCAAAAAATTGTGTGGAATAACAAGAGGCCACAAATTGCCAAAGCACTTCTGAGAAAAAGGAAAAGTATGACTATATCACATTCCACAACTTCAGTTTATACTACAAAGCCATAGTAAACAAAATAGCATGAGGGGCTGGGTGGTGGTGCACCTGGTTGAGCAAATATGTTACAATGCACAAGGACCCAGGTTTGAGCCCCTGGTCCCCACCTGCAGGGGGAAAGCTTTGCCTTTGCATGTGGTGAAACAGTGTTGTTGATGTCTCTCTGTCTCTCTCCCTATCTATCTCTCCTTTCCATCTTAATTTTTATCTCTTTATCCAATAAATAAAGATAATAAAAAATAAAACCATGGTACTGAAATAAAAATGGACATTTGGATCAATGGAGCAGAACTGAAGGCCAGAAATGAGCCCACATAAATACAACTGAATAAGGGTGCTGAGAAAGTTCCCTTCCAGGGATCGAACACGATTTTCTCTAGAAAAGAATTTCAAGTGAACACATATGACAGATGTGCAGTTTCTAAATATGTCCTTTACTGGATTCCAAAACAAGATACATGCAAAAGTGAAGTTAGGGTTAAAGGTCAGGGTGTCCCGAGGGCTTTTGGTATGAGTCAAAAAAAGGCCTTTCCATGAAAAATGAGTATGGGATGTTCACACACAGAAACAGAAGTTGAGGAAAAACAGAAAGAGAAAGGCCAAGCAGAATTTGAGGAAGTTTGGAGTATTGTACCAAAACAAAAAAATCTCTGGGGATGGGGTGGGGAATTTTTTTTTTTTTTTTTACCAAGTTGCAGATGCTTCCATGACACCAACCTGACTTCCCTGGGCAGATGACATTACCAATGTATCCTGGAACCCCACCTCCCTATCCCACTAGGGAAATGTTGGGTTGTTCTATTTCTGGGTCTGACGAGGGAGGAGACACAAGGAATGAACATGAAACCTCAGTGTAGGACCAACAGTCTCTAGGACTGAAGGCACTTTATTGGATTTTGCTACTCCTTATATAGAGCAAGACTGTGACAAAGAAACATGAAGTGACCTTAAATCATAACAATTCTTTCTTAGTTAAACCTTATAAGTAACTTACGCTTATGATCAACCTTTACTGGCTCTGCTCTTAAGGACCTTTCCCAGAACAGGTAGGCATCTATCTGTAGCTTGCCTCCAGATGGCCAGTAAAACTCATTCTCTCTGAGGTTTGCCTTCAGAGAAGGATCTGTTTGCAGAATGCCATGAACCTGTTGTTCTGGGTTTTTCAATCATTGAGAACAGAGCCAGCTTAGGTCAATAGCACTAAAGGTGCTATTTTTCCCCCATATTTCCCCCTTTTTATTTTTCTTCCAGTCTTCCAAGCAGGACTGCAAAATCAGCTTTTTGACACTCCACAGAGTTCATCATTTGTCTTCCTTTGTTCCAAATTAAAGAGTAGAAAAACCATAATTAAAAATAATATCACAACAGCAACTCTAGGCGTTGGACAGGTTGTGGAGAAAAGGGAACTCTGCTATATTGCTGGAGGGAATGCAAACTGGCACAGCCCCTTTGGAAGACTGTATGGATGATACTTAAACAAAAATGGGAGTGCCTTATGACTAAGCAAGACCACTCTTTGACATTTATTTTCACTAATTAGAATAGACATATGCACCCCTATGCTCATAGCTGCATTATTCACAATAGCCAAAGAGTGAAAGTAGCCTAAATGCCCACCAACAGATGACTAGTTAAAGAAGCTATAGATATATATTCAATGGAATATTACTCTGCAATCAAAAAGATATAGTGTTCTTTGTGACAAGATGGATGGAACTTCAGGTGATTGTGCTTAACAAAGTAAGAGATAAAAGACAGCTACAGATTATTTCACTCATATGTAGAATACAGAGATCTTATTTACATAAACTTGCCCCCCAAAATCCAAATAAAACAAATGAGCAAACTGTAAGACGAGAACTATGGTGATTGTCTATGGGAGGTTAGAGGATAGGAATTTGGGAACTCGGTGGTGGGTGTGGCATGGGACTATACAACATAATCTTATAATCTTGTAACAAACCAGTAATAACAAAAAATTAATAAAAAATAAACCCAAGGGTTTAAGAGTGATAATACCTGAGAATTATTAGTACCCCAAACTAGCAGCATGCTAATTTATATCAAAGTGTGATCAAAGAGTTAATGTAGCATTCTGGGAGATATCAGTGGTAGAGTGCTAGACTTATAAGCATGAGGTCCCAACCTTAAAGAGAATAAAATGAATAGAAACATAGAGACTGACCAAATTTGTGTAAAAAGATAGAGCTGACCTGTTAGCAAGATAAAGTAGTTAAAGGATAACTAATTAAAGCTCTAAGTCAAAGAACCAGAGTCAGAATCACTCCTGGGTAATTATGGCATGAACTAAATAGCTCAGGATTCTTGAGATTCAAAAGTCACCAAATAAAGCACAAAAATAAAACTTCTTCCTTCAACATAAGAATGAGTTGGGCTATTTAATTACTGTCAAATAGCACTTAAAAACACATTATTTTGGGGGGCCGGGCAATAGTGCAGCAGGTTAAGCACTCATGATGTGAAGCTCAAGGACCAGCATAAAGATCCCAGTTCGAGCCCCCGGTCCCCACCTGCAGGGGGGTTGCTTTACAAGCAGTGAAGCAGGTCTGAAGGTGTCTATCTTTCTCTCCTCCTCTCTGTCTTCCCCTTCTCTCTTGATTGCTCTCTGTCTTATCCAACAACAAAGACATTAATGACAACAACAACAAGGGCAACAAAAATGGGGGGAAAATATAGCCTCCAGGAGCAGTAGATTCGTAGTGCAGGCACTGAGCCCCAAAGATAACCCTGGAGGCAAAAAAAAAAAACAAACATTATTTTATCATCTACTGCTTTAGGTCAGAATTTCTAGATGCATATTTTGAGATAAAGGTTGCTCAGAGAGTGCTGCTGGGAGTAAAGAAAGGAAGATTAGACAGAGAAAAACTGGACCATGATATAACCACAATAAAGAAGTCAGGCAATCCCACAGGACCTCAAACAGTGATGGTCCCTCATTTATCCTAAAATGAGGAAACGTAGTACTGCCTTTGCAGTACCTATAATTTTATGTGATCTGCACATATACAGGGGACTATAGCATTAAGTAAGGCAGATTTTATTAGTGAGGGCAACTGACCAATAGTGCCTGGGAGCCATCACAAACCAGGATTCCCTACTATGGAATGAGTGCTTTGCTTCAGGAGGGAATTTGTATAGTGCACTTTAGCACTCACCACAGCAGTGGCTCCTATGTTGAAGTCCCCAAAACATCTGATGTTATCATGACCTGGAAACTTGTTAGAAATGCAAATTCTCAGGTCACACTCCAGAGCTACCAAACAGGAAACTATAGAGCTGGGATGCAGAAATCTGTATTTCAGTAATCTCTGCAAGTAAGACTGATGCATGGTAAATTTGATAGCCATAACTTTCACTTACTATGTTATAGGGTGATCATACACACTGCACACTTATTAATGCATGTCCTGAGCTGTTATTCAATTCTAGTGGGAAATAATTTTTTAAAAAAAGGAAAATTCAGACACACAGCACCCTGAATTTAGGTCAGAACTGTTAGTTTATAGTCTCGAAGGTAATTATGATGACATAGCAATATTTGATATAGCATTTTTTATGTGAGATGGATCAATAAAAGTGTGAGTTAATAAAACAATAGTTACATTCATTGCAAAAACAAAAGTCTATAAATTTAAAAGAATATGCCAGGGGCAAAAGAGAAAAAAGAAGAAAGAAAAGAAGAGAAGCAAGAAACTATATAAAACAGAAAATGGTGGACAACTCCAGCAAAATCCAACTTGGCAATTGTCTCTCTCCTGAATTTCTAAGATTCTCAGGTGAAAATAACAAGATGAACTCAGGAAGGAGAGAGAAAATGCCCTCAAGACAATTTACCTTTTCAAAAGAAGTTGTCTTTGTAGCTAAGAGGGATACACAGTTTTAAAAAGCAAAGAAAAATCTCTACGTTGGCATTAACTGTGCGATGGATAACAATGAGAAAAACTCTAAAAATACAAAGGACAGGGTGGTGAAAGTATTCCTCATCATGGATAATTTTGTTGTAGGGGAACATGGTGGGAATGGAAGGCCAATGCTTGATTCCCCCCACCCCCAAAGCGGGTCACACATATTTTTTTTTTTTAAATATTTATTTTAATTTTGAGAGAGATGCAGAGGGAAAGAGAGAGAGAGAGAAACACCAGAGCACTGCTCAGCTCTGGCTTATGGTGGTGCGAGGGATTGAACCTGGGACTTTGGAGCCTCAGGCCTGAGAATCTGTTTGCATAACCATTATAATATTTCCTTAGCCCCACACACATTTTTCTTAATGAAGACTTGAAGAGCATGATTATTCAGGTAAACTAAACTTTTTAAATAATATTTTTCTTTATTAGTATTATTATCATTAATTTTCCCTCTTTTGTTGCTCTTGTTGTTTATTGTCGTTGTTATTATTATTGTTGTTGGGTAGGACAGAGAGAAATGGACAGAGGTGGGGAAGACAGAGAGGGGGAGAGAAAGATAGACACCTGCAGACCTACTTCACTGCCTGTGAAGCGACTCCCCTGCAGGTGGGGAACCAGGGACTCCAATTGGGATCCTTATGCCTGTCCTTGCGCTTTGCACCACCTGCGCTTAACCCGCTGCACCACAGCCCGAATCCCAAATTAAACTTTTATTGAAAACAAAACATGTTAGGGAAAGAGAGAGAGAGAGATAAAGATATAAGACTGAGAGCAGATTTATATGCTGCTCACATGGTAATCCCAGAAAAAGAGCAAGGGAGCAATTTACAGAGGAAGAGAAGAAATTTACAGAGTTGTGGTCTGGGCCAAAGAGAGAGAAAATGCTTTGCTTCTGAGTTATAAACTCAAAACCCCACCTACACCTCCCAAGCCACACCTGTAACCACTCCCATTTCTGAGTGGTCCCTCTCTCCCTCAACAGCATCACTCCAAGAAGTATTCAATGACACAGAAACCAGGATGTAGTCTGCAATTCATACTAGGAAACTTTCTAGAAAAATGATAAATGAAGCATTAAATGTCTCTCTCACACACACATCCACAAAAGTCAAACTTTGAGGACATTCTTTCTGGGTAAAATACTACTAGCCTTAGCAATTAGAATAAATGTTTTATTTTTATTACACTGCTCTCTACTTTCCAAATACTTCCACAATTTGTGTAGTTGTCATTCAGAATTTCTCTTTGAAATTGACGAGTGTTTTTTGAATATTTGAATTATTTTTTGAATAATTTTTTGAATCAAATATTTTGAATATTTGAATTCTATAAAAGAGGGAAATAGACCTAGAGTGGTTAAGTAACTTGCCTAGGATCCTATAGCAGGCTGAGACTGTATATAGTACCTCTTACTAAAATCTTTAATTTTTTATGTAAGAGGGACTAGGCTAGTAGTTATGCCAATACATGTATTATTGTTTTTCTCTTTATAGACAGGAAACAGACACAGAGACGTCATACAGTTTGCCTAGAATTACACAACTGAATGGCATAGTTGAGGGAAAATGTCATTTTGAAGGTAGGCTCAAAAATATGATTTATTTCCAATATAGTATTATGAAATGTTCTAGTGGTGGAACCTGGGCATGAAGTCCAGATGATTTTAATTATCCTTAGAAGATTTTAATATCAATTCAGGATGGCTAGCTTCTGCTAAGTTAGCAATATATGTACAATTATGGATCAAAACTAGCAAGGGTATAACTGAGTAAACCAACAAATTTTAAAAGGCACAGGAAAAAGACAAGAAAGAGTTAAGGATGAGTAATGAATAAAACACAATAGCCAAAATTCCACATTACAGATAAATAAATGTCTGTACATTACATAGTGGTCAGTTCACTAATCTTAGTAATGTGAGTAGCAGAAACAAAAAATCTGAAAGCAAATTGCCTACCAACTTGTGAAAAATAAAGGAATGGTACTACAGATTTAGGAAGTCATAACCCTCACATTTTATTTAACTTTGGGATTTTTCTACATTTAGAGTAAATTGCTTTTTTTTTACATTTTATGATATTCCCCATGTATGTACATTAAAAATTTATGCAAAATAGATGTTTCAACAATGTGGCTTCTTCTAAAGGTGGAGTTAAATATTGATTTTCCATTATCCTGGCATAATGACCCAATAGAATACTCCCTCAGTTTGTTGAACCAATGGTTCTAAGTGCTTCCAAACAGGTCAGCAATTAATGTCTTTGCTGAGTAGTTGGTTTCCACAACATCTACAAAGAAACGATTTTTATTGAATCAAAAGCAAAACAGGAGACAATCCATTCATTCAGATGAAAGCTAGCTTGTCATGTGAAACTCACAAGTGATTAAGGTAGTAGCTCTTCTCAGACACCACAACTCACTTCCTCCTCCCAGCTGTCAGTCTCCATTTCACCTAGAAAAGCACCAGTCCCTTCTTTGTTATTAAATTCCATATTAACACCTCCCATCTGCCAAATATCCTGGCTCTTACTCTTTTGTCTATCTTTATAGTATGTGATCCAGAGCAATGTTCCAGCAAGTTTAAAAATCTTACAGTTGCACAAAATATTCATGGGTAACAAAATCTTCTGAAACAGGGCATCCTTAATATTCAATTCAGCTTAAGCCATTGCTCAAACATATTTTTGTCTACTGGCTGCAAAATTCTACACTGTTAAACATGTTTAAACTTTATTCAATAGAATTCATATATGTAAATCATAATTTGCTAATTTTACATACTTAAATATATTTTAACAATCATCATTTATGTTATCACTTAAGTATATTTCTGTTTTTTCATAAAAATTGTTATTTATAGATTTCTTATATTAACATTTTAGTTTTTATATAAGTATTAGTCATCTTAGTTACTTTCAGAAGAAAAAAATGAATGTAGAAACTAAGATACAGAAATTCTTTGGTTATTTCTTTTTAAGTGTTTGGATATAAAACTTGATATCTCGTGTGAGAAAGAGTCCAAAAGAATGCTTTTCTAAATAAATAATCACTGAAATGCATACTTCAGAAATCAGGAGAAAATATAATATATACTAAAGAAAAGCACATATGACCTATTACAAGTGTTATGCTTTCTGTGGTTTCTGTGGTTAACCACGAAGGAATAGGGAAGTGAAGATATTCATTTTTATAAACACATAGATAATCAGTTAGATTGATGACAGATAGAAAGATAAACAAACACGGAATATCTTGAGAAAATTGTAATCTGAATTAAGATTTTATTTTTCAATCTCCATCTAATTATTAAGGTCTATTGATAATAGACAACTATTACTTTTGACTCCCACAGGCCCATGTTACATGTTCTTATAGAAAATGTTTTCCACTAATAAATAAATAAAATTTAAAAGAATGCCTTTCTATCATCTATCTACAAAGATCTTATTAGCAAGACTGAAGAATGCCTTTGTCATATCAAATATGCTCAGCTGTTTACTACATGGCAAAGTAGTGTTAGCATCACTTAAAGATGTATCTGACATCATTAGTCTATTTGACCTCTGATCCACAGATCTAAACTGTAACTATGGTGACCACAGCTTGACCTTACAATGCTGAGAAACTTTAAAGCTCTGCAGTATTTTGGGTCACATTGTTAAGTTAGACAAAAGGGCTAAAGAAGTAATGTGACAGTTTCCTTGGAATTAAGGTCAGAGGGTCAATTGTCCCAAAGCTTTTGGCGATAAGGAAACTAGTTAGATTTTTTTTGATCTGTTAGAATTTTTGGAGTAGTAATTTGTTAGAAGTTGTGAAAAGTGGGAAGAAATCAATTCATTAAACTTCAAGGGAGTTAGAGCCAAAGGTATAATTAATATTGAATTTTCAACAATGTAATAATCCTTACAACTTATAGAGGTAATGGCACATTTTCATAATCTATACAGTCACAAATAAATATTTATATCTGCCTATTCCTCTTCCAATTGTAAAAGTGCTAAAAACAATAAAATGATTTTTTAATACAGAGACATTCTTGAAAAGACATTCAGTCATTTAGTATCTATTAAATAAAACTGCCTGCACATACATATAATAAATATTTTCAATATTTTCTAAGAAAAGCCTACAACAAACAAAATAAAGAGCATGCAGAACTAGTGTAATATTACCAGAATGGCTACTATTTCTATGTGTGAGAACCTCCTGTGTTTAGGTGTGTTCTCACTGCATAACTACAGCAGCACTTCACAGAGAAACGGTGATGCTCTATTTCCAAGGTTTTATAATTATAGTAATCATGGGCTACATATAACTTTTCTCATAAAAAAAAGGTAGCTTGAGGCATTGTATCCCTATGCTATGTCAAGGACACAGACTATTTGCACTGTGTATATATGCAGGAGTGAGAATGGGACTCTGCAGAAAAATAGTAAACAATATTATTTTTATAGGAGCAAAGCACAGTCTAATAGTGTCCCAACCAACACAATTTTAATGCACACAGTATAAATAAATACTAAAGAAAATTCCCATTAGCCATTATTTGTGTAAGTAATAAATTGCCAAAGAAGAAAGTATGTTTCACTAGAAGATATAATTCAAATAATTTTCTTCTTATACTTAAAAATAGGAGAACAGGGAGTTGGGCGGTAGCGCAGTGGGTTAAGCGCACATGGCGCGAAGCTCCAGGACCAGCATAAGGATCCTGGTTCGAGCTGCTGGTTTCAGAACCTGCAGGGAAGTCGCTTCACAGGCAGCGAAGCAGGTCTGCAGCTGTCTATCTTTCTCTCCCCCTCTCTTGTCTTCCCCTCCTCTCTCCATTTCTCTCTTCCCTATCCAACAATGACATCAATAACAACAACAGTAATAACTACAACAACGATAAAAAACAAGGGCAACAAAAGGAAAAACAATAAATAATTATAGGGGGAAATAATTATAAAAAATAGGAGAATAATAAACACATACAGACACATAACCTTATAAGTCAAATTTAACCAGATATATAACTATATGGAAAATAGTGAACACTAAATGATTTTTTTCCTGTGGGTTTTTTTTTTCTTTTGGAAATTCAGAGCACCTTAGAAAGCAGAGCTGCTGAGTCACTTGTTAATTAATGTATTTTCTTTAATACCACCTATCTAATACAAAGGGTATGCCAGAATTTTTCTTCCTGTGTGTTTTTCTCCTTAGAAAATTCAGGAATCTTTAGATTTCAAGGAAAATCTTTCCATTGGCAAAGACTCAAAGATTTAAAGAAGAAAACACATGGTTTGGGAGGTAGCACAGTGGGTAAAGCATTGGACTCTCACGCACGGGGCCCTGAGTTTGATCCCTGGTGCACAAGGACCAGAGTGATGCCTGGTGCTTTCTCTCTATCCTCTTACTTTTATCATTAATAAATAAAGTCTTAAAAAGAAAGAAGAAGGCAAAGAAGAGAGAGGAGGGGAAGTAGGGGTAGGGGAGGGGAGGAGGAGGGAAATTAGGGAGAAGAAGAAGGAGAGGGTGAGGGAGAAAATCCAAGTGTGAATCACTATAAATAAATGTTGGCAGTATGTTCCAGGGAGGAGAAAGATTCTAAAGAAACCATATCAGGATATCTGAGTTATAAAGCAATGGCAGAATCAGTAAAAAGTATACAGCACACATATCTAATGGAATCTTTTAAAGCTATTGGTTAGTCACTAGATTTAAAAAAAAAAAATCCTTAGTTCAAAACATTTCAAAATGTAAACTGAAAAACTGAATAGACTCAATTTGGTGATATTACTAGAAGAAATAAAATATACCACTGAATTATGAAAATATATTTAGCAAAAAGACAGGAAAAAATAGGAAGAAGATATGGAATACTTAGATTACTGAAATCCTGAGCATGAGGTGAGTCAAGAATTTGAAAAGCCATATATTCTGAATTAGGAGATTCAACACAGATTCAACTGTGCAACACACACTGAACCACCCCTAAAGTATTAAAAGTAATGCAAAAATCCTTGCACAAGTAAAATATATAGTAGGTCTTAAAGTTAAATTATTCCTTCTTTGGAGAATTCCACAAAGAAAGTTGGAATATACATATAATGATGAAAAGGCTGAAACTGATGCGGAAATAAAAGGAATACATGAGCTTTCAAATTCTAAAATTTGAGAATTGTAAATGGTTTTTCCCCTTCAGTATCTAGGGGAATTATAAGTATAAATCCATCAAGGGGATTTGGATAAAATTAAAAGAATTGTGAACAGGGTGTCTGGCAGTAGCACAGCGGGTTAAGCGCAGGTGGCGTAAAGCATAGAGACCGGCGCAAAGCATAGAGACCGGCTCAAGGATCCTGGTTCGAGCCCCCTGGTTCGAAGTGACCTGCAGGGGGGGTCACTTCACAGGCGGTGAAGCAGGTCTGCAGGTGTCAATCTTTCTCTTCCCCTCTGCTCTCCATTTCTCTCTGTCCAATCTAACAACAATGACATCAATAACTACAACAATGAAACAACAAGGGCAACAAAAGAGAATAAATAAATAAATATTTTAAAAAAAGAATTGTGAACAGTTACTTCAAATTCTTTTATGGTATTGATTTCCTTAGGTTATAAAGTTTTTGAGTCCAATTTTGAAATTTATTTTTTCTTAGAAAAAATAATTTTAGCCAGATTCTTAAATGCATGTACAAAGTAATATTTTCCTATAGTATTCTCACTTGGACACTATAGTATCCATATTCAATTTTTCATTTTTAATTCAAGGTTTCTTTTTTCTGAAATCAAATTTGCTAAAGTCTATTATTCTAAGTTCTTTGATCAACTGTTTGGTTTCACTATTTCTGTTTTAATTGTTTTTCTTATGCTTATGTTGATCTATTTCCTAGTTTATAATTTTGTATTAGTGCTTTATAATACATGAACTTGAGGTTACATATTTTCCTCTTGTTTTTGCTATTGTATCTGTGATTTCCATTTTAATTCACTCATTCCTGAAATTGTTAATAAGAGGTATGTTCTTACTTTGCAAGTGGACAGTAAACTTTAATTAAACTTTTCTTATAAAGTTAACACATTGTCACTAAAGAATGACAGTATATGAGCTTTTCCTTTTAGCTCAATTATGAAAGGCCCTGTATTTAAAATGAAGGTGTATTCACTATGACATATAACACACACTTTCACACACAATCTCTCAGAATTGTGTACACAACTAAGCATTAGAAATTCAGGTTCAGAGATAGAGAGCAGTCTAATCTGTAGAAGTAATCGCTAAGTAACTGGTGAGGCAGAAGTCAGATAAAGATTGGTAGGTCTACCCAAAATCCATTTTCATAATAAACATATTACAATGACTATATGATTCTGTAACTAGTGATTCCCCTATCTGACTCTTCCCAACAGACTACAAATTTTCTGACACAACAGTTATGATAAACTCTAACTTTGCTTACTCCTTATGAACATCCTGTTATTCATCACTTTACTTCCTTATTTTTTAATTACGTTGGTCTGAAATTCTTAAAAGCACACATTAAATATCAGACCAACCTGCTACATAATCACATGGAGAGGTAAAGTGAGACAGTCACATGTCGAGATTCTGAAACAAAGTGGAAAACAATAAAATCTCAGCTTCCAGGTGAAAAAAGACCCACCCACCAGTCAAGT
The DNA here is from genome assembly GCF_950295315.1 of Erinaceus europaeus. Classification (NCBI taxonomy): domain Eukaryota; kingdom Metazoa; phylum Chordata; class Mammalia; order Eulipotyphla; family Erinaceidae; genus Erinaceus; species Erinaceus europaeus. The sequence goes on from NC_080162.1 coordinate 60,214,956, forward strand.
TGCTGTTTGCATCTTTGCTAAATAGCCAAACAATGAGGAAAACAACTTAAAGGTCCAAGGTAACACACATTGTGAGTCAATGCATTCTTCTCTTCAAAAAAAAGAAAGGAAAGAAAAAATCTGGTTTAAGCTATTAAGATTTAGGATAACTCATTATGCATCAGTAGAAAACTAAATCAGTAGTGAATAAGTCTACACTAAATATTTTTGAATTAATATATTATAAGGGAAAAGTCAGGACCAGGTGGTGGCACACCTGGTTGAGCGCACATGTTACAGTGCTCAAGGACCCAGGTTCCAGCTCCAGGTCCCCATCTGCAGAGAGAAAGCTTTGCAAGTGGTGAAGCAGGGCTGCAGGTGTCTGTCTCTCTCCTTCTCTCCTTCTCTATCATCCCTGCCCCTTGATTTCTGACTGTCTGTATCAAATACATAAAGATAATGATTATAAAAAAAATTTAAAAAGGAAATGCTAAAAAAAAGTCAACTTGGCTCATTGTAGATACTTTGTAAGCACGTAATAAAGAAGTTTCCAGTAAAATTATTTCAAGTTCATATGACATTATAAGATAGGTATGTTATAATGGTTGAGACTACAATATCCCATTTAATTCAGCCAATGACCATTAGATAGTGTCTTTGTATCAAGTCTTGTGCAATTTACAGATTATAAGCAGACAAGATCCCTGCCTTGAATTCCCACAGTGACCAAGAGATGGGCATTAATAGAATCTACAAAGTAAAACTGCATACTACTATAGAGTACACAGAAGGGAGAAGAAACATCTACTAATAATAGGACTTCAGGGGAGCCAGAGACGACCCGAACTGCCCCTGAGGCTACAGACAGACTATGACCCTCATAGTCAACGACTGCCACCTCTCCAGATTCAAAGGAGGTCTCGAAACTTTACATCAGGCTCAACCTGACGCTGTTGACTGGCTACGGAAGAAGGGCAAACGCTAGAAGAAGAACAAGGGGAACTAATGTGATAGAGAATAACAGAAGGCACTCAGGAGGAATTGATGGTTAACCTAAAACCTAAAGAAGGGCAAGGATTTAACAAGATGAAAAAAAGGAAAAGTAATCACAGAAGAAAAAACCTGTGTGCAAAAGGCTTAGAATGAAAGGCTTAGCAAACACCTCTGAAATGTGTAATAACCACAGACAGCATACTGTTTCTGTAAGTCTCCTTATTTAGATAATTACTACATCTGACTGCTGATAATTGTAGTATAGTAACTACTCACTAGTCAAATATATAAAATGAAGTGAAGAACTAGGAAAGAGTTCACATTTCTTTTTTATTCTAAGAATAAAATGGCATGTATACAAGTAAATAATGAAAATTAAATATGATGAAGTTATCTTTTGAAACTTAAAAAAAAACCTGGATTCATCTAAGATGTTGTATTTTTAGTATGATTTCAGCAGAAGCTGCTCTAGATCACAAAATAAAGAGCAGACATTGTAATAATAAAAAGTATGAAAGGGAAAGGCATATGAAAAATAATGTAATATTTTATATTTAAATTCTAAGAAAATTTCTTTTATAATTAGTAGTTTCACCAGAGTTCAAAATGCATATAAAGGATTCACTGCTATTAATAATACAATAATTATTTAATTTCTAGAATCTTCTCTTCATTTACACATTTACACAATAGTATTTTAGCATGGTACCACACAGATTGCATTTCTCTATTGAAAATTGGATTGTTTACTTAGTAAAGCACAGGCAGAATATTTGGTAGTTTCTTGGAAAAAAGAGAAACTGGTTTTTATGTCTCCCTAGAAAGTAATTAAATCCAAAATCCTGCATTTAAATAACACTGAGATGGTGACACCAATGAATCGGGGCCAGGAAATCCAAAGTTAAAATTAAAGCAGGAACTCTGCTCTTAAAACAAGCTATTGTCCTGTCCCATCCAGACTCAGCTTTGCAGATTTAATTAAATGTAAGATCTGACAAGTTGATACAAGTGATCCAGAAAACTCCTTATAGGCATTTCATCTTGTGGACAGCCTTTTGTGCCCCTTTCCTCTCACTGGAACACAAAGTCTATATACATTTTCTCCTTCTTTAGAAAAAAATATATTTCCATTGAAAAATATTTATGTCCCTATGCCAACAATCTACTATAAAGCATTATTAACTCTGCCAATAAGATGAGAAAACAATATTTAATCTGTACTACACTCCCAAAACTAATAAAACAAAATGTTGCACTAAAATAATTTCAGTCTCACCACTTGAACAATTCAGGCTGGATTTTCATCAAAAAAGCATTTTTTGTTAATTAGTGTGTTTTTAAAAGTATGCATATATGTACTTTTTTTTCTCCAATAGCTTTCTAATAATTAGACACTATATGACATAAGAATTCAACTACAACTCACTTTAACTTTCTCCCCAAATTACTAACCACATTAGTTTGTAAAGTACTGAGAGCAGCCCAATATTAAAGTTAAAGTGACATTTCAAAACCTTCAAAAACACTAATTTCCACTAATGTCTAATAATAGAATCCCAAAGATTCTATACTAATTATTTCTCATTGAAAAAGCTCAACCAATAAAACAGTTGATTATAACTTATTCCAGTCAAAAAGTTTGCCTTGGCCAACTTCTGATTTTCAGAAGGTAGATTTTTTTAAATGTACAAATGTTTCTTCTGAAATGATCTTTTACTTTATTTATTCTGAAACTATATATGGTGGGCCAGTTAATTAGCTCACTTGGATAGTGTGCTACTTTGCCACAAGCATGACCCACATTTAAGTCCAGCGCCCCACCTCATGGATGGAAGTTTCAGTAATATGGTCTCTTTTACTCTCTCTCTCTCTCTGCCTCTCTGACCCTAGTCTAATAAATTATATAAATAAATAAATCCATAGAAAAGTAGTAAAGTTGTGGTGCTCTGGATAAAGCATCACACTCTCAAGTATGAAGTCCTGAGTTCAATCCCTGGCAGCACATGCACCAGAGTGATGTCTGGTTCTTTCTCTCTCCCCTCTTATCTTTCTCATTAATAAATAAATAAAATATTTTTTAAAAAAAAGTAGTAAAGTCAAGTATTTCCAGTGTAAGCATTGATCAGCTATAACACAGATGTTTTTCAAATGAGGGTGGTAGATTTAGTAAAATATAGAGAAGACTTAAGAGTACCTGTGCTCTAAAAGAAATATATGCATATACTTAAATTTGGTGGAAGTAAAATAGAATGTAGGAATTTCCATTTACATGGAAATGTCATGTTCAAGGGATAGCACATATCACACCAGGTGGTAACTAAAGCTACTGAAGTAAACTGCAAGTGATGTCAACAAACATGATGAAGTGGGAAACTCCAAATGGCTATGTTTTTAAGTAACATCAAAGAATTAAAATAGTAAAGGGAAACTACTGGATGTTTTTACTCATGTAGAATGTAGGAAAGAAAAACAAAAGAACCTGCAAAAAAAAAAAAAAGTAACCAAACCATCTCTTACTCTTTGGAGAGTGGAGGTGGGGAGCAAAGCTCTTTGGTGGAAGATGTATTGGCATACATTTAGTGTGCATGTGTGTAAAATTGCAATCCCAAAGTCTTATAATTTTGTAAAACTCTGTTAAACCACTAATAAAAATACAGAAGAAAAATCTAAATAAAAAGGGGTCAGGCAGTGACACACTTGTTTAAGCGCACACATTATAGTGCAATAGGACCTGGATTCAAGCCTCTGGTCCCCAGCTGCAGGGGGAAGGCTTCATGAGTGGTGAAGAAGTGCTGTAGGTATCTCTCTCCCTCTCTATCTCGCCCACCCCTCTCAATTTCTCTCTGTTTCTATCCAATAATAAATAAGTAAATAAGTTTTTAAAGGTATCCAGCAAAAGTATGAGGATATACTTTTGTCAGTATCTTGGGAAACATTGACATATACAGCAACTGAGTGAACACTGAGCTAAAGCAAAAGGAATTTTAAAATGGCAGAGAAATTTTGTGATATTTTCATTTGCCCTTGATGCAGTTCCCTTCTTGGTTCAACAGTAGTTTAAGGATGGTTGCGAAGTTCCCCCAGTACACTACCCTGGTCCCTGATTCCAGAATAAGGAAAATTCTTATAACTGAGCTTGCCTACTCTGACTTTTCCATGAATACCTCAGAGAAGAACACATGTCACCTAACTTTGTTTTACTTGAGAACTGATTCAGATCAGATATGTAACAAGAATAGAAAACGCTTTAAGTCAGTAAGCAACCCTGGGACAAAAGATTATAACTACTGCCTATAATATAATCAAATTCAAGGGAAAAAATCTAGGTAGAGAAGTTATTTTCTTTTGTTGTTTTTTTTTTTTGTCTGTGCATTTGAAGTATATTTTTTAATAAGACATGTATAGTATTAACATATACTAAGAAATTTAAAAAGTCATTAAGATACCAAGAAAAGAGCTATAAGTCTATTCTTTCACCTGTGGCTTGTCTGTAGGTTCCATGCAAGCAAAATATTAAAGCTGATCTAATAAATAAACAATATGACATGGCATTGAAAGTGTCCACATCAGGCATGAGATGAGAGTTATGAGAGTCTCTGCATAACCATTATGCTACCTACCCCCACCCCAGAGACTCTACTTTCTTCATTTAATTGTTTTGTTCTCCTTGTCAAAAATAGATGTCCATAGGTGTGGGGTCTGAAAAGTTTTAAGATTTCTCTGATACAGAGTTGAGATTTCTCTGATACAGAGTTGAGATTGTGGGGAAGAATGCTAAAAATCTTATGTTTTTTAATACACCAGTAGATCATTACAATGATTCATCATGTTTCTCAGTAATGACTGTAGCAACCGTTACAATTCATCATATTCTTCCGACAATGTGGCTTGCACACTTCCCATGGGGAGGTGTATATGGCCCCAAGTCTCAAGTCTAGATGGACTTGTGACTAATGTAATAACACTAAATGATTTCTTTAAATGTTATGCACATCAGCTTCTCTTTAGATATTAATTCTTAGGACTCAAATAGTAATGCCATGAGGAAAACTGAGAGACCTATGAAAAAACTTACAGAAGTACAAAGGCCCTCCAACATACAGCCCTAGCTAAGTTCCTAGTCAACTCCAATATTTGTAAGTGAATTATCTTTAAAGTATAGTTAACAGATGAGGCATGTCATTTAATGTAATATGAACAGAGGCTAACTATTCAGAGTCATGAATAAAAAATTATTCTCATTATCTGGGGGCTCTAAGATTTGGGGTTCTTTGTTATGCAGTAATAAATAAATAAATAAACTATAATAGTTAGGGCTACCATAACTGAAATAGTGAAAGGCTAACAGGTGGCAGACAACTTTGTGAAAATAGTTTTAAATGTAATACCTTAGTTCACTTTTCATAATAATTCTAAGGCATAACGTATCATTATTCTTCCCAGTTTTTATGTGGGGAGAATGAACATATACACAAGGTTCTCTTGAACCTTGTGAACTATGGTTGGAGAGTGTGGTGACTTACACATACCACATATATATTCTGAAAAGGAGTGCAGCCCAATAGGAGTAGAACAATACAAAGAAAACAGCAAAGAGTAGTATGTTATGCTAATTATAATGGCAAAAGTAAAAACACTGTCAACTAAGGAATCACATTGTAGTAAAGAAAATTCTGTATTATAGCTCAAAAGTAACCAAAGAACAAGACCTGAGCCCACATGGAGGACAGGAAGTTACATTTATACCTTAACGGGTTAAAGGCCAATTCCTACCGGACCTGTACAGCTTGTACTGCAGTACCCAGCGTTTATCAGTTTCAAGCTGGGCGCAGCACAAGCTGATTGGTTAGAAACAAAATCCATCAAGGTGCTGACAATAAAAGTAAGAGCATGTTGGCTAAGATCAGAGCCCGCCACTCAGAGCCCGCCACTCGGGATACTAGAATGTAGAAGTGGGCGTCCACCAGGAGCCTATAGATTTTTCATTTCAACATGCTACTAATGCAGCAATCACTTCAGAGGTACAATATATATTACTGATTTCCTACACGCCACCCACTTATCTTTCCTCTTCCTCTTCCCAGATGCATATTTTGCTCAGGTATTTCCTTCCTAACAATCCACAAAGGAAATTCACCCTATTGAGCATCCAGTTATCATGGTATTATCTAACCTTATATATAAGTAATCAATTTAAACATTGACATGTGATTCAATTTTACCATAAAGAGATGAAAGATAATCAGAGGAATTTTGGAGGAAAAGCTCAACTGCTTCAAAAGAAACACAGAAGTACAGTATGTCTGCCGTTTTGTTTTCAAGCAATTCTTTGCAGCTATGAGAGTCAGTCATAAGTCAATTAATTAAGCAAAACTACAGTAGTTGTATCTCAAACTTTCTGCTATGCTGAGGTAATAAATTCCTTATCTAAGACATTTTGAATGTCATTGTGGCATCTAGTAGCAACCTAGCGGAGAAGAATTTGCAATATGTAGTCTAGGTAAAACGTAATCATGCTCTAACACCTAGAAATTTTACTTCTGAGAACATAAGGCACAGAGACTCACACATGCAGAGTAGAAGATAAGTAAAATGTGCTTGGTGGCTGGGGAGACAGCATATGGATATACAAACAGACTCTCACTCCTGAGGCTCTAAGATCCCATGTTCATTCCCTTGCACCACCATAAACCAGAGCTGAGCAGTGCTCTGGTAAATAAATAAATAAATAAATAAATAAATAAATAAATAAATAAATAAATAAAACAATGTGCTTGTAGTTTGTACAGAAAGAAGACTGAAAGCAATCTTTTTATTTATTTATTATATTTTTTATTTTTTAAATATTTATTTCCTTCTGTTGCCCTTGTTTTATTGTTGTAGTTATTTTTGTTGTCCTCGTTGTTGGATAGGACAGAGAAATGGAGAGAGGAGGGAAGACAGAGGGGGAGAGAAAGATAGACACCTGTAGACCTGCTTCACCGCTTGTGAAGCGACCCCCTCCCACAGGTAGGAAGCTGAGGACTAGAACCGAGATCCTTACGCCAGTCCTTGCACTTTGTGCCACATGCGGTTAACCTGCTGCACTACCACACAGCTCCTGAAAGCAATTTTATGAAGCACATAGCTTATGAATGATTTAATAACCTCTAAAATGAAAAACAGTTATTATGTTAGATGAGTAATTACTATTACCAATGATTTGTGATCCCTTTGTCCTTCCTGCAATGAAGATGTCACTTGCTTGAGTTATTAGACCAAGGTCATCTACTATAACAGCAACAAGCTAGTAGAAGCTTTGGTCATTGACTGTGGAGGATAGTGCCTACCTTGGACTACCTTCTCAGGAGCAAGTGTAGAAGTAAGGAAAAGTATATAAATAAGAAATTAACATATACATTGTTTAAGCTATTCTTTGAGTTTGAATGACTCACAACTGAAGTTAATTTTGATTAAGCAAATATGAAGACATACCACCAACATCATAATAGTGGATGCCTTGGGGAAGGAAAAAAGATAAGTGGATAAGAGAGGGAGTTAGAATATTTCATCATTATTATATTAGTAAATTTTAATCTAATAATCAAAACAAGAAATTAAATTTCAATCTTTATTAATACTAAGTGGAGTCTACTTTATTGCTGTGTTATTTTCTGCACTTCTTTATGTTTCACTTCTACAAAAAATAAAAAAGTGACATAGACAAGAATTTACCAGTAAAGAAAAAAAGGGAGGAAAACAAAATTCCCACTTCTCCCTCACCAACAGGAAAGGAAAATGTTCACTTCTTTGTATACAAAATTAATTATCCAAATTCCAACTTATATCTGATTTCATTGAAAATTAGCTCAATATTATCCAATGTTATTGGGGTTATAAGACTTGAGAAAATACATTCTTCTGGGATAGACTGAGGGGGCTGGAAATCTTATGAAAAAAGAAAATGCTTTAAAAGAATGTCTGATGAGTGGAACATCAAATTTATTTCTAAAAGGTTGTCTTGGGCAACAGCTATCAGAGAAGCGAATGGGATATGGACTTCTGGTGGTAGGAATGGGATATGGACTTCTAGTGGTGTACCCCTCTTATCCTATGGTCTTGTCAATGTTTCCATTTTATAAATAAAAACTTAAAAAAAAAAAAGAAGAAAAGAAAGTCTTTATGTTTTCCCTGTTGAAAAAAAAAATTATCTTGGGCAGCCAAAGTAACTCACTTTTATAGTATGCTGCTTGGCCAAGTACACAGCTCAGGTATGGGTTAGGCTCCACTACACAGAAGGAAGGTTTGGTGCTATGGCTATGTTCTCTGTCTCTGCAGGCAAAAAAAAAAAAAAAAAAAAACGAAAAAAGAAAAGGAAAGAAAAAAAAAAGTTACCTTGTCAAACTAGATTAGGCATAACTCTTTAATTAGAAGTATTTAAAAAAAAAAAATTCTAGGGCCGGGTAGTGGCGAACCTGGTTGAGCGCACATGTTACAGTGCACAAGGACCCAGGTTCGAGCCCCCAGTCCCCACCTGCAGGGGGAAAGCTTTGCAAGTGGTGAAGCAGGGCTACAGGTGTCTCTCTGTCTCTCTCCCTCTCCATCACCCCCTTCCCTCTCAATTTCTGGCCGTCTCTATCCAATAAATAAAGACAAAAAAAATTTTTTAAAAATTCTAATTTTGAAAATCTGAAAAGCACAAAATGCCAGCAGATAGTCTGCATATCTTGACCACTATCTGTGCAGTATGATATGTCCACATTATAACTGATGATATCCCAGCATATTTGACAATGCAGAAACAAATTCAGGATTTTGTCAAGTGAAAAGTTATAAAACAAATATATTGTGAAATAAAATTTAGTATTTTCCCAATTTTAATTTTAAATGCTATATATATTTAACTTATAAAGTCTGGAAAGATTTATAACACACAAAATTGGCATTAAATACTGAAAATACACATTATTTTCACTTTCTTTTTATTAAAGTCATTATTTTCTAACTTTCTCCAATAAACAACTACACACTTCATTTAGGGGATGTCACTGAACTATGAAGTGAATTACAATAGTTGATTTCAGTTAAGTCTGATGACAGTAATGGGTCAATTCATTTGTTAAAATAAAATAATACATTCATGATTCGTAATACCATAATCTTTGAGTCATTCTCTCTCCTCTCCTAAACAATATTAATTTATTCTTAAGAAGTTTGTAAGCTTCCCATATTAGAGATACTGAGAGGAAAAAAAAAATCAATTGATACGTTATCTATCAAAAGTCAGTCTTTGAGAGACTAGAAGAAAACTGGTGGCTATTCTCAATTAACAACTAAAGAAATGTGATTTTTTGTTTGTTTGTTTACTAATAAAGGATACTGTTCATAAAGGATAAATCAAAGGAGAGAAAAGATTTCAGAAAATCCAAGTATAGGGAGTCGGGCTGTAGCGCAGCGGGTTAAGCGCAGGTGGCGCAAAGCACAAGGACCGGCATAAGGATCCCGGTTCGAACCCCGGCTCCCCACCTGCAGGGGAGTCGCTTCACAGGCGGTGAAGCAGGTCTGCAGGTGTCTATCTTTCTCTCCTCCTCTCTGTCTTCCCCTCCTCTCTCCATTTCTCTCTGTCCTATCCAACAACGACAACTACAACAAGGGCAACAAAAGGGAATAAATAAATAAAATTAAAAAAAAGAAAATCCAAGTATAAATAGAATGTATTATGTGGTTTCTGGCATCTTGTAGGTAAATGACATTTCCTAAACTGATTTAACCCTCTTTTTATTATTTCTTGCACACACTTGCTTAAATAAACTATAATTAGCCCTAATGTCACAGCATTTTTTCATTCCATGTTTTAAGATCTACACATTTGTTCTGGTTTCAACTTGGAATGGTGCTATTATCTACCATGTTAGACTAAATATTAATCTGGATAAAAAAAATAAAAAACAGAAATTTCTGAGAACTGCTCCATATTCCTAGTGAGCATATATGCGACTGGACTGCGCCTTAATGTCAAACACACTTCCCCCACTAACAGTCACTAGTCAGACTAGTCTACCTCTTTTTGTACATGTCAGCTTTCACCTTCCTAAAGCAGATGGTTTCCATGCACTACAGAGAAGACTGATCTCCAGGAAAAGAATCACATTCCTCAATGCAAAACAGATAATGACTCCGGAATTCCAAGGGTTTTCCTGTAAATTTTCAGCTAGCAGCTTATGGAATGGCTCAACCATCTCCACTTGAAGAAATGAGCTGAGTCAAGTCAAATTCTTTAATACCCCCACTCCCCCAATAGTAACATATCTCTATAACTGCCCTCTATAATCAGATGTTATAATTTTAGTCTGTTCTTTTTTATTATTATTATTATTATTATTTTTGTATAGAGACAGAAACTGAGAGGGAAGGAGGAGATAGAGAGAGAAATAGACATACCTACAGCAATGCTTCACTTCAGTGATGGAATACTTCTGAACTGTAAGGAAAAATGAAATGGTGTTTGCTATATCCAGGACATATTAGGAAGGAATCAAATTGAGTAAAACAATTCAGAAGGAAGATGGCAAACACTGGATGACCTACTACACTTGTAAGTGGAATTTAAGAAGCAAAGGGAAAGCACAGAGTGAAACACAGACTAGCTATTGTCTATTACAGTGGAACTAAGAACTGTTAAATGGGAAGGCAGAAAGGAGATGAGAGGGTGTTGAGGACCTAGTACACACTAGTGGAGGAAGATTTCAGTTGGCGGCAGTAATTGTGCTACACAAATACCTATCATGAATAGTTAAGAAATCATACTCAACTTTCTTATAAATCCTTCCCCCTCCTCCACCAGTAAAGTGATTAAAAGAAATAAAAAAAAAACGGGATAAAAATATAGTGTTTGGGAGATAGCCCTAATGGTAGATAGTTTACATTTTATCCTGCACTAGGACCAAGGTTAAGGTCATAGGCCACCACAAAGGAGAACCATTGAAAGGAAAAGTGTCACAAGTAATGCTCTGGTGCCTCTTACTCATTTTTATTTTTTGATAGGACAGAGAGAAATCGAGAGGAGTGGAGGTCACAGAGGATAGAGAGGGAGAGAGAAAGCTAGACACCTGCTTCATCACCTGTGAAAGCGACTGCCCTCCCCCTGCAGGTGGGGAGCCAGGGTCTTGAACCAGGATCCTTGCTCTTACTATTATATGCGCTTAACCCGGTAAACCAACATGCAGCCTGTGCCTCTCCTCTTTCTGCCTTTCTCTCACTTTCCATCCTTTACCCTCTATCTGGTGGTGGTGTTGGGGGGGAGGGGTTCACCAGGAGCAATGGAATAGAGCAGAAGCAAAGCCCCATGAAGTGCTAATGTAAAAAAGAAAGAAAAAGACTCACACAGTACAAACTATTGTGTTTTGCTATCAACTGTAAACCATTAATCCCCCAATAAAGAAATTGAAAGAAAGAGAGAGAAGGAGAGATAGAGAAGGGGGGGAGAGAGAGAAAGAGAGAACGAGAGAGAGAAAGGAAGGAAGAGAGAAAGAAAGAAAGGGAGGAAGGAAGGAAGGAAGGAAGGAAGGAAGGGAGGGAGGGAGGGAAAGAGATTTAAGTTTGGTTCCTTAGGATATATTCCCAGGAAAGGAATTGCAGGGTCATAGGGTAAAATGACTTCTAGCCTTCTGAGAGTTCTCCAGACTGCTCCCCACAGAGGCTGGACCAATTTACATTCCCACAGCAGTGCAGGAGGGTTCCTTTGTCCCCACAACCTATCCAACATTTGTTGCTGCTACCTTTTCTGATATATGGCATTCTTACAGGAGTAAAGTGTTATCTCATTGTTGTCTTTCTCTGACAATGAATGACTTGGAGTATTTTTTATATATTATTTATTCATAAAAAGGAAACATTAACAAAACCATAGTATAAGAGGGGTACAACTCCACACAATTCCCACCACCAGATCTCTATATCCCATTCCCTCCCCTAATAACTTTCCTATCCTTTAACCCTCTGAGAATATGAACTCAAGGTCATTATGGGACCCAGAAGGTAGATGTTTTGTAATTGCTTCCCCACTGAACATGGGCATTGAATGGTCAACCCATACTCCCAGCCTGCCTCTCTCTTTCCCTAGTAACCTGGGGTATTTTTTCATGTTTGTTGGCCTTTTGGATCTCTTCTGTGTTGAATAGTCTGTTCATATCCTCTCCCCATTTTGGGGTGGGGCCATTTGTTTTCTTGTTGCTGAGTTTGGTAAACTCTTTACATATTTTGGTTATTAGCCTTTTGTCTGATGTATGGCATGTAAATATCTTCTCCCATAATCTCACTCATAAACAGAAGTTGAAAAACAAGATCAGAAAGGGAAACACTAAGCAGAACTTGGAATGGAGTTGGTGTATTGCACCAAAGTAAAATCTTGGGGGTGGGGGGTGGGGGGTTCGGGTCCTGGATTATGATGGCAGAGGAGGACCTAGAGGAGGTTGAATTGCTATGTGGAAAACTGAGAAATGTTATGTATGTACAAACTATTGTATTTTGCTGTCAACTGTAAACCATTAATCCCCAAATATATATGACTTATGTGGTCCAAAAGGTGGTACAATGGATAGAATGCTGATTTTGCTGGCCATCAGGTCCTAAATTCAATCCCTGGAGTTGCATGTGCCAAAGTGACTCTGGCATGCACACTTTCTCAAATAAATAAGTAGGCAAATAGCTCTTTTAAAATATAGGTGATTTAGAATCCCCTTATAATCTTTTTTATGTAGTCAAGACCATAATATATACATATTATATGAATTTCCTTACAATTAACAGTTCAAATATATTTCTACTTCCTATCAGAAAACTGCAAAGAACAAATAACAACAACAACAATAATTAAAATAAGCTAATTTTATTGCAATGTACAAAGTATAGGTATGATTCTTTAAATAATTATTATTGGATAGAGACAAAGAGAGATTGAGATGGGAGGAGGAGATAGAGAGGAAGAAAGAAAGAGGCATCTGTAGCTCTGCTTCCCTGCTCATGGAATTTCTCCTCCCACTCCCTGAGATGGAGGACCAGGGGCTTAAACCTAGGTCCCTCCATGTTGATGGCAACATGTGTGCCACCACCTGACCCCATGGATAAAACTTTTACAGTACTTAAATTCTTGATCAAGTAAAACTCAGGCAAATGTGTTCATTATTTTAAAATATGTAAACCATACCTTCAAAAAGGTTTAGTTATTTAAAAATCAATATTTATGACTCCTGGCCTCAAACCTGTCTTTTATACTTTACTTGTCCTTTCCCTTCTTTAGTCAACCAACAAGCTTTGTTATTTGTTAATAAGACATGATCAGATAAGCTTTCTTCTAACTTGCCCAGGGGAAGAAAAGAAAGAAAAAATATGGGGACTACAAAGTGACAAGCCTCTTCCCTGGGCCATTGAAGAAAACAAAGAAGGTCTGGAAGGAAAGCAACTCAAATGGTTTCATATTTCTTCTGTGTAAACATGAGAAATAACTACATAAAAGCTTCTAGGTTTTTTTCCCAAACAAAAAGTTATTAAATTTTTTTATTATTTTTGTTACTACACTAAGTAAAAATCTTAATGAGACTAAGTCTGCTAAAGTATAAATATTGGCAATATTTATATATATTTTAATAAAAATAATCATGTCTAGATCTCAATTTTAAACACATATATATAAAATCAAGCAAAATATTTTTATTTAGTATGAAAGATATATTTTAAATGTTAAGCAAAAGGAATAAAAATGTAACTAATGAAAGAATTACAAAGTACTTTTAATTTCTCCTAATTTAAGATTGATTACATAGGTTATAAATTAAATAAGGAGAAAACAATAAACACATCTAATGTGTTATGAATTATATTCATAAAATTTAAATAGTTTCAGATTTTACAGAAGTATCCTATTGCTGAACATGACTTATTTTTCAACTTACTTTTATTTAGACTTTATATTACAGTAAACCCTTCACTTAGTCTAAATCTAATTGATTTATAATTCTTTATCCCTTAAACAATTTTCCAAATCATGTATAAATATGTACCTAAGTAATGTGAACTACAAGGAGATAGCAGTCCCTACAAATGATCATGTCAAGCATGAGAGCTACAGAACTGATTTTCAGAAAAAAGAAAAATCTATTTCAGGAAAACTTCCTCTTAGAAAGCCTATTTGTATATCTAAAGTCATTTCCATACTCCAGAAACAGACTGTGAAATGTCTTACTAGTGATGAAGTTTGAAGATTAATCATGTAGCTGATGATATAAAGAAAATCACATGACTGCAAAGAGTTCACTTGCATTATATCTAGTAAATATATATGTCAAAAATCAGACATATATTGATCTACCCTTATTAACTGTTAGCCATTCTTACAAAACTATGTTTTATAGTTGTCCTTGACAATCATAAAGAATTTTTTAAAAGATTTATGTATTTATTTATAAACGAGAGAGGAGGAGATAGAAAACTAGAGCATTATCTCTGGTATATGCAATACAGGGTATTGAACTCAGGACCTCATGTTTGAAAGTCTAATGCTTATTCACTGTGTCACTTCCCAAACCACAAATATCTTTTTATTTGTAATTTGTCTATGGATATTATCCCTAAGGCCTGAGTAAATAAGAAAATAAGTAGAAGAAATATTTGTCAAATTGTTTCATTCCCAGGATAAATTGATAAATTGCTAGTGCCCCCTCCCCTCTCTCCAATTTAACATCTGTGTATTGTGCCTTTGGAACATACTCATCGCTATAAATATAAAATGCAGCCATCCACATATTTTAGTTTAGCCTTTGTATTTTATTTGAAGTCCATCAGAAAATGAGGTAGGTCCCATATCCCCAACTTCGTAAATGAGACAGCAGAAGTTCTTTTCTGTGGGCCACATATAAAGTATAATTCACTCGCTCTACTTGCTCAGACTACTTTTTTTTCAAGTCTGTTTTAAGTCTTTCTGTATTTTAAAACAGCCAGAATGATAGGGTATTGGAAACCAAGAAGCAGTCAAGGGCATACCCTATGTCAGCTGGTGTACCTTTTACATGGTCATATATAAAAGCCCCGAAGAAGGGAGAAAGTAGGGTGCCATAGACGTTCAGTACCGAGCTTGCCAGTTGCTTCATCCCATCACTTTTGGTTAGGTATTAGCCTGTTCTGAACTATAAGATTTCCTTTCTTTTCTGAGAGACTAAAGAGGCATTTATTCTCAATTTTTGAAATCACTTGTATCCTAACCTCTGAGTGGTAATAGTCTAATTTGTTGGGGGTACGGGGAAACAGTATAGCAGAGGGTAGGCAGGCAGGCAGGTAGGAAGGCAAGCAGGCAGGAGGGCAGGGAAATAACTACTCTGACTTCGCTTTGATTTCTGTTTCAAGTCCTATAATGACAGATCTCACTCCTATGCAGTATGTTTTGGAAATATACTTAAAAGGGTTATGTGACTGCTTTTAGGTACATTTAAGTGTTGACTAGTAAAAGGCAAATATCAGAACAGAAGAACAGTTTAATAAAGCATTTTTTAAAAAACCTTTTAGTATTCTAAGGCATCAGTCACCTGCTAAAATCTAATCATTTCTCCAGTACCCTTTGGAATTGTTCAGAAAGATGTGGTACCGATTCTAACTGTTGCATTAAGCATCTGGCCTGACTTCACAGAACTACAGATAGCTGAATGTGCACTTTCTATATATTTTATTAACATCCTATAGACTCATGTTTAGATTGTGGTACTGATATGTCCTAACATGTATCACTACTTGTTGATAGGAAAGAAAAAAAAATGGGCTAGACTTGAGAGGGTCTACATATAAAGTATCTTTAAAAAGATGTTTTGGCAAATTAAACAGAAACTCTGGATTTGAAAAAGAAAAGAGCAGCTTCTAGTTTATAAATATATAAAACGTGCCCAAGTTTCCACATGCCAAATCCTCTGAAAATGAACTAATCTCCAGCATCCATTCCTTCCTTCTGGAATTAACAGTACTTGATTTTTCTTTGGATCAGACTCTTGCCTCCATTCTCAGCTGTGTGTTTCATGAAGATTGACCCTACCAATAGTTCTTCTGAGGGGCTTAACTTCACCAGCATATACCTACATACTGTATAACAGGTTCAGAAAGTAAGCAGATGATCAAGTTTTAACAAACCAGAAAGGTGAATCACAGGGTTTCATGTAGGAGTTTCTAAAGGTGCCTCTCTTCCCTAAAACAGGACAATATGGGAAATGTGGTATGTGGAATTACTAGTGCCCAAGGGTAAAAAGACCTGTAAAAGGCAGAATATTAAAAGTCAAAAAGATATAGTTTAAGCCACTCTACCAATATTTACCTGAAGACATACAATGTATATGAATTTCTTAGTTACATGAAACAATAGACAGTAAGGTAAGTTCACTGGCAAACAAGAGTTTCAGCTAATAATACTATAAGGCATTTTATATACCAAAACCTGAGATGGATTTTTCTTTTTTTATACAATAATATGGGAAACTTCATTCTTACAAAGAATGGTGATAAGAAGAAAGAAGAGGCATCAAGGATGCTGCTAAGACACAGAGAACTTTAATACATTTTAAAATTAATACTCAGGCTGTGAAATAGCTCACCTGATAAAGTACACATTTCATCATGTGAGAGGGCTGGGGTTTGAGCCACCAGAGCCACGTAAAAGCATCAGAGACAAATAGAAAACATCACGGGTAGTATAGTAGTGCTACGATCTCTTCCCCCCCCCTTCCTCTCTCTCTGACTCTCTCTCTCTCTGCCTGTAACTCTCTCTTCAGAGAACATCTCTTATCTTCCTACAAAAAAAAAAAAAAAGAAACAAGAAAAAAAGGCCACATAGTTTGCTGTGTCTTTTTCTATTTCCTTTAACAGTGACTCATAATTTTCAGTATTCACGTCTTTTACTTCTTTTGTTAGGTTTATTCCTATATATTTTATTGTATTGGTTGCTATAGTAAAAGGGATTGATTTCTGGATTTCTTCTTCTAACTTAGTGTTTGCATAGAGGAATGTTACTGACTTTTGTATGTTAATTTTGTAGTGTGACACCTTACCTGATAATTTCTAATAACTTCCTGCTGGATTCTTTAGGATTTTCTGTGTATACTATCACAGTCTGACATACTTTTCAATGCTTTAAAAACTGGAATATACTATTGGAATTCACTGTCAAGCCAGTTGTTTACAATGTGAAGTGTATTTTCTCAATACAATATTAGATTCACAGACCAGTCTACAAAACAAAATACTAAACAACAAACACTTTTCAATCCAAAATGTCTCCTTTTTTTTCAACTAATTTGAAGTCCAACAAAATACATAAAGAGGTCTATTTCTCCTCATAGCAAGACCTCCTCCCATTTTCTCACTATAGGACCACTTCAAAGACAAATTTTAAAAGTGTGAGAAAAAAAAAACAAACATCATTGTCCTCTTCCATCTTCCCTCTTGCATTTCTGTTGTTGTTTCTGTTTCCAGTATTTCCTGGGGCTTTGTGAAGTTCTGAGGCTCCAGGTGTATTTCTTTTCTTTCTTTTTCTTTTCTATTTTTTTTCCCTCTCAGATAGAAGGTGAGATACAGAGGGGCAGGCAGTAGTGCAACGGGTTAAGCATACATAAGCAAAGTGCAAGGACCAGCATAAGGATCCTGGTTCCGGATCCTGGTTCCAGACCCTGGCTCTCCACCTGCAGAGGGGTCGCTTCACAAGTGGTGAAACAGGTCTGCAGGTGTCTGCCTTTCTCTCCCCCTCTCTGTCTTCCCCTCCTCTCTCGATTTCTCTCTGTTCTATCCAACAACAGCAATGACAACAATAACAACAACGAGGGAAAAACAAAGACAACAAAAATGGGAGAAATGGCCTCCAGGAGCAGTGGATTCATAGTGAAGGCACCCAGCCCCAGCGATAATCCTGGAGACAAAAAAAAAAAAGTGAGATACAGAAAGGGAGAGACAGAGAGAAGACATCACACTCTGCACCAGTGAGAGACAGAGATAGCACTGTTCCATGGCTGCATTGCTTGTGAAGCTTCCCCCTTTGCATGACATTGTCATGTGGTGGCCACAAGCTCAAGTCTCCTGGGTTCTTCCACACTGACAAGTGTGTCTTTTACCCCATTAATTTTTCTCCCAGTCCCACTCTCCCACTTTCTAATGTCCCTTTATTTCCAGGGACACCAACCACCGTCCATTGAATACTTATTATGAGTCAAAGCCACTGAGCTAATAAACTCAGAGATTCAAAAATTTGTCTACCACATCGTGGCAAAGCCTAGATGGAGCCAAGGTATGCTAGGATTCGGAATCTATGCTATTAAATGTTAGACTCCATTGGTTCCTTCACTTTAATCTGTGTCCTTTATGCTCTAGGGGAATTCTTTCCCCTTCAAACATAACAATCATCCCCATGTAGTAGTTAAAAATCTCTCAGGTAACAAACGAGGAAAGCAATCTGAAGTAACTCAGGAGAAGTGTAAAATTTTTTCAGAGGCAGTACATATTATTTCAAAGGAGGTACATATTATAATGTCACCTCTAACTGGCAGAATTCCAGGAAAAAATTTAAAAGCAGGAAATAAAAAAAAATGAAGCAGCAAGAGTATATGTTTCTGGGCAGAATAGGAACCTAAGACTTAGGTATTTCTCTCTAAAATTTTATGTCCCTAGTACAGATCATATTTTTTGATAACCTCGTCTTCTTCATTTTAACTTATAGCCAAAAATACAGGAAACACGTTACTGGAAATCACTAAATTCCTGCTGCCTTTATTTGTGATATATATGTATATATCCAAACAAACCATATAAAGTCATTTAACAAATGGCAATCAAGAGAATGAAAACTTTAAATCCCTAACACCCATGTCAGTATACTATTTTAGATTACACCTTTATCTTTTCTGTTTAAGGTTTGCCCTAAATGGAAAAAAAAATGTTTACATATGCATAGAAACACACGGCAATCTGTCTAGGCATAAAGTTATTTTTTAAAATAACCATTTAAGGGAGTTGGGCAGTAGCGCAGTGGGTTAAGCGCAGGTGGTGCAAAGCAAGGACCTGCGTAAGGATCCTGTTTGAGCCCCCGGGTCCCCACCTGCAGGGGAGTTGCTTCACAAGCGGTGAAGCAGGTCTGCAGGTGTCTATCTTTGTCTCCCCCCTCTGTCTTCCACGCCTCTCTCCATTTCTCCCTGTCCTATCCAACAACAACGACATCAATCATAACTACAACAATAAAACAACAAGGGCAACAAAAGAGAATAAATAAATAAATATTTTTTAAAAAATAAATAAATAATAAAATAACCATTTGAAAAGAACTCTCAACTGAAAATAGTTTCTAGAGCCAAGTGGTGGTGCTCTTGGTTAAGCACATGTCTCCAATTGCAAGGACCTGAGTTTGAGCCCCTGCTCCCTACCTGTTACTGGGAGGATGCTTCAGGAGTGGAGAAGCAGGTCCACAGGTGTCTGTCTTTCTCTGTCTTCTATCTACCCTTCCTTCTCAATTTTTGTTCTGTCAAGTAAAGAAAAAAAAATGTAAAAAAAAAAAAAAAGGCCACCAGGAGCTGTGGATTTGTAGTGCCAGCACCAAATCCCAGCAGTAACTCTGGTGGCAATAAAATGAAATAATTGAAAATAGTTTCTAAATTGTACTTGGGACCAGGTTGCGATACACCTAGTTGAGAGCACACATTACAGTGCACTAGGACCCAGCTTCAAGTCCCTGTTCTCCACCTGCATAAGGAAAGTTTAAGGAGTGCTAAGGCAGTGATGCCGATTTCTCTCTCTCTCTCTCTTTCTCTCTTTTCCTCTGTCCCCTTCTTTCCTCTTGATATACCTGTCTCTATCCAATAAATAACATTAAATAAAAATTAAAGAAAATAGTTTCTAGAAATAATTAGTTCATTAAATCTTTTAATCTGTGTATTTTTACATGTGTAGCAGAAAAATATCCATGATTTACTGAGATGCTACTTATTTCCACTTCTCTTTCCCCCAAAAAAGTCAGCAGCTGGATTTTAGTTCAACTTATGCTACCTAATTTTTCTAAGATATTAGCTTTTCAAAAGGCAAAATTATTTATTTTACCTATTTATTTATTTTTAGTGATTTAATAACGATTGACAAGACTGTGGGATAAAAGGGGTACAACTCCATACAATCCCCACCACCAGAGTTCCATATTCCCTCTCCTCCATTGGAAGTTTCCCGATTCTTGATCCCTCTGGGAATACGGACCAAAGATCTTTATGGAGAGCAGAAGATGGAAGAAGACAGAATCCTAATACTTCTAAACTCAGAGTCTCCTCTCCGGGGTCAACAAAGGTGTAATCATAGAACAAAGGACCTGATACACCTCTACCAAGGGCTTACTCTATACTTTGATACCACCCATCCTCTAAGAGGAACTTAAAAGGTCAGACTGCTATCAAAGAAGCATGTAAGTAGAGAAATTAAATGACATCAATGAAGAGACTGTAATCAAACATCAAAGACAATTAGTTAGGCTTCAGAAACACACATTCCTAGAAATACTAAAAAAAAAAAAGGGGGGGAAGAAATTGTAGAACCTCTAAGAATGAAACATATGCAAAAGCAAATTCTTCCCAACATTAAAAAGCAAAATAAATGACTTAGTGGAAAACTAATGGGCTGAAAGCAACTGCTTACCAAATAGTAAAAACCAATCTTTGAAAATGAAAACCTACAGTTGTTAGCTAGGCATGCAAGTGTTCAGTGTTTTCTTCAAGCACTAAAATTATAATAATTTTAACAGAAGTATAACTGCCTCTGAAATATACTTTTCTTTTGAGCATTTGTATATATGAGCCTATGTCCAGAGAAGCAGACATGTGAGAAAGAAAAATACTCAACTTTTCTGAACAGTTTTATTTAGGAGAGTTCTTAGGTAAAAACAAAGAAACAAACAAAAAAACTATGACAACAATTTGTGGAAATGAATGAAAAACACTTTCATTTCCTAAAACATAGACAAATAGCTTATTCATGATGTTCAGAAGATAACTGATTACTTTTCTTAATATTTTAAAAATCTTTTCTAGCTACTGGTTATCCTCTTTTAAATAAAGCAGCTTTATTTGAGTCTTATTTTTATTCATTTGTCAAACAAATATTCACAATTAGAGTTTCTGGAGTTCATATTTAAAAGATTATTGAAATTAGGCAACAATGATAAAAATATGATCTTGGTTAACTTCTTTCAAAACAGATTATTTAAAAAATAAAAACAGAAACTGCTTTTTTCTATTATAATCTTAAATAGCCTTCTAACATGTTTGTGTATATATATGCCTGCTACCACTACCTTGTTAAACTGAACTTTAGAAAATGTGATTCCCAAGGGCTGCCTACAAACCAAATGCCATCATAGCTTTGGCAATGGCAGTGTCTCATTTTGGCTTCTCTCACTCCCTCTAGCGTTTGCAAAGCTCATCTTTTTGATTATCTAGTTACCTCACAGAAAATGAGCTTCGCTAAGTCCTGCCCATCTATGACATCACCCCTTCTTCAACCACTGCGAGGTAAGGCTTTAACTTCAGACTTGGAGGTGGGCTGTGTGCAGTAAACTGGAATGCTCTCGCTCCCTCACTCCTCAGTGTAGGAGTGCTCTGAAGCAGGACAATCTCAACCTGCAGCTGCCTTTGGCTTTGTGTGGACTGGACGCGGAGCTTGGAAGAGGGGGGAGGGTCATTACTCCAGTTCACAGTCAGTGGATTTACAGCTCTAGCCGCATTGTATATATACATATATAGGATTGCTTTTGCTCGTCTTTCTGGTAAGTGTTTTCCTTGTTTTTCCTTAACAGTTTCCCAGAAAGTTTCCTTGCTTTTACTCTCTAGGAAGATAGAACTTGGTACCATTCGGCATCCAAGTACCAGCATTATATCTAGTAGGAGCGATATTTGTCCGTGCAAACCAGCAGTGAAAGATCAGGCTATATTGCCAAATGCAAGAACTTTCTTAAAACCGTCTCTTCTCTAGAAAAAATAACAATTGGCGGTTTTCTGTCTCGTGAAGTTGCTATTTAAAGATTCTTAGTGGAAAACAGAACATTGTAAAGTTAAACGTTAAAAATAAAAAATCAAAAATGGATTTTTCGTAGGTAGGAAAATGAAAGATCTTGCTAACTTGGTGTATACTATATGTGTGGTATGATCACCAATTGCTGTTTTTACAGCTGTGAAAGAAATTCAATAATCCCTCAGCCCATGAGTACGCAGTCCATGAAAAGCATACATCTTGCTCACAGCTAGCTTTGCTCCCCTTGACGACTTATGTGCCTCTGTAAGGATTAACAGCTACACCTAGATTCTAAAGCTTGCACTGCTATCCTACCGGAGCTGCTTCCAATAGTTCAGGCTTGCAAATCTCATATAGCAAATTCAACTCTGAAGAGGGGAAGACTTTCTTCTTAAACCATATTCCCTCTCCAGTGGAACACCAAAATCCATTGCTCAGGCAAATGTTGTATGTGACTAGCATAGTAATTGGTGAAGTCTACTCAGAAAAACTAACAAAGCTCAATCTGGAAGCTATGCCTGATGTATGAAACAAGTTCAGGGTGGAAGATAATAAATAAGAGTTCTCATCGAGTATAATATGCAGGCATTCATTAACTTGTAATGTATAGCAAAAAAAAAAAATACAATTAGAAGTATTTTTATGCCACAAAGCTTTCGAGAATAGTTAAGTATATCTTCTCAATTTTTTTTTAATTAAGTGTAAAACAAAATGGTTGCATAGAGGTAAACAGTGCAACAGGCCTATATTCTCAACATCTGGAGGTGGATTAATTTTTTATTAATTACTCGATAAGAATTAAAGGCTAGGCATTTCCCAGTCGTGGGAATAAACTCTCAGATGGTTTAAAAAATTAACTATTTAAAACTGTCTTAATAAATATGTTTGTTTTAAAATGCTCATGTATCTTAGTTCATGATCATAAAGCAACACAAATAAAGCTACTGAAAAGTGTTTCAGCTTAGCAGTGCCTTTGATTTGTTCCTAACTGCATAATATCCTCACCAGTATAAAGGATGAATTTGACCATTTTTAAGTAGCATCACTTATGTCTGCCCCAAAAAAGTAGATGATAGATACTGATATCTTTTGAAATAGAGGGAATTTTAGGGTACCAGAAAATATTAATGTTACTACTACTATCAAACTAATATAACCACTTTTATCTATAACATTAACGCAGAGATATGCTACCTTGCAAATATTCATGTGTATGCAAAACATACACACATGCATACATAAAGATATATATATATATATTAGTCTAAAAACTGGTTATAACACTGTATGTATAATCACACAGGATAATCACATTCAATTTTTTTAAGTAGAGCGTTAAATAAGACAAATGAAGTTCACGGATCAGCTAAAGTGTTAGTGAATGAATAAACATAATGAATTCATTAATATTATGTTCCTGCATTACTAACCATCAGTTATTAACTGGGTTTTTCTATGTACACAACCCCCTCCTTTTGAAATCAATTATTATTAGGTTCAATATGTCCAATTAAGGACTTCCCAAACATTTAAATTTGTGAAATACATAACTGGGCAACAAAATAAAGTTTTTACAAAGAGGAAAGCAACTAGAAAATATATCATAACTAAATGTGGCAGCAAAATAGAAGGTATTTTTCTTTTGCTTTCAAATGTTAATAAGGAGCCTCCAACTCTATCAAAACTTTTTCAGAGCTAAATGAAGCAGTATGAAATAAATTTGGTTGAAATCTTGTGGCTGTCAGACTTTGTTAGCATGCTATTAATTATCTTTACCCCAGCTTCTTCTCTAGACTATACTGTCCAATCAAATAGAAACTCCAATTATGCTGAGCATCTCCTGCCTAGGGACAGAAGACCCTAATGAACATTCTGTTTCTCTAGATGAAAAATACAATTATCAGCTTTTAACATGCAAGTGCACTGCAGAGAGATTTGTCTGTGCTTTTCTTGGGCACACACCCAAAGTGAAATCTTCCTCTTCTTTTTGGATTATTTTAAAATAATTTTAAACCCTCCCTATGAAAATCAGTTTGCCTTAGATTATTTTATGAGTGTTTCTTGTTTCTACTTTTTAAAATTTACGCTATGCTTATGCCAATATTAAATTAAATCTGGTTCCTTTAAAAATATTTGATTTGAATTTGGCATGTCAAGGGATCTTGATTCCCCCTCCCCCCCTTTTAAGGTGGGTGGGCTACCCAACAAAGAAAGTAATTAATGGCAAGTTCTCAATTTAACGTAAAACTTCTGAATTAATTCCTTTAAATATTATTCTATTTAAACCAGCTTAGTTTAATAAAATTATTTTAAAATGTTGAAAACCAAGTAAAGATCACCATAAAGGAAAGCAAACAGGAAAATAAGATTCAGTAAAATTTTCAAAGACTTCAGTTTCCCTCCTTTTCCCTAAATCCTCCTCCTCCACAACCCCCCACCTTTTGCCCCAGAGGCCTTCACTGTTCCTCTCAACGGGAGGCTTTGTTGTAATTAAACCAGAGAAAAACTGGCCGGCAGCAGCCTACATCTGACTTGCGGCTTCTGAAAGCAGTGTTCTGGTAGAGTGTATCACCCCCCAGCGGGCAAAAAGTCTACAGTAAATCTCCCAGAGATAATAAATCTCAAAACTGCATTTTTCTTTTCAAAGCGGAATAAGAGTAGTTTCTAGGTTCCTTTCTAATATTTCACTTTTCAAAAACTTTACCTTAAATACAATTTCTAACAAAGAGGTGGTTTCTGCAGAAAGAGGCAACCTGATTTCCTTTAACTCAAATAGAAATACACATTTCAAAGGGCATTTCCCAGTTTCAGAATGCAGATTAATATAATTAAATAGTTCAACAATACACTAAAAACACTTTTAAAAGCCAGCTATCATTAAAAAAAGGTTAGTTTCAGGACTTGGTTTCGGTATTTTGATTTATTCATTGATAGTAATCCAGATAAAATGCTTAAACAAAAAAATATATATATTTAAGCAACAGCTAAAGTAGTATTCATTTTGCATATGAGTAATCTCTTTTCTGGTCCCAAAGTCAAAGATCAGGAATGTATAAAAAATTGAACAACAACAACAAAACTCTTTCTAGGTATTGGTCTGCTTAAATGGGATGAGGGAGAAATTGCTCTCCCTCGATGACATAATGACAGCTTTTGTTCTCTATTATTTAACTTTATATGTGCACAAGTTACCAGGGCAACTCTGAAGAGAAAACCCACAGACAACATTTGGTTAAACACCATGTTTTAAGTATGCAACTCAGCTGTAGGTAGATCAGTTTAAAGAGTGTTGTTGATTTCCTACCCCTTCATTTATTTTAAATTAATAATTTTCTCCTCTGACATGACAAAACAAGGTGCTGTATTATTTCTAGATGGACTCACCAATCAGCACATCACTTAGCACACAGAAGATCCAAATATGTTTTTAACGAGCCTATGGAAATTTAAATACTAGAAAATAAAATGAAATCAATGTGCACTCACAACACTAAAAAAAGGAAAGCCAATTTAGCAAAGGAAAAAATATTTAAAAAATAAATAATTATTCTTGCTCAAAACTCAGCATGAACTTAAGGCATGCCTCAGGTTCTTCACTGTTCTATCTTTACTTTTCTATAAATTAGTATTTTACTCATTCTTAAAAGTCTTGGCTCTCTAATTCATTTAGTCTGGCTTTAATATCATAAAAGAAAGTATCATTCACTATGATTAAAGATAATGTTCCAGTTTGCTTTTCTGTTTAAAGGATGCTCTATCTAACCTTACAAAACAAAATTAATGAAACAGATAGTCATTGTTACCACAAACTTATCAGGGGAAAGTGCCAATAACGTGAAAGGAGAAAGTAAAAATCCTTTGCTTTAGAAGTAGCATTACCGATGTTACATAAATGAAAGAAAACCTTCTTGAACTTAAAAAATAGTCTGAATAAAACCAAGTATGAAAAGGCATACTTGGCTTCTCCGCCTCTCAGCAAACCCTTCAGACTTCATGACTCTCAAGAGGAGAGTTAGAGGTCCTTCTGCTTGCCTGGCATTAAACAAAAGAATTGAAACTTTCCTGAAATCTGATGATCTTGGAAATTTTAACTACCAGAGAGGCTGCATTTTGCTGTCACTATCAACTAACCTGATACACTCCACTTTTTTTTTTTCTGTTTAACCATAAAGGTAGTGCCATTTATTGCTGAAAAGACTTAGCATACACAGGCCTATTACTTTATTAAATAGAAACAATCTAAATCTGCATAAATTATACTTTTTCTTAGTAGTCTAGATTCTGATTGTATACATTCTACTTTACCTGAAGTATTTACAAATGGATGAATTCATTACACGTGTTTTCTTCAACCTCAAGATTTTACTTAAAGTAGTAAAGCATTTACCTTGAGTTAAAAGTTGTATATGCCACCCCCCATTTACATTTTGCAAAGCACTGGTATTAACAAATCATTACATGAGACAAATTATTGAAAATATCAAAACCTTGCTTAATTCAAGGTTTTAAAATAAGCAATATTAAATAAAATAATAAGTTAAAATCAAGGTAACAAAGTACTTTGGAAAGTTATATTATCAATATTCATCCAAGTAATCAAAATATGTGATATGGCTGACTGCTCATTCCTACTTCCATAATGTTGTAATAGCAAAGAAGAAATTATATAAAAATACAGATTGCCTCAATTTTTAAATTTTATTTAAATACCAGCTTTCTATTAAAATATAATCTCATATTAGTTTTCTTTAAATATCTCAAAATGATAGCATTCTTATATGAGGTATATCAAGGAAATGAAACGGAGGCTTTTCATGGGCTTGATGATTATGTTCTGAATGCATAAAAAAACCAATAATTTTATTTATGAAAAGAATTTAATAAGTCCCACATAAACAACTGACTCAGTGAAATAACTGTTCTTCTCTTCCCTTTTTTTTGTTATGTTTTAGATATCAAATAGCTAAGTAATGATCTATTCAAAAATAATTTTAAAACACTCCTTTGATAACTAGGACTCTATTTAAGCCTCACCCCACATTACCTGTTAACAGTTTTTTTCTAGAAGACTGATTCCTTAATCTTCAGAAGTAATAGTCTCTTTCAAGCCTATACAGACATAAAGTAGATATGGTAGACCTGAACACAGTAGTTATTTATTTTTTTCATCAGTCTCATTCATATACAGTGCTTTTATGTACATGAATATGTAGTTCAGAAAGATAGAGTCTAAATATGAATGCAAGATCTCCTATTTGAGATGGAGAGATCATGTAACCTTTAATATAATGACGAATACTACTTAGCACTGTAGTTTTAAATACAAAAGGGAAAAAATGATATAAGATACTAAGATATAAACTACTATTTTGAGTGTAAGGGTGTAGGAATTGCAAGGAAATCTTCACTTCTGTAAAAAGGTAGCATTCTCTCTAGAGAAAACTACTTCATATTTTGCCATTTCTTTTAAGTCAGTTTGGGGAAGAAAAGTATATTTTCCAAGACTGTAATGACTTAATAAGATTTAAGGCTTTCTATGAATCCTATGTCATTGTATTAATGGCAAAGTGAGTTTCTATACCAAATAAAACAGGTGAAACACTTTCGCAAATGCAAAAAAGGAAAAATAAGCATGCTAATATTCCTATGTTTCATGCAAATTCAGAATTTTTTCTTTCCCCTTTAAAATTGTGAAAATCAAGAAATTGCCTGAAATACTGATTTGGTGAAATATTTAGCAGTTCAGTTACAAGTTCAAAGGCAGTAGTAATATTTTATACCTGGTTATTAGGTTCGTCAGCATCATGGCTATACTCTAAGCTACAGAATTCAAAAAAACAAAAATATATTTAAAACCTCATTCAGCAGATTGACCTAGGACTGTAAGGAGTGCCTGATTGTTGGTATCTTTTTAAGCATGTTCTCACCTGTTATTTTTATAGTGGTTTTTAATTAGTTCTAATGCAATTGAAGAAAAGTAACTGTTTTTCTAAGTTTAAATTAACTGAATTATTTTAGATGCTAAATAGTTTTCAAGCTTAGGAAACATATACTGAAGGTTACTTTTCAATCTTATTTTGTAATTACAATTTTAACAGCTTAGTTTTCCATTTCCACATACTGAGCAGTGGTTTTAAAAAATATATACTACTGAGATTCAACGATATGAGCAAAAGCCTAAAGGCATCACAGTAAAACCTTACAGTACACAATAAATCACTGAAATGTTATTTGTGGATAGTGTGAAATGTCGACTGGATAATATATTGTTCATCTGCTAAATGTTATATTTGTTTCAAATTGAATAAGAAAAAAGTGTAACTGTAATAGTTTTTTTAAGTTTTATTTTGTTAATGACATCTCTGGTAGTGTTCATGCCTGGTGATAAAGTAAAAAGAAACAGGATTTTCAAAGAGAACTAGAAACAAATTGTGGCCTTGTTTAACATTCACTTTCAGCAGTGCTGAATTCTGGAACAGATGCTATCCTTGTTGGATGCTAGGTAATTTCTGGAGGAGAAGCAAATTGCTTCTACTTTAGTCCTTAATTTCAGGGTCAAATATTTCCATGATACTCTACTGTTCCCTAGCTGTACAGAAAACAGCTGAATGGGTAACCAGCATAATAAGTACTAATCCTAGTCACCTTCCCAGTTTACCCCTGAAAAAAAAATCTTCACATCTATTAGGTAATGGACAAAGCAGCTGTCATTAAAATCATTGCTCACTTTGGCCTCTTCTTCTAAAATAAAAGGCATATTTACTGGAAATTGTTATGTATATTCGCTCCTAAAGAGAATTGCCATGTCAAGTTTTGAAGTTTTCTTAATAGTCATAAAACAGAGATAAACCAAAAATATCCTACTTCCAAAACTTAGTTTGGTAACACAAAATTAAAATTGAATTCTTCTGAAAAAGTAACTAGGACTTGAACTTCTTTTGGTTGAGAATACTACAGCTTCAATTTCATCAACTAGTCCTAGAGACACATCTAAAGTAGAAAGGGATGGCTTCCAAGTTCTGAAATTGGGGAATCTTGGGGGCTGCAGGGGAATAAGTATCAAATAGGGTACTGATCAAATCAAAAGAATATCTTATAATTATTTCCAGCCAGTTCTTTGATTTTTAAAAAAATTATATTTCTTTATTTATTTATTGGATAGAGACAGCCAGAAATTGTGAGGGAAGGGGGTGATAGAGAGGAAGAGAGACAGAGAGACATCTACAACACTGCTTCACCACTTGCAAAGCTTTCCCCCTGCAGGTGGGAACCGGGGTCTCGAACCTGGGTCCTTGTACATTGTAACATGTGCACTCAACCAGGTGTGCTACCACCTGGCTCCTTTCTAGTTCTTTTAATTGAGTTTGTATGACTGTAAGAATAAATTCAGAATTATTGAATAGTTACCTGCATTTTGTCAAAAATTCTCACTTAAGTGAAAAAAAAAAATCACACTATGGGGGCCTGGTGGTGGCGCACCTGGTTGAACACACATGCAACAGTGTACAAGGACCCCGGTTCAAGCCCCTGGTCCCCACCTGTAGGGGGGGAAGCTTCATGAGTGGTGAAGCAGGGCTGCAGGTGTCTCTCTGTCTCTCTCCCTCTCTAGCCCCCCTCCCCTCTTGATTTCTGACTGTTTCTATCAAATAAATAAAGATAACTAAAAAAATCACACTATTTTCTTGCCTTTTAGCAATATTCTTGTTTATTTTAAAACATTTCAGTGTTTCATATCTGATATGAAATAAACTCTTCAAAGCTAGGATAAGCTGTGCTTGAATGTCATAGAAGGGATGTACCAGCTTTTGAATAGAACTTTATTTTTGTGTTTAATTCTAAATACTGGCAAAATTTACCTGTTTGATAATAATCCCAATTTTAATATAGTAAAATTGCAAGACAGGGAAGAAAGAAAGAAAGAAAAAGTGAGGGAGAAAGGGAGAAAGAAATCATCTTATCCCTTCCTACCAACTGCTATGACGAAACGTATGTTGCTTAAGAATTGAAGTTAGGTCTCCAGTATGTTAAAGTTCATCACTAATAATTCATCCAAACTTTCTTTCACAGGAGACACTCTGATCCAGTATATTTTAAGGAAGAGACCCATAAAAGAAATCTAAAATGCCAGCCATTTTTTTTTTCATGAAGAATATTTGAATTAAGTTTTACTTGTCTCTTAAAAAAGAATACCTGTTCTTGCAAAACGTGATTGACTATACCAGAAATTGAGACAGCACAAGAAGTTAAAGCTGGAACTAGCTATTTCACAGCAGGTAATCATACCTCAGGATGTAGCTACTGTACAGAGTTTATACTTGGATAATTCTGGATGGGAATAAAGGTGGGAGGGGTAGCTGCCTGAAAAACCTACTACCACACAGACCTTAACCACCATGAATGGCTTTCTTCATGCGGATCTGAAGTTACTATCTCTGACCACATTGCACAGAAGAGCCAATAAGAATTTCAAAGAGAGCAATTTCCACTAAGGGAATTAAACTACACAAAAGGAACCATCACATAGAAACTATATCAGAAAGGAAGAAAAAAAAAAAAAAAAAGACTCATAGGAAGCTATGTGTTCTACATATTAACAGGAAGCTGAATTGTTTGTGACCCTCACTTTAATAATTTGCCCACCTTGCTGAACCACAACTGGAATGTTCACTGACAGCAGCAAGTCACATTTGGAGGTGTGTACAACATAGAATTACTTGACTAAACAGTGAAGAACACTTGCAAGGACTAAACAAGAGTTTTAAAATCTCAGCCCCCATCGCCAAGAAAGTAATATATGTGCATTGGATTTTCACTTACACAAAATTTACTTACATCGTTCAATAAGGTAGGAAAAATATTAAAGTCTCTTACATGTATGTCTGAAGTGATAAAGGCCAATAGTCAAAATGCAGAAGAGATTAAAATACACAATCAGAATAAATCTGTTCTCTGATGATATAGGAAAAGCTGAATCACATTCTAGATGAACTGATACATAGAAAAATATGCAAACGGTCATTAAACCATATATAATAGTATAAAACATATAACAATGTTAGAACAAAGAAATAGTTTAACATGAAATGGAATTTTGTATTTGGACTGGTTGGATGTGTTAGTGTGCCTAAAGTTGATGACATTTTCACTTTCTTGCTAGAAATGCCTACCTAACAATGCCTAACATAGCTAATCAAAGAAAAAGAAATGCCATCAATAAAACAGATGCTTGAGTTTACTGGGATGCAAGACTAAAGGGGTGTGCCACTATTGCTGAATAGTAATAAAATAGAACACTACACATTTCTATACCTGTGCAATCTACCTACTAAAATATAGATTGAATTTAATACCACATTTAAGGTAAAAAATGAGGTAGATGATTTTTTTCATTGTTTACTAACAATAAAATCTAAGTATGCAAAGATACTGATTACTATAGATATGTCTAATTTTTTTTTCTTTCTTCTTTCTAACACTATTTTAGGGCTTTGAAGGCTTTGAAGCTACCCTGAGTAAAGACCTCCACACTGCTGACCATGACCAGCCCAGCCTGGAGCATCTTCCTCATTGGGACTAAAATTGGGCTGTTCCTTCAGGTGGCACCTCTAGTAGTTATGGCTAAGTCCTGTCCATCTGTGTGCCGCTGTGATGCAGGTTTCATTTACTGTAATGACCGTTTTCTGACATCCATTCCGACAGGAATACCGGAGGATGCTACAACTCTCTACCTTCAGAACAACCAAATAAACAATGCTGGGATTCCTTCAGATTTGAAAAACTTGCTCAAAGTAGAACGAATATATCTATACCGCAATAGTTTAGATGAATTTCCCACCAACCTCCCAAAGTATGTAAAAGAGTTGCATTTGCAAGAAAATAACATAAGGACTATCACATATGATTCACTGTCAAAAATCCCCTATCTGGAAGAATTGCATTTAGATGACAACTCGGTCTCTGCAGTTAGCATTGAAGAGGGGGCATTCCGAGACAGCAATTATCTCCGACTACTTTTCCTGTCCCGAAATCACCTAAGCACAATCCCCTGGGGTTTGCCCAGGACTATAGAAGAACTACGCTTGGATGATAATCGCATATCCACTATTTCATCGCCATCTCTTCAAGGTCTCACCAGTCTAAAACGTCTAGTTTTAGATGGAAACTTATTGAACAACCATGGATTAGGCGATAAAGTTTTCTTCAATCTTGTCAACTTAACAGAACTGTCACTAGTGCGGAATTCCCTAACGGCTGCACCAGTAAACCTTCCAGGCACAAACTTGAGGAAACTTTACCTGCAGGATAACCACATCAATCGGGTGCCCCCCAAAGCTTTTTCCTATCTAAGGCAGCTGTATCGACTTGATATGTCCAATAATAACCTAAGCAATTTACCGAGGGGTATCTTTGATGATTTGGACAATATAACCCAACTAATTCTTCGGAACAATCCCTGGTATTGTGGATGCAAGATGAAATGGGTACGGGACTGGTTACAGTCACTACCTATGAAGGTCAACGTACGTGGGCTCATGTGCCAAGCCCCAGAAAAAGTTAGAGGGATGGCTATCAAGGACCTCAGTGCGGAACTGTTTGATTGTAAGGATAGTGCAGTTGGAAGCACCGTTCAGATAACCACTGCAATACCCAATACGGTGTATCCTGCTCAAGGACAGTGGCCAACTCCAGTGACCAAACAGACAGACATCAGGAACTCCAAGTTCAGTAAAGACCAGCAAACTACAGGGAGCCCAGCAAGAAAGACAATTATAATTACTGTGAAATCTGTCACCGCTGACACAATTCATATCTCTTGGAAACTTGTCCTACCTATGACTGCTTTAAGACTCAGCTGGCTCAAACTGGGCCACAGCCCAGCATTTGGATCTATAACAGAAACAATTGTAACAGGGGAACGCAATGAATACTTGGTCACAGCTCTGGAGCCTGATTCACCCTATCGAGTCTGCATGGTTCCTATGGAAACCAGTAACCTCTACTTATTTGATGAAACCCCTGTTTGTATTGAGACAGAAACTGCACCACTTCGAATGTACAACCCTACAACCACCCTTAATCGAGAGCAAGAGAAAGAGCCTTACAAAACCCCCAATTTACCACTGGCTGCCATC
The DNA here is from genome assembly GCF_950295315.1 of Erinaceus europaeus. Taxonomy (NCBI): domain Eukaryota; kingdom Metazoa; phylum Chordata; class Mammalia; order Eulipotyphla; family Erinaceidae; genus Erinaceus; species Erinaceus europaeus. Next base: position 60,248,099 of record NC_080162.1, read on the forward strand.
ATTGGTGGGGCTGTGGCCCTGGTAACCATTGCTCTTCTTGCTTTAGTGTGCTGGTATGTCCACAGAAATGGATCACTCTTTTCCAGGAACTGTGCATACAGCAAAGGGAGGAGAAGAAAGGATGACTATGCGGAAGCTGGCACTAAAAAGGACAACTCTATCCTGGAAATCAGGGAGACATCTTTTCAGATGTTGCCAATAAGCAATGAACCAATCTCAAAGGAGGAATTTGTAATACACACCATATTTCCTCCTAATGGAATGAATCTGTATAAAAACAATCACAGTGAAAGCAGTAGTAACCGGAGCTATGGAGACTACAGAGACAGTGGTATTCCAGACTCAGATCATTCACACTCATGATGCTGGAGGACTTGCAGCAGACTGTTTTGTTTTTTATAAAACCTAAGGAGTTGATGGTAGGAGCCCTGTTCTACTGCAAAACACTGGAAAAAAAAAAAGAGAGAGAAACTGAAAAAAGCAATGTACTGTACATTTGCCATATAATTTATATTTAAGAACTTTTTATTAAAAGTTTCAGATGTCAGGTTACTGCTGCGATTGATGTAGTGGAGATGCCTGAACACAATTCTATATTTTAGTATTTTTTAGTAATTTGTACTGTATTTTCCTTGCAAATATTGAAGTTATAAATCATTTACTTTGTGTTCTACTGAGTAAGATGACTTGTTGACTGTGAAAGTGAATTTTCTTGCTGTGTTGAACAATCAGGACTGCATTCACATGAGATCCTTGTAGTATAAGCACAGGCCATTCTTCACTTTGGTAGTAATAAAATGTAAAGAAAAAACCTGGCTGAATAAGAACAATTAAATTTCAAAAAAATAGTTATGAAATAATGTTCTAATTATTAAATTTGTATTATCCCTGTGATAGTCAATAAATCAAAATATGTGAAGTAATGGGCAATATCACATCTGCTGCATATCTCCATTTTATCTTTAAATAATTAAATATCCTTAAGAAAATAAGCATATAATCCCAACTAAATACATCAGGCGGCATCAAAGGAAAGTGAAGTCTATTGTTAAAGCCATTTCCAGCAAAGCTTTGGGAATAAAGGACTTCACAAAAATAAGAACGTAAGTGTGCTTCCAAGCTAAGGGGGGAATTTGCACTTAGGAAACCATGAAAACCTAAATTTCCATTGCAATAATGAACCACAGATATCAGAATTGCATTTTTATTTTGTCCATACCATCCTGATTTTTTTTAAAGTGAGTTCTAAATGCAGACTTGTTAGTATTTACTATGCTTTTATATAAAGAATGTCAAAAAGAAACCTCAGATGTATGGAAAAGATCACTATAAGTAATTCCCCTTAGCAAATCTAGAGAAAGTAATACTTTAAATAAGTGAGAATTTAAAAAATGAATAAATATTAGAGATCAAATTTACATTTGGCTTATACAAAGTGCTTTCAACACTACATAAATATTTGGTTATCTTTCATAATGATCAAGAATACTGCCCATTACAGTCACAGATTCACAGCTATTACATAACAAACTTGTAATATTACTTTCTGGCTTCCCACTGAATTGTGAGCTATTTCTTGTTTAAAAACTACATCACTTTTCTGTTGCCATGATTTTTTTTCCAACAAAAAACCAAAGTGCATTGTACGCCTTTGGCCAGTCTTGTATGTGCCTTGATCCAATGCTACATGTATTCAGCCTTTAAACTCCAGACATATTTTTCATAATTCCTTAAATATGAAAAATTATGGTCTTATTGCTGAATAAAACAAAAAAGTACAAAATAGTTGTGCTTGCTTTTTCGGGATTATGTTACTATCAATTAAGTAGCAAATGGCCCAGCACATTAGTCCTAAACACCCCCATGTATTTTTCTAGGCATAAAAATAAATGTTGGCTACAAATAAAGAAAAGCAGTATCTTGAGCTTGTGTACCATTTTACTTCAAGAATTCAGTGTTTCATGCATAAATAAATATCCTAATAGTCTTGGGAGTATTCATATTTTACTTATCCTCTCCATATACAAAATTTTAGAGGATCTTGTGACTTTTATATTATTTGTTAACTGTTGTCATTAGCCTGCTACTGTTGAAGTGGTCTTTGGAAAACTAGTATATTTTAAAATAGTTTTTAGTAGTTTTGCGATGTGATCAAAGGATGTGAAATCTCAATTCTAACACTAGGTATGTACTTAAAAACTAACTACTTACTTTTTATAGCTTAGTTTCATTATCTATACAATAGGGGCTTAATAACACATGGCAGGGTTTTCTAAGAATTAAATGAGACAAAGTGCATGAAAACTGAACAGTCTTCTAGAATATATGTTACTGCATCTATAGTAGAGGGGGAAAAAAGGCGACCATGTAATGAGTTCAGAGGTTTTCTAGATATTGGTTTCAATTACTCTTCTAACAATCAGTGCCGCTGTCCTATGAAACCTCATTCATACACTACTTATTTGATAGCTTCAAATGTTTTCCATCATGCCATCTTCTGACATTCTGTTATAAAGTTTTCTAGCAATTACTTAGCAAAAGCAGATGTAACTAACATTAAATACAGGGATATTTTCTAAAGAAAGTTTGACTTTGCTTCTATGGCTTTTCAATGGTTCAACTATAGTTATCTGAAGTTTGGGAAAGAGCTGAATGGCTCCAGAAAATTCCTATAGACCATGAGTCTGTAAAGTGTGAAAATCCAAGAAACTGAATTATTTTCCAGCTAGTAAAACTTTCAAGCAAACAGAAAATTCGATGTGTTATACTATATTCCTTTTTGTCACTTTATCAGTAATAAATAAGAAATATCTTATTCCACGAAATAGACCCAGCATTTAAGGGCACAAGTTTATTCTTTACTTGAACTTGCTATGACATCGAAATGGCTTCTTACAAAGCCATAGAGCCTTTCAGCAGAGTAACACACAGGCACAGATCTCACACCTCAAAGGACACTAAATTAACTAAAGGTAAATGAGTATACATACAAAGTTAAATGTCTACAATATGTACTGATCCTATTATAACAGAGGAAATTGGGATAAATTCTATCTTTGATATGTATGATATATATTCAGTAAGAATACAATCCTGGAAATTACAAAAATGAGAGAGAGAGAGAGCACTGTTTTACTGAATATTTTTATCTTTAGTTACTTATTGGATAGATGCAGCCAGAAAGCAGGAAGGAGGCAGAGATAAATAGGAAGAGAGACAAAAAGACACCTGAAACACTGCTTCACTTGGGTCCTTGTACCTTGTAGTATGTGCACTCAGCTAGGTGCCCCACCACCCAGTCCCTTACTAAATGGTTTTAAAAAAGTCAAAACTTGTTTTTTAGATGCAGATGCTTGTAACTATATTAAAACACTGCATTTACAACTGCTTCCTATTAAAAACAAAACTGTTCTATCTTTCAGCAAGATCTATTTATTAAAAGTACTCAATTGTGCCAGAACTAGTTAAGATAAATCTGCTTTAATAAAAGCAATTTTTAAGTTAAGCACATTGGCTAATTATTAATAGTGCCCTATTTAACCTTCCACAATAACCAAGTTTAGGTGACAAATTATAGTCATATACCAATATGACATTTGTCATTGAAGAATCTATAGCTTGACAAGAAAGTATTTGGATTTTATACCAAGTTCAAGAATAAACTTTTGCCCTTTTGGCACTGGGTCTGTTTGGTGGAATCAATAAACTTAAGATGGCAGTGTCAAATGAAATGGGGGAGAGTTGGGGAAAAGATATAGCTTTAAAAAAAACTGAAAAAGGTAAATTTGTAAGAGTTGGAAATTTAAAAGGAGAAAAATTGAAGATTATGATTTTTGACCAAGCAGATAGCATAATGGTTCTGCCTGAGGTTCTGAGGTCCTAGGTTTAATCCCCAGCAACAACATAAACCAGAGTTAAGCTGTGTTCTAGTCTCTTTCTCAGTCTCTCTGTTTTTCTCTCTCTCGTTAAATTAGATTTAAAATAAAATGATTTTGACACAAGTATGTAGATTGTTAGTAAGGCGACTGATCATGTTGGAAAGTACTAGGAAAGGACGTTTCAGAGTATGCTGTACATATATGGCTTTAACAGGTGACCTTATACACAACACAGGTTTTCATTGACCATTTTAGTGCTTTCCTTAACTTTTCTTTCTTTTTTCTTTATTAGGGGGATTAATGATTTACAGTCAACACTACAATACAGTAGTTTGTGCATATGTAACATTCTCAGTTTTCCACATAACAATTCGACCCCATCTAGATCCTCCATTCCATCATGTTCCAGGAGCTGAACCCTCCCCCCACACTACTGTGTCTTTTACTTTGGTGAAATACACCAACTCCAGTCTAAGTTCTACTTTGTATTTTCTTATTTTTCAACTTCTTTTTAAATTATTATTAGCGATTTAATAATGATCGACAAGATTATGGGATAAAAGGATACACAGTTCCCACCACCAGAGTGTCATATACCTTCCCTTACATTGGAAGCTTTCCTATTCTTTATCTCTCCAGGAGTATGGACCAAAGATCTCTATAGTGTGCAGAAAGTCAGAGGTCTGGCTTCTGTAATTGCTTCTCCGTTGGACATGGGCATTGACAAATCAATCCATATCCTCTTAATCTTTCATAATGACCAAGTTTAGACAACAAAATTACAGTCATCTTGGGTTTAAAATACTTTTGTTATCCCTCTGGAAATGTCTATTAAGCAGTAAAAAATGAAGGTCTAGAGACATCCTCAGCATCAAGGAGGGAAAACAAATTTTAAAGGTTATTAATAAAGTGAAGAGGCTATATGTTCAAAGTGAGCGGAGAGGAAAAATACAAGTCAAAGGAACACCTATTTTTTAAAGAGTAGAAAAGAGTTCAAAAACCAAAACAATAAAAAAGGTTATTTACAGAAGAACAAAAATCATCAGGAAGAGATTATGAGATCAAAGAACAAGAAATGTTTTAAAGATGGATGTCAAAAAATGTAGACAGGATAAAGAGCTGAATAGGTTTCTGTTAAATATGGTGGTGGTGGGGGGGGTAGATTTGACACAGGAGAGCAATTTTTTTAAAATATTTATTTTATTTATTCCCTTTTGTTGCCCTTGTTGTTTTATTGTTGTAGTTATTACTGTTGTTGTCATTGTTGGATAGGACAGAGAGAAATAGAGAGAGGAGGGGAAGACAGAGAGGAGGAGAGAAAGACAGACACCTGCAGACCTTCACCGCCTGTGAAGCGACTCCCCTGCAATGGAGAGCCGGGGTTCGAACCCAGATCCTTATGCCGGTCCTTGTGCTTTGCGCCACCTGCGCTTAACCCGCTGCGCTACAGCCCGACTCCCAGGAGAGTAATTTTGAAAGCCATACTAGCAGAGAAAAAAGGCAAAACCTTTAGGATGCTTACAGGATAATACGATATACAGAAAACCAGAAGCAATGATTTAAGCGATCTTAAATGTTTGGATTATAAAGGGATCTTGATTAATCCTGTAGAGAATTAAGATAGATTACAAAAAGAAGAAGAAGAGGAGGAGGAAGAGGAGGAGGAGGAGGAGGAACAGGAAGAGGAAGAAGGAGGAGGAGGAGGAGAAGGAGGAGGAGGAGGAGGAGGAGGAGGAGGAGGAGGAGGAGGAGGAGGAGAAGGAGAAGGAGAAGGAGAAGGAGAAGGAGAAGGAGAAGGAGAAGGAGAAGAAGAAGGAGAAGAAGAAGAAGAAGAAGAAGAAGAAGAAGAAGAAGAAGAAGAAGAAGAAGAAGAAGAAGAAGAAGAAGAAGAAAAGAAGAAGCAGAAGCAGCAGCAGCAGCAGCAGCAGCATCATGGGGAATCTCAGGGCTCACCAAATAGGGCCCCAGCTGATGGGATGGCCTGATAGTGACTAAAGAGTCATCCTTAAAGTATGCCAGTCTCTTGCCCTTATTCAGATTTTGCAGTCCTTGCTTTGATAAAGTTAGCTTTGGAGTGAGGGAGGGAAATGTAATAGGAAGTAGGCGAGGAGGGTATCTATGTCTATGTAGACACTATTTCATTATGAACTTGATACTGACTCACTGCAGACTATTGTGTACTTTTGCTTTCAGGTATATACTTTGTCCTAATTTCTGGATACATATGAACATATGCTCTATCTCATGGCACCTGGTCTATATCTAGGTTTTAGGACTTTGTTACGAAGTGAGCCACCGAAATGGCATTAGAGAATCCTATGAAAGGAAAGGTCTTACCTGAGTAATGAGGGTGAAGGGTTGACATTCCATGCCTGACATATCTGGACACAGTCTGAGGTGAAGCATGCTGAGGTGGTACTCGTTATGTTGATTAGGTTAGGATCAGCGAATGCAATATCATTTGGTATGAATTGAGTGAAGCTTGCAGGAAAGTGTGCCCCACCCCAGAGGTTGCAGGACTGGGGGAAATAGAGGCTCTATAGAGGAAGCAGGTTTCTGCTGTCTTAGGGTTTAAGAAGACAATAGATAATTATTGCTATAATCCCATTATTTGGCAACTGGGTTAACTTTGAAATATCCCTTTGTTAGGATTTGCTGTATCATATACAACATCACCATAATTTATTTCCTTTGACATTATTTTTATATAGATGTGCCACTGGTTGTTTCTGCTCTCCCTGGTCTAGGCTTTTAAGAGAGTCAACATATCAGAGACTCAGCCTATGGGGTGTACATTAAACAGTTTGAGACATTCAATCAATTTTCCCATTCATATTAATTAAATAGTGATTTATATGACTACAAATTAATAGGAATGTACATAAACATCATTCCCACCACCAAAAGACTTTGTCAGAAAGTAGTCTCTCAGGCCAGGTGGTGGCACACCTGGTTGAGTGCACACATCATAGTGTACAAGGTGCATCTCGTGAGTACCCATTCATTGGGGAAACTGACGATCCTTCCTAGCCGACTGAATCCACATGGATCCCAGTCACTTTCAAAGCCAGCAACAAGCAGCTCCTGACAGCTTTCAAGCTGTTGGTCCTGCCCTTCGAGTCCTCCAACTTAATGTTGAGGGGCTGTCCTTTGCCAAATGCGTTTTTCTCTCTAGTGCACAAGGACCAGGGTTTAAGCCCCCAGTCCTCACCTGCTTTTTTTTGAAACCTCTTAAAAAAGAAAAACTTTTAAGGTAGCCCTAAAGTTCATTTCTAATCCCATTACACCCAAATAATGTAAAAAATGAGATGGGGGGGATGTTCGGAAGTGAGGGGGTGGTCTGTAATTTGATTTGCTTATACTTTCCTCTAGAATTCTGTACTTGTGGGAAAGCTTAGCCTTTGTGTAGATGGGTACAAATACTTTGCTGGTGTCTATTTTAAGATTGTTGAATTTAATTCTTTCTTTCTGTTCAAGGAATAATGCAGGGCTAATTAGGTTATTATCATTTTTTTCTTTCACTGTTCTTCAAAAATACCTATACTGCTTTCCCATGACCAATATCCATTATAAGTATGATCATCTATGGAATCCTAGGTTCAATGCCCGCCTTTCTCTTCTCTCCTTTTCTATTTCCTGTCCCTTCTTACCACCTGAAAGTATGACTTCCTTTCTTCCTCTTCTCCACTGCTTCCCTGGACCTGTCACAGTCCTTTGGTTTTGTGTCCCAATCTCACATATTTTTCTTCTTATTCTATCAACTTGAATTAGTTGACATCTGTTCTTCAAGGGGAACATCTCCTTTACCTGTTCTCTGTTTCACCATAGTTATTTGATGAAACTAGTATAAGAATGGGTGTGGAATGTAGGTAGGGAGTTAAAAACAATCAAACAACAACAACAAAACTCCTGAGAGACTTTCTTTTTTAAAGTTTTTTTTGTTGTTGTTATCTTTATTTGATAGAGACAGTCAGACATTGAGAAGGAAGAGGGAGATAAAGAAGGAGAGAGAGAGAGACATCTGAAGCCCTGCTTCACCTCTCACAAAGCTTTCCCCCTGCAGGTGGCGACTGGGGGCTTGAACCCGGGGCCTTATGCACTGTTATGTGTGCACTCAACCAGGTGCGCCACCACCTGGCCTGAGAGACTACTTTCTGACATAGTTACTGTAACCATTAATCAGTAACTTTTCTTTTGAATTTTTTTTTTTTTTTATAGCCACATCACCTAATCCCACCTTCTTCTCCTTGCTTTTAAAATCTTAACATTTTCATTTTCCTAAGGAAATATGACTCTTACCCATATACCAACCCTTTCCTTTTTTTTTTTTTTTTTTTTTTTGTGCTCCTTGATGGTGACTCTACCCAGTCACAACTTGTAGTGCCTCTCATATGTCTCAATTTACTTTGGCTTCTTTTTTTTCTTCTCCTTTTTTTTTTTGTTTTGTTTTGTTTGCTTCATCACCTGGAGTCAACTTTTCCAGATAAGACAGAAATAGAGAGGGAGTCGGGCTGTAGCATAGCGGGTTAAGCGCAGGTGGCGCAAAGCACAAGGACCGGCATAAGGATCCTGGTTCGAACCCCGGCTCCCCACCTGCAGGGGAGTCGCTTCACAGGCAGTGAAGCAGGTCTGCAGGTGTCTATCTTTCTCTCCCCCTCTCTGTCTTCCCCTCCTCTCTCCATTTCTCTCTGTCCTATCCAACAACGACAACAACAATAATAACTACAACAATAAAACAACACGGGCAACAAAAGGGAATAAATAAATAAAATAAATATTAAAAAAAGAAAGAAAATTAAAAAAAGACAGAAATGGAGAAATAGAGACAGGGAGAGAGGGAAAGATAGGACCAAAGTTTCTCCTAATGCAGTGAGGGTCAGGTAGGAACCTGGGTTGTGCACAAGGTAAAGTAGACACTCTCATATGTGAACTACCTAGCCAGTCCAAAATTATTATTTGTTTTTATTGAGATAGAGATACACTAGAGTGGTACTTTATCATTTGAGTGCTAGGGATAGAACTCAATCCTTCATAAATATATAGCATGCACTCTGCACACTAAGCAAGGGGAAAGCTTTGTGAGAGGTGAAGCAGGGCTTCAGGTCTCTCTCTCTCCCTCTTTATCCCCCTTCCTTCTCAATGTCTGACTGTCTCTATCAAATAAAGATAACAACAATAACAACAAAAACTTAAAAAAAGAAAGTCTCTCAGGAGTTTTGTTGTTGTTTGATTGTTTTTAACTCCCTACCTACATTCCTCACCCATCCTTATACTAGTTTCACCAAATAACTATGATGAAAGAAAGAACAGGTAACAAACGATGTTATCCTTGAAGAACAGATATCAACGAATTCAAGTTGATAGAGAGAATAGGAAGAAAAATATGTGAGATTGGGACACAAAACCCAATTGAGATTGGTCATGGGAAAGCAGTATAGGTATTTTTGAGGAACAGTGAAAGAAAAAAATGATAATAACCTAATTAGCCCTGCATTATTCCTTGAACAGAAAGAAAGAATTAAATCCAACAATCTTAAAATAGACACCGGCAAAGTATTTGTACCCATCTACACAAAGGCTAAGCTTTCCCACAAGTACAGAATTCTAGAGGAAAGTATAAGCAAATCAAATTACAGACCACCCCCTCACTTCCGAACATCCCCCCCATCTCATTTTTTACATTATTTGGGTGTAATGGGATTAGAAATGAACTTTAGGGCTACCTTAAAAGTTTTTCTTTTTTAAGAGGTTTCAAAAAAAAGCAAGCAGCCACAGGGGTGTCTAAGTTGGGGATAATAGGATTTTACAGACTGATTGTGTGCACACATAAAAGCAGTATTTCTTTTTTCAATGCCAGCTGTCTGGAGTGGGGGTGAGGGCAGTCTAGGTAATAGCTAACCAAAGTAATTATCCTCCTGAGAGAACATCAGAACTCTGATAAGTCTAACATTACAAAACTGGGGTTACTTCATATCAATTCTCCATTAAAAGGAAGAAATCAGTGCTGAAATTTCACCTTTTAATTTTGAAGATATGATAATTCTTCTAGCGTTTGCCTGATATGATAATGTGAAAGGGAAAAACATAAAATAAAGAGCAAAATATTTTTTTAAATGTTCTGTGAACATTAGACTCTCAGTGGTGTTCTATTTAATTTATTGGCTTATATTTTTTAAATATTTATTTATTCCCTTTTGTTGCCCTTGTTTTTGTTTTTTTTTATTGCTGTAGTTATTATTGTGGTTGTTACTGATGTTGCTGGATAGGACAGAGAGAAGTGGAGAGAGGAGGGGAAAACAGAGAGGGGGAGAGAAAGATATACACCTGCAGACCTGTGTCACTGCTTGTGAGGCAACCCCCCTGCAGGTGGGGAACAGGGGACTCAAACCCGGATCCTTTAGCCAGTCCTTGAGCTTCGCACTACCTGTGCTTAACTCACTGCACTACCTCCGGACTACCTATTGGCTTATTTCTTATCACTACTATGGTTATCACTGCAGCTTGGTGGTGGTTTTTTGTTGTTGTTGTCGTCTGTTTTTGTGTGTTTTTTTTTCATGAGAGACAGAGAGAAATTGAGAAAGGGGGTGGTTCTGAGGGACAGAGAGCTGTAGCACTGCTTCACCATTTGTGAAGTTTCCCCACAGAAGGGGAGGAGCAGGCTTGGACCCAGGTCCTTGCACATGGAATATGTGTGCTCTATAGGGTATGTCATCTCCCAGACTCCCCTCCCTCCACCCCCCAGCCCCCCACAAAGCACTGTTTAGGACTTTGGAACCTCAGACATGGAAGTCTCTTTTATGTAACCATAATGCTATCTCCATCCCAATGTTCTATTTTTTCAATGGATTTGTTCAAGATAAAAAGAAATAGATAGAAAGAATGATAGACAAGCAGACAAATGTATTTGAGATACCATAACATTACTTAATTCTGACATATGGTGGTGTTAGAGATTGAATGTGGGACTTCAGGGGTCTTAGACATGCATATCCTATGCTCTAATGCTGTTAGCTCCCTGACTCCATTAGTAATGTTTTACACATCAGTGGGCTTAATAAACTTCTGATGATCAAATTATTGCTACTGTTGCTGATTCTATAGCTACTGCCATTTGTTGAAGACTGTCAAATCTAGTGCTAAGTTTTACATCCCTTAATCTCACTTAATTCACACAGTAACTTCACAGATAGGAATTAGTATCTACATTTTTTTCAGATAAAGAAATTAAGGTTTTTAAAGATCACAAAGATACTTTATTCATGCACTGTTAGCTATGATTTATTATCTGCTCAATAACTACTTGGATCTAAGTATAAAAACAACAGTGAACCAAGAAAATAAATCCACTACACTTAGAAAAGGTAGGAATTCATATATTAATCAAAAATCAGATGAAGACCTTGAGATATTGCTCACTGGGTAGGGTGCCTGTATCCCATGCACCAGCCTCAGGTTCAGGTCATAAAATCATGTGGAAGTTGCTATGGCAACGGAGAATGCTCCAGTACTGTGGTGTGTGTGTGTGTGTGTGTGTGTGTGTGTGTGTGTGTGTGTGTCCAGAATCCAAAATAGAGGAGGAGGTACAGGTGGAAGAAGAGGTGGAGCAGGAAGAGGAGAAGGAGGAAGAAAAAGAAAAGGAGGAATGAACTAATTGTGCTATAAAAATAGAAGATGCAGTGCTTTGAAACACCATAATAGGAAAATCTATCTAGAGTAAGTAGTAAGAAAAAGCCCAAGGCCTAGAGATAGATTCAGCTATGTGAAGAGAGAGGTTGTATACTAAATACTAGAAACAGAACATGTTATAGTTTCAAGTAGTGAATCAACTTTGTGTATTTAACAAATGAAAAACTATCAAGAAGGATTATGTTTAATAAGGAAGACAGTTTAATAATGCATGTCTTGTAGATCATCCAGGATCTATTAGGGCATGGCCAACGTAAGGAGTGTAGATTAAATCTAGTACATGAAAAATCATTGGGTTTTGTTTGTTTGTTTTGGTTTTTAGCAGGGTGGGCCTAGGGAAGATGAGGAAAATGTTGTAGTGGGACTATACTATGAGTTCAACTGTAGTAAGATAGCTCTGCCATTATGTGCAGAAGAATGAGTAATATGGAGCAAGAAAAATGTCAGTAGTAAGAAGATAGAGAAAGAAAGATGGCAGTTACATTTTAGAGTAATGATAGCATGCTTACATAGTTGGCAAGTGGTGAAATAAGGTTCTGTCTGTTCATGAAACTTGACCTGTTAGTTACTCTTTTGAGTGAGTAAAAATGCTTTCCCTGGGGTCTGGCAGTGATGCACCTGTTAGAATGCACAAATTACCTACCAAGTATAAGGACCAGGATGCAAGCCTCCTAGTCTCCACCTCTTCACAAGAGGTGGAACAGTACTACAGTTATCTTTATTCCCTTCATTCTCCCTCTCCCTCTCCCATTTGTTGAAGACGGTCAAATCTAGTGCTATGTTTTACATACCTTAATCTCACTTAATTCACACAGTAACTTCACAGATAGGAATTAGTATCTACATTTCCTACATTTCCATTTCCCCTCTCCCTTTCCCTATCTCTATCAGAAAAGAAGAAAGCTAACAGAAAAAGAAGAAGGAGAAGAAGAAAAGGAGGAGGAGGAGAAGGAGAAGGAGGGAGGGGGCTTGGGGAGTAGTGAAGGCACCAAGACCCAGCAATAACTAGGAAAACAAATAAATAAATAGTTTTCTCAATGAATTAAAAAGAGGAGTTTAAACACAGGAACAAAAAAAAAACTTCCTTTAGACAATTTTAGTTTAAATATCAAAAATTTTAATGTGGAAAATGTAATTTAGTTCTCTGCATGCTCACAGACTTCCCATGATGCTTAATGATGACTTCAAGTAATGAACTACCGTGTGGCCATAAAACAATCCTAATAATAACTCCGATCATCTTTGCAGTTTTCAATAAATTTAAATTCCGAGTTGGCAGACAAGTCTTTTGTATTGAATTTTTTTTTTCATCTCTAGGTTACCCCATTCCACCAACAGCTTAGGATAAACCACAGTCAAACCTTCCTTCAATGTCGTGGGCACATGAAAGAGCCTGGGTCACACCCATGGCAAAGTACCACACTATGGCAGACAAATTTAATGGTTGAGTTGATTACAATGTCCTCTTTCTTTGATCCTCCTGTCTTCTAAGATTCAGAACAAAAATGTTCAATCACACATTTTGGGGTTGGTTTAATATACATAAATCAGTCAACATGATCCACCACATCAACAAAAGCAAGACCAAAAGCCACAGTCATATCAATAGATGCAGAGAAAGCCTTTGACAAAATACAACATTCCTTTATGATCAAAACACTACAAAAAATGGGAATAGATGGAAAATTCCTGAAGATAGTAGAGTCTATATATAGCAAACCTACAGCCAACATCATACTCAATGGTGAAAAACTAGAAGCATTTCCACTCAGATAAGATACTAGACAGGGCTGCCCACTATCACCATTACTATTCAACATAGTGTTGGAAGTTCTTGCCATAGCAATCAGGCAAGACCAAGGAATTAAAGGGATACAGATTGGAAGAGAAGAAGTCATACTCTCCCTATTTGCAGATGACATGATAGTATACACAAAAAAACCTAAGGAATCCAGCAAGAAGCTTTTGGAAATCATCAGGCAATACAGTAAGGTGTCAGGCTACAAAATTAACATTCAAAAGTCAGTGGCATTCCTCTATGCAAACACTAAGCTAGAAGAAATTGAAATCCAGAAATCAATTCCTTTTACTATAGCAACAAAAACAATAAAATATCTAGGAGTAAACCTAACCAAAGAAGTGAAAGACTTGTATACTGAAAATTATAAGTCACTACTCAAGGAAATTGAAAAAGACACAAAGAAGTGGAAAGATATTCCATGTTCATGGGTTGGAAGAATTAACATCATCAAAATGAATATACCACCCAGAGCCATATACAAATTTAATGCTATCCCCATCAAGATCCCAACCACATTTTTTAGGAGAATAGAACAAATGCTACATATGTTTATCTGGAACCAGAAAAGACCTAGAATTGCCAAAACAATCTTGAGAAGAAAGAACAGAACTGGAGGCATCACACTCCCAGATCTCAAATTGTATTATAGGGCCATTGTCATCAAAACTGCTTGGTACAGGAATATGAATAAACATACTGACCAGTGGAATAGAATTGAGAGCCCAAAAGTAAGCCCCCACACCTACAGACATCTAATCTTTGACAAAGGTGCTTAGACTATTAAATGGGGAAAGCAAAGTCTCTTCAACAAATGGTGTTGGAAACAATAGGTTGAAACATGCAGAAGAATGAAACTGAACCACTATTTTTCACCAAATACAAAAGTAAATTTCAAGTGGGTCAAGGACTTGGATGTTAGACCACAAACTATCAGATACTTAGAGGAAAACATTGGCAGAACTCTTTTTTGCAGAAATTTTAAAGACATCTTCAATGAAATGAATCCAATTACAAAGAATACTAAGACAAGCATAAACCTACGGGACTACATCAAATTAAAAAGCTTCTGCACAGCTAAAGAAACCACTACCCAAACCAAGAGACCCCTCACAGAATGGGAGAAGATCTTTACATGCCATACATCAGACAAGAGGCTAAAAACCAGAATATATAAAGAACTTGCAAATCTCAACAACAAGACAACAAATAACCCCATCCAAAAATGGGGAGGACATGGACAGAATATTCACCACAGAAGAGATCCAAAAGGCCGAAAAACACATGAAAAAATGCTCCAAGTCTCTGATTGTCAGAGAATGCAAATAAAGACAACAATGAGATACCACGTCACTCCTGTGAGAATGTCATACATCAGAAAAGGTAACAGCAGCAAATGCTGGAGAGGTTGTTGGTTGAAAGGAACCCTCTTGCACTGCTGGTGGGAATGTAAATTGGTCCAGCCTCTGTGGAGAACAGTCTGGAGAACTCTCAGAAGGCTAGAAATGGACTTACCCTATTATCCTGCAATTCCTCTCCTGGGGATATATCCTAAGGAACCCAACACACACATCCAAAAAGATCTGTGTACACATATGTTCTTGGCAGCACAATTAGTAATAGCCCAAATCTGGAAGCAACCCAGGTGTCCAACAACAGATGAGTGGCTGAGCAAGTTGTGGTATAAATATAAATACTACTCAGCTATAAAATATGGTGACTTCACCATTTTCAGCCGATCTTGGATGGACCTTGAAAAATTCATGTTATGTGAAATAAGTCAGAAACAGAAGGATGAATATGGGATGATCTCACTCTGAGGCAGAAGTTGAGAAACAAGATCAGAAAAGAAAACACAAGTAGAACCTGAACTGGAATTGGTGTATTGCACCAAAGTAAAACACTCTGGGGTGGGTGAGTGGAGAGAATACAGATCCAAGAGGGATGAAAGAGGACCTAGTGGGGGTTGTATTGTTTGTTATATGGAAAACTGATAAATGTTATGCATGTACAAACTATTGTATTTACTATTGAATGTAAAACATTAATTCCCCAACAAAGAAATTTTTAAAAATCCCAATGTCCCCTCATTTTGTCCCTTTACCTTCTTTTTAGAATCCTTGGCTTTGGTTCAATACACCATACTCAGTCCAAGTTTCACTTTGTGTTTTCCCTTAGTGTTCTTTGTTCTTAAGTTCCACCCTTAGATGAGGTCATTTAGTAGTGGTCTTTGTCTTTCTGGTTTGTTTCACTCGTCATGATGACTTCAAGTTCTGACTACAAAATTGCAAAGGAGATGACCTCATCACTCCATTTGTATTTGTATCACAACTTCCTATTAAAAAGTAGGCCCAGAGCAGTAAAGACCAAGTGAGCAAAAGTGAAGGAAAAAAAAAAGGGGGGAGTCTGGCGGTAGCACAGCGGGTTAAGCTCATGTGGCACAAAGCGGAAAAACCGGCTTAAGGATCCCAGTTCAATCACCTGGCTTCCCACCTGTAGGGGGAGTAGCTTCAAGATGAAGCAAGTCTGCAGGTGTCTATCTTTCTCTCCTCCTCTCTATCTTCCCCTCCTCTCTCGATTTCTCTCTGTCCTGTCAGACAATGAGCGACATCATCAACAACAATAATAACCACAACAAGGCTACAAGAACAAGGGCAACAAAAGGGGGGAAAATGGCCTCCAGGAACAGTGGATTCATGGTACAGGCACTGAGCCCCAGCAATAACCCTGGAGGCAAAAAAAAAAAAAAAAGAAAAGGAAAAGGAAAAAGAAGAAAAACTACTGAGCTTTACTTCCTTCACAATACTTCCCTACCAAAGTTAAATGTTTTTTATTATGATTCAAAATAATAAATATTTTCCTATATGTTGTTATTTATGTCCATTAAAATGCAAACCCCACCAAGGCAACACATTTCTTGTTTTGCTGTTTCACTGATAAATCATTCTAACCTATAGAACAAAGACCCGGCAACACACAGAAACTCAATGAAATTGCTGGGTTATAAAACTAAAAGGATGAATGAGTTCCAAGAGTTGCATCACTAAATATCATGTGAGACAATCTTTGTGAATGCTATTTGCAAACTGTAATTCATTCTACAGATGAAAAGTATCTCCATCTTCATGATCATTAACACTGATAATGTATTTACGGGGCTGGGTGGTGTGCACCCGATTGAATGCACATACAATCATGCACAAGGAGCCAGGTTCAAGCCCTGGTCACCACCTGCAAAGGGAAAGCATTACAAAGAAGCAGTGCAGCAGGTCTCTCCTCCCCCTTCCTAAATGTTCCTCCCTTCTCAGTTTCTGTCTCTATCCAATAAACAAACAGATAATTTATTTACTAAGTACTTCACATCCATTACCTCATTTACTTCCCAATTCACAAAAGAATTCAGTCAGCATCACAATATTATATAGTATAATTGGGTCTCTGAAAAACCTTCAATCCCAGGAGTCAGGCAGCAGCACAGCGGGTTAAGCGCAGGTGGCACAAAGTGCAAGGATCAGCTTAAGGATGCTGGTTCGAGCCCCTGGCTCCTCTCCTACAGGGGTTCGCTTCACAGGCAGTGAAGCAGGTTTGCAGGTGTCTGTCTTTCTCTCCCCCCATCTGTCTTCCCTTCCTCTCTCTATTTCTCTCTGCCCTAACAAGGATGACATCAATAACAACAACAACAATAACTACAACAATAAAACAACAAGGGAAATAAAAGGGAACAAATAAATAAATAAATATTTTTTAAAACCTCAATCCCAATGTAAGTATTTTAAATCCAGATCTCCCTTTTCTATGTCGTACTATTGATTGTGACATGCTGACTTCAAACAGAACAAAATATACTAGAACACCCTATTAAATTATACATACAACTGATATTTCAGACGATGATTAAGAGCATTGTCTTTGAATTAGACAAATCTGGATTTAAATCAGTTTCTGCCAATTACTCAGCATAGGCCTTTGCGTAACTTAACCAATGTAGCCAACCATTAAACCTTGTATCACCCTCTCTAAAATAGAACTCTTCTCTCACTGTATGCAATAAATTCTGTATTTAGAGCCAGACACTTAACTCATATGTGACTCTTAGTAAAAATCCAGTCAATGCACCTTGGCTGAGTCTTTGATACGATGACTCTCTTAAAAACCTAGACCAGGGAGAACACAAGCAACCGGTGGAATAGCTATATACAAATAATGGCAAAGGATATAAATTATGCAGATGTTGTGTAAGATACAGCAAATTCTAACAAAAGGATTATTTCAAAGTTAACCCAGTTGCCAAATAATGGGATTATAGCAATAATTATCTATTATCTTCATAAGCCTGAAGACAGCAGGAACCTCCAGCTCCCTCTATAAAGATCATATTTCCCCCTGGAAATATAATCCTGGAACCTCTAGGGTGGAGCACACTTTCCTGCAAGCATCACTCAATTCATATCAAATGATATTGCATCCTCTTCTTCTTCTTCTAGCATTTGCCCTTCTTCCGTAGCCAGTCAACAGCGTCAGGTTGAGCCTGATGTAAAGTTTCGAGACCTCCTTTGAATCTGGAGAGGTGGCAGTCGTTGACTATGTGGGTCATAGTCTGTCTGTAGCCGCAGGGGCAGTTCAGGTCGTCTCTGGCTCCCCAGCGATGGAACATAGCGGTGCACCGGCCATGGCCTGTTCGATAGCGATTGAGGAGGGCCCAATCATAACGTGCTAGGTCAAAGCCAGTTGACGCTTGCAGGGGTCTGTGATGAGGTGTTTGTTCTTTACCTCAGCTGACTGCCAACTCTGTTTCCAAGAGACTGGGACAGATAAGTTCAGTGTAGGCATAGGGGACCAGATTGGGTGACGAGACATCAAGCGTTGGACAGGGTGGGCGAAGATATCCGCGTATATTGGCAGGTCCGGTCGAGCATAGACGTGGGAAATGAACTTAGATGATGCCGCATCCCGACGAATATCTGGCGGGGCGATGTTGCTAAGAACTGGCAGCCATGGAACCGGGGTGGAACAGATGGTTCCAGAAATTATCCTCATGGAGGAATATAATTTGGAATCAACCAAGTGGACATGGGGGCTACGGAACCATACAGTATTCTGCAGTGGAATAGCATAATGCCAGAGATGATGATCGTAGTGTGGAAGCGCTCGCGCCCCATGAGGAGCTGGCCAGTCTTGCAATGATGTTATTCCTCGCGCCCACCTTTCCATCCTCTGATCCTAACCTAATCAACATAAGGAGTACCACCTCAGCATGCTTCACCTCAGACTGTGTCCAGAGATGTCAGGCATGGAATGTCAATCATTCACTCTCATTACTCAGGTGAGACCTTTCCTTTCATAGTATTCTCTAATTCCATTAGTAATTCCATAGTATTCATAGTATTTCCTTTCATAGTATTCTCTAATTCCATTCCAGGAAGTTTACTTCCTAACAAAGTCCTAAAACCTAGATATAGACCAGGTCCCATGAGATAGAGCTTATGTTCATATGTATCCAGAAATTAGGGCAAAATATATACCTGAAAATAAAAATACACAATAGTCAGTAGTGAGTCAGTATCAAGTTCATAATTAAATAGTGTCTACATAGATTTAGATACCCTCCTCACCTACTTCCTATTACAGTTCTCTCATTCACTCCAAAGCTAACCTCATCAAAGCAAGGACTAAAAAATCTGAATAAGGGCAAGAGACTGGCATACTTTAAGGATGACTCTTTAGTTACATCAACTGAGGCCCTATTTGGGGAGTCCTGAGATTTCCAAACAGACATGATGGGCCTAGACCTCATATAAATCACTCCATTGTCATTCCTACAAGGAACAACACAGTAGGCCCCTTTGTGGGCCCCCGTAAGACCTTGCCCTCAACTTGGATCAACAATGGTAGAGAATGTTCCATCCTCTGAAGGGAGGATGGACAGAATACTCTATGATACACCTGAGGAAGATGGGTTGATATTGGGGCAGCCTGGAATATTGCTACTCATGACCACAGAATGTGATCTAGAGGGATGAAGAAGTCACATAGGCTCCTAAGCTGAATATGGGCCCCAGACCACATCAAATCTATGGGGTTTACAGTCAACAATATTTATACCTCTTTCCCATATTAGGGAACTACTCTCTTCCCTGATCCAGCTATCTTGTCCTTTTACCCACCATGACATCATCTCCCCAGACAATAACTTGGATCCACTGGCATATCAGATTTCAGGCTCAGGGGAAAAAAGAAAAAGAAAACTAGTATAGCCACAGGCCCTTTGGAATATAACTAAAATGTGCCTACTAACTATCTACAAAATGCAGGACCCCCCCCCCCAACACTTTATCTGCACTATTCCAGCCTTTAGGTCCATGACTGGCCAACAATTTGTTTGGCTTTGTATGTTAACTCTCTTTTCAGCCACCAGGTTCCAGAGGCTACCATGATGCCAACCAGACTTCCCAAGACAGACAACTCCACCTATGTGTCCTGGAGCTCTGCTTCCCCAGAGCGCTTCCCAACTAGGGAAAGAGAAAGACAGGCTGGGAGTATGGATCAACCTGTCAACTCCCATGTTCAGTAGGGAAGCAATTACAGAAGCCATACATATCACCTTCTGCATCCCACAATGACCTTGGGTCCATACTCCCAGAGGGATAAAGAATAGGAAAGCTGTTAGGGGAGGGGATGGGATACAGAGTTCTGGTGGTGGGAATGGTGTGGAGTTGTACTCCTCTTATCCTATGGTTTAGATAATGTTTCCTTTTTATAAATAAAATTTTTTTAAAAAAATCCAGTAAATGCATTTTCACTTTTGATGCTAAAGAAATATTTGCCTGGTAACTAATAGAAGTGTCATTTGAACACAGTTTGACAAAAAAGTAATAAATAGGAGAACAAGATTAACATCTGCACTGATCTTTTTCTATAACAAAAGAATATCTGTATTCTCTCTTTTCCCTATACCCTGCACTGACTTTACAGAAGCAAATAATATCAGTAATAAAAACATACTTCTATCTTGCCAACACAAAATTGGGTTCATTGTTACTCTGCTACCCTTTAATAAAAGTACATTAGGAATAGAATGGCTATTTTAGAGCTATTAAAGTGGTAAAGGTCACATTTCCACTTTGCAGGATTCCAGTAGCAATTTTTGTTGCATAAGAACAAATACCTAGATGGTTAATTTTAAATTTAAGTCACAGAGCCGATATATGAGTACTAGGGATAGTATATCAGATGAATCAGCTGCTGATAGTGGTAATCTTTTTTTAAGGAAATGCTATTTTATTTTATTTATTTATTTATTTATTTTTTTTATTTAAGAAAGGATTAATTAACAAAACCATAGGGTACAAGGGGTACAATTCCACACAATTCTCACCACCCAATCTCCATATCCCACCCCCTCCCCTGATAGCTTCCCCATTCTCTATCCCTCTCTGAGCATGGACCCAGGGTCATTGTGGGTTGCAGAAGGAAGAAGGTCTGGCTTCGGTAATTGCTTCCTCGCTGAACATGGACGTTGACTGGTCGGTCCATACTCCCAGTCTGCCTCTCTCTTTCCCTAGTAGGGTGTGTCTCTGGGGAAGCAGAGCTCCAGGACACATTGGTGGGGTCTTCAGTCCAGGGAACCTGGCCAGCATCCTGATGACATCTGGAACCTGGTGACTGAAAAGAGAGTTAACATACGAAGCCAAACAAAGTGTTGAGTAATCATGGACCCAATGCTTGGAATAGTGGAGAGGAAGTGTTAGGGGGGTACTCACTGCAAACTCTAGTGTACTTCTGCTTTCAGGTATATATTTTGCAGTACTTTACGGATACGTGTGAACATATGCTCTCTTTCACAGAACCTGGTGTATATCTAGGTTTTGAGACTTTGTTAGAAAGTGAACCACCTGAGATGGAATTAGAGTATACTATGAAAGGAAAGGTCTCACTCGAGTAATGAAGCTGAAGGGTTGTCATCCCACATGTGAAGTCTCTGGACACAGTCTGAAGTGAAGCATGTTGAGGTGGCAATCGTTGTGTTGTTTAGGTTGTGATCGACAGATGCAATATTATTTTATATGGATTTGGAGAGGCATACGGGAAAGTGGGCCCTATCCAATGGTTCCAGGACTGGGGGAAGTAGAGGCTCTATAGTTGAGATGTGAGGTTCCTGCTGTCTTAGGGTTCCAAAAGACAATCGATAGTTAATGTTATCATCACATTATTTGGTAATTGGGTTAACTTTGAAAAGTCCTTTTGTTAGGGTTTGCTGTACATTACACAGTATCTTGTATATAGCTGTGCTATTGGTTGCTTCTGATCTACTTCGTCTAGGCTTTTGAGAGAGTCTGCATATCAGTTACACAGCCTATATATTAAAAAGATTCAGTTTGTGTTCTGAAAAACTTTGAGACATACAATTAATTTTCCCCCTCTCATATTAATTAACTAGTGATTTATATGAATACATTTTAGTAGGAGTGTACATAAACACCATTCCCACCACCAAAAGACTGTGACCCATCCCTCCCACCCATTCCCACCCCCCACTGGCCCAGGAAGCTGCATGTCTACCCCTCACCACAGGGTTTTTACTTTGATGCCCTACTTTCAATTTGGTCAGGTCCTGCTTTTAATTTCCCTTTCAGATCTTCTTACTCAACTTCTGTTGATGAGTGGGATCATCCCATTCTCATCTTTATATTTCTGACTTAGCTCACTTAACATAATTCCTTCCAGCTCTGTCCAAGATGGGTCAGAGAAGGTGGGTTCATTGTTCTGATAGCTGCATAGTATTCCATTGCGTATATATACCACAGCTTTCTCAGCCAGTCATCTGTTGTTGGGCACCTGGGTTGCTTCCAGGTTTTAGCCTTTATGAATTGTGCTGCTATGAACGTAGGAGTAAACACCTCTTTTTGGTTGGGTGTTATGGAGTCCTTGGGGTATAACCCCAGGAGAGGAATTACTGGATCATATGGAAGGTCCATGTCTAGCCTTCTGAGAGTTTTCCAGAATGCCTCCACAGAGGATGTACCAATTTACATTCCCACCAGCAATGTAAAAGGGTTCCTCTAACCCCACAACCTCTCCAGCATTTGTTGCTGCTATCCTTTTTGATGTATGCCATTCTTACAGGAGTGAGGTGGTATCTTAGTGTTGTCTTAATTTGCATTTCTCTGACAATCAGTAACCTAGAGTAGTTTTTCATATGTTTGTTAGCCTTTTGGATCTCCTCTATAGTGAATGTTTTGTTCATATCCTCTGCCCATTTTTGGAGGGGGTAATTTGCTTTTTTGGTGCTAAGTTTGCTGAGCTCTTTATATATTTTGGTGATTAGTTTCTTGTCTGATGTATGGCATGTGAAGATCTTCTCCCATTCTGTGAGGGGTCTCTCTGTTTGTTTAATAGTTTCTTTGGATGTGCAGAAGCTTTTCAATTTGACGTAGTCCCATTGGTTTGTTTCTGCTTTAGTCTTCCTTGGAATTGGGTTTGATTCATCAAAGATGTCCTTGAGGTGTAGGTGGGAAACTGTTTTACCAATGTTTTCCTCTAAGTATTTGACTGTTTCTGGTTTGACATCTAGGTCTTTGATCCATTTGGAGTTGATTTTTGTTTCTGGTGAGATAAAGTGGTTCAATTTCATTCTTCTGCATGTTACAACCCAGTTTTCCCAGCACCATTTATTGAAGAGAGCCTCCTTCTTCCATTTAATCCTTTGGGCCCCCTTATCAAAGATTAGATGTCCATAGGTGTGGGGATTTATTTCTGGGCTTTCAATTCTGTTCCACTGGTCTGTGTGCCTATTTTTGTTCCAGTACCATGCTGTTTTGATGATGATGGCTTTATAATATAGTTTAAGGTCTGGGAGTGTGATGCCTCCATTTCTGTTTCTTTTCCTCAAGATGGTTTTGGCAATTCTAGGTGTTTTCAGGTTCCGGATAAATGATTGTAGTGTTTGTTCTATTCTCTTAAAGAAGCTTGGTGGAACTTTGATGGGTGTTGCACTAAATTTGTATATGGCTCTGGGGAGAATATTCATTTTGATGATATTTATTCTTCCAATCCATGAGCATGGGATATCTTTCCATTTCTTGGTATCAGTTTCTATTTCCTTGTGTAGCGACTCATAGTTTTCAATATATAAGTCTTTCACTTCTTTGGTCAACTTTATTCCTAGGTATTTGATTGATTTTGCTGAAACAGTAAATGGGAGTGATATCTGGATGTCTTCTTCTTCAGATTTAGTGTTTGCATAAAGAAATGCCACTGATTTTTGTACATTGATTTTGTAGCCTGATACCTTGCTATATTGCCTAATAACTTCCAGTAGTTTTCTGCTGGATTCTTCACGTTTTTCTATGTATATTATCATATCATCTGCAAATAGTGAGAGCTTGACTTCTTCCCTTCCAATCTGTATTCCTTTGATTTCTTTCTCTTGCCTGATTGCTATGGCAAGAACTTCCAATATTATGTTGAAGAGTAACGGTGACAGTGGACAGCCCTGTCTAGTCCCCGATCTGAGGGGGAATGCTTTCAGCTTCTGTCCATTGAGTATGATGTTGGCTGTAGGTGTGCTATATATAGACCCCACTATCATGAGGAATTCCCCATCTATTCCCATTTTTTATAGAGTTTTGAGCATGAATGGCTGTTGGATTTTGTCAAAGGCTTTCTCTGCATCTATTGAGATAATCATGTGGTTTTTGGCTTTGCTTTTATTGATGTGGTGAATGACATTGATTGACTTACGGATGTTGAACCAGCCTTGCATTCCTGGGATGAATCCCACTTGGTCGTGATGAACAATCTTTTTGATATGTTGCTGTATCCGGTTGGCCAAGATCTTGTTTAATGTTTTGGCATCTATGTTCATCAGAGATATTGGTCTGTAGTTTTCCTTTTTTGTTCTGTCCCTATCAGCTTTTGGTATCAGGGTGATGTTGGCTTCATAGAAGGTGGAAGGGAGTATTCCTGTTTCTTCAATCTTATGGAAAAGCTTAAGAAGTATGGGTACTAACTGTTTCCTGAAAGTTCTGTAGAATTCGTTTGTGAAGCCATCTGGTCCAGGACTTTTGTTTTTGGGGAGATTCTTAATAACGATTTCAATTTCTTTGTCTGTGATTGGTGCATTTAGATTTTGTAGTTCTTCTTGGTTCAGTTTTGGAAGAACATATGCTTCTAGGAATTGTTCCATTTCTTCCAGATTCTCTAGCTTGGTGGCGTATAGTTCTTTATAGAAGTTTCGCAGGATTCTCTGGATTTCTGTGGTGTCAGTTGTGATATCTCCTCCATTGTTTACAATTCTATTAATTTGAGTCTTCTCTCTTTTTTGTTTGGTGAGTCTGGCTAGGGGTTTGTCAATTTTGTTTAATCTTTCAAAGAACCAACATTTGGCTTCATTGATCTTTTGTATGGTTCTCTTATTTTCGATGTTGTTTATTTCTCCTCTAACTTTAGTGATTTCTGTCCTTCTGGAAGCTTTAGGGTTCCTTTGTTCCTCTTCCTCTAAGTCCTTGAGGTGTGCAGTAAGGTCATTCATTTGAGCTTCTTCTTGGTGTTTAATATGTGATTGTATGGCTATAAGTTTCCCTCTCAGTACTGCTTTAGCTGTGTCCCAAATATTTTGATAGGTTGTGTCTTCATTTTCATTTGTTTCCAGGAACATTTGAATTTCCTGCTTGAGTGAATCTCTGACACATTGGTTCTTAAGGAGTATGTTGTTTATTTTCCAAATTCTGTGACTTTTAATAATTGTCTGTTTGTTGTTCAATGTTAGTTTTACTCCTATGTTGTCTGAGAAGATACTTGGGATGATTTCAGTGTTCTTGAATTTACTGATGCTGTCTTTGTGGCCTAACATGTGGTCTATCCTTGAGTATATGTTATGTGGATTTGAAAAGAAGGTGTATTCCAGTTTTTTGGGGTGAAGGACACTGAAAATGTCCAAGAGGTCTAGTCTGTCAATCTCTTCATTCAATTCTCTTGTATCTTTGTTGGTTCTCTGCTTTGTTGATCTGTCTAAGTGTGAGAGTGGGGTATTGAAGTCTCCCAGGCTCAGCAGGCCGGGCTAGCTTCGTGGTGGTAGACAGAGACAGACTCGTGGCCACACAGCTGGGCTGAGAAGCTGCAGTTTAATCTTTATTCACGAACGGGCAAATCACCACACCATGTGCTTCTCCATCATTCTTCCTCCGCCGTTGCTGCTGGGACTCTGGACGTCCTTAGCACACAGGGCGGGGAGAAAGAAGGGCACGAAACTAGCAAGGGTCAAACCATTTATCTCAGAGGTTGGGGGAAGGGGACCAAACCTACACGAAGAATACCAACATCCCACTATTATGGTATTACTATTGATGTATTTTTGAAATTCTTTCAGTAAGTGCTTTACGTATTTAGATGGTCCCTCATTGGGTGCATAGATGTTAATGATTTTTAAGTCTTCTTGGTTGATTGAGCCTCTAATCATTATGTAATGTCCTTGCCTATCTTTTATTACTTTATTTAATTTAAAATCTATCGTGTCTGAGATTAGAATGGCTGTTCCTGCCCTTTTTTGTGGTTCGTTAGCCTGTATGATAGTTTTCCATCCTTTCACTGTAAGTCTGTGTTTATCTTGTTGTGACAGATGGGATTCTTGCAAGCAGCATATGGTTGGATTATGTTTTCTGATCCATCCCCCCACTCTGTGCCTTTTGATGGGTGAGTTTAAGCCATTGACATTTATTGATATTATGCATTTAATGTATTGTAGTGCCATTGTTCAAAAAAAATTTTTTTTTTGTTTGCTCTGATATATTGCAAGTATTGTAGTGATGTTCTTGTTTATAAGAGGTCTTTTAGAACCTCTTTCAGGGCCAGTTTGGTGATGCTTGCCTCCTTTAACTGTTGTTTGTCTAAGAAGGTTTTGATCCCTCCATCTAGTTTGAATGAAAGTCTAGCAGGATATATTATCCTTGGTTGGAACCCTTTTTCATTCAGGGCTCGATAGATATCTTGCCAATCTCTTCTGGCTTTTAGAGTTTGAGTGGAGAAGTCTGCAGATAGTCTTATGGGTTTTCCCTTGTATGTGACTTTTTGTTTCTCTCTTGCAGCCTTTAGGATCCTTTCTTTATCCTTACTTCCTCTCACTATAACTATGATGTGTCTTGGTGTCTTCAGGTCTTTGTTGATTCTGTTTGGTACTCTCTGGGCCTCTTGAATCTTGATGTCCTTTTTGTTATTCAGGTATGGGAAGTTTTCTTCTATTATTTCCTCTAGAATGTTTGCTTCCTCTTCCTCTCTTTCTTCCTCTGGCAGGCCAATTACGCGAATGTTACTTCTTTTGAGATCATCCCATATGTCTCTGTTGTTGTTTTCAGGGTCTCTCAATCTCTTTTTAAGCTCTTTCACCTCTTTCTTAATTTTCTCTAACTCATCCTCTGTCTGACTAATTCTGTTTTATGCTTCTGTTAGTCTGCTTTCCCTTGCCTCAGCTTATTTCTTCATTACAACTATTTCAGCTTTCAGTTCTCTAATTGCCTCAAGATAATCAGTATTTTCCTTGGGGGGTCTCAACTGTTGTTTCCCTAATACTGCCATTCATTTCCTCCAATGTTGTTTTCATTTCTGTGATTAATAAGTTTATTATTGCTTACATACTTTTCTTATCTATGGTTACTTCTGGCTGATTTGCAGTTTTTTCTGGGCTCTTATCTTCATTCATTGGAGTAGCAGTTTTATTTGTTTTTGATCTACCCATTTTTTTAAATATATGTGTTTCTTTTTTTATGCTCTGTTGTTCTTCAGTTGTTGTGTCTTGAGTACAAGCAACACTGTACTAAATACCTTTATGACAATTGCACTCACCAACCTCAGGAATTACAGTAGCAACTGAAGCAAGTATTTAAGCAGTTTAATCACTACCAGTTAGCCAAACAATTTCTCCAGTTCGTGAAAAAATAGCAACTAAGTCCAAGTGAAGAAGAAAGAGAAAAGAAAGAAGGGATAGCAGGAATAGACAGTTATGCGAATCTACTATCCACTGTATATTATAGGGGTATCAAGAGGGGAAAGGGAAGTAGAGCAGAGATACACACATAGAGAGTCCACTCTGCGTCAGATTTCTTCCCCAAAATAATTCACAAATTCAGAAAGGCAAAGAAGAAGGAAGGAAGAAGTGTATGACAAGATATATAAAAAAAGAGAGAGAAAAAGAAAAAAAAAGAAAAAAGAGACAAGTGAGAGAAAAGGGAAAAGATAAGAAAAAGAGCTGTAATTAAAGTGCAGTGAAAGGAAAGGTTTTTTTATTACTTTATTTTTAATTTAATTTAATTTAATTTTTTTTAATTAGCTATGAGGAGGAGGGAGGGGAGAGTCTGTAGAGGAGGTAGGAGTAAGGAGATAAGTTCCTCCCACAATAGATAAGATGCCCACTACCCTAGCAATGAAAGATATCCTAAGAGTTAATTCTGCTCAACCTAAAGGGGGGGAAGATATATGCCTTTATATAATATTAATAATAAAATAGAGCAGGGTAAAAAAAAAACTCTGTCCCAGATTACATCAGACCTCGTGATCAGAGGCAGCTGATTGATAAGAATGAGAAAAAAAAAAAAAAACCTCAGGACTAGACAAGGATAGCTGAAAGAGACAGTTATGCAAATCTACTATCCACTGTATATTCTAGGGATGGCTAAAGGAGGAAGGGAAGTTGAGCAGAGACACTCGCAGTGGGAGTCCATACTGAGTCAGAATTCTTCCCCAAAATAATTCCCAAATTTGTATCAGTGAATTCAAAAAAGCACTGTGTTTGGTGGTGTGGGGGCTGGGGCCTGTGGCTTTGAAAGCTGTAGTATTAAGGAAGAATGGATGATAAGAATGAAAAAAAGAATAAAAAAAGAAAGAGAGAAAAAAGAAAAAGATAAGAAAAAGATCAGTCATAAAAGAGCAGTGAAAGGAAAGAGTTTATTTATTTATTTATTTATTTTAAATTATTTAATTAGCTATGCTGGGTGAGGTGGGGGGGTTAGCTACTTAGAAAGAAAAAAGGCCAGAGGTTTCAGAAGGGTATAGACTTAGAATGAATGACACTCCCTGGTGGGACAGGAATTTGGTAAAGACAGAAGTTCAGCAGGGAAGCCTGCTAGGAGCTGGTCCCCAGGGACTGGTTATGGGGGGGGGGGGAGGCGATGTGCTTAATAATTAAAAGGAAAAAAAATTTTTGATCCCTTTTTTTCTACTCTATTTCCTAACCCAAATTAAGTTATAGTCACCTCCTTGGTGTCACAGCTAGGACCCCTTATTGACTGGCCTACTAAAGGCAGAAAATCCTACCGTTTCCAGAAGATGTGGTCAGAGCTCAAGCCACTAGAAGCTTCTCAGTCTGCCATCTTCCGGGAACCCCCCGGAAATGCTATTTTATATGACTGCTGTTGTCACGAGGTTATAGTTATACATCTTGCCAAAACAGGTTTAGCACACCTCTCTTACCAACAAATTGCCATTTCCCTCCACCATTAACATGGGAATCATTTATACAGGGAGAGAATGTTAACTACCTAAGTACATATCTCAGCTAACTACAGCTTTCTGTTTAAATTTTCACAATCTAGGCTACTCATTTCTATTTGAAAATTCAAATTAGTATTATTTGACGAGAGGTCTATTTTTAATTTCACAAACATGTTTAGACAAGAAATTCTTATTTCTTAGTTTATCAAGTGCTGATCTTTTCTAGGTAAAGGAACTCAGTTAAAATGCTTCTTCCAAAAGTTGTCTTTGAATGTTAATTAAAATATACTTAAAGGGTTAGGTCAAGAATGAAATTAAAGTTTTACTATTTATTATAGTATAATAGTATTATCTGGGGGGGGAGGGCATGCTAGTTCACAAACACATTAAATTTTCTCACTTCTCAAGATAAATTCCACAAGTTTTCCAAATCTTCACTTTCCCCTGGAAGTCTCAGGCAGAGAGGTAGCAGTAGGAACCATTAAAAGCAATTAACACTTCACTTCATTTTGGTGGAGGAGGAGGAGGTGGAGGAGTGGTAAGGAGCAGAGTAGGAGGAGGAGAACAAAGTTCAAACTAGATGTTTAATAAATTCACAAACAAAAGTTTATGTCATTTCAAAGAAAAGGAAAGCCTTTACTTGTGACCAAAGTATAACCTTTCTCCAGGTGTTCACAAATTAAGTGTTCACCAATGCAATATTTTAATAATGAACAGATTATTAAAGGTCTCTTGGAGTATACTGACCCTTCCTTTCAAAATTCCCTAGCATATGATAGAGTAGCCAACTCATTGTTTAAAACATTTCTGGGATAAAGAGTTCTACACTTTTTCTAAAACTGAACATTTAAAGTGACATGTTTTAATGCATGTGTTAAGCATAGGTATTATTTAATATAGACATTAAAGTGTTATATAATTGTCTTCCAGAAAGTTCCCAGTATCTGCTATTATTTGTACAAAATGTTGGAGAGATGACAAGGTATCAGCATATCCAAACACGCCATCCTTGTATATGGGATAGTGGTTAAAAACCAACGATTTTGGAATTGAGCCAACCCAGCTTCAAATCATACTGGTTCTACCACTCACTAATAAGCTAACTCCAAAAAAATTAATTAATATTCTATACTTGCCTTTCTTAACCCTACTTTATAGGACTGGTAAATAAATGTAAAGCATATGAAGGGCTTAGTGTAACAGTGGCTAGAATATTAGTATGTAGCATTTGACATCTACAGGAAATTGATATAAGGTGTTAATTACATAGATTGTAAATACCACTTCTTAGGTTCAAAGTCATGTTTTCCCACTTGTTTGACTCTGAGCAAATTATCTTCTCTGTAGTAATATTAGTATATACATAAAAAATTAAGAGTATGTATTACATAATAAGTGCTAAATAATTGATAATTATATATATATTAATGGGCAGATACAGAGGGAAATTGAGAGGTGTGGGGGAGATAGAAAGGGAAAGAGATAGAGAGACACTGAAGCCCTGCTTTACCACTTGTGAGATTTTCTATTTGAAAATTCAAATTAGTATTATTTTACAAGTGAGGACCTGGTGCTTAAACATAAGCCTTTGCACACTGTAATGTGTACACTTAACCTGGTATACCACTGTCTGGACCCAGTAATTGACAGTTTTAAAATTAGTTTGACCTAAGTATTATAGAAGTTGATACTTCATATGGGGAGATAACATAATGGTTATACAGAAGACTTCCATAAGACTCTGAGGTTCTAGGCTCAATTCCCATATGCCAGAACTGAGCAGTGCTCCAGACCATACTTCTCTCCTTAAAATAAAAAAATATTTTTAAAAGGCATATCAGAGCAATTGTGTCTTCTGATCTTCAAGTTGACCAGAATGAGAAATAAATGAGTATAGGTTTGAAGTAAAGATTAGTGGGTGGGGGTGAGAAAAAAAAAGAAATTAACACTATTAACTCAATTCACATCATAAATCTTTCTCATAGATGAATGTGCAACCAAATATTGACCAAGCTCCAGGTGCATACTCCCTAGTTTCAAATTTCCCCGCAGACTCATCTGATGATACAAATCACACAAGTCTGGGGCGGGCCTGGGATTCTGTATACATAATCAGCTTCCCAGATGAATCCTACACATAGCTAAATAGGCTCAGGAACCCTAAATTAGTTGAAGCTGTGCCTTAACCACAGAGTCTAAGAAGAATATCAAGTGGACACACCTACTGAACAGAATTATTGGGTCTGTGTGGCAGCTCACCCAGTTGAACACACACCTAGATAGAATTATTTTTTTTATATAAGGTAAAGTAAACTGCAATCAATGTTAAAAATGTTTCCAATAAATATTTATCAGTATCAAATATGAACAAGTACATGTTTTAATTCACAAAACAGGGTATGAAAGTTAGCTGAAAAGGAAATTCATTCTTAGTTTCCATGATCAAAAATAAGCCCAGGTCGGAAAGGCATTCTTAAAAGGTAACACCATATGAGAGGTAACAATGACAAACAGTAAAGAAAAATATCTTTGATAAGAGACACATAATTCTACATTACTGTTTATCCTAAGGAGCTCATAAACAGTTGAGACAACTGTCCTCTTGGTCAAGAGGTCTGATTCTCCATGAAACCTATCATAGTTAATTTACAACACAGCTGCTATTGTAAATGGATCAAAATAATTTAAGAATATTCAAGTAACAGAGAGTTAGGCAGTAGCGCAGCGGGTTAAGCATAGGTGGTGCAAAGCGCAAGGACTAGCTAAAGGACATTGGTCCGAGCCCCCTGGCCTCCCACCTACAGGGAGATTGCTTCACAAGCGGTGAAACAGGTCTGCAGGTGTCTATCTTTCCCCTTCTCTGTCTTCCCTTCCTCTCTCAATTTCTCTCTGTCCTATAAAAATTTTTTTAAAAAGAATATTCAAGTAACAAACTCATTTCATAAATAATTTAAAGATTACAACCACTTTTGTCTTTGACCCATCTAAACATTAGTCTTTGAAACAAATTATATTTTATCTCTTGAGAAAAATTAGCACAAACTTAAACTTGAATTTCACAAAAAAAAAGGAAAGGAATTTCCATTCTTCCAAAACACCACATCTATACTACACTCCTCCCCCATACCATAAACAGCACAAATAAATAATAAACAACTTTTATAACAGAGATATAGATTTATATTGATTACAAAATAAAGCATAAATAATTTTGTAAGGTAATCCAGGTATAATGGCATCAAAAACAGCACTTATTCTACTGAATGAAAATATCATGTATCAAATATTCATGTTCAGCAAATTATATTGTTCACATTAGTTTGTGTGACCAAGAATTGTTACTGTTAGAGATCTAAAGAAACACATGTAAAAGTAAACCAGTGAACTGTTTCTAGCTATGACCACAAAATGCAAGCTCAGACCTACAGGGATTCAGGGGTTATACAGGCTCCTGTGCTGAATAGGGGCCACAGATCAGATAAATGGGCTTTATAGTTAATGGTATTTATATACTCTTCCCTTATTTGAGAGATAATCTCTACCTGGATCCAGTTTTCTAGTCCTGTTTCCAACTCTGACACCATATTCCCAGACAGTACCTTTAGCCCACCTGAATGTTAGCTGTTGGGCTCAGGCAAAAATTAGTAAAGTCATGGGCTCCTTGGAATATACCTAAAACAGATTTCCTAGCTTTTTCCAAAATGGAGACCCAAATATCATCTGCTATATTCTTACCTTTATGTTCCTGATTATTAAAAAGTTTGTTCTGCTTTATATCTTAATGCTTTCCAGCCACCAAGTTACAAATGCTACTATGATGCCAACCTACTTTCTCTGGGCAGATGATCTCACTAATATGTCATGGAACCCTACCTCTCCAGAGCTCTGCCCACTAGGGAAAGATAGAAACAGACTTGGAGTATGGGTCAACCTATTAACACCCATGTCTAGCAGAGAAACAATTACAAAAGCCAGACCTTTCATCTTCTGCACCCCATAATGATCCTGGGTCCATACTCCCAGAAGGATAAAGAATAGGGAGACTTCTAATGGAGGGATGGGATATGAACTCTGTTGGTGAGAACTGTACCCTTCTTATCTTATGGTCTTGTAGATCATTATTAAATTACTAAAAAATAAAATAAAATACATTAAAGGGCACATTTAAAATTTTTTTTTTAAATAACAACTATAGACAAATTCAGGATATATGGAGGTGAGCTATTACCTCCCATGCTCACAATTTCTAGAGCTAATTCACCATTAGGAAAGTAATTTCTTAATTCCTTAACAGATACTAAGGAATACTACATTTATAAAATTGCTTTAAGAAGTTTCCCTTGAGTCTTTTTCAAATTTTCTTAAGTACCATGCTGATATGATAACTCTATTCTCTCTGCCTTAAAACAGTTTTAGAAAGCAATAAGGATTCATGTGGCAAGGAATTCACTATAAGTCTTAAACATTATAACAGTCTCACAAAAAAAAAAAAGCGTCTGTCAAAGTGAATTACATACAATACTCTGGACACAAAGTCAGAGGATGTAAACCATCTTAATCCAATTTTGTCAGCTATTTAAGATCCAGATTTCACAGTTCACTACAAGACTCCAGCTAACATATTGTTCAAAGAATATACAAAGGGATACAACAAAGTCTACTGACAGAACTCTCCAAGGCTCTTAAACCAAGTTGTTTGTTTTGAGTTTATATAGTGGAGAAACTATTTAGAAGGTAAAAAATATAAGTGTCATCACCATGTTCCAAATTCAGAAGTTTTTTTTATTTTTTTATTTTTATTTTATTTTTATTTATTTTTTTTATTATTATTTTTTTTTCCTCCTCCAGGGTTATTGCTGGGCTCGGTGCCTGCACCATGAATCCACCGCTCCTGGAGGCCATTTTTTTCCCCCTTTTGTTGCCCTTGTTGTAGCTTCGTTGTGGTTATTATTATTGCCCTTGTTGACACAATTCGTTGTTGGATAGGACAGAGAGAAATGGAGAGAGGAGGGGAAGACAGAGAAGGGGAGAGAAAGATAGACACCTGCAGACCTGCTTCACCGCCTGTGGAGCGACTCCCCTGCAGGTGGGGAGCCGGGGACTCGAACCGGGATCCTTACGCCGGTCCCTGCCCTTTGCGCCACATGCGCTTAACCCACTGCGCCACCGCCCGACCCCCCAAATTCAGAAGTTTTTATTACAGCAAGTTTAGCTTTAGGCAAGTTGCTGATATCAGCATATTATGATGGCAAACGTAGTAACTATATATTTTCTTCCTAAGCAGTATATAGTGTGTGGGCTGTTCCTAAGATTTATAAAACAACATGTTATAATTGGACAGTCAGATGTAAAACTCACAATATATATGCCTAAATTGAAAAAAAAAAGTTTATTTCCCAAATTAACATTCAACTTGAACTTTCAGTAAATCATCCTAACTTGTTTCATCAAACAATAGGACAACCCTACCCTTCCACCAACATTGATGTCCTCTGGGGTATAAGTTAATTATTTAAAAAATAGCTAGAAGTAGATACAAATGAAAAAATAATTTACCCAAATGAGTTTGCCAGGAGCAGTTAAATAAAAGAACTGTTTCCTGTTTTGTTTTGTTTTGTTTTTCCAAAATTGCAAATACCATTGGTAATGTTGAAGGTTATTACTGAGCTCATGGCAATACAGGACTTATTATTTGTGGAAGGTTTTTTTTTTGTTTTTAAGTTGGAAAATCTTAACTTTCTTCCGAGTATATAACTTTGATTTTCTGACATAGTTTACTTGGTAAGTGATATATGCTATAAAGTAAAACAATGTAGGAAAATGGGACAGAAAACAAAAGAGGCCTATATTTTTAGATAGGGTGATACTGAGGCAGTAATAATTTGAGCATAAAGACCAATTAAATTGGGAGAATCAAACATTAGTCTATATAAAGCAGTATTTTTAACATTGACTGCAAAGTGAGCATCACAGAGAATATTCTAAAACAAAAGTAATTCCTAGGTCCCACTCCTCAGAAATTCTGAATAAATTGATCTAAAGTATGACTTAGAAATGAGTATTTCATAGTAATTATGCACAGATTCTAATGGGTAGCCAAGACAGAAAATTATTGATCAAGTCAAAGAACATTAGACAAAGATAATCACAAGTACAAAGGCCCAGAAGGAGAAACATGGTTGGATTTTTGGAGAAAAATATGGGAAAGTTGAGCAGGTTTTGATAAAGGACTAGAATATGAAATGGTACCAAGGACCAACAGAAGTACTAAATCATTATAAAGACAAAAAAAAAATCTACACAATGATATGATTCCCAAGAAAAGTATTCATCAGGCTACAGATAGTTGTGGAAGAGGTAAATGATGACTTGATTAACCCTGTGCTAATGTTTTGAACAGTGAGTATAAAGAAAGTATAATAAAACTTCTTGAAATAATGAATCTATGAGCTTATCATGAGCAGGAACAAGAAGAAAAAGAATGTACAATAACCTCAATAAACAGTGAAATCAAACAAGGTGAGTACGGGAGAAATCAACTGACCACAGTATCTATCTGAAACAGAGGCATGTCTACTAAATACCCTCAACTAAATATCCTAAGGTAGTTCTAAGTTTATATTTTAAAAATTCGGATTTGTCCATCACTAGATAAGCACTAACTGCTATTTTTATCATGCAATAGATATTCACTGGAACTTAGGAAAATACAATATATGTATCATGGGAGGAAGTAGTCTAGTTGGCTCTGAAATGAGCAAAAAACATGTTTGGAGTAACACCTTCAGTTCATATGAATCAAAGAAAAACTCTAAAAAGGGTAGAGTTTCCAATAACAGGGAGTCACAATGAAAAATAAATCTGGTAGCCTTTTCTTTTAGGAATAATAGTCATTGTTTTTAACCTGAAAAATATGATGACCATGAAAATTCACATACATAGTAATTAACAGTGCAAAAAGAAAAAGGTCTTAAACATAAAGCATAAAGGAGTTCCCATTCCTTTATCTAAGAAATAAAGTAGTATAGAATACTGTAGAAACTCAAAATGGTCATTCTAGTAAATGATAAAAGACTGATGTTATAAAGCTAAGAGGTCACGGTATTTTAAGGGTCAACAATGCAGATGCTGAAATCATACAAAAGAATCATAGAAGGGACCATGACATAAATGGCCCCTATCCTTCATTAGAAGACCCCCAGTGTAGTCTATGAATAAGCCCCTGTATAACTCTGCTGTACTTGTCTTTAATTGCACTGGGAGCTGTGGGACGGGGGAGTAGGGAGTAGTGTCAAGAAGTCTTGACTCATTAAAAATATGAAATTGTACTGAATGGAAAGTCTATGAACTTTAAGAATGTTTTCAATTGAGATATAATTGACATGTAGAAGTATATTAATTTCAGATGTACAACATAGTGATTCATATGCCCATTACTATACATAGCTACTATATCTTACTTGTGATGAAAATTTTTAAGATGCTCTCACAGCAACTTTCAAATGTTGCATACAGTATTGATAGCTACTGTCACTATGCTATGCATTACATCTCATTATTTACAAGTGAAAATGTGTACCATTTAATCTCCTCCCATTTCTCCTCCCCACCAGCTTCTAACAACCACCAATCTGTTCTCTGTACCTGTAAGCTCAATTTTGTTTTGTTTTCCAATTTCACATGTTAACGAAAGCATATGGTATTTTTCTTTCTCTGGCTGACATATTTTACTTGGCATAGAAACCTCAAGATCCATCTATATTGTTGCAAATGGATAGATTTCATTCTTTTTAGGGTTCAACAATATTCTACACACATTACGATACTATTGTATGATACTACTCTCACATATGATTACACGCTACAATTTCTATCCATTTACCTCTTGATGGACACTTTTTTTTCCATGTATTGGTTAGTGTAAATAATGCTAAAGTGGGTATGGGAGTGCTTAAAACTTTTCAATTTATCCTTTATGTTTTAGTTAGATAATTGCCTTAAAATAGACTAGCTGATCAACTAGTCGTTATGCTTTGGATTTTTTCAGAAATCTCTACTTTGTTTTGCTCTTTGCAATGCAGTTCTGGAAAGTGAACCCAGGTCCTCACACCTGCATGATACTGAAGAGACACCTTCCAACTCAATTTTTTTTTTACTTATTTTTCCACCAGAGTTATCTCTTTATTAAATGTGAATCTACTGCTCCCTACGACCATTTTTTCCCTTTATTTTTATTTGATATGAGAGAGAGAAACTGAGGGGGGAGGGGTGGGAGAGAGAAAGAGAGAGAAGCTTCATTACTTTTGAAGCTTCCACTCTCCTCCCCATCTCCCTGCAACTGGGTGCTAGGGGCTTGAACTTGGGTCCTTGCTCATGATGTATGTCCTCAGCCAGTTGCACCAATGGCTACCTTTCCAATCCCACCTCTATATATTTTTATTTTATTTATTTCCAGGGTTATTGCTGGGGCTCCGTGCCTGCACTATGAATCCACTGCTCCTGGAGGCCATTTTCCCCATTTTGTTGCCTTTCTTGTTGTGGTGATTGTTGCTGTTGCTGCTGTTGCTGTTGGATAAGACAGAGAGAAATGGAAAGAAGAGGGGAAGACAGAGAGGGGGGAGAGAAAGACACCTGCAGACCTGCTTCAACACTTGTGAAATGACCTCCCTGAAGGTAGGGAGCTGGGCTTGACCCGGAACCTTTAAGCCAGTCCTTGTGCTTTGCTAGCCTGCTGCCCTACAACCTGGCCCCTATTCAATTTTTATCTCATATTTTTGGAGAAAAAATTTAAAAAGGTGAAGAGACACCAAAGTAGTATAACTCTACCATACATAGAGTTCCCTTGGTTCTATTCAATTGACCCCTGATCTCTCTCCTGGGTTTCCATAAATATTGCATAATACACAGTCTCACCCACAATAAACAAGAAAAGAGCCCTTTCTCTACAGAATCCTTGCAAATATTTGTTTATTTTTGTTACTTGTTAATCACTTTTTTTATCAGGTGTAAGGTAGTGTCACATTTTTTTATTTTGATTTAAATTTTTCTAATGATTATTAGTGCTGAGCATCTTTTCATGTATCATTTAACCATCTTTATGTCTTTGGTTAAATGGCTACTTGGGTCCTCTGTCCATTAACAGGCTTGTTTGGATTTTGTTGTTTTGCTATTATTTTTGTATGAATTCTCTACATTTGTGTTATTAGCTCCTTTTCAGACATAGTATTAGCAAATATTTTCCCATTTGATAGACTGATCTTTCAATTTATTGGTAGTTTCCTTTGTTGTGCAGTGCCTTTCAGTATTATGTCATCCCAATTATTTGTTTTTGTTTGCATTTTTCAGGCTTTGATGTCAAATCCAAAATATCATTGCCAAGACTAATGTCAAGAATTGACTACCTATGTTTTCTTATAGGAGAGTTATCATTTCAGGTCATACACTAAACTCTTTAATCCATTTTATTTCATTTTTATGTACACATTAAGATAATGGCCCAGTTCCATTATGTACATTGTAGTCCTTTCTTCATAGTTCTTTTTTAAAAAAATATTTTTACACTTCCCCAGAGAACCACCCAACTAGGGAAAGAGAGAGGCAGACTGGGAGTATGGACCGACCAGTCAACGCCCATTTCAGCGGGGAAGCAATTACAGAAGCCATCTTTCCACCTTCTGCAACCCACAACAAGCCTGGGTCCACACTCCCAGAAGGATAGAGAATAGGAAAGCTATCAGAGGAGGGGATGGGATATGGAGATTGGGTGGTGGGAATTGTGTAGAATTATACCCCTCCTACCCTATGGTTTTGTTAATTTATCCTTTCTTAAATAAAAAATAAATTAAAAAATTTAAATATATATATTTTTAAAGGGTCAGGTGGTGGCACACATAGTACTAAGTACACAGACCTGAACAAGGATCCTGGTTCAAGCCCCTGGCTCCCCACCTACAGTAGGGACATTTTACAAGCAGTGAAGCAGGTCTGCAAATGTCTGTCTTTCTCCCTCTCTATTCCCTCCTCCCCTCTCAATTTCTCTGTCCTATCCAATAAAAGGGGGGAAAATTTAAACTTTATTTATTTTATCTGATAGCCTAGAGGAATTGAGAGGGAAAGGGGATGGAGATCATGGAGACCAAGAAAGACAGACCTGCAGCACTGCTTCACAGCTTGTGAAGCCTTCCTCCTTCAGATGGGAACCAGGGGCTTGAACTCACATCCTTGTTCTTAGTAACACATGCACTTATCCAAGTGTGCTACTACTTATTATAGTTGTAATTTTATACCTAACTAGTCTCTTTCAGGAATTGACTATAACTGTGACTTTGTAGATATAATATAAGGGATATAACCACAGTGGATATAACCATTCTACCTCAGAAAAGTAAATTTTCTGGAGCAAAATGGAAGACTGCAAAGTCTCTCTGTAACCCTTGCAAAGTCTCTCTGTAACCCGACTCATGTAGAAGAAAAAAAAGTCACTGATTCTCCGCCCTTCCTTATTTATTTTCTGAAGCAAGGAATGGCTGGTAGGATATCATTTGAGGTTGGCATGAAAATAGATAGGTTACATTGCAAAAAGTGTCCCATAGCAAAGCTTCTTCTTCTTCTAGCGTTTGCCCTTCTTCCGTAGCCAGTCAACAGCGTCAGGTTGAGCCTGATGTAAAGTTTCGAGACCTCCTTTGAATCTGGAGAGGTGGCAGTCATTGACTATATGGGTCATAGTCTGTCTGTAGCCGCAGGGGCAATTCAGGTCGTCTCTGGCTCCCCAGCTATGGAACATAGCGGCGCACCGGCCATGGCCTGTTCGATAGCGATTGAGATGTTCTTAATCAAGAAAATTAAACAGACAAGTTCTCCATGAAATTTAATTCAATTTCAACATGTTCTGCATTTACAATAAAAACCACAGTAAATGGCTCCACCTCTCCACTGTCATGTCAGAGAAAAGGACTTTGGAATCAGAATCAGGTTACTGATCATCTCCCATATTAAATGTGTAACAGTCTTTTAGTGAATATAGAACAAATCACTACTTTCTTTTTTCTTTCTTTCTTTTTTTTTTAACCAATTTTAAACAGTATTTTACAAACATAAGATTTCAGGGGTATAATTTCACACTCTCACATGGGTTTGTTTTGTTTTGTTTTGTTTACCCATCATAAGACTATCTCCTAGTATGTACTCTTTTTTTGAACATATACATATATATGATATTTATTGGAGAAAATTAAAAATAAAGCAGAAAGGGACAGGAATAGACAGGGAGAGTTGTTAGATAATCGTGCATAGCTGACAATTTTGGAAGAGAGGCAAAAAAAAAATCAATTTTTTAGGAAGCAGTGTAGTTCTGGGGAATTCCTAAGTGGAAGTTACCCATTTGAAAAATTGCATTTTATAATTTTAAATAGCTCGGCTATGAAGGCATTGGTAACTGCAAAGTTTTAATAGATGGGGCTACTGGTATACTCAACAGAAAATCTTGAAAGAAATCTGAGTGGCATACCTTCTGACATTCACAGTCTTGAACACATGTTCTTATATATATTTTATATTTTGATAATTTTCTTTTTTAGTTTATAAAATAAAAATATAAGCAAGAACATAAGACAAGA
This sequence comes from Erinaceus europaeus, assembly GCF_950295315.1. NCBI lineage: Eukaryota > Metazoa > Chordata > Mammalia > Eulipotyphla > Erinaceidae > Erinaceus > Erinaceus europaeus. The sequence goes on from NC_080162.1 coordinate 60,288,556, forward strand.
GGGGTGTAACTCCACACAAAGTTCCATCACCCCCTCCCTTGAAAGCTTTTGTATTCTTTATCCCTATGAGAGCATGGACCCAGGATCATTATGGTGTGCAGAAGGTGGAAGGTCTGGCTTTTGTAATTGCTTCTCCACTGATCATGGGTATTGGCAGGTCGATTCCCACAGAGACATGATGGGCCTAGACCTCTAACAGATCCCTCTCTCCACTGTCACTGGTCATCTCCATCAGGAACCCCTTAATGGGACCTTACAGGACTTTGCCCTCAATGTGGATCTACAATGGTAGGGACTGCCTCACTCTTTGAAGGAAGACTGGGCCAACATACTCTGCCAATCCAGGAAGATGGGTCCTGAAATGAGTGTAGCCTAGAATATTCCTAGCTATGACCACAGAACTCGAACTTAGACCTACAGGAGTTACACAGACTCCTGTGATGAATATAGGCCCCAGATCAAATCAATGGGTTTACAGATAACAATATTTATACATTTTTCCCATATTTGGCAGCTACCCACTTCCCTGATCCAGCTTTCTTGTCCTATTTCCAACTCTGACATCATCTCCCTAGACAACATCTTTGATTCATATGCATGTTAGCTGTCAAGTTCAGGCAAAAATTATAGTAATGGCTCCCTTGGAATATACCTAAAATAGACCTACTACTTTTTCCAAAATAGAGACCCCAAATCTTATCTGCTATATTCTTCCCTTTAGAGTCCTGATTACTAAACTGTTTGTTCTGTTTTATATCTTAATGTTTTTTCAGACACCATGACACCAACCTGACTTCCCTGGGTAGACAACTTTACCATTATGTCCCGGACCCCCACCTCTCCAGAGCCCTGCCTCACTAGGGAAAGAGAACAGGCTGGGAATATGGATCGAGCTTTCAGTATGTGTTCTATTACAAGTGAAATAAATAGTAAACTTTTTTTTTTTAAAAAAAAGCATTCCTCTTAAGAGATCAACATGTGTATGACTATTAACACCATCATGGAAAGCAAATGATCTACTTTAGGTGCTTCATCAATATCACATTGATGAATGTGATATTGTGTCCAGGAGGTGGTACAGTGGATAAGGTATTAGATTCTCAAGCATGAGGTCCTGAGTTCGGTCCTCAACAGCACATGTACCAATATCACATCTCAAGGAAATGGAAACATTGTAATGTTTTTTGTTTTCCGTCTGAAGTAATCAAAATAAATGTTCTCCACTGATATTTTTTTATTTAAAAATATTTAAATTGGAGGTCGGGCGGTGGCGCAGCAGGTTAAGCAAATGTGGCGCAAAGAGCAAGGACCCGCTCAAGGATCCTGGTTCGAGCCCCCAGCTCCCCACTTCAATGGAGTCGCTTCACAGGCAGTACAGCAGGTCTGTAGGTGTCTGTCTTTCCCCTTCTCTGTCTTCCCCTCCTCTTTCCATTTCTCTCTGTCCTATCCAACAAGGAATGACATAAACAATAACAATAATAACCACAACAAGGCTACAACAAGGGCAAAAAAAAGGGGAAAAAATGGCCTCCAGGAGCAGTGGGTTCATGGTGCAGGCACTGAGCCCCAGCAATAACCCTGGAGGCAAAAATAATATTTAAGCTTATATATATATATATATATAGAGAGAGAGAGAGAGAGAGAAAGGTAGAGATACAGAGACACAGAGAAAGAAAGGGAAAAAAAAACACTAGAACATCACTCTGTCACATGCAATACAGAGGATCAAACTCAAGACCTCATGCTTGACAGTTCAACACTAAACCACTGGAGCCAGAGCTGAAGATGGCTTACCACTGACAAATACCAAAAAAAAAAAAAAAAAAAAAGCAACCAAGCAAGCAAACACACACACAGATTTATTCCAACAACCACAAAGAACCAAATTATTCGAACAGACTGAAAGATCTTAAGATCAGACTTTTTTTTTTTTTTTTTTTTTGCAAACCACTAGATAATACCAGCAGTTTGACACCTTGATGTCAACCTCTACTACTCTTGGCAGATAATTCAGTCAAGTCTGTAAGACTTCTGATCTACAGAACTTCAAGGCAATAAATGTGTGTTGCTTTAAACTACTGAATTTGAATTCAAGATAATTATATAGCAACAGAAAATTAGTACATTTCTATATAGAATTCTTCAAATTCAACCTATGCAAGTAAATAGTTGAAAATATCTGACTTGGGGAGGGGGTGGGCAGTGCTGCACATGTTACTATGAGGAAAGACCCAGGTTCAAGCCCTTACTCCCCAGCAGGAGGGAGGAAGCTTCATGAGTGGTGAAGCAGTGAAGCAGGAGTCTCTCTCTCTCTCTCTCCTCTGTCACCTCCTCCCTCCCCAATTTCTCTCTGTCCTATCTAATAAAAATGAAAGGGAAAAAAGTGGCAACTAGGAGTGCTGGATTCATTATGTACATGCCAAGCCCAAACGATAACCCTGATGGTAATAATAATAATAATAATAATAATAATAATGTTATAGTAGTAGTAGTAGAAGAAATCCTTTCCAACAAAAGTCTGACATTATACCTTGATACAAAGAAAAGACTTAAACAGTAGTCACCCTTACTAAGGAAAGACACAGACAGAATGGAGGTGTGGATCGACCAGCCAACATCTATGTCCAGTGGAGAAATAATTATAGACGTCAGAACTCCTTCTTTTGTACCCCAAAAAGGATTTTGATCCATACTCTTAGGGAAATTTTAGGAGAAGATGAACTCCAATACCACTGGGACCCCAAACTATTGTGGCCAGGAACCTTTGTTTGTGCACTATCACTGAAAGGGAAAATAATCTGAAGAATATCTAAGGAAGTCAGGCATTGTTCCCCTCATTTGAGAGGGAAGAGAAAAAATAAAGACACCAAGAAGTATAGGTGTGGCTTAGAAAGCAAGTGAAGGAAGGACCTTAGAAGCAAATAAAAAGTAGCATCAGATTCCACATGAGTTCAGCCATGTTTGCTAAGAAGGCCCATATGCTTCTCTGGTGTGTGCCTTTTCATTTTCCTGATTAAAAGTTTCAGATATAAGGAGGAAAAGAATCCTATGAGAATATCTAGATAGAGCAGGAGGAAGCCTTTAACAATGGAATAAAAAAATTGAGTCTTATAAATATATATATTTTAAAAAGGCATTGGACATAAGTTTAAGGAGTACTATTCAGATTTTTTTTTTAATACCAGAGCACTGCTCAGCTCTGTCTTGCAGTGGTGCAGGGGACTGACCCTGGGACTTTGGCGTCTCAGGCATGAGAGGCTGTTTGCATAGCCAGTAAGCTATCTACCCCTGCCCTCAGAAGTTTTTTTTAGCAAAGATTTAGTCCTTTGGGACTAAATGAATGGAATTAGCAGTGATTGTGATTAGTGAAGCAAGTAAGGAAGTAAAAGACAACTATGGGATCACTTCACTCATAAATGCAATATGCAGAACTGAGACATAAACTTGAAATTAAAAAAAGGCAGAAGTAGATAGCATGATAGTTATGCAAAGAGACTCTATTTCCTGAGCCTCCAAAGTCCCAGGTTCAGTCCCCTGAAACAACATAAGCCAGAGCTGATCAGTTCTCTGGTTTACAAAAAGAAGAAGAAGAAGAAGGACGAAGAGGAGGAAGAGGAGGAGGAGGAGGAGGAGAAGGAGGAGGAGGAGGAAGAGGAGGAGGAAGAGGAGGAGATGGAAAAGAAGAAGGAGAAGGAGGAGGAGGAGGAAGAGGAGAAGGAAGAGGAGGAGATGGAAAAGAAGAAGGAGAAGGAGGAGGAGGAGGAGAAGGAGAAGAAGAAGAAGAAGAAGAAGAAGAAGAGGAAGAGGAAGAGGAAGAAGAAGAAGAAGAAGAAGAAGAGGAAGAAGAAGAAGAAAGAAGAAGAAGAAGAGGGAGGAGGAAACAGAAAAGAAAAAAATATATTAAATCAACCTATATCTATGACCTTGATAGAACCACGGTAGTTACTGGTGTGTGGGGAGTGGGATGTGGGGGTGAATAGATCTATAGTGGTAGGAGTGATGTGGAATTATGCCCCTATTATCTTATAATCTTGAAATCACTATTGAGTCACTAATAAAAATATATTTTTTAAACTTTATTTTTTTATTTAAAAAATTTTTCCCTTTTGTTGCCCTTGTTGTTTATCATTGTTGTTGTTATTATTGTTGTTGTTGTTATTGCTGTCATTGTTGCTTGATAGGACAGAGAAAAATCGAGAGAGGAGGGGAAGACAGAGGGGGGAGAGAAAGACAAACACCTGCAGACCTGCTTCACCGCCTGTGAAGCAAACCCCCTGCAAGTGGGGAGCTGGGGGCTCAAAACTGGGATCCTCATACCGGTTCGTGCACGCATAACCCCATACAGTCACCATCAGCTCCCGTAAAAAATATTTTTAAAAGAGTAGTCACAGAACTCACAAATTCCACAAGTTACCTATAGAAAATATGAATTAAAATATTATAAGTATACTGAATTGATTTCCAAAATCTCATATTGTATATATTTAAAATGAACTTCATAACAACTTCAAAAAAGGGAAATATTAACTCACTGATCCCCAAACATATCCCTCTCTCTCTCCGTCTCTCTCTCCCTCCTCTATCTATGTCTATGTCTATGTCTATGTCTATGTCTATGTCTATATCTACACACATGATGATTTAAAGGTGAACTATGATTTTTTGCTAGTGTAAATGTGTGGATGCTAATTAATAAAAAACACCCTGATTAAAAAAAAAACCTATTTCTAAAAGGGAAGTAGAAACCAATAGTACAGGGGAAATTTTCTGATCAAGAAATCACAAGGTACCTATACAAATGGTGACCATAATTTTCATAGCTTTAAGAAAATCTTGGTATTTGAACTTTATCACTTAGAGGTTCACAGAAATACAAAGAGTTCACAAATACGTGACAGTCTTCTAAACCCACACTATGAATTTTACAACATTTTAGTCCTTAAGACAAACAAACTATAGACGTCATTTTCCGAATGCACACAACCTATCTTGAAACAAAAGATTCACTCTACCATAAAACTTGATGTCCCTTCATCTTCTTCTTAATATAAAAGATGTGCATGCCAAGCTAGCATCGCAGGAGAGAGACCAAGAACTCGTGGTGGTGTGGTAATACAATTCTTTATTCATATGGGAGCCCCCGAGTCGGGTGTGAGTGCAGCAAGTTAGGCCATGTGGAGCCAAAAACTGCAATGGCCGGTGTCTGCCTCCCCCTGCACACCTGCCTTCCTCTAGGTCATGACACGGAAGAGAGGAAAAGAGAAGAAACCAGAAACAGAAGTAGCTTTATAGTATAAAACTGGAAGTGGCAAGTCAGAAATGGAAATGGCTAGGAAAGCAGGTGGAGAAAGGAAAAAGGCATGCTGGGAACATCCTTAGCAACTGTTGCTATGCTTTCAACAGGTGGGATTAATGTTACCCTGCAGGCAGGGCGGGTAGAAAGAAAATAGATCAAAGGAATGGGTGGGGAGTCTTTCAGGCAAAACAATGATTATGTAAATAGGCCATAGTGTCAGCAATGGAGGATGGAGCAGGGGGGCTGCCCAACATGTGCACACCCAAATCTTTTTCAACTCAAGAATATGTAGATCTTAAATCTACTAGTTATTTAAAGGTGACATTAGGCTAATTAGATAACTTCTTGTACCTCATTTTCCCTTTCTGTAAGTGGGGGCTGGGGATGAGAATACATAAGTGGATAGAAAATTCAATGGTTAGGACATGTTCCTGGCTGTGTGGTAGGCTACATTTGAGTCTCTGTATCACATGGAAGGTGGTTCTAGTGCTATGAAAAAGGAACTCAGAGTGGTAAAATTTTGCATGTGCAATGTTATGGCTCCACAAAAGGAAATGTTCAAAGCTTCATTCTTTAGTCATATCACTCCTTTAGACAAAATTATACATACAAACATGGATGCATTTCTTGAATGTAAGCCTGTGGAACAAAAGTACTTACTGAAAATCTTATATTAATTCTTCCAGTCCCATTACACCTATAATATAACTACAGTCTTTCATTTAATGGCTGCTTGTAGATAAAAAGGAAATCAAATATGGACAAAATAGGAGAGGCACTAGATCTGACACAGCTGAGTCTGACATTAGTCCAGAAATATCATACAAATCCTGAACTGGCTTTTAAGACATGTTTTCTGACCACCTTTGTCAGTGAATTTTGTATAAAAGCTTATGTGCCAAGCAAGCCTTTAAAGCAGAGAAGCAGACTATTTTCTTTTTAAAAATGTATTATTATTTTATTACTTTTAAAATTGCAACCAGGGTTATTTCTGGGGTTCACTGCTGACATGACAAATCCACCACTCCTGGTGATCATCCCCCACTCCCTTTTTTTTTCTTTTTGTTAGGACAGAAAGAAATAGAGAGGGGAAAATGAGATAGAGAGGGTCTAAGATAGATAACTACAGACTTGCTTCAACATTTGTGAAGATGGGGAGTGAGTAGTCAAGCCTGGGCCTTTGTACATGATAATACGTATACTCAACCAGGTGGGATACAACCTGGCCCCTAACAGAATTATTTTCATGATGTCTTTGAGTCTCAGTTTCCTCATCTCTTAAATGTAAATAATATTAGTATGCAAACTTGAAGGGCAGTTGTGTATCCATAAAACGTAATTCATGTACATACATTAACAGAATGTAAAATACACAATAAGCTCTCAAATGTATTCATTATAATAAACAATAACTTTTACCATCAGAATATGTATGTTTTTCTTCTAAGAGAAATAAATTTCTTCCTTCTAGAGAGCTGTAACTAAATGTCTCTTAAAGTGCCAGTAATACCATCTTTATAATATGGAAACCCTTAGTAATATGAAAAAGCATGCAACTATAGTAGTTTTGCTTGAGTTTGGTAGCTAGCCTGAGGTTGGATTAAAATATTGTCTTAGAGAATGGTGTCAGAGTGGAAAAAAGGGCTAAAAAGTTGAATTAGGGCAGGGAGTAGCTCCCATTCTTATATATAAAAAAAATTCTATGGCTAAAATTAACTATTTATCTCTATCCACCTGCTCTAGGGTCCATATGTAAATGCATATTTATATTTAGTGCCAGAGCCTGTGTAACCTTGAAGTCCCTGTTGGTCTGAGCTTATAGTTAATGGTCACTTGTGAGGAACATTGCAAGCGGCACTCATTTCAGGACCAGTCTTTTTCCAGTGGCAGGGTAGGATAGGTCCAGTCTCCCTTCGGAGACTGGGGCTATCCCTACTGTCATTGCTTATGGTAGAGTCAAGGCCCTGAGAGGGTCCACAAGATGATGTTCCTTATGGAAACGGCCAGTGGTAGTGGAGAGAGGGACTGTTAGAGGTCAAGGCTCATCATATGTTTATAGGAGTCCAATGATTCCCTAACTAGGGCTCCAGATGATCAGGTGGTATGATATTGACCAAACAGGCCATTATTAAGTGGGCCAGTCTCTTGCCCTTATCCAACTTTTGTAGTCCTTTCTTTATCTGATGATCTTAGATTTTCTCTCAGTTGTTTAGGCATTGAGTATCATTTGTTGAGTTCAACTAGAGTTAGGTTTTAGGGATCTATCTTCTTTGGGCCTTTCCACTAGGCTGTCCTGCTAATTTGGTCTAAATCCATTCAATTACAGAATTTATGATGCCTTCTTTAGGCACTTCAACCATTATTGAGCACTTTGACTCTGAGTTATATGACTGCCCCTTGTTTATGGATATGTGTACACCTGTATCTAGTACCCTAAACTCTAGCCTAATCTGGTATCTGTTACTTAGTTAAATGACGTATCATCTAACTTGGATATAAATAGTCCCATGTGTTAGGAAAGGTCTCGCCAGATTTGAAGAGTTGCAAGGTTGATTTCTCAGGCTGGTATCTCTGGTTACAGTCTCAAGTAGGATTTCAGTAGCAGCATAATGTGGGATGGCAGCACCAGTAGCGATTTGGTTGAAGTCAACAAAGTTGGTATGGTGGTAAGGAGTCATAGAGAAGGAATTTCAAGAAGTATGGGCATATCCTAGAGGTACCAGGACTAGGAGAAATGTGGGTCTTAAAAAGAATTCAAGGGGTTTCTTATAGTCTATCCAACCTCAGGCTAGCTCAAACAAAACTACTACAGTTGTATGACCCCAGCAACACACCTAAAATGGTTCTTAGGATCAGAGCAGATGAGATTAGGGATTTTAGGGTAGAAGAAAGCTAGGAGAACCATTTTAGGTGTGTTGCTGGAGGCATACAACTGTATGCCCAACTTTGTTGACTTCCATCATCCTGCTATGATGCTATGAGTAGCTTAGAGAGACATATGGAGATAGATATGATGTCATGAATGGCTTAGAGGGGAAGAGAGGATTGAATCAGAAAATGAAGGGGCAACTATCTATAAATGTAGACAGATAGTTGTAGAGAAGATGACTGGCCAATGTCTACAATTTTAGGGGAACTGTGGTATATTGCAGTGGGGAGAGTGAAGATTCAGACCTCTGGTGGGAGGAATGGTGTGGATTCAAACCCCTGTTGATATGTAATTCTGTATGAATTATAATAGTAATAGTAGTAGTAGTAATAATGATAACGTGTAGGTGTGTAGGGAAAGTTGCATTACCAGTCCCATGGCATAATTTAGATATCATATTATACCTGCGTATCATGGATTCTATATTAGTTTGGGGAGTTCCTTGGAATAAATTCAAGATTTTAATACAAATAGAATGTAAAATTTTGAAGTGATAATTTGAAAATCTCAATTAACAACCCTCTGTATATACTGAAAACAAGTATCTGTGAAAATAATTGAACTATAGGTCAGATACTTCCACTTTCTGCTCAAGGTTGCTACAAATAATATTATTCCCTCAACTCTGTAAGGGAATTTATAAATACTAACACTCAGAACAGCACCAGGACTAAGTAGCTATACGTATGCTATAAAAAAGTTTCATTTATGAAATATAAACCATACATATGTACATAAAATGTAAGTGTGCACCTTCCAGGTGAAAAAAAAAAGATAGAGAACACTATAAGCACTAGTGGATACCCTGAAGTCACCACTTCATAATCATACTTCTAGTCTAAAAATAATCCCTAATTTTACAGTTATCATTTCCTCATTCTGCTCACTAGTTTACCTAAAGATGAAACTCTTCACACTATAATTTAGTTTTGCCTAGTTTGAACATTATTTAAACAAAATCACACACCAGGTTTCTCTTACGCCTGGCTTCATTTGTGAAAGAATTATACTTGTGTTATTCATATATGTCAAACATGTGAATGGCTTTATTTCACCATGATGTGCAATTTAATTATACAAATCTCCCAAAATATAATGAATCCATTTTACTGTTGATGAAATAAGTGTTATTTTGAGTTTTGAAATTATGTAGAGCAATGAAGCTATTACAGTCAGATACATATCTCAAAGTACACAAAAACCTATATTAAAAACATTGGGCATAAATCTGGGATCAGAATTGCTGAGTTTCAAGGTAGGCATATCTTCAAATATATAAGATGATATCAAATGTTTCCAACATAATTGCACCTCAGATACAGACTTTTAAATGTAATGATTTGTTCAAACACTGAGTTATGGGCTACAGTGGGTGGGAGGGATGGGTCACAGTCTTTTGGTGGTGGGAATGGTGTTTATGTACACTCCCAGTAAAATGTAGTCATATAAATCACTAGTTAATATGAGAGTGGGAAAATTAATTGTATGTCTCGAAGTTTTTCAAAACACATACTGAATCTTTTTAATATACAGGCTGTGTAATTGATATGCAGACTCTCTCAAAGCCTAGACCAAGTAGATCAGAAGCAACCAATGGCACAGCTACATACAAGATACTGGGTACTGTACAGTAAACCCTAACAAAATGACTTTTCAAAGTTAACCCAATTACCAAATAATGTGATTATAACATTAACTATCGATTGTCTTTTGGAACCTTAAGACAGCAGGAACCTCACATCTCAACTATAGAGCCTCTACTTCCCCCAGTCCTGGAACCATTGGATAGGGCCCACTTTCCCATATGCCTCTCCCAATCCATATCAAATAATACTGCATCTGTCGATCACAACCTAAACAACACAACGATTGCCACCTCAACATGCTTCACTTCAGACTGTGTCCAGAGACTTCACGTGTGGAATGACAACCCTTCAGCTTCATTACTCGGGTGAGACCTTTCCTTTCATAGTATACTCTAATTTCATCTCAGGTGGTTCACTTTCTAACAAAGTCCCAAAACCTAGATATACACCAGTTTCTGTGAGAGAGAGCATATGTTCACATGTATCCATAAACCACTACAAAATATATACCTCAAAGCAGAAGTACACTAGAGTTTGCAGTGAGTACCCCCCTAACACTTCCTCTCCACTATTCCAACCTTTGGGTCCATGATTGCTCAACAACTTGTTTGGCTTCATATGTTAACTCTCTTTTCAGTCATCAGGTTCCAGATGTCATCAGGATGCCGGCCAGGCTTCCCTGGACTGAAGACCCCACCATTGTGTCCTGGAGCTCCGCTTCCCCAGAGACCCATCCTACTAGGGAAAGAGAGGGGCAGACTGGGAGTATGGACCGACCAGTCAACGCCCATGTTCAGCGGGGAAGCAATTACTGAAGCCAGACCTTCTACCTTCTGCACCCCACAATGACCCTGGGTCCATGCTCCCAGAGGGATAGAGAATGGGAAAGCTCTCAGGGGACGGGATGGGATATGGAGATTGGGTGGTGGGAATTATGTGGAGTTGTACCCCTCCTACCCTATGGTTTTGTTTTCTTTCTTAAAGAAAAAAGAAAAAAAAAAAAAAGAAAAACCAACCCTACAGCAGCGAAACGGCACATACAGAAGGGCCCTACTGTACAAAATAAATAAACATGGTCATTATAGTTACTTAATTTGTAGATTACATCTATAAAGTAAAATGTAAATAGACAATGAAGGTGATCACACAGAAACAATCAACAATACATAAATACATACATACATACACAAATAAAAATAGGAATTTATGGAATATGTAACAACACAGGAATTGCTGCAGTGTAACATGGATAGAAATTTAAACACAACTTTATTATTCTAACCAAAGACAGTTCTGTCATATCATGCATTTAAATAACTCTCAGCACTATAAAGTAATTATGTATCTGAAACAGCTATTACTGGATTTATAATTGGCTGAGCCATTAATATAATTGCAAAGGTTATGGCAAAAGAAAAAGGAAACTTGCTTACTTACATTTAGAAATGGACATTCAGAGCAGTTACAAATCCTGCTTTACATATAGTTCAGTTAAAAAAACTGAAAGAAAGAGCTCCACATTTGCCAAATTTATAATTCATTAAGTCTTAAAAAATGGTCTCCCCCCAAAGTATTAAATGGAAGAAGGAGGCTCTCTTCAATAAATGGTGCTGGGAAAAGTGGGTTGTAACATGCAGAAGAATGAAATTGAACCACTTTATCTCACCAGAAACAAAAATCAACTCCAAATGGATCAAAGACCTGGATGTTAGACCGGAAACTATCAAATACCTAGAGGAAAACATTGGTGGAACACTTTCCCACAAAAACCTCAAGGACATCTTTGATGAAACAAACCCAATTGCAAGGAAGACTAAAGCAGAAACAAACCAATGGGACTACATCAAATTGAAAAGCTTCTGCACATCCAAAGAAACTATTCAACACAGAACAGGAGAAGATCTTCACATGCCATCCATCAGACAACAAACTAATCACCAAAATATATAAAGAGCTCAGCAAACTTAACACCAAAAAAGCAAATGACCCCATCAAAAAATGGGCAGAGGATATGAACAAAAAATTCACCTCAAAGGAGATCCAAAAGGCTAACAAACATATGAAAAACTGCTCTAGGTCACTGATTGTCAGAGAAATGTAAATTAAGACAACATTGAGATACCACCTCACTCCTGTAAGAATGGCATACATCAACAAGGACAGCAGCAACAAATGCTGGAGAGGCTGTGGGGACAGAGGAACCCTTTTGCATTGCTGGTGGATATGTAAATTGGTATTTCCTCTGTGGAGAGCAGTCTGGAAAACTCTCAGAAGGCTAGACATGGACCTTCCATATGATCCAGTAATTCCTATCCTGGGCTTATAACCCAAGGACCCCATAACACCCAACCAAAAAGAGGTGTGTACTCCTATGTTCATAGCAGCACAATTCATAATAGCTAAAACCTGGAAGCAACCCAGGTGCCCAACAACAGATGAGTGGCTGAGAAAGCTGTGGTGTATATACACAATGGAATACTATACAGCTATCAAGAACAATGAACCCACCTTCTCTGACCCATCTTGGACAGAGCTAGAAGGAATTATGTTAAGTGAGCTAAGTCAGAAATATAAAGATGAGTATGGGATGATCCCACTCATCAACAGAAGTTGAGAAAGATGATCTGAAAGGGAAACTAAAAGCAGGATATGACTAAATTGAAAGTAGGACACCAAAGTAAAAACCCTGTGGTGAGGAGAAGGGTGGACATGCGGCTTCCTGGGCCGGTAGGGGGTGGGGGTGGATGGTTGGTATGGTACACAGTCTTTTGGTGGTGGGAATGGTGTTTATGTACACTCCTAGTAAAGTGTAGTCATATAAATCACTAGTTAATATGAGAGTGGGAAAATTAATTGTATGTCTCAAAGTTTTTAAAATACAGACTGAGTTTTTTTAATATATAGGATGTGTATTTGATATGCGGACTCTCTCAAAAGCCTAGACCAAGTAGATCAGAAGCAACCAATAGCATAGCTACATACAAGATACTGGGTACTATATAGCAAACCCTAACAAAAGGACTTTTCAAAGTTAACCCAATTACCAAATAATGTGATGATAACATTAACTATCGATTGTCTTTTGGAACCCTAAGACAGCAGGAACCTCACATCTCCACTATAGAGTCTATATTTCCCCCAGTCCTGGAACCTTAGGATAGGGCCCACTTTCCCGCATGCCTCTCCCAATCCATATCAAATAATATTGCATCTGCCGATCACAACCTAATCAACGCAATGATTGCCACCTCAACATGCTTCAGCTCAGACTGTGTCCAGAGACTTCAGGTGTGGAATGACAACCCTTCAGCTTCATTACTCAGGTGAGACCTTTCCTTTCATAGTATTCTCTAATTCCATCCTTTTCTAACAAAGTCCTAAAACCTAGATATAAACCAGTTTCTGTGAGAGAGAGCATATGTTCACACGTATCCATAAACTAGTGCAAAATATATACCTCAAAGCAGAAGTACACTAGAGTTTGCAGTGAGTATCCCCCTAACACTTCCTCTCCACTATTCCAACCTTTGGGTCCATGATTGCTCAACAATTTGTTTGGCTTTGTATGTTAACTCTCCTTTCAGCCACCAGGTGCCAGGTGCCATCAGGATGCCGGCCAGGCTTCCCTGGACTGAAGACCCCACCATTGTGTCCTGGAGCTCCGCTTCCCCAGAGACCCACCCTACTAGGGAAAGAGAGAGGCAGACTAGGAGTATGGACCGAACAGTCAATGTCCATGTTCAGCGGGGAAGCAATTACAGAAGCCAGACATTCTACCTTCTGCAACCCACAATGACCCTGGGTCCACGCTCACAGAGGGATAGAGAATGGGAAAGCTATCAGGGGAGGGGATGGGATATGGAGATTGGGTGGTGGGAATTGTGTGGAGTTCTACCCCTCCTACCCTTTGGATTTATTAATTTATCCTTTCTTAAAAAATAAATTTAAAAAAACGGTGTCCCAAGGAAAGATTCTACCCAACTTGTATTCCAGTGTCCACTCTCTACTAGTGGAATAATACTGGTGATAATATATTGGGTTTTTGGAAAAGTCTTAACACATTTTTTTTTCATTTTTTAAATTTTTTTTAATATTTATTTATTCCCTTTTGTTGCCCTTGTTGTTTTATTGGTATAGTTACTATTGTTGTTGTTACTGATGTCGTCATTGTTGGATAGGACAGAGAGAAATGGAGAGAGGAGGGGAAGACAGAGGGGGGAGAGAAAGATAGGCACCTGCAGACCTGCTTCACCACTTGTGAAGTGACTCCCTTGCAGGTGGGGAGCCAGGGGCTCAAACCAGGATCCTTATGCTGGTCCTTGTGCTTTGTACCACGTGCACTTAACCCACTGGGCTACCACCGGACTCCCTTCATTTTTTTTAATTTAGGGAGTTAATGGTTCACATTGTATTCACTGACACATGGTTGCAGTTTCATTATGCACTGTGACCCCCAATTTCTCATTCACCTTTTTCTCCCCTGCTTCCCCAGAATCTTTTGCTTTAAAGCATTATGTCCAGTCCATGTTTCACTTTGTGTTTTCCCTCCTTGTCTCCATATATTAAGTCCATTCATAAGTAAGATGATTTGATTTTTGTCCTTCTCATTTTGTCTTATCTCACTTAATATGATATCTTCTAGTTCCATCCATGATGATGTAAAGGAGTTGACTTCATCATTTTTAACAGCTAAGTAGTATTACACTGTGTATATATACCACAGTTTTTAAGCCACTTAACTGACATTTGCGTTGCTTCCAGTTTCTGCAATTACAAATTGGGCTGCTATGAACATAGATCTCTTCTTATTAGGTGTTTCTATTTTCTCTGTTTAAATCCATAGGCGAGGAACTGCTGGGTTAGAGGGTAGGTCCCTTTCAAGTGTTCTGAGAAATATCCTGACTATTTTCCACAAGGACCATTTTACACTCCAACCAACAGGGCAGAAGTGTCCCTTTCCCCCCCACATCCTCTCGGACATTTGCTGTTTCTGTCCTTTCTGATGTATGACATTCTCACCTGTGTGAAGTGGTGTCACAATGTTGTCTTAATTTGCATCTCTCTGATGATCAGTGACCCTGAGCACTACCTTATATATCTGTTGGCTTTCTGGATCTCTTTCTCAGTGAAATTTTTGCCCATGTCCTTGCCCCTTTTCTCATGGGGTTGCTTGTTTCTTTGGTGCTAAGTTGACTGAGCTCATTATATATTTGATATTCGTCTTTTGTCTGAAGAGTGTTGTGTACAGATAGTCTTCCAGGCTGTAGGGTGTCTTTCACCCTAGTGATACCCTTTGCTATGCAAAAGCTCTTCAGTTTTATGTAGTCCCTTTGGTTTATTTTTGTTTTTGTTTTCTTGGCTTTGAATCCTTAAAGACTTTTTAAAAGCATAGATCATAAAATATCCCGCCAATGTTTTTCTACTATGTATTTGATAGTTTCTGGCCAAATGCCCATATCCTTGATCCATTTAAAGCTGACTTTTGTGCACAATAAAATGTCATGGTTCAATTTCATCTGCATGCATATTTCAATCCAATTTTCCCTACACTATTTATTGAAAAGACTCTCACCATTTAATGTTTTGGGCCTCCTTATCAGTTGGCCATGGGTATGGCCATGGGTATGGGGGCCTATTTCTGCATCTTTAGTTTTATTCCACTGGTGCTGGTCTTTGCGTTTATTTTGGTTTCAGTACCAAGCAGTTTTGATTACAGTAGCTCTGCAGTATAACTTGACATTGAGTAACATAATGTCTTTGGTTTTGTTCTTCTTTTTTTTTTTTTTTTTTGTTCCTCTTAGTAATGCAATTGTGGGGATTATTTGGCAGATAAATATTTGTAACTTTTGTTCACTTCCTTTATAGAAATTCATTAATATCTAGATGAGAATGGCATTAAAATGGATTGATGCATTTTTGCATTGAAAAATATATCATGACTTTTCTGATTTATAAATATATATGCATATACACATGCATATATATAATTACTTTTAAAAATAAATTAGCTGCTACAAAGTAACTCCTCAAAATAGTCAAGCTTTTCTGCTCTGCTCTTTTATCAAGTTTCTTATTAATACATAAAAATATTATTAGCTACCCTGACATAAAAGAATACACTACATACTTCTCACTGTGGACACCAGAATAAAGAAATAACATTTCATCTTAATTCAACACTATATTGATGCTTATTGCTTACTAAAGGTCCATGAGAAGATTTTAATCAGGCTATAAACTGTGGATTAAAGCTATACTCAAAGAATCATTTTAGAAACCATACATCTAAAAACATTTTATCTCCTAAGAGAAATTCAATGCACTAGTCAATGAGCTATAGACAGAAGAAATAAAATAAAGAGTGATTGCTTGTTCATTGTATATAGCTGTTTTTCAAAGTAAAGAACTATATGCATTCAAAATCCATTCAAAGTAATTGGATTCAGCTAAGAAGTTATTCCAAATTTTAGGTAGCTCATATTTTTGTTCAAACCATTTTATTATGGGAATAATGATTTATAGAACTGTTGTCGCATAAATACAATTTCTTATCTTTCTGATAAGTGTCTGTACACTATTTCCACCACAAATTCAAGTCCTTCTCTATCAACACATACTATTCCCACCCTCTTTCAACTCCCTTTTGCCTTTCCCTGACCCCAGAGCAATTGGCTTTGCTGTAGAAAATACTTCAATCAGTGTTTCCCCTTTCCATGTTTCTTAAATTCTACCTATCAATGAAATCATCTCATAGTCACCCTCCTCCTTCTCTGTCACTTAACATGATACCTTCAAGTTCAATTGAAGATGTGACAAAGTTGATTTCATTATTTCTTACAGCCAAGTTGTGTTCCATTATGCAATATTCCATAACCTTTTTATTATTGTTTTTTTATTGCTACTATTGTTATTAGTGATTTAATAATGATGGACAAGAATGTGGGATAAGAGGGGTATAATTCCCACCACCAGAGTTCTATATCCCGCTGGAAGGTTCCCTATTCCTTACCCCTTTGGGAGTATGAACCAAAGATCTTTATGTGGGTTCAGAAGGTGGGAGGTCTGGCTTCTGTACTTGCTTCTTCACTGGATATGGGTGTTGATAGGTCGATCCATACCCCAAGCCTGTTTCTATCTTTCCCTAGCGGGAAAAGGTTCTGGGAAGGTGGGCTTCCAGGACACACTGGTGAGGTTGTCTGCCCAGGAAAGTCAGGTTGGCATCATGGTAGCACCTGTAACTTGGTGGCTGAAAAGAAACAACAAAATAGACTCCTTTGTGGGGCCCCATAGGACCTTGCCCTCAACATGGATCAACAATGGTAGAGAATGTTCCATCCTCTGAAGGGAGACTGGACAACATACCCTATGCTACACTTGAGGAAGACAGGTCCTGATATTGGGGGAGCTTGGAACGTTCCTACTCAGGACCACAGAATGTGAGCTCAGTTACAGGGATGCACCCCAATAATGACCTTGGGTCCATACTCCCAGAGAGTTAAAGAATAGGAAAGCTATCAAGGGAGGGGATGGGATACAGAGTTCTGGTAGTGGGAATTGTGTGGAGTTGTAACCCTCTTATCCTATGGTTTTTGTTATTGTTTCCTTTTTATAAATAAATTTTTTTTAAAAAGATACAAAGCAGAACAAATTATTTAATAATCAGGAACCTAAAGGTAAGAATATAACAGGTGAGATTTGGAGTCTTCATGCTGAAGGAGCTAGGAAGTCTGTTTTAGGTATATTCCAAGGGGCCCATCTATGACTTGATTAGATTTTGTCTGAGCCTGATAGCTAACATGCAGGTGGGCTAAAAATATTGTCTGGGAAGATAGTGTCAGAGTTGGGAATAGGGCTAAAGAGCTGGGATCAGGGCAGAGAATAGCTCCCACTCATCTGTCATTGGATATCTGGGTTTCTTCTAAGTTTGAGCTATTACAAATAGGGCTACTATAAACATAGGTGTACACTGATGTCTTTGGATAAGTGTTTTTGTTTCCTTTGTATATCTCCTTAGCCAAGGGTCAAAAGGTAGATTCATTTCTAATGTTCTAAGAACTGTACAGACTGTTTTCCCAAGGGGATAAATCAATTTACATTCTCATAAAAAGTGTAGAAAAGTCCCTTTCTTCCTACATCATCAACAAGTTTAATTTCAATTTCTCTGGTAATCAGTGACTTTTGAGTCATTTTCATATGTATTTAGTCATCTGGATCTGTTGGGAACATGTGTAAGCCTGATAGAGCTTAGGGAGAACCACCCCCATCTTTGGATGGAGGTCTGAGAAGATAACCTCTTGGTAAATCTCTCTCAACCGAGGTGAGCATAAGGGGGGAAACTCAGACTTGGTTCTTTCCTTCTTGACTCTCAGGCCCACAGATACCCCAGTACTTCCCTCCATTAACTGCAGGCCACATGGCCACAGATTCACTCATTCAATGTCACCTTCTGATCACAGAAGAACACACCTTATTACATACTTCATCATACACCTCAGACCCCAGACAAGAGAAATTCCAAACTATATGATATCCATCTTCTCTCTGCCTTTTGATATCCATCTTCTCTCTGTCTCACCCTATGAGTTTAACCCCTATGCTTCTCTCAAATACCTTTGGATAATTAAGTTGCTTGTGTCATGGAGAATAACTGTTTTGTATCTCATCAATTCCTGTCATACCAGCCCCCTACCTTAGAGGCATGCTGACTGTTAAGAAACCTGTAATTTCTGTCATATTTCAACAATAATTACCTCCATTGCTTTTCTATTTAACTCCTGTCAATTTTGCTAATAAACGGACTCTAGGATTCTGGGACTCAAGGACTCAGATTCTAGATTCACGCTGAGTCCCCTGGTGTCTTTTACTTCGTGTCACCCCTGTCGTGAGCGAGAAAGAACCAGCCCGTTACCTTTCCCCTGGAGGCCACCCTGCCGGAGGAGAGAGACACCCCGAAAAGGATCAATTCATTCGTGAAGATTAGTTCATGTATTCTCCCCGTTTTTAAAAGCTTATTAATAGTGTTTTGTTGGTGTTGTTGCAGAGCTTATAAATTCTTCATATATCTGGTTATTTTCACTTTGATGTATGGCGCAAAATACATTAAAATATTTTTTCCATTCCATAGGATGCCTCTCTAAATTGGTGATGATTCATTTTGTTATTTAGTAGCTTTTCAGTTGATGAAGTCTTACTGATTTATTTTTCTTTTGTTTTCCCTACTGTTAGACTTGGGTATTCAAAGATGTCTCCAAAGCAAATATCACAGAATGTTCCACCAATGTTTTCTTCTATGTATTTATGGCTTCCAGTTTAATGTCCAAGTCTTTGATCTTTCTCTAGTTGATGCAAGTTTGTATCAAAATAAAGTCTGTAGGAGTGGGGACATAAACATAATTTAGAAGGGATGAGTCACTTTAGCATTCCAATATCCTGTGTTATCTGCACCCATCCACAAATAAAGGAATAGCAATTTTTGCCACTCACATGACAATCTCTGCAAGGTATGCTGCCTAGAAATACCTCAAATTCATTTGAGTCAGTAATGAATAGTTCTTTTGTTGCGGGGGGGGAGCATGCACAATTCTCTGAATTCTCTTCTTACACTTTTTTTTTCTTATCGCTTTTGGAAAGTGGGGGGGGGGGATTAAGGGTTTACAGTACAGTTGTTGACACATGGGTACAACTTCTTATCTCCCTATGATAGGTTTCTGAAAAACATTCTCTGACCCAACCCAGGCCCTCCTCCACCATCATACTATGTCTAACCTCAAAAATGATGTGGGTTCTTTCTTTAACCATTCCCTAAACATCAGCCATTTTAATTATATTGCAAGGTTTGTTTATATGTCTAATGAGCCATCACTGTAAAAAAAAAAAAAAAAAAAGGGACAAGAATCAAGTAAAGTCTATTTCTCTTTAAAACGGAATGAGGGATTAGAACATAAAATATGGTTAGAATTATTATGCAATTATTATATACAATTATTGCCATAAATTTTCAAATTAAAAGTTTTGTAATTCACCCTCATTAGTCATAACCTCAGCCTTGTGAGCAAAAAAGACAGAATACTCTGGTTGGCTTAACTTAGAGCTGGGGAGATTTCAAGTTTCTTGGGACATTCCACACACACACACACACACACACACACACACACACACACACACACAGGAAATAAAGTATTACTGGAAAGATAAAAAGGAGGAATAAATGATAAAAAAGAACACCAGTTAATATTAGGTTCTGTTGTAAGGTAAAGACAAAAGTAACAATGGCTTTAAAAAATAAAGGTTTATTTTCCTATCATGTTAAGGAATCAGAACAACAGGATCTTCAAAACTGGTAGAATGGGTAGAATGCCTTCATAAAATCCTCAAAGTTCCTGATTATTTTTTCATGTTTCTCTACCAGATTTATATGATGATATCCAACAATAGAATCTAGGAAATGATGTATTTACTTCAAATAATAATTATGCCCATTAAATAATGGACATATTTCTTTGATGAGAAGGAAAGACTAGATATTAGGGTACAAAGAACAATCTCTGCATATAGTGTATGCACTCCAAGGAGATATCCATGATTCCTCTACCTCTGTTAATACTCTCGTGTAATACTTTCCCACTGAGTACAGGCAAGACCTGTGACTTGCGTTTAAGCAATATGAAAAGATAAGAGACTGATGATTAGTATACCTGATCATGTTGCATTAGATTATTATCTTTTTTGCAGGCATTCTTGTTCTTCTATGGATGACAGTAAGAGACTGGTCAATTTGACTAGCCTCATATGGCAAAGAATGAAGAATACTCCATAAGTACTGAGTAAGACCTCCAGACAGCATTCAGAAAACAATTTAATTCTCAGTCCAATAACTAAATGGTAAGGAAGGCACTCCTTTCCTAGTTGAACCTCTAGATGATAAGTCGGCACTGACTGAAACCTTGATTACAATCTCATGGGACCCAAAACAGAAGATCAGCTAAACTATTCCCAGATTCCTGATGCACAGAAACTAAGATAATAAATATGTATTGTAATAAGCCACTAAATTTGAGGTAATTTGTTATGCAGTAATAAAATCTAATACACTAACAATAAAAGCAACCAATAGATGCTTGCAATACTGCAAAGAAAAAAAAAAAAGCTTAATGCAGTCCCTAATACAGTAAGTGTTCAGTAAGTGTTAGCTTCAACAGTCACCAGCACCAGCACTAGTATCATCACTGTCTGTATAATCACCATTTCCTAAACCTGTATTCCTCCAGTATCACCATTATCTTGCTTAGCAACTAAGCAGCAAAGAATAAAATCCCAACAGGGTAAACAATTTTATTCATATTACTTCTAGACTTTTGGAAGCAACCAATGTTAAAATCTAATTGGAACTGCATTTCCATTAGCACTGCACTGGTGATTCTTGTATATCCATCTGCCACTCCATCCAAGAACCTGCCTCTCAATGATATAACAATCTTTTGGTCATGCCTCATTTGGGAAGAATTGAAAAGAATAAGATAGGACACAGTACTCTAGGGGCTCAGTTAAGAACTGCAGTCAAAGTTGCAGAAAATCCATCACTCTATGAAGTCAGGGAGATAAAAGAAACAATTAGCTAGAGGTTAAGTAGGAAAACAGCTGCTAAAAGACTTGGTCAAAAAAAAAGTCATGGAATAGGAATAAAAGACTGGAAGAATAATTTAAGAGTTAAAGTTATCAAAGTTTTAGTTATTATCTAACAGAGCCAATCTGGGCATCTGTTTAATATTCTGGTATATGACAAAAGTGCCAAGAGGAATTTTAACAATTAAAAGAGAGTGAAAGAGTAACAATAAAGCACCATTCAGAATTAAGAATATTTAACAACAAAGTACTTACAAGACCATATAACACATGAGCTATTTTAAATTGTGGTATATTAGAACAAACTAACATCCCTTAAATCAAACAAAGGTTTCAAAGCAGAGCCATATATTGGAGTGAGGCAGAAAAGTAAGGTCTACTGTATGTATATAAAACAAACTAAAACTGCTACTATGAGACACCATAAAATAGTCAATAGTTCAAAAACTGATTAAAAATAAATAACATATTAGTAATAAAAGCTTGGTGTAGGTAACATTCTAATAATGAATTTTTGTTTGGTGCTCATAGAAAATCAAAAAAATTATAAAGAATATGATAATGACCCAAAATGATAATAGTTTTTGCTTATGATTATTTTTAAAATTTTATTTATAAAAAGGAAACACTGACAAAAACCATAGGATAAGAGGGGCACAACTCCACACAGTTCCCTCCACCAGAACTCCATATTCCATCCCCTCCCCGATAGCTTTCCTATTCTTTAGCTTATGATTATTTTATAGAGAAAATACTGTAAAACAGTATAGACTATAAAGAGTAAAATTTACGTGAAATTAATGAAAAACTAAAGTTCAGAGATGCTAAGACAGAAAAACATATAAAGATATCAGGACAATTTTAAGTACAATATTGGCAGCAGCACATGTATTTTCATGCTCAAATAAAAAATCTTCCTAATAGAGTAGATTATGAGCTATGAGAGCACTTAGCAACATAAAAAGTGGAGCCCTGAGATTACTAAACAGACATGATGGGCCTAGACCTCAAATAAATCCATCATCTCTCCATTGTTACCGGTCATCTCCATCAGGAACAACACAATAGACCCCTTTGTGGGCACCCCATAAGATCTTGCCCTCAACATGGATCAACAATGAGAGAGAATGTTCCATCCTCCAAAGGGAGGCTGGAAAACATACTCTTATTTTCCACCTGAGGAAGATGGGTCCAGCTTGGGGCAGCTTAGAACGTTCCTATTCATGACCACAGAATGTGAGCTCAGATCTACAGGGATGCAGAGGTCAAATAGGCTCCTAAGCAGAATATGGGCCCCAGATCAAATTGATAGGGTTTATGTGTCAACACCTATTCATACACCTTTCCCATATTTGGGAGCTACTCTCTTCCTTGATGCAGCTTTCTAGCCCTTTTTCCAGCCATGACATCATCTCCCCAAACAATAATTTGGGACCACCTGCATATCAGATGTCAGAAAGGAAAAAAGAAAAAACTAGTATAGTCCTGGACCCTATGGAATATAACTAAAATAGGACTACTAACTATGTACAAAACAGAGACCCCTAAATCTTCATCTGCAATATTTCAACCTTCAAGTTCATGATCGGTCAACAATTTT
Source organism: Erinaceus europaeus (assembly GCF_950295315.1). Classification (NCBI taxonomy): domain Eukaryota; kingdom Metazoa; phylum Chordata; class Mammalia; order Eulipotyphla; family Erinaceidae; genus Erinaceus; species Erinaceus europaeus. Next base: position 60,311,589 of record NC_080162.1, read on the forward strand.
TTTGGCTCTATATATTAACTCTTCTTTCAGCCACCATATCCCAGATGCTACCATGATGCCAACTGGACTTCCCTGAGCAGATGACTCCAAAAATGTGTCCTGGAGCCCTGCTTCCCCAGAGCCCTGCCCCACTAGGGAAGGAGAGAGACAGGCTGCGAGTATGGATCGACCTGCCAATGCCCATGTTCAGCAGGGAAGCAATTACAGAAGCCAGACCTCCCACCTTCTGTACCCCATAATGACCCTGGGTCCATACTCTTAAGGGGTTAAAGAAAAGGAAAGCTATCAGGGGAGGGGATGGGATACGGAGTTCTGGTGGTGGGAATTGTGTGGAGTTCTACCCCTCTCATCCTATGGTTTTTGTCAGTATTTTTACTGTTTTTAAAATCAATCCATAAGCAAGTCTATTTAGTGACATAGAGTAGTTAAATGTAAACATGTATTTGATATATTATTAACAATTTTATGCAACAAAATAGTGACCCACATAAAGTCTAAAGTTAATGTATCATTATCCATAAGGAAACCAGAATAGACATTTGACATACTAAAGAAGTCAAGGCAGATTCCTGAGTTTGCAGATACCGACATGTTTTTAATAAAATAAAAATGTTCAATTAGTATTCATTAATATCTTCACTGAAGTAAAGTTGGTTTGAAATCCTCTAGACACAATCTACTCTTTCTCATACTTACTCTCTAAATTAGTTCCTTCAAGCAGGAATGCCATTCTTAACTATCTTTATCACCTTGTAAATCCTTTCCCATCTATGTGTCAATGCCTGCCTGATTCAGTGCCTATTTTCGATGTTGTCATCACCGTCATACTAAATTGCCAGTCCCTGTTCAGTCACCAGATGCTGGACTAGCTTCATGGGCGGGAGAGAGACGACCAGGGACTCATGGCTGAGCTGGGAATGCAGTTCAACCTTTATTGATGAGCAGGAATGCAGTGCAGTCTATCTAATCTCTCTTCATTAGAAAATCCTCTCCTTTATATCTCCTGAGGCAGAAGTGTGAGGAAGAGGAAGTACGTAGGACAGGGGGTGGGGAGAAGGAAAAAAGCACGGGAACCAGTGGGGATTAAATGGTGGAAAACAGGATGTGACTAGGAGAGGGGGAGGAGTGGAAAAAGAGCTCGAACCAGTGAGGATTAAACCAGTGCAGGTCTCAAACAAAAACATGATTATGTAAATAGACCACAACTTTAAGCAATGCAAGCAAACCTAACGTGATGATCAAAATAGAAGGGTTTTTAGAAGCAGAATTAGAAGCAGACCAACAATAAATATGACTTTCTTTTATTGGAAAGAGTCTATTTGTAGAGTAATCAAAGTAAATTCCAAAGAAAATAATCAAAGTAAATTTCCAGAATAATCAAAGTAAATTCCAGTTATAATACATACTATGTATGAAGTGGCTTTTCATACATAGTATGTATTATAACTAGTTCCTCTATGTCTCATTCTGAGGGTAAAGTTGAATAGATTTTTTTTTTTCATTAGAGAAGCAGGGATAGTAACTTGAAATTATATAGAATAGTGTGATTAATTATCAGTGGATGACAGAATTCCTGAATGAAGGGAGGAAAAAAAATAATGAAGAAGAGGCAATTACTCTTATGGTATAAGGAATGCAAAGAGTAGAATGTAAATGTTAGAAAGATTTGGTAAGGTATTGCTGCAGAGGAAGTGTGACTGAAATGTGGCCGTATATATCTGATTCCCCATGTTAACTCAATAAAGAATTGGAAAGAGCATGATTTCAAGCATTTAAATCTTTTATTCAGGAAAATTGAAATCACTCAACAAAGAGGCACATGGCAAAAAAGGAAGGATGATAGCACAACTGTGGTGTGGTATGTTATGTCATGTCATGTCATGTCATGCTATGCTATGCAGGTCCTGCCTTCATGTCCTTTCCAAGCCATGCCTAGACCTATTACAGCTTCCAAGTGTCCTTCCATTTCCCTCTTTCTTCTCAGGTAATGCAAACAGGAATCTGACTTCTTCAGGTGTTATCTAAATTTTTTTCACTCTCAATGAGGGGGACAAAGCTCGGTCACAAAAGTTACAGGTCCCATGGAACTTGGTTTAGGACTCTCTGATAATGAGTGAGTAAAAGATATTTTAGATACTGGCATGAGAGAGAGTACAGGAACAAAGCAGAGTAGCATATAAAATCAAAGCAAAGAATCAAGCTACACTCATAGTATATGACCTTCCCTAAATTCCATCATAAATATATACTATATTATAAGGCTATCATCATCAAAGCAGCCTGGTACCAGAACAAAAACAGGCACACAGAACAGTGGAACAGAATTGAAAGCCCAGAACTAAATCCCCACACCTATGGATATCTAATCTTTGATAAGGGGGCCCAAAGGATTAAGTGGAAGAAGGAGGCTCTCTTCAATAAATGGTGCTAGGAAAACTGGGTTGTAACATGCCGAAGAATGAAATTGAACCACCTTATCTCACCAGAAACAAAAATCAACTCCAAATGGATCAAGGACCTGGATGTTAGACCGGAAACTATCAAATACCTAGAGGAAAACATTGGTGGAACACTTTCCCACCTAAACCTCAAGGACATCTTTGATGAAACAAACCCAATTGCAAGGAAGACTAAAGCAGAAACAAACCAATGGGACTACATCAAATTGAAAAGCTTCTGCACAGCCAAAGAAACTATCACACAAACAAAGAGACCCCTCACAGAATGGGAGAAGATATTCACATGCCATATATCAGATGAGAGACTAAACACCAAAATATACAAAGAGCTCAGCAAACTTAGCAACAAAAAAGCAAATAACTCCACCCAAAAATGGGCAGAGGATATGAACAAAACATTCACTACAGAGGAGATCCAAAAGGCTAGCAAACATATGAAATACTGCTCCAGATGACTGATTGTCAGAGAGATGCAAATAAAGACAACATTGAGATAACACCTCAACCCTGTGAGAATGGCAAACATCAAAAAGGACAGCAGCAACAAATGTTGGAGAGGCTGTGGAGACAGAGGAACCCTTCTGCACTGCTGGTGGGAATGTAAATTGGTCCAGCCTCTGTGGAGAGCAGTCTGGAGAACTCTCACAAGGCTAGACATAGACCTTCCATATGACACAGTAAGTCCTCTCCTGGGGATATACCCCAAGGAGCACAATTCATAATAGCCAAAACCTGGAAGGAACCCAGGTACCGAATAACAGATGAGTGGCTGAAAAATCTGTGGTATATATACACAATGGAATACTATGCAGCTATTAAGAACAATGAACCCACCTTATCTGACCCATCTTGGATGGAGCTAGAAGGAATTATGTCAAGTGAACTAAGTCAGAAAGACAAAGATGAGTATGGGATGATCCCACTCATCAACAGAAGTTGAGAAAGAAGAACAGAAAGGGAAACTAAAACAGGATCTTATTCAATCAAGAGTAGGGCAACAAAGTAAAAACCCTGTGGTGAGGGGGAGGGTGGACATTCGGCTTCCCGGGGCGGTGGGGGGGGTGGTGGAGGTGGGGGGGGGTGGGATGGTACACAGTCTTTTGGAGGTGGGAATGGTGTTTATGTACATTACTATTAAAGTGTAGTCATATAAATCACTATTCAATTAATATGAGGGGAAAAATTGATCATATGTCTAGAACTTTTTAAAACACAGACTGAGTCTTTTTAATACATAGGCTGAGTCTTTGATATGTTGACTCTCTCAAAAGCCTAGACCAGGGAGAACAGAAGCAACTGGTGACACCGCTATATACAAGATGCTGGGTATTATACAGCAAACCCTAACAAAGGGACTTTTCAAAGTTAACCCAATTACCAAATAATATGATGATAACAATAATTATCCATTGTCTTCTTGAACCCTAAGGCAGTAGGAACCTCACATTTCCACTATAGAGCCTATATTTCTCCCAGTCCTGGAACCTTAGGGTGGGGCCCACTTTCCTGCATGCTTCTCTCAATTCATATCAAATAATATTGCATCTGCTGACCGCAACCTAATCAAAACAATGAGTGCCACCCTAGCATGCTTCAGCTCAGACTGTGTCCAGAGACTTCAGGTGTGGAATGACAACCCTACAGCTTCATCACTCGGGTGAGACCTTTCCTTTCATAGTATTCTCTAATTCCATTCCAGGTATTCCAGTCCCCAATAAAGTCCCCAAACCTAGATATATACCAGGTCCCCTGAGATAGAGCATATGTTCACACGTGTCCATAAACCAGGGCAAAATATATACCTGAAAGCAGAAGTACACAAGAGTCTGCAGAGAGTATCCACCCAACACTTCATCTGCACTATTCCAGCCTTTAGGTCCATGATTGTTGAACAATTTGTTTGGCTTTGTACGTTAACTCTCTTTTCAGCCACCAGGTTCCGGATGCCAGCATGATGCCGACCAGACTTCCCTGGACTGATGACTCCACCAATGTGTCCTGGAGCTCTGCTTCCCCAGAGCCCCACCCTACTAGGAAAAGAGAGAGGCAGACTGGGAATATGGATCGACCAGTCAACACCCATGTTCAGCAGGAAAGCAATTACAGAAGCCAGACCTTCCACCTTCTGCAACCCACAATGACCCTGGGTCCATGCTCCCAGAGGGATAGAGAATGGGAAAGCTATCAGGGGAGGGGATGGGATATGGAGACTGGATGGTGGGAATTCTGTGGAGTTGTACTCCTCCTATCCTACAGTTTTGTTAATACCTCCTTTCTTAAATTATATATATATATATATATATATATATATATATATATATATATATCAACAGTATTAAAAAAAACAGCAACAACAAAAACTCAGACCAGTGAAATAGGTCACCTGGATGGTGTGCCTATCCTGACACGTGTGTGATCTTTGTTTAAGCCTGGCCCCTACCACACTAGAAAACATTAAATTGCTATGTTCTTTCCCACTCTCTTTTCATATATATTAAAAAGTCAGCCTTGATTGGTGAAGTCCCAGCAACAATAACAGCAGCAACAACAACAAAAAAAAAAAAAAAAAAGAAAAAGAAAGAAAGGAAAGTAGGAGGAAGAAAAACTAAAGGACATAAGAAATACTCATAAGATTTAAGACATGCTGGGAGGATAGCAGAAGGACTATGCCAAAGACTTTCATGTCTGTAACTCCAGAAGTTTCAGTTTCAATCTCTAGTATTACCATAAACCAGAGCTGAGTAGTATTCTGGTATCTTTCTCTCTGGATATCTCTCTCTCTCTCTCTCTCCCAAATAAAATATATTTTAAAAATGAAGTAAATTTTACAAAATGTACTGGGTTTCTGCAGTATTTAGAAAGTATTACACAACTTAGACTCATTTGTGAATCACAGGCGTTCCCATTTATACACAAGAAGGTATAAGGGTGTGGTATTTTTACCTTGTTGATGATTTCATCTGGAAACTAATCTTAATGAAAGTTTAGTTGCTAATAAATGTTTAGTTGAAATGATTCCTTATAATGTTATGTTTTTCCCTAAAGAATGCTTAAAACTTACAACCTAAGTTTTCAAAGATGACTAAATTAGTCAGAGGGTTTCTGAGGGACACCCATTATACCAAAGGGTGCTGGTATTACAAATATTTAAGACTTGGCCACAGTGCTCTAGATCTATATTGTATACCAAAATGTAAGTTTTGCAGTGTCTTTCTATCAAATATTAGGAACAAATTTAACTTTAGATTTCCAATATTATTAGTTTCCTTGACACTTATCTTTAAAGAAAGCACAATGCATTTCTTACACACTGTCAGTAGCAACAGGCTTGTACAACCTAACACCCCAACTTATAATCTATGGACACATTGCTGTTCTACAGGAGAGAAAAATCTTAATTGTCTATGAAATATAAATAATATTTTTAGAAAGCAATTTCAGAGTAGAGTTCCAGATGCAAATTTTAAGGGCATGTCAGAGAATGATGCCTTTATCATGCATTGATGACTATCAAAAATTCTCAAATTATATAAATGCTTAATAATATATAAACATTTTTAACTTGTGCCTGCATACAATATTTCTTTTCCTGGATAAACTGAAAGGGAGCTTGAAAGGCATTTGATTAACACTTCAACACTAGGACACATGAAAAAGTAATTTGAAAACTATAGCCAGTAAAAACAAAAAAAGTTTTTATTTTAAAAAGTTACCATTTTTAATGTCACCTTTAAATAACACTTTATATTCTTTTTGTGAGTTTCATTTCTTCCAACAGATGATATGTGAATTAAGCCATAAAGTACTATCGTATTATTAATGGCAGATATAAGATAACCCTTTAGGACAAAATAAAGATAATATAGAATAAACACTGAACAGAAGTGAAGATAAAAAAAGCAGACCAACATTAAGGCAGGCAACTAATATTCTGTTTGTATTACACATTTCAAATAACATTGCAAGAAACTGTTTTTGAATAACTTAACAACACAGCTGAATAATAATATCACAAAATTAAAAAAATAGGAAGTACAGGCAAATAATAAGAGCCATAATGTATGCTTGACTCTCAAATTAAATTTATTGCATTGGAAAATTAGTAGTCATGAGCCCCTTAGAATATACCTAAAACAGACTTCCTAGCTCCTTCCAACATGAAGAACCCAAATATCACCTGCTATACTTTTACCTTTAGATTCCTGATTATTAAACAATTTGTTCTGCTTTATATCTCAGTGTTTTCAGCCACCAAGTTCAGATGCTTCCAAGATGCCAACCTGACTTCCCTGGGCAGACAACCTCACCATTGTGTCCTGGAACCCCACAGCCCCAGAGCCCTACCCTACTAGGGAAAGATAGAAATGGGCTGGGGGTATAGATTGACCTGGCAATGCCCATGTCCAGTGGAGAAGCAATTATGGAAGCCAGACCTTCCACTCACCATAAAGATCTTCAGAACATACTCCCAGAGGGATAAAGAATAGGAAAAATTCCAATGGAGGGGAGAGTGTATGGAACTCTGGTGGTGAGAATTGTATGGAATTGTACCCCCTCTTTTACCACAATCTTGTCAATCATTATTAAATCACTAACACCATAAAGTTCATAATAAAATACTGCATACTTAGACTTAGATACCCTTCTCATCTACTTCCTATTATACTTCCCTCACTCATTCTAAAGGTAATCTTATCAAAGTAAGCACTACAAAAGCTAAATAAGGGCAAGAGACTGGCTACTTTAGTGATGACTCTTTAGTCACTATCAGACCACCTCATCAACTGGGATCTTAATCAGGGAGTCCTGAGATTCCCAAACAGACATGATTGGTATAAACCTTGAATAAATCCCTCTCTTTATTGTTACCAGTCATCTCTATCAGGAACAACACAATAGACCCCTTTGTGGGGCCCCCATATGACCTTGCTTCAATGTGGATCAACAACGGTATCCTCCAAAGGGAGGCTGGATAACATACTTTATGTTCCACCTGAGGAAGACAGTTCCTGATTTAGGGGCAGCTTGGAAAGTTCATCCTGATGACCACAGAATGTGAGCTCAGATCTACAGGGATGCAGAGGTCACATGGGCTCCTAAGCTGAATATGGGCCCCAGATCAAATCAAATCAACGGGGTTTACAGTCAACAATATTTATACACCTTTCCCTTATTTGGGAGCTACTCTCTTCCCTGATCCAGCTTTATGGTCATTTTCCAGCCATGACATCATCACCCCAGACAATAACTTGGATCCACCTGCATATCAATAGTCAGACCCAGAAAGGAAAAACAAACAAACAAAAAACTAGTATAGTCATGGGCCCTTTGGAATATAACTAAAATAGGACAACTAACTATCTACAAAACAGAGACCCCCCCCCCAACTCTTCAAATTAACTATTCCAGCCTTTAGGTTTATAATTAATAAACAATTTGTTTGGTTCTATATGTTAACTCTTTTTCATCCACCAGCTTCCAGATGCTACCATGATGACAACCAGACTTCCCTGGGAAGATGACCCCACCAATGTGTCCTTGAGCCCTGCTTCCCCAGAACCCTGCCCCACTAGAAAAAGATAGAGTCAGGCTGGGAGTATGGATTGACCTGTCAATGCCCATGTTCAGCGGGGAAGCAATTAAAGAACCCAGACCTTCCAACTTCTGCACCCCATAATGACCCTGCGTCCATACTCCCAGAGGGTTAAAGAATAGGAAAGTTTTCAGGGGAGGGGATGGGATACAGGGTTCTGGTGGCAGGCAGTTCTGTGTAGAGTTGTACCTCTCTTACCCTATGGTTTTTGTCAATGTTTCCTTTTTATAAATAACTTAAAAAAAAAAAAAAAAAACTACACCCACTGCAAACTCTAGTGTACTTCTGCTTTCAGGTATATCTTTTGCAGTAGTTTACGGATATGTGTGAACATATGCTCTCTCTCACAGAAACTGGTGTATATCTAGGTTTTGGGACTTTGTTAGAAAGTGAACCACCTGAGATGGAATTAGAGTATACTATGAAAGGAAAGGTCTCACCCGAGTAATGAAGCTGAAGGGTTGTCATTCCACACGTGAAGTCTCTGGACACAGTCTGAAGTGAAGCATGTTGAGGTGGCAATCGTTGCGTTGATTAGGTTGTGATCGGCAGATGCAATATTATTTGATATGGATTGGGAGTGGCATACGGGAAAGTGGGCCCTATCCAAGGGTTCCAGGACTGGAGGAAGTAGAGGCTCTATAGTGGAGATGTGAGGTTCCTGCTGTCTTAGGGTTCCAAAAGACAATCGATAGTTAATGTTATCATCACATTATTTGGCAATTGGGTTAACTTTGAAAAGTCCCTTTGTTAGGGTTTGCTGTACAGTACCCAGTATCTTGTATATAGCTGTACTATTGGTTGCTTGGGATGCATTGGATCGACCTTCTCGTGGTGCATCCCGTGAGTACCCATTCATTGGGGAAACTGACGATCCTTCCTAGCCGACTGAATCCACATGGATCCCAGTCACTTTCAAAGCCAGCAACAAGCAGCTCCTGACAGCTTTCAACCTGACGCTGTAGACTGGCTACGGAAGAAGGGCAAACGCTAGAAGAAAGAATTGGTTGCTTCTGATCTACTTGGTCTAGGCTTTTGAGAGAGTCTGCATATCAATTACACAGCCTATATATTAAAAAGATTCAGTTTGTGTTTTGAAAAACTTCGAGACATACAATTAATTTTCCCCCTCTCATATTAACTAGTGATTTATATGACTACATTTTACTAGGAGTGTACATAAATACCATTCCCACCACCAAAAGACTGTGATCCATCCCTCCCACCCACTCCCACCCCCCACTGGCCCAGGAAGCTGCATGTCTACCCCTCACCACAGGGTTTTTACTTTGGTGCCCTACTTACAATTTGTTTGGCTTTGTATGTTAACTCTCTTTTCAGTCACCTGGTTCCAGATGTCATCAGGATGCCGGCCAGGCTTCCCTGAACTGAAGACCCCCACCATTGTGTCCTGGAGCTCCGCTTCCCCAGAGACCCACCCTACTAGGGAAAGAGAGAGGCAGACTGGGAGTATGGACCGACCAGTCAACGCCCATGTTCAGCGGGGAAGCAATTACTGAAGCCAGACCTTCTACCTTCTGCACCCCACAATGACCCTGGGTCCGTGCTCCCAGAGGGATAGAGAATGGGAAAACTATCAGGGGAGGGGGTGGGATATGGAGATTGGGTGGTGGGAATTGTGTGGAGTTGTACCCCTCCTACCCTATGGTTTTGTTAATTAATCCTTTCTTAAATAAAAAAGAAAAAAAAAAAACTACACCCACATGTCAATGTAAACCACTAAGCCCTCAATAAAAAAATTTTAAATCACTAATAAAATATTATTAAATTACTAAAAAAATATTGAATTTGGTAATACTTTAAGTAATTCAAACAGTAACATGCAACTAAGATTATATTAATTTGCAAAGGAGAAGTTGCAACAGAATAATGAACAAATACCTAACGACAAACTGACACAAACCAAGGTATTTTTCCCCTTTGTCATTTTATTAGGGGATTAATTACTTACACTAGTTATTGACACATGGAAGTATAAGAAAAAGTCATGTATTGTATTAAAGGATGGAAAGGGGGCAGGTAGTGGCACACCTGGCTACGTATACACATTACAGAATGCAAGGACATAGGTTCAAACCCCTGGTCTCCACCAGCAGGGAGGAAAAACTTTATGAGTGGTGAAGCAGGGTTGCATATGTCTCTCTGTCTCTTTCCCTCTCCACCTCTCTCACCCCTCTCAGTTTCTCTCTGTCTCTATCCAAAAATAAATAAAGATATATATATATATATATAAACATTTTTAAAAGGATAGATAACATACATTCTTTGCCACTTTTCTCATAAACTATGTTTCTTTTGCTCGTGAATTTGAGTTTATTTTGCAACTTTTCCAACATACTGTAGAGAAAATAACCCTCCAATTTCTGAAATTGGACCTCAAGAAACTGACAGAATCTCTTTTTTAAGAATATTTTTACCTCACTCACGAATGTAAGAAGCCTAAGTCACATGGACAGCTCATGAAGAGGAAAAGTGAGGCATTCTTCAGCTCTAAGTGTCAACCATATAAGTTAAGCCACCCTGAACTTCTTACAACAGTCTATCTAGCTTTTAAATAACTGCAGTATAGCCAATATTAATTGGAGATTCTATACTGTATTAATCTTAAAGGATCACATATAAAGTTGCATATAATGCTTACATCAATATAATATAGGGCCTCAGAAAGAGAAGGATGAATATGGAATAATCTCACTCATGGATGTAAGTTGAGAAATAAGAATAGAAAGTGGAAAAACAATACAGAACTTGGACTGTGTTTAGTGTATGGCACCAAAATAAAGGACTGGGTTGTGTGTGGGGGGGGTGGCGCTTTTAGGTCCTAGTGCATGTGCATGATGGTGAAGGAGGAGTAGGCTGGGATTTACAGTGTTTTTCATAAAACTGAGAAATTTAACACATGGACTAATTATTTTTACTGTAAATTATTAATCCCCCAATAAAAAATAAAAAAATGTCATGATGATATATGGGAGGAGATATTTTTCCTACAGAGATGAAAAAAATTGTCATGTTTATAATCTATTTGAGCTTTCTAGAATGACTGAATTTCAAGTGCAAAAGCTCTTTAATCCCACGACATAAATATGTTATAGGATTCTGTGTCAATCCTTGTGCCTTTGAGGTAATTTCCTTAACTCTTTTATACTCGAGATAGAGATATTTGGTTCTCATCTTCTCAAATGCTTACAATGTTGATACAAGGGGTGACATGAGTCCTTTAATCTATGTAAGTCATGGGACTGAGGAATTTGTGTATTTGAACTTAAACCTTTTTTCAGAAAGTCTATCAATTTTGGTTTTGTTTGTTTTTGCACCAGGGTTATCACTCAGTGGCTGCATGATGAATTTAACACTCCTGGTGGCCATTTTTTCCTTTTCCTTTTTTCCTATTTTTTAAAATATTTTATAGGACAGAGAAAAATTGAGATAGGAGATACATATATAAATATGGAGAGAGGAAGAGAGAGAGTGAAACCTGAATCTTGCTGTGCTTCACCATTCATGAAGGTCCCCTCCTTATAGGTGGGGAGTAGGTTTTAAACCTAAGTCCTTGAACATGGTAATGTGTGTGCTCATTTGGTTGTACTGCCCAGTCCCCCAATTTATATTTTTTATCAAAATAAGTTCTATTAGTAGACATTCTTCCCCCCTTTAATTGACTGTTCACAGAAATTCTTTTTACAAGGCACAAGCGTAATTCTTGAACCCCTACTATATATTCAGCCTTAGAAAACATTTCAAATTTTCTTATGAAAAAAAAAATATCCTGTTCATATTGTCCCAAAATAGTAAATTAATATATTTTATGGTATAAATGATTATATGTGAAAACTTTTTTATCCTTTGACATGACTAAATGTACACTTCTCACATCCTGAATTTCTCCAAATTTTAAAAACACATCTATGTAGTGTGCCAGATTAGTAAATTCTTTACATCATATTTTTTCTATTTGTGCTAAATAGAAAACAGAAAAGTTATCTTAAAAATTTGTTTAGTCCACCATTAATGAAAGGACTATTTTCAACACTAAGCATATGTTGTAGGTTATTAGCTTACTGTTATTTATTTATAATTGAATTTTAAATACTCTTTAAATGGAAAACTTTTCCATGGAGTGGGATAGACATTTCCCTCTGACATCAGAGCTTAATTTTCTCAGAGATAATTCAATGTAACTTGAATCACTGAAACACTAATTTTGAAATGCTTCCTTATGTGCTCACAGCTCTCAAGTGTTGAAAAGAAACTTACTTTACATACTACAACATTCATCATAAAGCAGGGAAAAAAACTATGCTTTTGATATGTGGATGTAATTTAAAATTACATCTATGCATTTAATAATAAAATATACTACAACCAAAAGGAGCTAGAGTAGTGTGAAAAAAATCAAATGCTTTGGAGTTGAAATTCTACCTTCATCTCAAAAAAACAGAAGCAACTAGTCATCAAACTGCAAGCAAATTGTGTGACAAAATACTGAGACTCTCTACATAGCTATACTATAATAAATTTGTCATTATTATTGCCACAGTAAAAGTCGCTTTAAGGGAGTCGGGCTGTAGCACAGCGGGTTAAGTGCAGGTGGCGCAAAGCACAAGGATCGGCATAAGGATCGCGGTTCGAACCCCGGCTCCCCACCTGCAGGGGAGTCACTTCACAGGCGGTGAAGCAGGTCTGCAGGTGTCTATCTTTCTCTCCTCCCCTCTGTCTTCCCCTCCTCTCTCCATTTCTCTCTGTCCTATCCAACAACGACAACAACAATAATAACTACAACAATAAAACAACAAGGGCAACAAAAGGGAATAAATAAATAAAATTTTTTAAAAGTTGCTTTAAGATAACATAGGTCTAGTATGAAATTCATGGCAATTCCCAGTGTAGAAGTACAGCTATAACAGGATGATTAGCCTAAATATTAGCTACTCAAGTAACATGTAATAATGCTTTATTCAGGCAGGACAAGCAGAGAAAGAACAGCCTACAATCAGGGAACTATTTTCTACTTTCATTGCAAGAAATTGGGAGGGAGATTATTTTGGGCTGACTCTTAAAAAGTTCTCTTTTTTAATTATTTTAAAAATCTTTTTATTGGATATAGACAGAGAGAAACTGAGAAGGAAGAGTGAAAGAGAGAGAGAGGCCTGCATCCCTGCCTCACCACTCATAAAGCTTTTCCCCTGCAGGTGGGAACCAGGGGCTTGAACCTGGGTCCTTGCACACTGTAATGTGTGTGCTTAACCAGGTGTGCCACCATCTGGCCCCTTTCTTTTGAAGGTTGGGGAGACATCAAAATGGTTATGCAAAAGACTCCCATACCTGAGGCTTTGAAATACCAGAGCTGAGCATTTTTATGAATCTTTTCTCTCTCTCTCTCTCTCTCTCTCTCTCTCCTCTCTCAGTAAAATCAATAAAACACTTAATATTTTTTTTAAAATATCTTTTTATTTGCTGCCCTTGCCATTAGGACCTCCTATCCCAATGCATAAGCCAGACACATAAATGTTTTTTTAAATTGTATTAGTGACAATATTTATTTACAAAATCATAAGATACCAGGGGTATAATTCTACACCATTCCTACCCCACAGTTCTCCAGTCCCTTTACTGGAAGCTACAATAGTTCTCCCAAGATATGGGTTAACTATAATTTCTGTAACTGTTTATACTTATACATATTTGCCCTTCCTATTTTATATGGTTCTGTATTCTCTTCCCTTCCAAGTCACACCCACACTGATTACTACTTATGAGTGTCCTTTCTCTTACTTTTTTCTATCTCCAGGTCCTGATGGAGTTAGGAGTTCAGAGCCATCTGGTCATCTTCCCCTACAACATTTTCCCTTCTGGGAGTATGGATTAAAATTGACTGAATGTCTCAAACTTTTTAAAGCACAGACTGGTCTTTTTAATACATAGGCTGAGTCTTTGATATGTTGACTCTCTTAAAAGTGTAGACCAAGGAGAACAAAAGCAACCGGTGGCACAGCTATATACAAATAATGTCAAAGGACATAAAGTATGGCAATGTTGTGTATGACACAGCAAATCCTAACAAAAGGATATTTCAAAGTTAATTCAACTTCCAAATAATGTGATTATAGTAATTAATATATTGTCTTCTTAAACCCTAAGGCAGCAGGATCCTCCTGCTTCCTCTTTAGAGCCTATATTTCCTGCAGTCCTAGAACCACTAGGGTGGGGCTCACTTTCCTGCATGCTCCTCTCAATTAATACCAAATGATATTCCATCCACCAATCCCAACCTAATCAACGCAAGGAGTACCACCTCAGCATGCTTCACTTCAGACTGTGTCCAGAGATGTCAGGCATGGAATGTCAACCCTTCACCCTCATTACTCAGGTGAGACCTTTCCTTTCATAGTATTCTCAAATTCCATTCCAGGAGGTTCACTTCCTAACAAAATCTCAAAACTTAGATATAGACTAGGTCTCGTAAGATAGAGCATATGTTCACACATATCCATAAATTAGGGCAAAATATATACCTGAAAGCAAAAATGCACAATATTCTGTAGTGAGTCAGTAAAAAGTTCATAATGAAATAGTGTCTACTTAGACTTATATACCCTCCTCACCTACTTCCTGTTACAATTCTCTCACTCACTCCAAAGCTAACCTCATCAAAGCAAGGACTGCAAAAGCAGAATAAGGGCAAGAGACTGGCATACTGTAACAATGACTCTTTAGTCACTATCAGGCCATTCCACCAGCTGGGACCCTAATTGGGGAGTCTAAGTCTCCCAAATACATTTGATGGGCCTAGAACTCGAATAAATCCCTCTCTCCATTGTTACTGGTCATTTCTCACAGGAACAACAAAATAGAACCCCTTGTGGGCCCCCATAGGACCTTGCTTTCAACCTGGATCAACAATGGTAGAGAATGTTCCATCCTCTGAAGGGAGGATGGACAACATACTCTATGCTACACCTGAGGAAGATGGGTCAATACTGGGGCAGCATGGAATGTTCCTACTCATGACCACAGAATGTGAGCTCAAATCTAGAAGGATGTAGAGGTCACACAGGCTCCTAAGCTAATTATGGGCCCCAGATCACATCAGATTGATGGGGTTTACAATAATATTTATACCCGTTTCCCATATTAGGGAGTTGCTCTCTTCCCTGATCCAGCTTTCTGGTCCTTTTCCCAGCCATGACATCATCTCCCCAGACAATAATTAGGATCCACCTAGCTCAGGCAAAAAAAAAAAAACAAAAAACCTAGTTTAGCTACAGGCCCTTTGAAATATAAGTAAAATATGCCTACTAGCTATCTACAAAATGGAGGACACCCCCCCCAACTCAACTCTACATTTGCACTGTTCCAGCTGTTAGGTCCATAATTGTTCAACAATTTGTTTGTCTTTGTATATTAACTCTCTTTTCAGCCACCAGGTTCCAGATGCTAGCAGGGTGCGACCAGACTTCCCTACTTCCCTGGACAGACAACCCTACCAATGTGTCCTGGAGCTCCACTTCCTCAGAGCCCTTCCCCACTGGGGAAAGAGAAAGACAGGCTGGGAGTATAGATCGACCTGTCAACGCCCATGTTCAGTGGGGAAGCAATTACAGAAGCCAGACCTTCAACCTTCTGCATCCCACAATGATCTTGGGTCTATACTCCCAGAGAGTTAAAGAATAGGAAAGCTATCAGTGGAGGTGATGGTATATGGAGGTCTGGTGGTGGGAACTGTGTGAAGCTGTACCCCTCTTTTTTTTTTTTGCTATTTTTTTATTTTATTTATTCCCTTTTGTTGCCCTTGTTGTTTTATTGTTGTAGTTATTATTGTTGTTGTCATCGTTGTTGGATAGGACAGAGAGAAATGGAGAGAGGAGGGGAAGACAGAGAGGAGGAGAGAAAGATAGACACCTGCAGACCTGC
This sequence comes from Erinaceus europaeus, assembly GCF_950295315.1. Lineage (NCBI taxonomy): Eukaryota > Metazoa > Chordata > Mammalia > Eulipotyphla > Erinaceidae > Erinaceus > Erinaceus europaeus. Next base: position 60,327,576 of record NC_080162.1, read on the forward strand.
TTCACCGCCTGTGAAGTGACCCCCTGCAGGTGGGGAGCCGGGTTCGAACCGGGATCCTTATGCCGGTCCTTGTGCTTAGCGCCACCTGCGCTTAACCCGCTGCGCTACAGCCCGACTCCCGAAGCTGTACCCCTCTTATCCTATGGTTTTGTCAATGTTTCCTTTTTATAAACAAAAATTTAAATTAAAAAAAAACAGAAGAAAAAAACAATTTTTTTTAAATTAAAAAAAAGAATTGTGAAAGTAGGAAAAGTTTGACCTTCTTAAAGAGAGGTTGAGCTGATATGTATTTCTGCTGTCATATATATGAAAAGCTTAAGGAAAAGGACTATATATATATATATATATATATATATTCAAATAGCATTTCAAAACCTGGAATTAAGTGGAAGTTCAATAAAACAAATGTTCAATTTATTTTAAAGTAAGTATTCTAATTTGTGATACTTTGTATAATGGAATAACTTCTTTAACATATATATGTTATGTTGTGTGGGTATATATATGTGAGTTTATATAACCTATGTATTTGCTTTTAAGTGAATATATATAATATATAAGATATTGAAAGACTATGATAAAATTTGAAAGCTTTATAGGTCTTATACATTTTAATTTTTATTCCATATACCTCTCTAAAATAACATAGTACTAAAGAAATAATTTTGCATGTGACATTTGCTTAATGCCCTGCCCATAGTTTCTTAATGAACACAATGCATATTAATACACATTTTATGTAGATTTCTCGGAGTAGTAAATTAAAACATTTAAAAATATTCTCCAAGCAATGGAAGTATTCATCAACAGGAACTATATTTCTAAGATTAGAATGAGGAGTGGCAAGCAGGAAATTTTCAAAAGACTAGGCTATAACCTAAAGGAGCTACAATCAAAAAAACTTTTAAAAAACAAACATGAGGGGGCCGGGCGGTTAAACTCACATTGTGTGAAGCTCAAGGATCAGCTTAAGGATCCCAGGTCAAGCCCCTGCTCCCCACTGGCAACAGGGCCGCTTCACAGGTGGTGAAGCTGGTCTGCAGGTGTATATCTTTCTTTCCTCCTCTCTGTTTTCCCCTCCTCTCTTGATTTCTCTCTGTTCTATCCAGTAACAACTACAGAAATAACAATAACAATAACAACAAGGGCAACAAAATGGAAAAAAATGAACTCCAGGAGCAGTGGATTCGTAGTGTAGGCACCAAGCCCCAGCAATAACCCTGGAGGCAAAAAATAAAAATAAAAACTAATGTGAAGAAACACACAAATGTGTCTAAAAAGCAGAAGGAAGGGGGAGTCGGCGACAGCGCAGCAGGTTAAGTGCTCATGGCACAAACCACAGGACCTGAGTAAGGATCCTGGTTCCAGCCCCAGACTACCCATCTGCAAGGGAGTCGCTTCACAGGCAGTGAAGCAGGTCTGCAAGTGTCTTCTCTCCTCTCTCCATTTCTGTCTGTTCTATCCAACAACGATGCCATCAATAACAACAACAATAAAACAACAAAGGCAACAAAAGGGAAAATAAATATTTTTTAAAAAGCAGAAGGAAATCTATCCCAAAATTAAAAACATACTTCAGTGTTGTGTATAACATTCAAAATTTAATCTAGAAATCTATTTGTTGTTCTGATGTTGTTAATAAACATTTCTATGATGAAATCCAAACAATTATATCAAAATAGATATGCTTTATATCATTTTCATGACATACTTGTTTCTAATGACCTTCCTGCTCCCATATTCCTTATTTATGCTGCTAAGAGTCATAAAATTAGGTTGACAGAATAAGTCGCTTGGATAGCGCACTACTTTTGCCAAGTATACAACCAGGTTCAAGTCCAGCCTCTATTCATTCTCATTCTCATTCTCTCATTCTCTCTCTCTCTGAAAAAGTCAGCCCAGAAAAAGAGAATTGTAAAATATAAAAAAATTAATATCTTATTTATTTTAAGGAGTAAGAGGCACACTGAAAGAGAGAGAGAAAGTACATACATGGGATGAGAATGGGGGCAGGGAGGGAGGGAAAGACTGAGAGCTGTTCACTTCTGGCTTATGGTGATGATGCGCATTAAACCTGGGACCTCAGAGTCTCAGCCATGAGAGTCTTCTGTATAACCATTGTGCTGTCTCACCAGCCCAAAACCTAAAATTTTTTATATTAACTTGAAGAGAATAAAAATGAGAATAAGCCAAATTAACTGATTTTAGTGAACGGCATATTCACATACAGTAGTGTCCTTGTCATCAGCAATGCAAACCAAATATTAGCATATGAAAACATTTCAGCTTTGAGATGGCACATATAGGTGCATCTTTTCAGACAAGCCTCAATTTAATTGGATATATTCTTACATTATCATTTTTCAAATTGAAAACCACTACATAATATGCTTTTTCTGCCTATGTGCTGTATGCTTCATTCATCTTGTTCAGGCTCCTTTAAGTGATTTGTGTATTATGTAAGCTAATTCATGAAGGTCTGCACTAACTTACACACACCCAAAAAAAGGCAATGCAATATTCAAACCAGGTTTTAACAAAGCAGTTCATATCACCAAATCTTGATTATGTCTTGCTGAAGAAGTCCTCTGAAGCATTTTTAATATGGTTAGAGACTTGCTTGCTAACCTCAATAGCTATTAACAGTGTGCTCAAATCCCTGTGTGTTATTATACCAACAAACAAATTGCAGGGTAATTGCTGGCACTGTGTTTTGGTATTTCAACCATGATATTGATATTTATCTATCTTGGTTAAGGCTGCTATGGGAAACTGGTGAGCTGTTTTTACAAGGAGGGAATAAAAGACACCAGAAAAAGGGAGGAGAAGGAATAATATGCATCGTGTTCTATGTAATAGTTTAAATAAATATTACAGGGTAATCTGTTTCACATACTTTTATAAGTATTCATTAGTTGGTGACATTCTGATGATCAAAAGAATCTAGGGGAAGACCACAGATACCTGTGCTTTGGAGCAAGGAAGGAGAATTTGTCTAGCATTTATTCAAGTTTTTTATTTATTCAAGAATTTTCCCAGCTATTATGAACAATTCCTAAAGTGAAGCTTCAGTTTTATATGTCATTTAGAAACATACAATATTATCTGTGAAAAATTAATGAAAGAAAGAAACAAACTTTAATGTAATCAAATCTGGCTATTCCATTCTTATATACAAGAAATTCAGGGAATAGTGATTCAAGTTATACAACACCAAGGGAAAGTAAACACACAAATCTACGTTTCAAACAGCTGGCCCAGTATGCTTCAAAAAGAGTAAAAGGGTGTGGAAATAGGATTGTAAAAAATAAAATTCAATGTATACTGTATCTCTGGATACTAGTTTGTGAAAATAAAAAGTGGTACTTTGAGACAACTGATACATTCCAAATATAATGAGCCAAAGAATCTGTATTACTTTTGTTGTAATAATGACTGCTTTCTTTCTCACACAGATAGTAGATTTTTTAAAGCTTTAATTTTAAGTTATGGTTCATTAAAATTGCTTAAACTATGATAGTTATGAACAGCTCATTTCCTATAATAAAACATCAGTATCTTTTTCCCCCTTAGCCTTTGAGCTAAAATGTCTGTCCATGTAAGGGGCTCATGAGTCTACAGATTCTCTGGGATTTCATTCTCAATTCACAGATCTAGAAGAGAGGCCAGTATTATCAATTTTTTTTTTGCAGGATATCAGAGTCCTCCCCCCCCCAAAAAAAAGGTTAGCAGTCATTAAATTAGAATCTTAATGAGAAAAGCTTTTTATAATGTATCTGCAGTTCATACTTTAGCTAGTGCACTACTAGGCCTTTCAAACATATAATCAGAAATAAGAATGCGCACATGCTACACTAACTAGAGTAGGTACACACCATCCCTGTTAGCCTGGAATAAGACTATCATCACAGTTTGGATGATAAGTTACAAAATTACTCTTATACAAAGTCAAAAATAGTTAATTCCTAAAATTTTAAATACAGATACTTCAAATAGGTTGGTTTTCATAGTTGTTACTGCTTTTCTTCTGTTCATTTTATTATAATCACCAAAGCTATCTAATACACACACACACACAAACACGTAAGTCAAAGCTCATTTACCAATTATCCTGGATGTTCTAAGCAATAATTGACTTTGAATTTTGTTTTATACTTTAGCACTTATATTAAATTTAACTACCTGTGTTACCTTGCAACATTCATATGGTCTCACTAAAGAATTTTTCAGGTACAAATATCTACTAAATTACAGGTTATTTAAAGTAGCTGCTCAGGGAATTTGCAAGAAATTATCATTTTTCTTCACAGATAGTTTTCTCACATATAAGACAAGTACAATATATTTTTCTTTTATCAGTGATCCTTTCTAGTAAAAAATCTGATATGGCACAATTAGACAAGTTCTGACAATAGTATCACTTTTCCATGAAGACAAAAATCAAACACTGTAGTAATCACTTGGCAAATAAAAAGAATGTGGTGTTCAACTATTTTCACTTGCAACTGAGTTTTCCATGTTTGCTTCTGCTAATATATATATATATATATTAGCAGAAGCAATATATATATATAAATATATATATATTTATATATATACATATATATATATAAATTACAACTTGTGTTATGTAAACAGCCATTCCATTCTATTATGCAATACTACACCCACAGCTATCTTTTAGGTGACTGATAAGAAACAAACTGACTTCTATCTCGACGGCATCAATAACAACAGTAACTACAACAATAATAAAAAAAGGGCAACAAAAAGGAAATAAATAAATATTTTTAAAAATCTGAAAAAAAAAGGGAGTCGGCGGTATCGCAGCGGGTTATGTGCAAGTGGCGCAAAGCGCAAGGACTGGCTTAAGGATCCGGGTTCAAGCCCCTGGCTCTCCACTTGCAGGGGAGTCACTTCACAGGTGGTGAAGCAGTTCTGCAGGTGTCTATCTTTATCTCCCCCTCTCTGTCTTCCCCTTCTCTCTCCATTTCTCTCCTATCCAACAATGAGGATATCAATAACAACAACAATAACTACAACAACAATAAAACAAGGGCAACAAAAAGGAAATAAATAAATATTTTTTAAAAATCTAAAATAAAGAAACAAACTGACTTCTATCTATCTTATTTTATGGTAAATTTTCTCTTACATAAGTTAAGTACATATTTATAACAAATCATTATTTCTAAAGTTTCACTTGTTTAACTGTGGCTTGAATAATGCCATAAATAACCTGATATATGGTAAAGACAACAGAAGATGATTCTACAGGAAGAAATTAAAAATATAAATTACTGACTATAAAATGTATTGAATTTTTGTATCAAATGTCAACAAAGGTACAGATGGAGGGAGGGTGGTGGCACAGCGAATTAAGCCAACATGACACTGAAGTGCAAGGACCAGCATAACGATCCCTGTTCCAGCTCCTGGCTCCCCACCTATAGGGTGGTCACTTCACAAGCAGTGAAGCAGGTCTACAGGTGTCTATCTTTCTCTCTCCGTCTCTGTCATCCCCTCCTCTCTCGATTTCTCTCTGTCCTATCCAATAACAACTATAACAATAATGACAACAAAGATGGAAAATAATGGCCTCTAGGAGCAGTGGATTCATAGTGCAGGCACCAAGCCCCAGCAATAACCCTGGAGGCAAAAAAAAAAAATTACCTGTTAAATCCATGTAGTTGAGATGATATTACTGGATACCTAGATCTACATATAGACTTTATACTTCATTGTTTGGCAGCAATATAAAGTCTGAAAACATGTACATTTTGCTCTTGATATATCACTGACATACTTTATTAGCTTCAGATGTACAACACAGCCATGTGATATTTATATATAATAAAAATCATCACAATAATAAGTCCATCAACATTTGTCACCATATGTGGTTACAAAGTGGTCTTCTGATGAAAAAAAAATTGTGCCATTATGGTTGTCACTGCAGCTTAATGCTTGCACAACTCCTATGCTCGAAGCAGTTTATTTCTCCTTAGATAGATGTGAGAGAGAAAGGGACAGAGATGGAGAGAGAGAGGAAAGACACTGAAGCACCTTTCCACCATTTATAAACCCTACTCCCTACTGGCATTCCCATGTGGTAGCCTGGGACCTGAACCTGGATCTTTGTGCATAACAATGTGTGCACTCTACTTGATAAGCCACACATCCTCCCTGTGGTGATGGGAACTTCTTTTTCTTCTTTCTTTTACTTTTATTTCTTTCCACCAGGGTTCTTGCTGGGGCTTAGTTAATGTTTACATAATGACTCCGCTACTTTTGATGATCATTTTTCCCCTTCTCCACCTTGTTTTGATAGAAATAAAGACAGGCCAACAGACAGACAGACAGAGACCTGCAGCACTGCCCCCATGTCCACACACACAGTAACATATATAACATGTGGTGATTCACCACACAGCCCCATGATGTAAACTTTTAAGAAACATTTCAACTGACATTTTCAAGTGTGTACTACAGTATCACTAAATACAGTGATCATACTATATTTTGCATACCCATAAGTTATGTATTTTATAAATAGCGATAGTATTTTTTTAAGAGACAAATCTTAATTTTTTGTCACTGTATCTCTGCCCTTATTCCTCCAAAAGATTGTTAAAGAGTAGAGATTTATTGATCTTCTAACAGTTATGGAACACAAAAATAAATACATAAAAATAAACTTTTGACATTATTAAGCTGAACCTTCTCATTTTATATAAATGTAAGGTATAACTGAAAGATATTGAGTGAATCACCCAAGGGTCATAGTTGATAAAAGAGCCAGACCTGGAGAAGTTTTGTGCTACATACCATTTTCTTAAAGCTGAACTTTTGGGGAAGATATTTTATATAGACCAAAAATCGGAGGTGGCGGGGGAATGAAGTTGGAATAGAAAGTGAGAAGGAAAATTGTTGAATACTTATTAGTGTTCAAATAATTATGGAAATTTGGCACAAAAAAGAGCTTTAAGTAAGAGGTGGACAAGAATGAAAACAAGGATTAATGGGTTTTTCAATCCAACATGGCATTTTATAGACAACCAATTTTAATTCTAACATGTCACTGACAACATTTTAAGTACGAAAATCTAAAAAAGGTACCTCTAAGAATCATGATATCTAGTATGTGGATAATACTTTGAAATTGACACATGATAGTGTTAGTTATTTCATTAATTACCCAAGTTTTGCTCCCCTCTCCTCATCTCTCTTCTCATATTAAGAACAGCAACAATAGCATTTTACCAAGTATCATCTCTGTGAATGTATGAGCCCTAAACAGGACTCTTTCCTGAATTGTTTCTATGGTATTAAAGAATTAGTCTCTGCTTTCTGCGATAACTAGAAATATATCTACAGTAAATAATGATAATCCCTTGTAAACATTAAAACTTCCAAAGCCTGGCCTGTAAGTTTATGCTGGAATGAAAACAAGCAGCAACATGAAATATATGAACAATCAGGCAAAGACTGTTCAATACAGGGATCTCCCACATCCTAACTAGTCTGCCAAGAACAGGAGTTTTATTTGATCCAATCACAACTTAGTTACACAAGGCAAAAAAAAAAAAAAAAAAAATCTCTGATATAACCCAACTAGTGTTGCCCCATGGGAGGCTGTACTGATATCCATAAAATTTCTTTCATTTTTTGTTACTTTTGTGGCTTGGTACCTGCACAAAGAATCCACTGCTCACAGCAGCCTTTTTTATTTATTATTTTTCTCTTTTAGGAGACAGACAGGAAGAAATAGGGAAGGAGTTAGAGAAGGGAAAAAAAAAACCTGCTGCACTGCTCCACTGCTCATGAAGCCCCTCCCACCACCCCCCTGCAGGAATATAACTGAGCTAGAATTGGTTCTCACACATAGTAACATGTGTGCTTTACCAGGTGTGCCACCGGCCAGTCCCCACCTCCTCCCATAACTCTTTATGGCCTTTCCCATAGTATTTTCTTTTTAAAAAAATTATTATCTTTATTTAATTTATTGGACAGAGACAGCCAAAAATCAAGAGGGACGGAGGTGATTGAGAGGAAGAGAGACAGAGAGACACCTGCAACACAGCTTCACCACTCGTAAAGCTTTCCTCGTGAAGGTGAGGACCAAGGGCTTGAACCCTAGTCCTTGTACACTGTAAGGTCAGTGTTTAACCAGGTGTGCCTCATAGTATTTTCAAGCTTTCACTGTTTGTACATACCCTCCATCTTCAACCCAAATCCAGGACAGTGCCTAAACTTTTTTTTCAATTAGACCCTAGCTTCCTCATAATTTTTTTCATTCACTTATGTACTACAATTTTAGTAATCAAGTTTAGATCATTAGATCATTAATTTCCCAAATTCAAATCGAAACCTTCCTATGTTGAAGTTTTCTTCATCTAGTTACAGAATTCTTTCTTTATTCCTCTCTGATACTATATCTTCTTCTTCCAGCTAATCCTCAACTGACATAAAACTGGCACCTGATTTAGCCCTATTTTGCCCTCCCGAGTATGTTTTAATTATTGATGATTTTGACTTCTGAGTAAACAGCTTTTTAAAAACCCAATATTTAAGTTCTTAGACCTTCTCTCTGCCATAAAACTACCTTTATTTCTGTTTCTCTGTAATTTAATAACATTTAAATTTAATCCAACTCAGAATTTTGACTTGGGGCAGGGAAATAGCATATGCAAAAAGACTCATGCTTAAGAATCCCAGATCCTAGGTTCACTCCCTACAGGCACCAACATAATCCAATACTGAGCAGTACTATACTCTGAAAACAAAAAAAAAAAAAAAAAAAGAAAGAAAGAAAAAGAAAGGAGAGAAAGAATAAAAAAACACTACTTAAATACTTCCAGCACACTAGTCACCTATATGTATATTTCATAATTGGTTTTGTTACATGCAGTTTTAGGTTATCTCCTCTTGAGTCTACCTTTCCTTGTATGACTTAAAAGGAAATGGGACTTGTGGGGGGGGGGGCTCTGGAGGTAGCCCAGTGGGTTAAGTGCACATGGCACAAAGCTCAGGGACTGGCTGAAGGATCCCAGTTGGAGTCCCAGGCCCCCCACCTGCAGGGGAGTCGCCTCACAGGTGGTGAAGCGGGTCTGCAGTTGTCTATCTCTCTCTCTCCCTCCTCTCTCCATTTCTCTCTGTCCTATCCAACAACAATGACATCAACAATAATAATAACCACAATGGTAAAACAACCAGGGTAACAAAAGGGAAAAAATGGCTTCCAGGAGCAATGGATTCGTGGTGCAGGCACGGAGCCCCAGCAATAACCCTGGAGGCAAAAAAAAAAAAAAAAATGGAAATGGCACAAGTCTTTGGGAAAGTGACAGACCCAGGTCATATTAAAATGCAAATTATTTGTAAATCAGTAAGTCCAAAATATATTTTTAGTATGTAGTATATATTAAAAGAATTAGGAAGTGGGCTAGGGAAATAGCATAAATGTTATATAAAAAGACTTCCATTCCTGAGGTTCTCATGTCCCAGGCTCAGTCAACGTGTGCACACTACCATAAGCCAGAGCTGAGCAGTGCTTTGGTGAAAAAGAAAAGTCAAATAAAATGAGTAAGAAAATGTATTAGGTGACAGAAAATGAGAAAAAATTCCTGAGAAACCGAAGTCCTGCTAAGTATTTTAAATTATTAGAAAAGACTAAAATAGTTGACTGGTAAGAAAATAAGAGAGATGGGTGGCAAAATAATTCCTCTGAATATCGTGCTGCTTTGCAATGTGCATGATCCAGTTCGAGTCTAGACACCAATACTTCAAAGGAAGATTTGGTGCTGTAGTCCCTAGCATTCTGTCCATGCCTCTCTGCCTTCTCTGCCTCTGTCTTTAAAAATAGAAGAAAGGGAGCATTGAAAAATAGGACTTCTTAAAAACTGTATTATAAAACTGAAAAAAAAAAAAACTGAAGGACTATTCATTAAAAATAGCAGATTTGTAGGATGTCCTTTTTGTTATATCTTTCACAAAAAAAATAGCTTTAATACTTTCATTATCATTTACTGATTTTTTACCTACACTTCTTTTGTGGCCACTAAGATATACTCTATTATGTATTATGTCTTTTGCTTTAATATTTATAGTTTACAGCAAGTGAAAAAATAAGAATACGGGGGTTATAAAATAACTCACTCAATAAAACATACACTTTGCCATGCATGGAGACTCAGATTCAAGACCCAACATCACAGAGGAGAACCATGCACAACATCAAGAAGCTCCACAAACCGTGGAGTAGTGTTGTGGTATCTCTTTATTTCCCCCCCTGTATGTCTTTCCCCACCTGGAATTAAAAAGGAACAAAGATGTCTGTAAGGAATCATATAATTGTGAAGACAGAAAGTCCTGGAAACTTAAAAAAAAAAAAAAAAGGCAGAGTGGGAGAAAGAGTGGGAGAGTTGTCACTGTGTGTGTAATCAGAGAAAGCATAAAACTGAGAATCTAGGGACCTATAGTTCAGACTTAGTTCTTTATCAGTTATACAATGTATAAATATTAAACCAGAACATTATAAATGAAAGCTAGTTGCTCCATTTCTATTTTCTTTAAAGCCATTCACATACCACAAACAAGTTCTAGAATGAGACAGTCCTTCTAGATAAGTACAATCACTAATTACATATACTACTACAATTTTGACTTTGTACTCAAATCTTTAAAGAAATATACAAGTATAGACATACATTTTTAACACAATAACTCTCTAAGATAAGTGCTATTATTATACTCATTTTAATTTTTTAAAATTTTTTATTTATAAAAAGGAAACATTGACAAAACCATAGGATAAGAGGGGTACAGCTTTGCACAATTCCCACCACCAGACCTCCATATACCATCCCCTCCCCTGGTAGCTTTCCTATTCTTTAACCCTCTGGGAGTATAGACCCAAGATCATTGTGGGATGCAGAAGGTTGAAGGTCTGGCTTCTGTAATTGCTTCCCCGCTGAATATGGGCATTGACAGGTCAATCCATACTCCCAGCCTGTCTTTCACTTTCCCTAGTGGAGAAGGACTCTGGGGAAGTGGAGCTCCAAGTCACATTGGTGGGGTTGTCTGTCCAGGGAAGTCTGGTCGCACCCTGCTAGCATCTGGAACCTGGTGGCTGAAAAGAGAGTTAATATACAAAGACAAACAAATTGTTGAACAATTATGGACCCAAAGGCTGGAATAGTGCAGATGAAGAGTTGGGGGGGGGGGGGGTCCTCCATTTTGTAGATAGCTAGTAGGCATATTTTACTTATATTTCAAAGGGCCTGTAGTTGAACTAGTAGTTTTTTTGTTTTGTTTTGTTTTTTGCCTGAGCCTGAAATCTGATATGCAGGTGAATTCTAATTATTGTCTGGGGAGATGATGTCATGGCTGGGAAAAGAACCAGAAAGCTAGATGAGGGAAGAGAGCAGCTCCCTAATATGGAAAAGGGGTATAAATATTACTGTAAACCGCATCAATTTGATATGATCTGGGGCCCATAATTAGCTTAGGAGCCTGTGTGACCTCTATATCCCTCTAGATCTGAGCTCACATTCTGTGGTCATGAGTAGGAACATTCCATGCTGCCCCAGTATCGACCCATCTTCCTCAGGTGTAGCATAGAATATGTTGTCCATCTTCCCTTCAGAGGATGGAGCATTCTCTACCATTGTTGATCCAGGTTGAAAGCAAGGTCCTATGGAGGCCCACAAAGGGTTCTATTTTGTTGTTCCTGTGAGAAATGACCAGTAACAATGGAAAGAGGGATTTATTTGAGTTCTAGGCCCATCAAGTGTGTTTGGGAGACTTAGGACTCCCCAATTAGGGCCCCATATGTTGGAATGGCCTGATAGTGACTAAAGAGTCATCGTTACAGTATGCCAGTCTCTTGCCCTTATTCACATTTCGCAGTCCTTGCTTTGCTGAAGTTAGCTTTATATTATCCTCATTTTAAAAACACAAATGTGAGAAGTTAAGTAATTTGTGTAAAGTGATACATAACAAAGTGAATGAAGGAATGAAGAATTTATGAAAAAGTGAGACTCAAATTAAGAAAGACAATGCAGGCACCATTCTGGAATGAGGTTGAACATGGAGGGTATTTACACAAAAAAGTCAGAGCATAATGAAAGAAACCATCAAGAACTATAGAAATTAATGCAACAGATAAGAAACAGTACTGTGTATTGACTTTTAACACTTATTCCGAGTTAATTTTAAATCCAAGCAGCTTGGGACCAGAAACTATGTCACATTGTTTCTCTAAGAGACACTAGTTATCCAAAACCCCTCTGAGAAAGGGTGATGTTATAATATGACAAAAGTTCTTTGTAATAAGAAATTTCTACAATGCCAATTCTGGTAGTCCATACACACCACCCATTGTGGCACAAATAGATTTAACTAGAATTCTTTTGTCACGTATATCCACATGAACATACATATATTTATCTACACAAAATACATGCAAATGAGTATCTAACTTCTCCATGCACCTACATAACATCAGTAATTTTTAAGTTGTTCCATCACATTATTGTATTTTACGGCATTTCTACTAATTTGAATATCTCTAGTCTGTATTTTTCATTTAAGATCTGATGAAAGTACATGGAATAAATTGGGACATGGGTAAATAAAATGACCAACTATCTTTCATGCACTAGAGATTGGCAAGAACAAAGCATACTTGGCCTCAACCATTTTTAGAGTTTCATGAATTAATGAACATCAATCTGTTTCCAACTCATTTACACAACTCATTGGAATGTTATTCTGTAACAACTGATTGATTCACAAGTTCTCCCCGCCTCCCTTGCAATTCCTTGTAAACAAAGAACAGAGAAGCTCCTGCTTCTCCACATATCCCATACACAATTCAACTATTTAGAAAAGTATGTGATTCCATGGTATGCTGTACCTAATTTTAATGCTGTATCATATACCATATGAAACTACGTATATCCCTATCAGAAAAGAAACTCCTAAGAATTCAGTTCATTTGGGGGTTCCAAATATGGAACACAAAGAAGATACTCAACAAACATTTTGTGAATGGTATATATACAAATATATAGTACTGATTTTTTTTGCAGTTCTTTTTGTATAGGGCTGTATTTACAATTCCTGGTACATTGGGGTGAAGTGTATAATCTATGGAAAAATACCTCCCAAAGAACTGAACCAGTTATATTATAAATCACTGACCCCAAAAGAAATATTAATTTGAATTTTAACAGTGGGCTTAAATCATTAATACATTTCTAATAGTGACTTTATCTTTGAAATATTAAATCATCTATAATCTTAGACCAGGGAGACCACAAGCAACTAGTCATGTCACCATATAAGATACAGCTATAGTAAAAAGCATTAAATGACATAAATCATGGTGAGGTCCTAAATGATACAGCAAATCCTAACCATGGGATTTTCAAAGTCAGTCAAATTCCCAAATAACTTGATTAAAATAATAATAACTAAAACTAATAATAAAATAGATTATAAATAAATTTATTTTAGCACCATAAATATATATGTGAAATATTTTTTAAAAGTTAAAATTATTTCTCTAATTATTCTTTGTCTTTATGTAGAGGTATATATATATATATCCGCCACCAGGGGCTCTGTGCTGACAATATGAATCCACTCCTGGTGGCCATTTTTTTCTTTATTGTTTTTTCTTTCTTTCTAACTTTTTTATTAGACAAGACTGAGAGAGGATGGGGAGATAGAGAAAAAGAGAAAGATAGACACCTGCAAACCTGCTTCACCACTTGTAAAGCATCCCCCCCTGCAGGTGGGGAATAGGAGCTCGATCCTGGGTCCTTGCCACTTGGTAATAAGTGTGCTTAACTGGGTGTGCCACTGCTCAACCCTTCAAAAAAATATTTATTGTACTTAATATATTACCATTAACAAAAGTGTAACATTAAAATGGGATTAAAGTAGTGAATTCTACTTAATTCTAATTGTTAATTCTAATTGTCAACTTTTATAATAAAATCTCAAAATAACTGATTACTACCCATTTTACAAAAATGCTAAGCTAGTTTATAAATCATCATTAAATCACAGGACTCTTTTATACAAAAAAAAGAAATATTTAAAGTTATGGATATATATATATATATACTTATTCATATCTAGACAGGTGATACACAGACATTATTAATAAATAGCATACAAGCATACTAAGGCCTCCAACATTTGTGATTCCTTTGTTCTTGGGGGAATTCTCTACCTTTTTAAAATTTCAGAGAAAAGAGGAATAGTGAGAAACAGTGAAGAGAGACTCTATCCATACACCTACAGACATCTAATTCTTGACAATGGTGCCCAAAACATTAAATGAACAAAGGAGAGTCTCTTCAATAAATAGTATTGGGAAAATTGGGTCAAAACATGCAGAAGAATGAAACTGGAGCATGATATTTCACCACACAAAAAAGTATACTCCAAATGGATCAAGGATTTAAATTTTAGGACAGAAATCGTCAAATGTTTAGAGAAAACACTGGCAGAACTCTTTCAAATCTAAGCTTTAAAAACTTCCATGGGGTCGGGTGGTGGCACACCTGGTTAAGTGCACACATTATAGTGCACAAGGACCCTGGGTTCAAGGGTGAAAGCTTCACAAGTGGTGAAAAAAGTCTGCTGGTATCTCTCTGTCTCTGTGTGTGTGTGTGTGTGTGTGTGTGTGTGTGTGTGTGTGTGTGTGTCCCATCTCCCTCATCCCTCTAAATTTCTCTATCTTATCAAACAAAATAAATAAAGTTAAAAAATTAAATTATGAAAAAATCTTCCATAACTCAAGTTTAGCTGCGAGAAAAATAAAATAAACCAGTGGAACTATATAAAATTGAAAAGGTTCTGTACAGCAAAAGGAACCACCACCTAAACAGAGACCCTTCCAGTGGACTGGGAAATGCCATACATCAGATGGTTAATACCCAAAATGCATAAAGAATCCAAACTTAGAAATAAAACATGGACAACCCCATTGAAAAATGGGGTGAAGGCATGGACAGAATCTTCACCAAAGAAGAGATTCAGAGAGCCAATAAACATAACAAAAATATGCAAACTCAATAGCAGAGATTAGCAGAGAAGTGCCAATAAAGATAACAATGAGATACCACTTCATACCTATGAGAAAGTCATATATTAGAAAAGACAGAAACACCAAGTGTAGGTTAAGGAACACCAAGTGCTGGTTATGTGAGGGAAAAGTAACCTTTTTACACTGCTGGTGGAAATGCAAATTGGTTCAGTCTCTGTGGGAAAGTCTGGAGATTTCTCAGAATGCTAGAAATGCACCTACCTTATGACCTAGCAATTTCTTTCCTAGGGATATTTCTTCCTTTGGAAGAAAATACATCTATCCAAAAAGAGTATATGTACACCTATGTTTCCAGTAGCCTAAATTGTAATAGTCCAAACTTGGAAGCAATACAGATATCCAATGATAAATGAGTGACTAAGAAAGTTGTGGTATACATATGCACAATGAAATACTACTCAGTTGTTAAAATTATAAACCATCTCCTATGCAAGTGGGGACTAGGGGATTTCACTGGGGTCCTAGTACATTGTAACATGTGCTCTCTACCAAAGCACCACTGCCCATCCCTGAGACAAGTTTAAAGTATGAAAAGAAAAGAAGAATGCATAGAAGATGTTCAAGCAAAGAATAGTGAATGAAGAAAGAAGTTTAAGAAAGATTTCACTGAATATATGTATTAATATATAAATTTTATGTATATATTCTTTTATGTAGAGTGTATTTACATGTATACAGTCCTCTACGTCATCTTAAATGTTATTTTTCTTTCTCTAGTACTTTTTAAACTTTTTTTGCAACTTTTTGGTTCTTCTCACCCTTCCTATTATATATAATACCTTGAGGCTCTTCATTTGGTGTTTGTGTTCAAGGATTCTTGGTGGTATAATTTATGTATGTTACCAAAAGACCTGCATTTTTCTGGCAATTACAGGATGGTTTTAGTCATATGTGCAATATAAAGAATGGAAACACATGAACTTGTTTTTCAAAATTTCATGCTGTCCCAAAGATTTTTGTAAAAACTATGGTGGTTATCCTTGAGGGGGAAGGTGAGAGCTTGGGTGAGGTAAGGGCACAGAACTATGGTGGTAGGTGCAGTGTGGAACTACACCCCTGTAATCTTATGAATTCATAAACCATTGTTAAATCAACAACAATAATAAAACAAATAGGACACAAAGGGAAAACACAAAGTGAAATTTGGACTGAGTGTGGTATATTGCATCAAAGCAAAAGATTCTGGGGAAGAAAACTAAAGTAGTGGTAGGGCGGGGAGTGAAGGGGTTCCTGGTACATGATGGTAGAAAGGATCTCAGCTGAGAGTGAGAATATTCTTCAGACACCTATCATGAGGCAGTGAGAAATTGTATCCATTGTCAACAACTGTGCTCTAATCCATTAAAGTAAGAAGAGAGGAGTGTGGGGGAAGAGAGTGAGACTCCACAACACAGCTCCACCATCCAGGAAGCCTCCTCTGGTATCATCCTTGTACTTTCACATGGTGCTAGAGCTTGAACCTAGATAGTTATGTATGGTGTGTGCCCTGTTTGATGAGCTATCTCCCAGATCCTCTGGTTATATTTTTAAATAATTTTAACAGAAAGTACTGGATTAAAAAGAAATTTCACATTTATATTGAAATATTTTTAGCAGAGTTTTATACAAAATATATAAAACTATTTTTCTAAAGAAGAAAAAAATCCTGAAACTGCATATGCAGTTTTTAATTGCCTACTTCTTGAAATTAAACACAAAAGTGAAAAGTTAAAAAGCACAGGAGTAAGGGGTTGGCATAATGGTTATGCAAAAAGAATGTTCCTGAGGCACCGAAAGTCCCAGATTCAATCTCCAGCACCACTATAAGACAAAGCAGAGGTGCTCTGCTAAAATTAAATACATACATATGTACAATTCAATTCAACTAAATACATACATACATACATACTCACGTACAAGAAAAAACACTGGATTCAGTTGATGGTACACACAGTACAGCAGAATGGACATGCTATCATGCATGAAAATCTGGGTTTAAGATATTAGTCCCAACCTGCAGAGAGGAAGATAACGCTGTGAAGCAGTGCTGCAGGTAGGTTAGGTAGGTAGGCTGGTTTCTCTCTCTCCCTCTCTCTCTCTCTCTCTCTCTCTCTCTCTCTCTTTCTGACACACACACACACACACACACACACACACACAATCTCTCTACTCTCCCCCTTCCCCCTTCCCTCTTCCTTCACTACTCTCCTTCACCTTCTCTGTTTCCCACTCTCTGTATAGGAAAAAGAAGAGAGAGTCCTCTGGAAACAGAGCAAGCACACAGGTGTGAAGACCCAGCAAAGCCCTGATGGCAATGAAAAGAAAAGAAAAGAAAAGAAAAGAAAAGAAAAGAAAAGAAAAGAAAAGAAAAGAAAAGAAAAGAAAAGAAAAGAAAAGAAAAGAAAATTTTAAAGCATCCTTTGACCCCCCCCCACACACACACAGCACACATACACTGGTTCAGATGCTGTTACTTTTATTTAGTACTAAGATTAATAAATCTTATTAATGTAATCTAAGATGTAATATAAGATTAAGAAATCTTATGTAATGTTATTTTGATTAGTTTTATTCAATATTTAGGATGTCTCAACAATTATACCCTTGGATTTCTGGTATATGTAAGAGCATTATAATATACTTTATCTTTAATAAAAAAAAATCCTACTTGAGTAAAATATCCAGCAGTCTAAAAATTGATGCATTTAGATGCATCCTACCAGATATACCATTTGAAATAAAAAGTTTGATGAAACAAAGACTATAACAGAAAAACTGAAATTAAATATGCTGGAGGTAAAAGTATAAACACTTTATTGCATAATAGAGTATAGATAACACTCTCCAATTACAGCAGCTCATTTTCAACTTTCATTCTTGAAGTACCCTTAGCAAATGTTTTGAAAAAGCAAAAGGAGATATGCAATCAGACAGCAGAGGAAAATACATGCTGCACAGTACAATGGAACAGATGGTTTAGTCCCTGAATCTATTTTTTAGTGTGTGGAAGTTATGAATTTTTTGTGTGATCTTATAGTACACAGGTTCAAACATATTTGAATTCATCTGTCACTTAGTTTCATGAATCTTGGAGTGCCAGCAAAAAGTACTGTAGTTTTCAAAATTTGTATGAAATGTTATCAAACTGTTATAAAAGTGTTATTTTTCAATTAGGTACTAAATATTCATTTCAATCTTAATATTTTCTGACTATCAAATAGAACTCCAAGTGGAACAAAAAAGTCTTAAAGTGGCTATATATATATATATATATATATATATATATATATATATATATAGTTATTGAGTTTTTTCATCAGATTCAAGTAATTAGAGAAATGTTGGCATTTTTATTATTTCAATTCTTGGTCACTATTATGTTTTTTGCTATAACAAGGTAGTGATTGTAGAGGAGTAAATTAATTCTACTAAGGACAATTTGACACATTCAAAAAGATAGTATAATAAAAAATTATATGGATAAAATAAGGTGAAGAAACAGACAATTTCCTCCCCATTTAAAATTCCCTAAAGGTAATAAAAAAATTTCAATATGCACTACCACTTTGAGAAGGATCTAATAACCTAAGTAGAGCAGTTATGACCTTGACATGCTACTTAAGAATGTTACTCAGAGTTATCTTTTAATCTAACTCCTCTAAGTAGCATGCAGCTAGAAGAAGTGATATGTATTTACATCATTTTCGGAAAAAAAAGAAAAAATGCTAAAACAGTTTAATAGTGAACATCACAAATTCTAGTGAATATTCCCATTATTGAAAGTAGAACTTTTCTAGAACAAATGCAGAACAGACTATAATAGCTTAAGAGGCAATTGGGTGGCAAGAGGCTGAGTATAATGTAATAGGCATGCCATTCCTTAAAACTGGCACCTGTGTATTTATTCAGTCCCTTTACTCTAACATCATAAGGATGCCTTCTTAACATCTCACACCCCCTGCCCACACACAGTGCAGGAGTTAAAAATCAGTTCTTTTTTTATTTAATTTTTTTTCAGGATGAAAAGTACCTATACAATCATTTGTGTTATCCTTTCATCATCTCCTATCTAGTCCTTTGGGGTAGGCCATTTGCTATTACTTCTCTACAATTTGTACATTTATTTTTCATAGCTTTCTCTCCTTATCCATAGGTTCCAATTTTTTTCCCAAATAACTTTATTGGAGGACATAATAATTTGCATGACATTTGTTGTCACATGAGGACAATTTCTCATTTCCCCATGACAGGTGTCTGTGTACTACTCCCATCCCCAGCTTAAGCTTCCTACACCATAGTGCACTGGGTCCAAACGCCTTCTCAACCCAGTTCTGCCTTCCTCCGTTACAGTACTTTGCTCTGCTAAAATATACAACTAGTCTAATTTCTACCCTGTGTCTCCTCTTTCTTTGTTTCTTAAATTACACTTATAAGCAAAAATATGCAGTATTTTTTCTTCTCCTCTGGCTTATTTCAGTTAACAGGATTCATTCAAGTTTTATTCAATATGTGGTAAAAGAGAAAATTTTGTTATTTGCAGTAAAGAAGTATTACATTTGATATATACAACAACTTACTTTTTAATTTTTTCTTTCTTTTTTTAAACATTTGATTTTTTCACTTATTGGATAAAGACAGAAATCAAGAAGGAAGGGGGAGATATTCAATCACAAGGAAAACTGAAACAAAATAAACCAAAAGGTCAACAGACATCTATAAAAACGCTCCAAGTCATTGATTATCAGAGAACTGCAAATAAAGACAACAATGAGATATCACTTCACCCCTGTGAGAATATCCTACATCAAAAAGGATAGGAACAACAAGTCTTGAAGAAGTTGTGGGGGCAAAGGAATCCTCCTACACTGCTGGTGGGAATGTAAATTGGTCCAACCCCTGTGGAGAGTAGTCTGGAGAATTCCCACAAGGTTAGAAATGGACTTACCATATGGTCTGACAATTGTTCCTCTCCTGGGGATATATCCTAAAGAACCAAGCACCCCCATCCAAAAGATGTGTATACCTGTGTTCATAGTAGCTGCATAATTCCTTTCTAATTTTTATGCTATATGCAATGTGTCACCTTCATGGTCTCAGTAATCTGTGACACAGCTTGGTAAGCAGAGGAGGACATGGTCTGCCTCATGTGAATTTACTGTCTTTTCTCTATTCAAAATACTTTTCCATTGGTTTTATTCCTTTTTACTTCTTATCAGAATATATATATATAGTTGAATATTATGCCTCTATTGCTTGCTTTCTACTTCATATAACCACTATTCCACATGTCTTCTAACTGATGTTGCCATTATTCCCCCTCCCCTTGTGGATGACAAATTTCTCTGTCTTGCCTCTCTCTTGATTTATACTGGATATTTTCACCTGAAACTATTCTAATAACCCTCCTGTTTCTCCAGTACAAGATGGATCTATTGCCCCTATCAACCTTTTTGGTTGATAGGGTTGACTGCTGCTTCAGTTAGCCCTCTGACTAGATCTAACTATTCCTCCTTTCCCCCAGAAATCACTATGTATAGCAATTACCACAGTCAGGATAAAATTCAAATTTTGCTTCATGGTACATATAGTGAAACATTTGTGCTCTTTGCCCAGTATTCACCCTACTTCTAGTAACAGTAACTTGATCTCCTTAGAAATTTATGACACTGGGAGTTGGGCGGTAGCACAGCAGGTTAAGCGCCCGTGGCACAAAGCACAAGGACTGGAGAAAGGATCCTGGTTCGAGCCCCCGGCTCCCCACCTGCAGGGGAGTCACTTCACAGGCGGTGAAACAGGTCTACAGGTGTGTATCTTTCTCTCCTCTTCTGTGTCTTCCCTTCCTCTCTCCATTTCTCTCTGTCCTATCCAACAGTGACGACATCAACAACAATAACTACTACAACCATAAAAGCAAAGGCAACAAAAAGTAAATAAATAAATATTAAAAAAATAAATTTATGATACTATCTTCAGACACTGATTTAGTAGTATCCTCTGTTGTGTTAGATTTAATTTTACTAAAGGGCAAAAAAATGATTTTTAAAATATGGTAAATTAGATACCATCTCCCTAGGATATAATTCTTGAGCAGAGTGACAAAAGACTGCATGTAACTCAGGCTGCAGCACTCTGATGACGTAGTCCTATTGAAATTTCTTATTAATGCCTGATGACCTGATTTGCAGACAATTCTCAACTTTCCTTTTTCTTAATCTGACTCCTCAAATTTACCTTTGAATATAGTATCTGTGAGCACACAGCCTTCCAAGTAGAATCCTTTTGTGCCTATTTGAAAAATTGTATTCTGTTGTTCACAATTAAAAAATTACCTTTTTTAGAGCAGGGGAAGACACAAAATGGTTATGCAAAAAGCCCCTCATGCCTGATGCTCAATGTCCCAGGTTCAATCCCCCATGCTATCAAAAGCCAGGGCTGAACAGTGCTTTGATCAAATTTAAAAAAAAACAAAACCCTGACTGAATGTGTCTACATCTGTAGTATTTATTCCCTCACCTCATCCACAAATTCAGGATTTTTGCTACATCCTTTAACTCCTACTGTCTCATGCCCATCATCACATACTGCCTACCTTTTATTTATAAATGCCACACCCAGTTTCTGAAAGTCTTTTTCTTTTTTCTTTTTTTTTTCTTTTGCCCCCAGGGCTATCACTAGGGCTCCGTGCCTGGACTACAAATCTACTGATTCTAGAGGCATATATATATATATATATATATATATATATATATATATATATATATATAATAAAACAGGGAGATGAGGTGAAGATAGAAAAAGGGGAGCGAAAGACACCTGCAGACCTGCTTCGCTGATTGTGAAGCAAACCCCACTACCACCACCAGCAGGGGGCTCGAACTGGGATCCTTATGTGTGTCCTTTGCTTCATACTTTCTGCTCTTAACCCGGTGCTGCCTGGCCCCTGAAAGTATTTTTCTTCATCCAGTTCCATTTCTAACACTAGAATAATAGCTCTGTATTATTCCTCTGTATGCCCCTTATTTGAATTGGTTCTATCCTCATGTAATCCTTTGCTAGTTTATTTTCTCTGAGTGAATGTACCGTATCTCTTTTGTTGACATACATAAACCACAGGGCCTGGTATATAAGTCCCTAA
Source organism: Erinaceus europaeus (assembly GCF_950295315.1). Lineage (NCBI taxonomy): Eukaryota > Metazoa > Chordata > Mammalia > Eulipotyphla > Erinaceidae > Erinaceus > Erinaceus europaeus. Next base: position 60,349,811 of record NC_080162.1, read on the forward strand.
ATTTTTCTTGAGTGATATATGAGGAACAAAAGTTCAAGACAAATGTGAAGTACACACTCTTAGTGCCCAATTAAAGTCCCTTTCACTGGCCAGTGACACCCCCCCCCCCCATGGCTGTTAACTGTTACAAGCTTTGACTGCAAATGTATGTCAGATTTACCCCTTCTCTGGAGAAATGCCCTCCATTTCTTTAGGCTATAAAAACATCAAAATATCTGCTGTTTGCTCCAGTGTAGGATCACCTCTATGGTACAATTCACAGACTTCCCATACTATAATGCTGAAATTGTGCTATCACTGATTTAATGACTCAGTCTTGTTTCTTAGTTCCTTCCTCATCTTATCCCATTTCCTTCCCATTCACCTAAAGGCCCTGACTCAACAAATCATGTACACCTAAATCCCCCTCTCAGGCACTCTTTTAAAAGAAATTCAAAAGCTGAAGATGATATTATGACATGATTCTTAAATACATATCCTGCCACAGGCTGATGGAATGGATTAAAGGACTGCATCAGAGAACATGTATTTTAGATGATAAGGTAGAACAAACTAAAATATGGCCTGTTATCTATAGAAATATCTTTGAAACCAGATAAAAGACTCTACAAAGAACAAGGGAGACATAAAGGATAATATTTCACTTAATTTCACTAGATTTTTACCTCTTATAAAATGCCCTTGGGCTGTGGAGAGAGCATAATGCAAAAGACCTCCATGCCTGAAGCTCTGAGGTCCTAAATCAGTCCCCAGCACTATCACATAAACCAGAGTTGAGAAATGCAGCCTTTTTTCTCTGTCCCTACCTCTGTCCCCCTCTCTTTTCCTTTTTCTCTCTCTCTGTAACACTCTTTCATTAAAAAAATAATAAAATCAATTAAATATTAAAAACTCCCTTTATCTGTGATTAAGTAACAATAGAAACTTAAAATTGTCATTTTAGTTAATTAACAATACTTTAATTGACCAGATGTAAAGGTTTTTGTACTTAAGGGAATAAGTAACAATAATATTTAAAACAATTAATTTTTTAAAGAAACTTCCCTATACTGAGACAGGAAGGGTTTTTTTGTTTGTATGTGTGTGATTTAATAATTTTACAAGATTATAAAATTACAGGGGTATATAGTTCTATACCACAACCAGCAACAAATTTCTTTGTGTGTGTAAGTCCCCACCCCCAAACTTATAACCATAATAGTTTTCACAAAGTCTTAGAGACAGTTTGCAGCTTTGTAACTTTGTTTTACAAGTTCAAGTGTTTGAATTTTCTATATGCCACATATAAGTGAAACCATCTTGTAGTTGTCTTTCACAGAGGTTTTTTTAAAGTTTTATTTATAAAATGGAAATACTGACAAGACCATAGAGTAAGAAGGGTACAATTCCACACAGTTCCCTATCGGGCTGTGACTCGGAGGAGAGAGAGGAGATCCGGAGTGTAGAGGGAACACAAATCTATTCACTAGGACACCTCAGAGTTGGGTGAGAGCACAGCAGTTCAGGCCACATGGAGCTAGCAAAATGGCCACCTCCTGCTATGCGCAACAACCCTTCGCTGCATCAGGTCACCAAGGTGAAAAGTGGGCAAAGAGAGAGAGAGGTGGAAGCAGGAGGGCTTTATAGGGCAAAAACCGGAAGTGACAAGTCAGGATAGGATTGGCTAGGAAACAAGGCACTCCAGGAACAGGGTTTCTCTCGCGGGAATTGACAATACCCTGAAGGGACAACATGGTGGATGTGACTGAATCTGCACAATTTCCCAACAGTTCCTACCCCCAGAACTCCCTATCCATTCCCTACCTTGAAAGCTTTCCTATTCTTTATCCCTCTGGGAGTATGGACCCAGGATTACTATGGAGTGCAGAAGGTGGAAGGTCTGGCTTCTGTAATTGCTTCCACACTGAACATGAATGTTGGCAGGTGGATCCATACTCCCAGCCTGTCTCTCTCTTTCCCTAGTGGGGCAGGGCTCTGGGGAGGTGGGGCTCCAGGACACATTGGTGGGGTCATCTGCCCCGGGAAGTCCAGCTGGCATCATGGTATCATCTGGTACCTGGTGGCTGAAAAAGAGTTAAGATATAAAGCAGAACAAATTGTTGACTAATCATGAACCTAAAGACAAGAATATTGTAGATCAAGATTGGGTGTCTCCATTTTGGAAAAAGGTAGTAGGTCTATTTTATGTATATTCCAAGGGGCCCATGACTGCTAGTTTTTGCCTGAGCCTGACATCTAGTATGCAGGTGGTCCCAGGTTATTGTCTGGGGAGATGGTGTCATAGATGGGAAAGGGACTAGGCAGCTGGATCAGGGAAGAGAGTAGCTCTCAAATATGGGGAAAGTATATAAATATTGTTAACTCTAAACCCCATCGATTTGATCTGGGGCCCATATTCAGCTCAAGAGCCTATGTAATCGCTGCATTCCTATAGGTCTGAGCTAGCATTCTGTGGTCACAGCTAGGAACATTCCAGGCTGCACTAATTAGGACCCATCTTCATGTTGTCCAACCTCCCTTTGTAAAATGGAAAAGTTCCTACCACTGTTGATCCATATTAAGGGTGAGGGTCTATATGGGCCCACAAAGGGATCCATTATTTGTTCCTGATGGAGATGACCAGTGATAGTGGAGAGAGGAATCACAGAGTTTTTGTTTTGTTTTTTTTTAAATAATTTATCCTTGTTTTCATCATCTAAATATATGTTATTTCTCTATATAGCCTTGTAATCTATAAATACTGTAGTCTATATAGCTTTGTTCTCTTCATAAATAAATTCATAAATTATTCAGAATACATTTATGGATAATAACATTTTTACACATTGTTCTCTACGCCTGTTTCTGACACAGATATCCTACAACCTTTGTAAATGGAGTGATAGGAGAATCATTCCTAACTAACATTTAATGTTTGACACTAGATTCTGACATAAAAATCAACCTTGGAATTTCCTAAGTGATATGAATAGAAGCATCTTTTGTCCTAATGACTATGGCTCCTATCAAAGAATTCATAAGCCCCTTGGAATTTCCTGGGTGGTAGCAACTCCCTTGTAATGAGGTATGCTCATGGATAAGGGGGGGTGTAGTGAAACACACACAGTATCAAATACATTGTGCACTTAGTAGTAATATGTGAATAAAGAAGAGAAAGGAGTATTGTTTTTCCTACACTGTTACAAAGGTACCTAATAGAATTTACAGTCATAACTGTCCTCTAGCTCTGAGGTTCTCAAAAGTAACTATGTTTCTAACATTGTTCAAAACACTGTGTCAAGTGTAGGGCAGATAGCATAATGGTTATGCAAAAAAAAAAAAAAAAAAACAACTTTCAAATACTGAAGAAGAAAAAAATTAGTAATGTCTTCGGAAATAAAACAAACACTCCTACAGTCCAGCCTATAGAACAGTTCTTTAGCACTTCTACTCTTCCTTCTAAGAGAGATCTATTGTAAGGCAGTTTACTATAAACGCCCCAGAATCTTAATATTCTGTACCATGCATTATACTGGTTATAAAAGTTAACACTATAAAACAGGACATGCCATGTTATACAGTTTAACCAGAAAGAAAATTTGTATTTAGAAAGGAGGAAATTGTTAGGTAAATAATCTAGAAACAAGAACTATTTTTTTAGGCAAGAGTGAACAGATTAGACTCAGAAAATCATTTGGTTAGGAAAATTGGTAAACAGCAATAGCAACTGTAGATTTTGCATTCTTTTAATCATAGAATTGAGAGGAACTGTGAGGACTAGAATTCAACCAAGTAGAGTTAAGATTCTTGTAAAGGCAAAATTTTAACTATTGTTGCCCTAGTAATGAGGCCCCCAGCTCCTAATAACTGTATTACAATGTGAAACAATTCTTTCAAAGGCAGCACTTAGTAATTTTAAATAGAGTTTCACCTTGGGGGGTAAGGTTAACTAAAAGTTTGGGAGAACTCTGCATAGCAGAAAAATAAAAAGTCTTTCATTACATATAAAAGAGTTACACTGGATCTTTGTGTTAGGAAGTTTCTGACTCTGATACACATGCTATTTGGTCAGAAACAGTAAATAAAGGAAATGGCTGTATAATCAAATCCTGTTTTACTTGCCCCCTTTCTACCAGTCTGGAATGTTGAGACCACCTAGAAAAGGAAACTGAAATATAACTCAGAGTTAATACAGTGTGGTCTGTAAAGAGACCTAAAAGATCAAAGGGTTGTTATAATAATACTAATTTAAAGAATTAGGAAAGACAATTCAGGGAAATATCACAGTGGTTTATGCAATAGACTTTCATGCCTGAGGCACCAGAAGATCCAGGTTCAATTCCCAGCTATAAGCCAGAGCTGAACAGTGCTCTCATTTAAAAAAAAAAAAAAAAAGGTAAATAAATAAATTAAAATTAAAATAAGGAACAACCTCAGAATTGGGATACTTAGATTCAAATATGAATGAGTTTCTCTGTGTATTAGAGAAAGAAGTTTTCTTTCTTTCTTTTTTTCTAAATATTTATTTATTCCCTTTTGTTGTCCTTATTTTATTATTGTAGTTATTATTGATGTTGTTGTTGGATAGGACAGAGAGAAATGGAAAGAGGCGGGGAAGACAGACAGGGAGAGAGAAAGATAGACACCTGCAGACCTACTTCACCACTTGTGAAGCAACTCCCCTGCAGGTGGGGAGCCGGGGGCTCGAACCGGGACCGTTAAGCCAGTCCTTGCTTTGCACCACCTGTGCTTATCCCACTGCACTACCGCCTGGCTCCCTGAAGTTTTCTGAGCAACGACAGTAGGGATAGCCCCAGTCTCCAAAGGGAGGCTGGGGGTATCCTGCCCTGCCACTCGAAAAAGACTGGTCCTGAAATGAGTGCAGCCTGTAATGTTCCTCACAAGTGACCATGAGATATAAGCTCAGACCAATAGGGACTTAAAGGCTACACAGGCTCTAGCACTAAATATAAATATGCATTTACATATGGGCCCTGGAGCAGGTGGATGGAAATAAATAGTTAATTTTAGCCACAGACTTTTTTTTATATAGGGATGGAAGCTACTCCCTTCCCTAACCCAATTTTTTAGCCCTTTTCTCTACTCTGACACCATTCTCTCAGACAATATTCTCATCCAACCTCAGACTAGCTATCAAACTCAACCAAAACTACAGTTATATGCCCCCAGGAACAAACCTAAAATGGTTCTCCTAGCTTTCTTCTACCTTAAAATCCCTAATCTCATCTGCTCTGATTCTACTTTTGGGTGCCTGTTCATTAACCATCTTGTCTCAACTTAGGTCAGGCCACCTTCCAGACACCAAGCTACAGTTTCTACCATGACTCCATCCTGACTTCTCTGGGTAGACAACCTCACCAATGCATCCTGGACCCTCACATCTCCAGAACTCTAGTCCACTAGAGAAAGATAGATATCCCCATCTGGGGGTATGGATCGACCTGTCAATGCCCGTGCTCAGTGGAGAAGCAGCTACAGAAGCCAGAACTCCTACCTCCTTCTCCCCATAAACAACCCTGATCCATACTCCCAGGGGGAGAAGTGAGAGAATGAAGATAAGAGGACTCTGCACTCCAGCTCCATTAGCACCCAGAGAGAAAAGGAAAAGGAGAGGGACATATGGAGGTAGTTATGATGTTATGAGTGGCTTAGAGGGGAAGAGAGGATTGAATCTGAAAAAGAAGGAGCAACTATGTATAAATGTGAACAGATAGTCGCAGAGAAGATGGTTGGCCCATGTCTACAACTTTAGGGGAACTGTGGTGGATTGCAGTGGGGAGAGTGAAGATTCAGAACTCTGGTGGTAGGAATGGTGTGGACTCAAACCCCTGTCAACATCTAATTCTGTAATATAAAAATATAAAATAAAATAAAATAAAATAAAATAGGGTCTGTTGTCAGTGAAGTTTCAACTCCAAGGATACAGAGTATCTGTGACTGTTGAGGACAGGGCAATGAGAACAGACAAAGGATACATTCCTCTCTCACTTATGTTGGTACAAATTATACCAATTAATACTACAGCCCATTTCTTCTAATGATATTAGAATATTTCTTTGATATTAAGTATAAGTTAGAATATTCTTTAATTTTACTCTTTGAAAAAGTTATTAAAAAATTAAAGTTGTATGCTTCCTAGTACCCGAGTGCAAAAAAAAAAAACCTAAAAGATCTGGGAGTTTCTCACCTAGGTCTTGAAACTAGAATCAGTGCTTACTATTTACAACATTGTACAAGTTACTTAGCCTCTCTGGGCATCGATTTCTCCACTGAAGAACAATGATAAAGAAATTTCTGTTTCCAGAGATGCAGTTAGTATAAATGGCTAATGTACTTATACCGTACCTAGCAAGGTCATTCGAAAATATCTTTCTATAGTCCTTAGTTTCAATATATTTTTCCCTCATACACAAAACAAGATTCAGTTCACCTATGAAAGAAGGATAAGGAATTTGAGTATTTCTGTGGCTCTAATGAGAGAAAGAAGGTTCAAAATATGTTTATTAAACTATGACTACATGTTTGGTGTTTTATTTAGAACAAAAATTAATGTTACATTAGCAGCTATGGATAGCAACTAAGTTAATCTTTTTTTTCTGAAAAGTACAATTATTTCATATTTACTGAGGAATTATGTCACATAACATCAGAGCATACATCAGATTCTATGTATTCAGGCTGTAAAAATAATGAGGAGTAATTTATCTCCTTAATTTGGTGGTCCTGGAGGCTTCAGCCCTTTGCTCCTATCACCTGCTCCTGCTTTGAAGGGTAGGACAATGTTCCTAATTCATAAGTTCATACCACTGAATTGCTTTAAAAGGACAAACTTGTTCTTGGATTAAAGTTTTTATCCAATATGGATCTGTCCACTAACTTACTATCAATCTCTGTGCCAGATTCCAATCTTTTCAAGCTTTACAGACTGCATTTGTTGGGACAGACTTTGTATACACAGACATTCTGATAAAAAAAAATACTGATGGTACCTCATTGTCTTCTTACTACTCAATGCAAACTTTTTTCACATCCATCCCTAATTTTACCTTATTAATTTTATTTTATTTTGCCACAGGGTTAACACTGAGGCTCAGTGCCTGCAAAGTGAATCCACCACTCCCAGTGGTCCTTTCCCCCATTTCTTCTTATTTAATAGAGACTGAGAGAGAAATTGAGAGGAAAGAGAGAGAGAGAAAGAGAAGCCTACAGATCTGCTTTACCCTTATGAAGTTCCCCCCCCCCCCCGTTGGTGTGTTGGTATGCTTCTAATTCTGCTTCTAAGACCCCTTCTGTTTCATTGGTTTAATCCCCCCTGCTTAACACTGTATTCTATTTACATAAACCACTGTTAACTAAGCACCACCCTGCCTCCAGGGCATTGGTTTAATCCCCACTGGTTCACGATGTCTCTTTGCTCCGCCCCCTCTCCTTGTCACACCCTGATTTCCACCAGTCTGTTTTCGCTCCACCCTCTCTATGTCCCATCCTGTTTCCACCCTACTTGGCGAGTATATATAAGGACAGGATTGTGATCAGAGATGGCTTAGATTGCGCTGCGTTCCACATGAATAAAGAGATACTGTGTACAGCTTAGCCATGAGTCTCTGGTCGTCTCTGTCTCCCGCCTGCGAAGCTAGCCCAGCATTGGTGGAGACCAGGGACTTGAACCCTAGTACTTACACATGGCAATGTTTATGCTCTCCTGGGTGTGCTACTGCTGGGTCCCAAATATGCCCTTTTATTTAGAAGTTTAAGGGATAACAATAGCAATATTTAGATGTACTGATAAAGAAACACACTGCCTCCTACCAAAACCCAACTCAGGAATCTAAAATTACAATATCAAATAATTTATTTAATAAATGACACAGAGTTAACACTGACATTAGATAATCATCATACTTTTAAAAATAGTTTACAACTGATTTCTACACATAACAAGGATATTACAATAAAAGTATAAATGATAGTTACTTTTTGTTTTGTTTTGTTTTTGTTACATCTCTGTGCTCATGTAAATGCACAGTTTCACTGCTCCAAGCTGATTTTTCTCAAATAAAGAAAGAGGAAGAAACACCACAGCATTGCCCAGTGCTATGGCTCTCCCATGTGATATGATGGATTTCAATCCTGGTCTGTAAATATGGCATGGCAGACATCTTATCAGGTAAGCTACCTCCCCAGCCCTGATACAGGATTTTTTTTTAATTCTGTTGTCATTTGGGCTTCCTGGTTACAGGCAAAGAGTGAAAGAAATCACAATGCAATGGGAGCTGGCCTCGTACCTGAGGCACAAGCATAGCATGGCAAAGCAGCACACTATTCAAATGAAGTATTTTGCTGGTCCATAGATGACTTTTATGTTTGTTTGTTTTTTCAGAAAGATGTATTTATATTTATTTATCAATGAGAGATGAAGAGGGGGAGAGAATGAACTTGAACATCACTTTGGCACATGCAATGCCAGGGCTTAAACTCAGAACCTCACACTTGTGAGCCCAGGCAATGATGATTTTAAAGCACAATATTCATCAAGAAACTTTTTGTTTGTTTCTTTTTTTTTTACCAGACTTATCAGCTCTGGTGTGTGGTGGTGTGGGGAACTGAACCTGGGTCTTCTGAGTCTCAAGCATGAAAGTCTCTTTGCATAACCACTATGCTATCTACTTTCACCAAGAAATTTTTCCAATTTATTTTTCTTTGACATTTCATTTCAAGATAACATTTCCATTTCAAAGTTTAACTATTCTGTCAATGTGTTTATAATTCCATAATTGCCATTCTACCTTTTCAAATGCATCCCTATATGTATTTCAGTGACAGTACACTGTGCTACAAGAACATCACAAATTGAGAAATACTCATAAGAACAAAAAAGTTACACAGTATTTCAAACACATTTTGTTTTGCAGAGCTGGGGCCCTCAGACATGTTTGATTCTACCATTCATAGGACTTTTTTTTATTCACATATATATATAGTGAGAGAGAGAGAGAGAGAGACCGTAGTATAAGAGTTTCACCTAGTGCTGTGCACACCCATGTAGTGCTGGCTTCCTAATGGGGGTTGAGTGAATGGCAATGGCAGATGCCCTACACAGTGAACTACCTCTCCAGCTCCAAAATAGTTTTAAAACATTTGGTTATACACTGAACTTATGTAATTATTATATATAGACTCAAATTTTTTTAATTTTTTTATATTTATTTTTTTATTGTCCTTTATTGCTGTGTTAGTTATTATTGATGTTGTCATTGTTAGATAGAACAGAGAGAAATGGACAACAGAGAGGGACAGAGAAAGATAGACACCTGCAGACCTGCTTCACCACCTGTGAAGCGACTCCACTGCAGGTGGGGAGCCAGGGGCTCGAACCAGGATCCTCACGCCGATCCTTGCACTTTACGCCACCTGCGCTTAACCTGCTGCACTACCGCCCAACTCCCAATAGACTCAGATTTTTAATTAACATCATTGTTGCAAATTTGTAAATGAAAACTATGCATAATAATGTTTTATAAAAGTTATAAGAAAACTAAAACACAGAAAGCTAAACATAAAATATAATTGGAAAACAATACTGTCAATCATAATGACTACATATTCAGAATTAACAATGTGTCAAGCACTTTTGAGGTACACTTGAATCATATACAAACCTATTATTCTAAGTTTTACTGATACTATCTTATAGGCCAAAATACTAAAATCTAAATAAAAAAGGGTAGGCCTAAAACAGGTAAACTCACATAACCAAACAAATGTGAATTTCTAGCTCTGGATTTAATGGGTAAGTGGTAGAGTGTATGCATTCCATGTATGAAGCCTTGGGTCCAAACTCTGGAACCACATGGGAAGACCAAGAACAGGACCAGTAAGAAAAATGGTGGCACAGAGCTTTGCATACTTTCTTTCCCTCTTTGCAATATAAAATAAAAATCAATCTGGGTAGGCAGCTCTGTAATACTACTCACATGTGAGATCCTGTGTTTTCCAGAACCAGAGTGAAAAAAAATGCAGAATTCAAATCCATGACAGTCTGTTATTGTAATCCCTAAAAACACATTAGTTTTCTATGTGTAGCTTACTATTTGTCTACTTTTATATTACTATATAAATTTAAAATCTATAATATGGAACAACTTTAATGTTTGTCTACAATAAATGTTCTCATGGCTCCTTTCATAGTACTTCAGCCTCAGATGAGCAGACATTCACTGGCCAGGAAAGACATATTAATTAACAACATCAAAGTAGGATGGAGAATTATAAAAAGAAATAAACATAACAGAGGTTAAAATTCCTTAGACTTGCTAAATAACTGAAATATATGTTCACTCATTTTCATAACTAAAAAAGATATAGAAGGAGGGGATGATCTCAAAGTTGATAAACCAGTGACAATAAAGGAGGCATCTTCATTTTTCTGTAGTGATCATTTAACTCATCCATTAGTAATTGCCAGAAAATTAAATTAAAATAGGAAAAACACAGATGTCTAAATAAATGAGATGAGCATTTGTGATTATATCATTACACCACAAATTATAAAGTATTCTTCATAAAGTACTGTCAGGAGTATAAGTGTGGAATATTGGGTTGTTGGAAAGTCAAGATGTATTTCTGCATAGAAAAACATAGAGAAAAATGACTTTTTTGATGATCCAATAAGAAAGTGCATATTCTCTATTCCAGGAGCCTCCTGATACTAATAATACTAGTAGGAAATTCTTTTTGCCAGAGCACAGGCACCCTAAAGAGTTAGCTGATGCTTTTGCATTTCAGTTTTACATGAACCAAGTTTCTCAGTTCTCTGCTGAAACAACTTTCTAGATAATTTACCTTTTTTTTCTCTTACTCTTTCATCTTTTGCCCTTTAGTGTATAGGCTATAACACAGATAAAGCTACCGTCATTGGTCACAGGAGAAAGAACTTTCATGCCTATTTTAAACAACTGGTTCTGAAATACATCAACAAGTTCACCAGGTGTGTGGGAAATAGTAACATTAGCTCATTCACCTGTCTTAAAAGTGTGGACATTTGGGGGTCGGGCAGTGGCACAGTGGGTTAAGCGCATGTGGCCCAAAGCGCAGGGACCGGCGTAAGGATCCCAGTTCGAGCCCCCGGGTCCCCACCTGCAGGGGAGTCACTTCACAGGCAGTGAAGCAGGTCTGCAGGTGTCTATCTTTCTCTCCCCCTCTCTGTCTTCCCCTCCTCTCTCCATTTCTCTCTGTCCTATCCAACAATGAACAACATCAACAATGGCAATAATAATAACCACAACGAGGCTACAACAACGGCAACAAAAGGGGGGAAAAATGGCCTCCAGGATCGGTGGATTCATGGTGCAGGTACTAAGCCCAGTAATAACCCTGGAGGGAAAAAAAAAAGTGTGGACATTTTAAAATAAGACAACTAGGCTGGTTTGTAAATAAGATAAGCAGGAAAAGTAAACATAATTGTATAAAGAAATTTGTGTACAGATACTTTATTCAACTATTCTACTAGCAGTGTTAGAGAAAACACAATCATTCTTATCCTTGCTTTGCAAAAATCTTCAACTACTGCAACTCTGGATGCAGTAGTTGAAAGAAAGACCATAATAAACATCACTACAATTTCCTTCCTGATAGAAAAAAACATATATCAAGGCTCATTTGGTTCATTAATTTTTCTTTTGTTAATGGCAGGATTGTTTACAGTAAATACAGCTATTGATAAATGTGTAGCATTTCTCAGTGTTCTGCAAAACACACTCACATCCAGCTTAGGTCCTCCTTCACCATCATGCACTAAGACCTGAAAACCTCCCACCCCCAGCACCTCTCAACAGTCCTTTACTTTAGTGCAATACACCAAACTCAGTCCAACTTCTACTTTGTGTTTCCCTTTTCTGTTCTTATTTCTCAACATCTGCCCATAAGTGAGATCACCCCACATTCACCTTTCCCTTTCTGGCTTATCTCACTTAACATGATTCCTTCAAGTTCCATCCAAGATGAGGTGAAGAAGATGAATTCATCATTCCTAATAGCTGAGTAGTATTCCATTGTATATAGACCAAAACTTTCTTAGCCACTCATTTGTTGTTGGACACTTAGGTTGCTTTCAGGTTTTGGCTATTACAAATTGTGCTGATATGAACATAGGTGCAACACAGATCTTTTGGGAGGATCGCTACTATTCAATATAGTATTGGTGGTGCAGCTGGCTAAGCGCACGTGGCACAAAGGCCAGCATAAGGATCTCAATTTGAGCCCCGGCTCCCCACCTGCAAGGGGTTCGCTTCACAGGCAGTGAAGCAGGTCTGCAGGTGTCTATCTTTCTCTCCCCCTCTGTGTTCCCCTCCTCTCTCAATTTTTCTGTCCTATCCAACAACAACAGCAATAACAACAACAACGACAATAAACAACAAGGGGGAAAATAAAAATTTTAAAAATCAACATAGTTTGGATTCATTGAATGTAAGATGAAATTGATAGCATTTTGGTCTGTTTTCCAATAAAACTTTATTTGCAGCATCAAAAAAAAATTTGAAGGAGAGTGTATATCCTCATAGAAAATAAATAACTTATCTAATAGAACATAGATCCCACTTTATAGGTTATAACTAGTGTGTAACATTGATTTTGCATTTATAATCTTTGTCAGCAGTTACTGGTAAGTAAGAAAGAATAAAAACATATAGTACTTATGCACAGCAAGAAGGCAAAAGTTTTGTTAGTTTGAGAAAGGCAAATTTCAGAGACACATCTAAAGAGTAAAAAGTTCTAATAAGATCCAGTCCGTATGGGTACTATTTACTCTCATTTTTTTCATCCACGGTTGAGCCCTAGTATCATTATTTCAGCTGCCAACACATTTTCTTTTATATACAAAAAATAGTTCCACATTAATCCGGTGGTGTTTGACATAAGCACAGAAAATAAATCTATGAGAAACACTTACAAATCTCCCAAGTTATTAAAATAATGGGAATCTAGTACCTACTGTTCATAACTCCCAGAAGTGCAACAAGAAAGAAATGTGTCTAGTTTGGAAATACATTCAGCAAACACTAAGATCATTTGGTGGTTGATGGTCCAATCAATTGGGTATAGTTAAGGTTCCTAATAGTGCTTCTCTTTGTACTCTCTCCAGATAGGCATCTTTTTTTCACATTTTAGTGTTAATAGTGCTGTCACCAGGGGGTAGAAGAAAGTCTGTGAAACTGAGTATCAGTCAGTTTTACATCTTTAAGGTTACAATTGGTAAACTTACAAAGAAAGTAGAATGCCATTCTCTTTTTTGTAAGATTACATTATACATATCATGCCCCTCCAGAATTTTCCATTTATAATTGCCAACTATATCTTGGCATGTTTTTCTATCTAATCAGCCACATTTCTATCTGATCAGTAAATAGGAGTATAATTCCATACCATCCCCTCCACAAGAGTTCTGTGTCCTCGTTCCACCGCCAGTGGAAACTGCAATAATTTTTTTTTACTTTTTAAAATTTTTATTTATAAAAACGAAACACTGACAAAACCATAGGATAAGAGGGGTAAAACTCCACACAATTCTCACCACCAGAACTCCATATCCCATCCCACCCCCTAATAATAGCCTTCCTATTCTTTATCCCTCTGGGAATATGGACCCAGGGTCATTGTGGGATGCAGAAGGTGGGAGGTCTGGCTTCTATAATTGCTTCCCCGCTGAACATGGGCGTTGACAGGTTGATCTATACTCCCAGCCTGTCTCTCTCTTTCCCTAGTGGGGTGGGGTTCTGAGGAAGTGGGGCTCCAGGACACATTGGTGGGGCCATCTGCCCATAGAAGTCCGGTTGGCACCATGTTAGAACCTGGAACCTGGTGGCTGAAAAAAGAGTTAACATATAAAGCCAAACTAATTGTTGAGTAATCATGAACCTAGAGGCTGGAATAGTTCAGACGAAGAGTTGGGGGGGGTCTCCATTTTGTAGATAGCTAGTAGGCCTATTTTAGTTATATTCCAAACGGCCCATGACAATACCAGTTTTTCTTTTCCTTTATATTTTTCTGAGCCTGGCATCTGATATGCAGGTGGATCCAAGTTATTATCTGGGGAGATGATGTCATGGTTGGAAAAAGGAACAGAAAAGTGGTGTATAAATATTGTTGACTGTAAACCCCATTGAGTTGATCTGATCTGGGGACCATATCCAGCTTAGGAGACTATGTGACCTCTACATCCCTGTAGATCTGAGCATAATTATCTGAGGTCACAAATACAGTTTGATATATATCTAAATATATTTATCTCACACTGGTAGAAATTTAGATAGTCCAATATGAAGAAGTCAGCTGACCCTGATTGTTGAGAATTTTTTTATATTTTATTTATTTATTATTAGATACAGACAGAAAAATTGAGGGTGGGGGTAAACAGGGAGAGAAGAGAGACACCTGCAGAACTGCTTCCCTGCTCATGAAGCTTTTCTCCTGCAAGTGGGGAACAAATTGGGGCTTGAAACCAAGCCCTTGCACACTTTTTTTTGTTTTATTTTTTTACAATTTTTATTTACTTATTATTGGATAGTGACAGGGAGAAATTGAAAGGTGAAGATAGGGAGAGAAAGAGACAGAGAGATACCCACATCCCTACTTCACCACTTGCAAAGCTTTCCCCCTGCAGATGGAGACCAAGAGCTTGAACCTGGGTCCATGCACACTGTAATGTGTGCTCTTAGCCAGATGCGTCACCATCTGGCCCCGCTTTTTTTTTCTTTTTTTTTTTTTCTTTAACAGGGCACTGCTCAGCTCTGGGTAATGGCGGTATAAGGTATTGTAACTGGGACATTGGGGCCACAGGCATGAGAGTCTCCTAATAACCACTATCCTAGGCCCTTGCAAGTTGTAACATGTGCACTCTACTAGATGTACCACTAGACAGCCCTTTAATTGTTGAGAGTTTTAAGCTCCAAAAGCTAGATTTTATAAGAAGAAAATTAGGGACCAAATCTGACATACAACAAGCATCATGTGCATTGTCAACAAAGTATAACATCCATGTCATCATGCCACGTGTGAAAACTAATACATGTAAATTTCATATATGTACCAAAAGGAGAAAACTCATTTTATGTTTTGTATCGGTATATAGATCTATTTACTTTTAACATCAACTGATATTTTACATGCATTATTCTTTGGATTGCCTACCTCCAGTGTCTGGCAATGGAATAATGTCTAACTTTTGTCTACTTTTTAGTAATTGTCTTCATTACAACTCACTAATAAAAGAAATTCCACACTGCTGTTTTTTAAAAAAATGAATGTAAGAAATTACTTCATATATTAAACAATAAATATTGTTTTCAACTCAATTTTAATGTACAAACTATTGTATTTACTGTCAACTGTAATCCATTAATCCCTAAATAAATAAACAAACAGAAACAACCTGCCAGGGGAATGTCTCAGTGGTAGAGCACAGGCTTTCCAAAATGTGTGTGGTTCTGAGTTTAATCCTTAACATCATGTATGCCAGAGCAATGTTCTATTACATTACCGTTACTCTTCCATTGCCTTCTCTCAATAAATTAATAAATATTGCTTTTTTTCTTTTTTCTTTTTTTTCACCAGACCATTGCTCAGCTCTTGTGTATGGTGGTGTAGCTCTTTACATAACCATTATGCTACCTACCCCACATTAATAAATATTTCTTTAAAAAGATAATCTGATAAGCATGAGATGAGCATGTTTAGCCACTTGTTCAGGAGAATATATAAGTCAAAATAGAACAGGGAGAAGGAGAGATTGAGTTGACCTAGTAGGGGGAATCTGTATTTACCTCCTCTGATGAGCATTGCAAAACTAAACCAAAGCTGAGATTATCTGCACAAAAGACATTCAGAAACCTGTATGAATAAATTTCCCACACAGGGACAAAAAGATGCCCATGCCAGGAAAGAAACCTCACAAAGTGGTATCCAGAAACCTGGAAGACATTTCTAAGGTTCCGGACTTTCCAAGAGGGAGCACAAAAAAGTTTATACTGAACTCCAACACCCCCAGTCCTACAGTTATATATCTTCCCTTCCTTCCTTCCTTCCTTTCTTTCTCACTTTCTCTTTCTTTCTTTTTTTCTCTTTCTGGTGTTGAGCTGTTTGTTTTATTTCTTTTTTAATTATTAGTGATTTAATAATGATCAATAAGATTGTGAGGTAAGGGTACAATTCCACACAATCCTACTGCCAGAGTTCCATATTCTATCCCTTCCATCAGAAGCTTCCCTATATAGGATGTTCAGTTAACAGTATTTATACATTTTTCCCATATTTAGAAGCTTCTCTCTTCCCTTATGCAGCTTTGCAGTCCTATCCTCAACCCTGACACCATCTGTCCAGACAATACTCCTAGCCCACCCAAATGTTAGCTGTTGGGCTCAGGCAAAAATTAGTAAAGTTATGGACCCTTTGGAATATACCAAAAATAGACTTCCTAGCTCCTTCCAACATGAAGACCCCAAATTTCACCTGCTATACTTTTACCTTTAGATTCCTGATTATTAAACAATTTGTTCTGCTTTGTATATTAATGCTTTTCAGCCACCAAGTGGGATGCATTGGATCGACCTTCCCGTGGTGCATCCCGTGAGTACCCATTCATTGGGGAAACTCAGGATCCTTCCTAGCCGACTGAATCCACATGGATCCCAGTCACTTTCAAAGCCAGAAACAAGCAGCTCCTGACAGCTTTCAAGCTGTTGGTCCTGCTCTTCGAGTCCTCCAACTTAATGTTGAGGGGCTGTCCTTTGCCAAATGCGTTCTTTTTGGTCAATTGGCGATACAGCATCAGGCAGATGTCATTTGCCTACAAGAAACACTTATAGCAGTCGATGAAGCTGCTCGATTCACACCATCAGTGGATTCGATTTAATCCGACACTGAACTTCTCTGTTCCAGACTCTTGGAAACAGAGTTGGCAGTCAGCTGAGGTAAAGAACAAACACCTCATCACAGACCCCTGCAAGCGTCAACCCGGCTTTGACCTAGCACATTATGATTGGGCCCTCCTCAATCGCTATCGAACAGGCCATGGCCGGTGCGCCGCTATGTTCCATCGCTGGGGAGCCAGAGACGACCCGAACTGCCCCTGCGGCTCCAGACAGACTATGACCCACATAGTCAATGATTGCCACCTCTCCAGATTCAAAGGAGGTCTCCAAACTTTACATCAGGCTCAACCTGACGCTGTTGACTGGTTACGGAAGAAGGGCAAACGCTAGAAGTAGAAGAAGAAGCCACCAAGTTGCAGAAGCTACCATGACATCAACCTGACTTCCCTAGGCAGACGACCTCACCAATGTGTTCTGGAACCCCACCTCCCCAGAGCCCTACACTACTACAGAAAGACAGAAACCAGTTGGGTGGATGGATCAACTTCTCAATACCCATGTCCAGCAGAGAAGCAATTACAGAAGCCAGACCTTCCACCTTCTGTTCCCCATAAAGATTTTTGGTCCATACTCCCAAGAGGGATAAAGAGTAAAGAAACTTCCAATGGAAGGGAGGGGATATGGAACTCTGGTGGTGACAACTGTATGGGATTGTACCCCTCTTAACCCACAATCTTGTCAATCATTATTAAATCACTAATAGATTAATTTTTTCCAAATGACAAAGTTTTCTTCAGAAACTTAGATATGCCAAGCAACTTGGTTTAACAAAGACACTCAGCTTTGTAATCTAATGTTAGTAGATTGACGGTCCATAAGCAATACTTCAGTTTTAATAAACAGAGAAAATCCATAATAATTTTCCTTCAAAACAAAAAAGTTAAATCTATAAAAGATATAGTAGATTCAAGCGACTATGTTATTCATTTGTAAATGAAGTCTGCAGCTTTTAAAGCAAATATAGAGTGTGAATGTCCCAGTAAATCTGCATCAGATGTGCTTCAGGTTGAAAGGAAGTGATACCAAATGCAAGTAGTTAAATGAAACGTGAATAAAAGTGCAATCTACACAGATAGACCATGTTATGTAATTGCTCTAGTTGTAGGAGTCTATGTATAGAACAAAACATTATCATTTCCAAAAATAAGTGTAGTTGGTTGTTTCTTTGCAGCTGGACTGAAATACTTCTTAATCTCTTTCCTGATATTTTAAGGAAGAAAACAAGATAGCTTAACTATGATGATGGCAATACAATTTAGTGGTTCAGAATCAATGCTCAGAAATCCTGTCGTCCAAAATTGTAATCATTATCTCCACACTAGCTGCCTAAGCTTGTGTATGCTTAAGCAATTCATGTATGTTTCCTAACCTATAAAATGGAAAAATAATAGCAATTAATTAGAACACCTGAAATAATTCATAAATATTATATATTATTTTCTTTTTTTTTCCTCCAGGGTTATTGCTGGGCTCGGTGCCTGCACCATGAATCCACCGCTCCTGGAGGCCATTTTTCCCCCTTTTGTTGCCCTTGTTGTAGCCTCGTTGTGGTTATTATTATTACCATTGTTGATGTTGTTCATTGTTGGATAGGACAGAGAGAAATGGAGAGAGGAGGGGAAGAC
Source organism: Erinaceus europaeus (assembly GCF_950295315.1). Taxonomy (NCBI): domain Eukaryota; kingdom Metazoa; phylum Chordata; class Mammalia; order Eulipotyphla; family Erinaceidae; genus Erinaceus; species Erinaceus europaeus. Next base: position 60,368,361 of record NC_080162.1, read on the forward strand.
AGAGGGAGGAGAGAAAGAAAGACACCTGCAGATCTGCTTCACTGCCTGTGAAGCAACTCCCCTGCAGGTGGGGAGCCGGGGACTCGAACCGGTATCCTTACGCCAGTCCTTGCGCTTTGTGCCACGTGCGCTTAACCCACTGAGCCACCGCCAGACCCCCTATTATTTTCTTTTTAAAAGGCATATTTACTTTTGTGAGACAAAGACCAGGGCACTGCTCAGCTCTGGCATATGATTGTGTCCTCTGTGATTAGTTGTAGTCCAAATAAGCTCAGCAACCTAGTAGAATGGCATAAAGAATGCACTATAAATTTTCTAATCAAATATTTATCACTTAGGCAATAACACCCTCCTCCCCTACCCCCTACTTCACTTGCCTCAATGACTCTAATCAACTAACTACACATAAGAAAGTAAATAAGATATATCTCTTAATCTCTTCTCACAGTATCAGCATTACTGTCACCTCTTGATAATCTTTAGAAGAAACACTGTCTATAATTGGCCAAGAGATATACTGGCAAAAAATATATATCATCTAAGGGACAATTACTGTCCCTATCACAACCTTTATTAGTATCATCAAGCAAGCAAATGCAGTAAAACTTGAGTTTAACTTTGACCCCACTAAAATCCTACTTGTATTTCCTCCACAACATGAAGCCGAATCACATAAACCTAATATAAGTTTGGATACAACAAATAACATTCAATGCTTTAACAACTGGGAGAAAGTCTAACTTCGTCATATAAAAGGGGGACTACAAAGCTGGAAAAAGGATGCTATCAATGGAGTAAACAGTCAATAATATGTATACACTCTCCTAATATTTGGGAGGCATTACTATATGTGAAGCCCTATATTTGTTTCTTGGTACCACAAAACATCATGTCTATCCTTTTGTTATTGTCTCCCTTCCAACCTCTTTCTCTCTCTAAAGGTGTACATTTTTTGAAAAGGGGCTTATTCAAGTCTCTATTACTAATCTATAGTGTGGAATCACTAAGGTAAAATATTTATTACTGGTAAAAAATAAGCCTTTTCATTTTTATATAAAAATATTTTTTAACAAGGGGGCCAGGTGGTAGGTAGCTCACCTCGTTAAGCATTTGTTAACAGTGCACAAGGTCCTAGGTGAAGCTGGGCTGCAGGTTTCTCTCTGTCTCTCTCCTTCCCTCTTTCCCCCTCCTCCTCTCAATTTATCTCTATCTCTGTCCAATAATAAATAAAAAATAAAAATATTTTAAAAATAAAAATAGGGAGTTGGGCGGTAGCACAGTGGGTTAAGTGCATGTGGCACAAAGCGCAAGAACCTGGGCTCCCCACAGATGGTGAAGCAGGTTTGCAGGTGTCCCTCTTTTTCTCCCCCCCTCTGTCTTTCCCGCCTCTCTCCATTTCTCTCTGTCCTATCTAACAATGAAAACATCAATAACAATGACAACATCAATAACAACAACAATTATAACTACAGCAACAAAAAAAGGGGAAATAAATAAATATTTTTTAAAGTACTGTTAAAAATAAAAGTATTTTAACTTCCCATGGCTTATTTTCTAGGAATTTTTATGTGATGAGAAAAATATTTTATCATTATATAAAACATTTCAGTGCACAATCAACATCTCTTTCATATTTTAAGATGTGTAGTTTGAATATTTTCTAGCTCGGTATTAGGCTTTACTAAGTTAAATATACAGCTGTTCATAATCTAAAACTTATCCATTTCACCTTTAAAAATATTAGTTTGAAGATGGCTTTATGTAAGCTTATATAACTAGGTCCCTTTTTTTTTTAAGTCTCCCTAGAGCAAAATGACTCTTCTGTTTAGACTGCCCTTTTACCATGTTCCCATTGCTAACTATAAATAGAAACAGTGTTGGCTTTTTCCACATTAAAGAAAAGTAAAACTTGGTTTAAAAAAACTTACTTGATCCATCCTGGACTTTCGAAACATAGCAATTTATGGTGATGCATTAAAAGATTCAATATTTCAATGTTTTGCATATCCAAAACAGTGAGCAAAAAATTAAAGCAAAAATATGTGAGTTGATGAATAATACTTATCGCCCAAGGGAAGAGAGAGGTAACCACATTCATTCTGGTATTGTTCACCTCTTTGACAAAGAATCTTAGTTTTGCTAAAATTCTGTGTATGTCTGTGCTTTTATGGGTGATGGCTATGATTGAGTGTGCATGGGGGGAAGGAGATAGAGATTTGAGGTGTGACAGAAATAAAGTTAAAAGTTATCCAAGCCATAAGTAAAAAGGCCATAATAACAGAGCACATGAGAGTGTAACGCAAACTAAAAGCATGGTGAGAACTTAAATTATATAAAGCAGCTTAAATAAAATAATGTGTGATACAAGTTAACATTCTATTTTTGTTTGAAGGTATAAGTACATACCTTCACAAAATATGTGCTTACAGGGAAGTAATAAGATAGTTCCCGCTTCCCTACACCTTAGAGTAATACATGAAACAGGAATAACTGTGATCTAAGTGTCCCAGAGAAGCACCAAAGACTTTATTCTTCAAAGCAGTCTAATATTTTCAATAATGTAGGTACAAGATTCCTGTTGCTCATCTACAAATATTTCCAAAGCTAAAACCAGAACACTGAATTGGGCCATTACTTTTAGCCTCTAGAGAAATTTCATAATAACAACATCAGATCAAAATCAAGCACATTTTTTTAATACTTAGAAAATTCCAGACACTATTCTAAGCACTTTCCATGAATCAATTTACTTATGCCTCACAGCAGGCCTATGACAAAGGTACAATTATGATACCTATGTGACTTACTAACAAGGTTTCTGAGATGAGGGGCTGAATATCATGCTGAATGTTATATAGATAGGGAGGGACAGAATCAGTATTTCTACTGTGACAGCATGGATCTACAATCAGATATTTTATCATATATATATATATATATATATATATATATATATATATATATATATATTACAGGGGGGAAAAAAAGAATGACAGAAGTAAAAAAGTATCCTAAGCCAAGTTATCATCATTACTTATTTGGATAAATGAAAACAGTCCTCATGAAACTGATGCACATGTCTACTACTTTTATTTGTGTGCCATATACCATTCTAAATCAGACATGACTTCCTTAATCAAAGCTTAACAATCGTTCCCATCCTGTTAGAATAAATTCTGAGTTTTACCATAGCCTACAATGTCCCACAATAATATATTACCACTACTTACTTAGCAAACCTCATCTTTTACTGTTTTTTCTCAAAGGTTGGTGGGTCCCAGGTACTAATGGACTCATGCCTCAGGGTCTTTGCACTTACTTCTCTCTCCGTCTAGAGCACTCTTCTATGACACATGCTCATGATTAGCTGGCAATCATTAAACACATGTAGAGTTACTCTGAGGAGGATGAAGACTAACCATTATTCAAAATATACTGAAAGAAATAAATTAATAAAATAAGTTTTTCCTATCTTTTTATTGAGTAGGCAAAAGAAAATATCTTGATACAGGTTTCTGCATAATAGATATTTAATATGTCCTAGGTTTTTAGACACTACAACATTCTCCTCAATCCTCTCCCCCTAAAAAGAATTCTCCAGTTTATTTCAGACTAAGCATAGCCCATCATGCCATCAGCTTGACGGTGCTCTACCCCATGCTGCTTGACTGGAAACATGAAATGAAAGAATAAAAATGGAAAGAGATGAATCACCATGAGAACTGACTTAGCAGAATCAGCTGTCAGACTTAGACTTCTTGAGATATACAACTGGGGCAAATGTTATACAATTAGTGGATAAACCTGAAGTATTATGCTTGTGATACTGTACCTAAAAAGTTCATCACCAAATCTATGTCAACCTATAATTTGCTCTGTTGTCTCTTAGGACCATTACAGTTTTGCAGGTTACATCTGGAGATATGCTGAACATTTAGTTGGGAAGAACAAATATCTTAGTAATATTAATCACATTAATTTTTAAAAGCAAAGGGTAATTTAAAATTCTAGACTAGACGATGCTAAAAACTATAAAGCTGGCATCTAAATCCTGCCAAACACAAAATCTTTATAAATGCTCAGTTGGAAAGATCTATATATAGAAACAACTACCATCACCAAGACTTGTGCCAGGGCAAGAACCTCTCTGTCCCACCATTAATCTTACAGAGCTACTTGGGCTTTCCACTAAGGGGAGGGGCATCATTTTTCCTGCTGCAGGGGCCTAGTGGTCACAATTTCCCTTTGTACATTCCCTGATACTGAACAACTCTCTAGTCCATGAAACTTCTATATCCAAGTTTCACCTGATCTGATTAGCAACCACTTTTCTCACTTCTACTCTACTGACAGGTATGTATTGCCTACTCATGCCTGACAAACTACCTCCTCTGGTTTAAGGACCAGAGACATACAAAGAAAACCAGGACATAAAAGTAGTTTCATGGTGTTAAGAAGTCACAGCTGCCATTAAAGCACTATTTTCTGATGCTTTAAAGAATAGTTATTTTGTGGGTGGACAGACATAGGGACCTGTCATCTAGTATGCTAGTTCTTTGGAAAGAAAGCATTCTAAGTTTCAAGCACTAAGTTAAAAACTGTATTTCAAACCACCTAATTTGTGATTGTTTGATCTATATGTTAACACAGAAAACTGAAATCAATATCCATATAAAATCTCATTAAAAAAGCCTTATTTTGAACTACTGATTGATTAGTCTGTTGTAATTATACTGAAATCAAGTAGTTTCTACCTTAGCAAACTACATTTGTGATTTGATTGACATAAATAAGGCCGTACTCAAGGCTTAAATGATGATATTGTTCTAGAGATTTCAAGTACTGTACTTCAAAGTAAAATAGTTTTAGTGATCTCTTTTTTACAATACACAGGAGACAGTGGAGGCGCATTTTAAAAGCTAAGTACACTTCAAAAAAGAAATGAATATACCAGCATGTGGAGATAACTACATGTTAATATGAATCTAACATAGCTTAAAATAGGACCAAATGTTATAGTAGAATGCAAGCTGTCTCAGATTTTATTATGCCCATAATATTTCTCATATCCTTTTTAAAAAGTAGCTTTGTTAGGGTGGGGGAGACAGGATAAACTTATGCAAAAGGATTTCCATGCCTGAGACTCTAAAATCCCATGTTCAACCTCCCACACCATGATAAACCAGAGCTGAACAGTTTTCTGGGGTCTCTTTTGTCCTATGGTTTTATCAGTGTTTCCTTTTTATGAATAAAATAAAATAAAATATATAATAAGGGAGCTATGTTTCAATACTAACGTTTTCATGATATTACAAGTTACTTATAACTAAAGGAAACATTTCATTTATTTTTGTATTATTGTTGTTTATAACTGAAAAGAAAAAATAATTACAAAAATCAGGCAGTCAATAAAGCTCAACCAGATACTGTACCTAGTTTGTCATGTGAGTGACCTAAGTTCAAGCCCTTTTCCTAATGGAGAGAGTTTTGGTGCTATGGTATCTTTCATTCTCTCCCTCTATCTTTATCTTTATTTTTTTATTTATTTTCATTAGTGATTTAATAATGATTTATAAGATCATAAGATCATTGGAGGGATAGTTGCAAATTGCACCCACTACCACAGTTCTGTGTCCTCCTACTCCCCCTAGTTAGCCCCTTCCCCCAAAAAATAACCACTAAGAGTCATAGTGAAGGTTTGACTTTCTTTTTTCATTTTAAAAGGTTTCAGTTCTTTGTATTGCACATATGAGTGAAATCATCTGGTAGTTGTCCTTCAGAGAAATGCAGGTAATTTGGTAACAGATATAAATTATGACAAGAATCCTTGAACACAAACACCAAATTAAAGAACCTCAAGGTATTATATGTGATTTAAAAAATAGTAAGAAAAACACAAAATAATGTAGGAAAAATTAAAAAGTGCTAGAAAGAAAACATTATTTAAAAATAGAGGATTATATGCATTTAAATGTACATAAAGCTTTATATAAATTTATATAAATACATATAAGAAAAAATTTAACCGTTTTTGTCTCACCGTTCTTTGTTTCAACATCGTCTACACATTTCTTCCTCCCCTCTCAAGCTTTAACGTTGCCACATATTTCTACGTCTTATGTTTCTGGGTCTGCTTTACTGTGTAGCACATAAAATTCTGATTATTTTCTTTTCTGATGGGAGTCTTCAATCTCCTGGAGAGTTGCCTCATTTTTCTAAACACTTATTATCATTCTACTTTGAAGTCAAACAGTGTTGTCTTTTGTCTTCTCTTTCTGATGGCCAGTCTTCTAGATGGGTACCAGTCTACTTCCTTGACTTGTTATTTGAGACTGGAATGCATTCAGAACGTCCTTCATGGAGGAGGTATAGCTCAGTAGTAGAGCATTCGACTGCAGAATGTCCTTCACAGCCAGCCTGTTAACTCTATTTTCAGGTTCTCCATTTTCCTGTCAAATAACTTTTTTTTCTTTATTTTTTTATTGGAAAGTTAATGGTTTACAGTATAGTTCTTGGCACATCAGTAAAATTTCTCATCTCACCAAGACAGGTGTCTATAAAAAAACTCTCACTCCTTGGTGCACTGCACCAAAGTAGAATACTCTGGGGTAGGGGGAAGGGCTCAGTCCTGGAACATAATAGCAGAGAAGGACCTAGTGGGGATTGAATTGTTATGTGGAAAACTGAGAAATGTTATACATGTAAAACTATCATATTTTACTGCCAATTATAAAAAGTTAATCCCCCAATAAGGACATTTAAATAAATAAATAAATAAATAAATACTCTCACTTCCAAATTGGGTTGATCATTCTGTATCAGGACCTAAAAGGCCCCCCCAACTCTCTTTCTGCCCTCCTTTCCCAGAGCTCTTTATATACAAAACACGTTTGAGTAATTTTCCATCAATTCCCTTTTTTTTTTTTTTCCTCCTCCAGGGTTATTGCTGGGCTCGGTGCCTGCACCATGAATCCACCGCTCCTGGAGGCCATTTTTTTCCCCCTTTTGTTGCCCTTGTTGTAGCTTCGTTGTGGTTATTATTATTGCCCTTGTTGACGCAATTCGTTGTTGGATAGGACAGAGAGAAATGGAAAGAGGAGGGGAAGACAGAGAAGGGGAGAGAAAGACAGACACCTGCAGACCTGCTTCACCGCCTGTGAAGCGACTCCCCTGCAGGTGGGGAGCCGGGGGCTGGAACCGGGATCCTTACGCCGGTCCCTGCCCTTTGCGCCACATGCGCTTAACCCACTGCACCACTGCCCGACCCCCCAATTCCCAATATTTTTAATAGTTTAATCATGAAGATATGTTGGATATTGTTGAAAGCTTTCTCAGTATCAAGTGAGACAATCATGTGGCTTGTGGATTTTCTTTTGTTGATGTAATGAATCACATTTATTGACTTACATATATTGATCCAGCCTTGTATTCTATGGATAAATCCCATTTGGTTGTGATGTGTAAATTTTTTTCTATTTTTTATTAATGATTTACAAATTACAAAATAACAGAGGTACAATTCCACAATGTCCCCACCACCAGACTTATGCAGTGGCTCTCTCAGAATCACAGATAGAGGTTGACTATTATTTCTGTAACTACCTGTCTATCTATCTACATATAGTTTTGCCCATTGTTTCTATGGTCCTGCCTTCTCTTCTTTTATTTTTTTTTAAGTTGGTATGTAACTTTTTGATGTACTCTATAGTTGGATTGTTAGAAGTTTGTTTAAAATCTTAGTATCTATGTTCATTGTGGATATTGATCTGAATTAATTTGGGGTTGTATTTCTATCTGCTTCTGGCATGAGGATAATGTTGGCTTCACAGAAGGCAGAAGTAAATATTCCTGAGTGTTCAATATTTTTAAACTGCTTGTAAAATAGAAGTGTTAGTTATTCCTTGAACATTTTGTAGAATTCATTTCTGAAACTGTCAAGGCCAGGACTTTTTACTTTTAGGAAGGCTTGATTTTTTTATTTTATTCTATTAGTGATTTAATGTTGATTTACATAATTATAAAATAATAGGCATATAATTACACACCTCTTCTACCACCAGAGTTCTGTGTCCCCATCCCCTCCATTGGAAATTTCCCTATTCTTTATCCTTCTCTAGTAGTACAGCCCAAAACTCTTTTTGGGGTGTAGAAGGTGGAAGGTCTGGCTTCTGCAATTGCTTCAGGGATGGGATACAGAATTCTGGTGTTGGGAATTGTGTGTAGTCCCTTTTTTATATGACAAGCTTAGACTATCTCCCAGTTGTTAAAATGTTGAGTGTCATTTATTATATCTAAACTGCTATTGGATTAATGGGGTCTGGCCTCAAATTAGGGAGGAAATTCAGCTAGGATTTTAGCAGAGTCAAAGATAACCTCAAGTTTTACTGCATGTACTTGATTGATGATACTAATAAAGGCTGTGATAGGGCCAATAATTGGTCTTTAGATTACATATATTTTTTGCCAGTATATGTCTTAGACAAATGTATATAGTGTCTCTTCTAAAGATTAGCAAGCGGTGACAATAATGCTGATGCTGTCAGAAGAGATTAGGAGATATATATGACTTTTTGTTCATAGCAGCACAATTCATAATAGCTAAAACCTGGAAGCAACCCAGGTGCCCAACAACAGATGAGTGGCTGAGAAAGCTGTGGTATATATACACAATGGAATACTATGCAGCTATCAAGAACAATGAACCCACCTTCTCTGACCCATCTTGGACAGAGCTAGAAGGTAATATGTTAAGTGAGCTAAGTCAGAAAGATAAAGATGAGTATGGGATGATCCCACTCATCAACAGAAGTTGACTAAGAATATCTGAAAGGGAAACTAAAAGCAGGACCTGACCAAATTGTAAGTAGGGCACCAAAGTAAAAACCCTGTGGTGAGGGGTAGACATGCAGCTTCCTGGGCCAGTGGGGGGTGGGAGTGGGTGGGAGGGATAGGCCACAGTCTTTTGGTGGTGGGAATGGTGTTTATGTACACTCCTAGCAAAATGTAGACATATAAATCAGTAGTTAATTAATATGAGAGGGGGGAAAATCAATTGTATGTCTCAAAGTTTTTCAAAACACAAACTGAATCTTTTTAATATATAGGCTGTGTAATTGATATGCAGACTCTCTCAAAAGTCTAGACCAAGTAGATAGAAGCATCCAATAGCATAGCTATATACAAGATACTGGGGGTACTGTACAGCAAACCATAACAAAAGGACTTTTCAAAGTTAACCCAATTACCAAATAATGTGATGATAACATTAACTATCGACTGTCTTTTGGGACCCTAAGACAGCAGGAACCTCACATCTCCACTATAGAGCCCCTACTTCCCCCAGTCCTGGAACCCTTGGATAGGGCCCACTTTTCCGTATGCCTCTCCCAATCCATATCAAATAATATTGCATCCGCCGATCACAACCTAATCAATGCAACGATTGCCACCTCAACATGCTTCACTTCAGACTGTGTCCAGAGACTTCACGTGTGGAATGACAACCCTTCAGCTTCATTACTCGGGTGAGACCTTTCCTTTCATAGTATACTCTAATTTCATCTCAGGTGGTTCACTTACTAACAAAGTCCCAAAACCTAGATATATATCAGTTTCTATGAGAGAGAGAGCATATGTTCACACGTATCTATAAACTACTGCAAAATATATACCAGAAAGCAGAAGTACACTAGAGTTTGCAGTGAGTACCCCCATAACACTCCCTCTCCACTATTCCAAGCTTTGGGTCCATGATTGCTCAACAATTTGTTTGGCTTCGTATGTTAACTCTCTTTTCAGTCACCAGGTTCCAGATGCCATCAGGATGCCAGCCAGGCTTCCCTGGACTGAAGACCCCACCAATGTGTCCTGGAGCTCCGCTTCCCCAGAAACACACCCTATTAGGGAAAGAGAGAGGCATACTGAGAATATGGACCGACCAGTCAACGCCCGTGTTCAGCGGGGAAGCAATTACAGAAGCCAGACCTTCTACCTTCTGCAACCCACAATGACCCTGGGTCCATGCTCCCAGAGGGGTGGAGAATGGGAAAGCTATCAGGGGAGGGGGTGGGATATGGAGATTGGGTGGTGGGAATTGTGTGGAGTTGTACCCCTCCTACCTTATGGTTTTGTTAATTAATCCTTTCTTAAATTAAAAAAAAAGGAAAAAAAAGAAAGCTATATTATTTCAGCTATTTTCCCACTAGACTGGGATGTCATTTTTTTTTTTGCATTATCAGTCAAATAGTAGGTAGTTTTCATTAATGGTTAGCATTATTAGTTATGATGGTAGTTACTATTGGAGGACTCCAGAAGTATTTACAGGAAAATGGGAAGAATATTGGTATTACTTAACAATGATTCCTATTGGTACCACAGAAGAAAATCATGTCTAGTTTTCCTATTCACTCCTGATCCAATCTGGACTCCTATCCAGGATATTTAATCATATTTGCTTTTTACAAGATTTTCTTTTCTTTTTTTTTTTCTTTTTTAATTTTTTGCCTCCAAGGTTATTGCTAGGGCTTGGTGCCTACACTACGAATCCACTGCTCCTGGAGGCCATTTCCCCCCCCACTTTTTGTTGCCCTTGTAGTTTATCGTTGTCGTTGTTTGATAGGACAGAGAGAAAATGAGAGAGGAGGAGAAGAGAGAGGGGGAAGAGAAGATAGATACCTGCAGACCTGCTTCATTGCTTGTGAAGTGACTGCCCTGCAGGTGGGGAGCTGGGGGCTCGAACTAGGATCCCTACACTGGTCCCTGTGCTTTGGGCCATGTGCACTTAACCTGCTGTACTACCACCCAGCCCCCTCTTTTCTTTTTAAAGAAATATTTTTAGGGACCAGGTGGTGGTATACCTGGTTGAGTGCACATGTTATAATGTGCAAGGAGTTGGGTTCAAGACCCTGGTCCACACCTTAAAGTAGGAAGCTTCTCAAGTATTGAACCAGTGTTGCAGGTGCCTCTCTGTCTCTCTATTTCTCTCCTCTCAATTTCTCTGTCACTATCAAATAAATAAATAAATTTTTAAGTATTGTTAAAGATCTATTTATTCATTAACAAGGGGGAAGGAGAGCAGAGGCAAGTGAGACAGAGTCCCAAAGCATCACTCAGGCATATGCAATGTCAGGGAACTCAGGACTGACTACTCCCCAATCCAGTGATTTAGAAACTGTTCCACTCCTCAACTACATATGAGTTTCTTTCAAAAAATTATGTTTTATAAGTCAGCAGGATACATCTAACTTTTTTATTTATTTACTTATTACTGGATAGAGACAGAGAGAAATTGACAGGGAAGGGGAAGATAAGAGAGAGAGAGAGACAAAGAGACACATGCAGCCCAGCTTCACTGCTTGTAAAGCTTTCCCCCTGCACATGGGGAACAGGGGCTTGAACCTAGGTCCCTGCACACTGTAATGTGAGCACTTAGGTGCACCACCACTTAGTCCTCCTACATCTAACTTTTTACAGTATTTCTTCTCTAAGACTTTCTATAAATTCTATTCCTTCAGGGGGCCAGGTGGTGGCACACATGTTGCAATGTGCAAAGATCCGGGTTTGAGCCCTAGGTCCCCACTTGCAGGGGGAAAGCTTTGCAAGTGGTGAAGCAGGGCTACAGGTGTCTCTCTGTCTCTCTCCCTATCTCCCCCACCCTCTCTATTTCTAGCTGTGTCTATCCAATAAATAAAAATTAAAAAAATAATAATATTCCTTCAAGAAAATCCTCCCTTTAATTCAGAACATTGCAGAACACTAAATGTTACTGTTTTTCATATTTTAGGAGCGTTCATATTCCTTGAAGAAAAATAATTTACCAATGTAATGCCTTCACTTAAAGATGATCCTAACAAATTTCTAAATACTTCATTTCTATTTCCTTTAGACCTAAGTCTGTTCTATGATTTCCACACCTCTCCAACAAGACAGTCTGCAGGAAATTTGCCTTATTATAATACTACTATTCTTCTTTTATTTTTATTGACATGTTCTCCACTATACTTTGACTCTTTGATTTGCAGATTCTACTTTCATCCTATTTAGTATGTTTCTTCTAAACAATAAAGAACAGCAAATTGGAAAAGAGGCACAATTAAGGAGACTCAGTAAGTAACTATGTTGTTTGCAATATGTCAGAGACTGTAATTGTTGTGATCATAAATGTTCAAGGTGATCTGAGCATAGACACCAGCAAAGACTATAGTTACTGTTAATGCAAATTTATCAAACAACAAAAATATCCAAAGTAAAAGAAAAATAAACCATAAAAGTATTTCTCCCAAGATAATAAAACTTCCAAATGCCTACATTTCAAAAAAAATTAATGTACGAACTTGAGTGTGGATCAGTTCTCAAACAGTAAGTTACAACACAAATCAATGGTAGTAAATCTCAAAGATGAGTCACTCAATATGGATTACCCAGAATTTAAATGCAATCCTTTGGATAAAGAAAACAAATTATACAACACTGCCAATTGCTGTATTCATAGTAATTTGTCACTAAATGTAATACATTGAATAAAGTTAAAATGGGTATCAAAATAATTGACAGCAGCAGGATGAACAGAAAAACTATTCTAGCATATTAAAACTTCATGTTTATATCATTTTGGAAATAGTAATTACATATAAATTGGAGTCTGAGTAATACAAAGATTTTGATATACATTTTGTAGGTTAGAATTTTTACTAAATATTAAATGAGAATTATAATGTGTATATATGTATATTCCCTTACTTGTAGATACTTTTAAATTGTTATTCATTTATTTATAAAATAAAAAATACTGACTAGACCATAGAATAAGAGGGGTACAATTTCCACCACCAAAGTTCTGTATCCCATCCCCTCCCTTGAAAGCTTCCCTTTTCTTTATCCCAGGATCATTATGGGGTGTAGAAGGTGGAAGGTCTGGCTTCTGTAATTGCTTCCCTGCTGAACATGGGCATTAGCAGGTCAATCCACACCCCCAGCCTGTTCCTAAATTTCCCTAGTGGGGCAAGGCTGTGTAGAAGTGGGGTTCCAGGGTGCATTGGTGAGGTTGTCTGCCCATGGAAGTCAGGCAACTGCGACTTGGTAGGAGAGTGCTGGAACTGAAGGGATGACTACTTGTAGATTTTTCTATTCATTCCTAGCACATAATAATTTTCCAATGACATAGTCATCTCTATTGACTTATTCTCTATGATTTAATGTTACTGTTTTCTACACTATTATATCATAAATACACTAGTCATCAAAAAAGACTTTTGATATCTGGGAATGTTTACTCTCAAAACATCCTTTATATCAGAATATTTTCATGAAGTTCTCATTTATTTTAAGCTTTGCTTATTTAATGAGAGGAGAGAGAAAGAAATCAGAGAAGAGCTTTGCTTCACCAAATGTAGTTCCAGAAATCAAATCCAAGGCCTTATGTATGTAGATCCTGTTCTCTATGCACTGAATCTCTTCCTCCAACTACCACAAGTTCTCACATTAAAGTCACAATATGAGAACCAGAAATCTAGACATAAGTTATATTCCTCAGTAAGGCAAACAGAAACAAACAAACAAACAAAAAACCCAAGGATGGTTAGATAGGTAGCTTGCACTTATGAGAACCATTCATTTAAAATCTGACATAAATATGCAAGCATATTATTTAAAACACAAAAGTACATATGTCTATGACACTACATAGAATTCTCTAAGATGTGAAAAAGCTTGAGAGATCAGAGGACTACTCAACTCTGGCTATAGTCACTGGAGTCTCAAGAATGTATATCCTGTGTTCTAATGCTGCACAACTTTCCTTCACTCCCTTAACTACAATCTTTGATTATAAACAAAGTAATTCAGTCCTCTACTTATGCTTTGGAAAGAGGAAAAAACAGCTTTTAAAATGACATTTGAAGGAAGAGATGTATAGCAGTAGTGCACAAAAGTAGCATGTGGTGGATCCTAGGTTGAAATCCCTGGCCCCATCAACAGTCAGAGGTTAGTGCTAAACTGGTAAATCAATTAACCAGTCAATAACATTTAAGAAGCAAATTCTGGGGGGCTTGGTGGTGATGCTCCTGGTTTAGTGTGTATGTTACAATGCACAAGGACCTGGGTACGAGCCCCCCCACCAGCCCCCAAATGCAGGGGGAAAGCTTTGTGAGTACTGAAGCAGTGCTGCAGGTGTCTTTGTATCTCTTCCTCTCTATCTCCCTTTCCCCTCTTGATTTCAGACAGTCTCTATATAATCAATAAATAAAGATAATTAAAAAATTAAAATAAGTAAATTCTATAATTTACAGGTTTTCTAAGATTTTTCTTCAAAATTTTAATTAAGTCATTAAAGGGAAAGAGTAAGGCTTAAGTTATCCATTTGTAATTCTATACACAGCTGATATTATAATGGAAAAATTCCAGGGCCAGCAATATAGCTCACTTTGAGAGGTACATGGTTTGCCAAGTATATGACCTAGATTCAAGTTAGGTATTCACTAAATTGGGGGAAGCTTTGATGCTGTAGTGTCTTTCCCCCTCTTCCTTTGTCTCTATATCTCTCTTCTTAACTGAAAAAGTCAAGCTGCTGCAGTGAAATGCTAGCACTGACAAAAAAATGAGAAATTAAATATAAAGGCCAGGTGATAGCACATTCAGTTGAGCACACATGCTATCATACACAAGGACCCAGGTTCAATTCCCTATTTCCCACCTATTGGGAGGAGGCTTCAGGAGTAGTGAAGCGTAGCTACAGAGATGTCTCTCTTTCTCTCTCCCTCTCTCTCTCTCTTCCCTCACAATTTCTCTGTCTCATAAAATTTTAAAAAATAAAAGAAAAAATTACTTTCAAGAGTAGTAGATTCACAAGGCACCAAGCCCCTGAGATAGATATGGTAGCAATAAGAAAGAAAGAAAGAAAGAAAGAAAGAAAGAAAGAAAGAAAGAAAGAAAGAAAGAAAGGAAGAAAGAAAGAAAGAAGGGATAAATCAAGGGTCCAGGTGGTGCACACTTGGTTGAGTGCAGATGTTACAGTGCACAAGGATGTGGGTTCGATCCCCTGCTCCCCACCTGCAGGGGACAGCTTTGCGAGTGGTGAAGCAGTGCTGCAGGTGTCTCTCTCCCTTGCTATCGCCCCTTCCCTCTCAATTTCTGGCTGTCTCTATCTTATAAATAAATAGATAGTTCTAGAAATAAGAGTCAACCCATATCTGTGACCTCTGGAGAACTGCTGATGTTTCCAACAGAGAGAATGGGTCACAGGACTTTCTAGTGCTTGAAATGGTGTGGGACTATACTCCTGTAATCACATAGCTTAGTAAATCAATATTAAATAACTAATAAAACTAAAGAGGGACAGAAAGGAAACAAAGGAAAGGCAATACATTTTCTAATACCAAATTACCAGAGGTCTTGTCTTCAACTATAGCAACACCTTGGTTCCCTTGCCAGACCACCACCCCCTACATATATCCAACCCTTTGTGAAACAGACAAAATATTGGACCTATGGCCAAAGATCACCATCACCATTCTCCATCCAGTAAAATATAAAAAGAAAAAATAATTGAGTTCATTTTTCTTACATTCCTTTTTGTAATGTAAATGTTTCACTTTAAAATCATATCTAGGGGTTGAGAAATTACTCACATTTTTTAATGTTCCCATAGGAATACCAGGCAAAGCATCAGGTGCAGCGCCATGATGGAACCACATAGTGGAGCAACACTGTGGTGTCTCTATCTCTATTTCTTTGTTTTTATCTCTATCTCTATACCCTTCTGTTTCTATCTATTTGCAATCGACAAGAAAAAAAAATTTGTGGGGAGCAATGGAATCATATAGGTGCTAGGTTCTGGCAACAAAAAAATAAAGCACCCATGACTAGAATCAGCTCTCAGAGAATATGTGCTATACACATGCACACAAATTTTAAAGTTGTGTATATGCTGTTTTCAAAAGCCTGGATAACGTTTTAATCACCCACTGAGAGTGAAACATGCCATTTTTTTTCCCTATTAATGTGTCACCTCCCAACAATTATAGATAAGTCTGCTGGTCAGTAATTTCAGTTGAAAGTGGCATTTTAAATTCACTATAACAATTAAGTAATACCTTTTAGGAGATTGAAAATATTTTCAGTCAGACAGCAACATCTTTGTTTCATCAATTAACTACAGAATAGTTTTGCTCTAAAGTCAAATTCTTCATTATTCAGACTAAATTTCCCTCACTGATGTTCATATCAAGTTATGCTTACAAATGCAACGAATTATTGGAGACTTCCCTGATTCCTTGCTGCCTGATACCTGAATTAGAATTCCCCTAATTTCACATTTGTTTGAGATTTTCCCGAACATGTCTGCTTGTTCTTTTTCCACTGGTTCACATCTTTATCCAGAGCCCTGAGATCCACCTAAGTTCAAGTCCTTAGGCTACCTTTTGTTACAAATTCACATCCTCTGAGATAAGGGGTCTAAAAGAAGATACAAGCTAATGGATAACTAGAGTCCACAGACTTTATCTATGTACTCTGATGGACATCAGCCTCTCCTGGAGACTGAAATGGTATATGAGGGTGACTTAAGATTAAACTCAATATTTTTATGGCATCAAAAGAGTGTAACCTCCACCTGCATATCAGATTTCAGGCTCAGGCAAAAAACAAGCAAACAACAACAACAACAAACACTAGTATAGCTACAGGCCCTTTGAAATATAATTAAAATATGCCTAATAACTATCTAAAATGGAGGACTCCCACAACACTTCATCTGTACTATTCCAGCCTTTAGGTCCATGACTGGTCAACAATCTGTTTGCCTTTGTATGTTAACTTTCTTTTCAAATACTAGGTTCCAGATGCTCGCAGGATGTGACCAGACTTCCCTGGACAGACAACCCCACCAGTGTGCCTTGGAGCTCTGCCTCCCCAGATCCCTTCCCCACGAGGGAAAGAGAGAGACAGGCTGGGAGTATGGATCGAACTGTCAACGCCCATGTTCAGTGGGGAAGCAATTACAGAAGCCAGACCTTCAACCTTCTGCAACCCACAATGACCTTAGGTTCCATACTCCCAGAGGGTTAAAGAATAGGAAAGCTATCAGTGGAGGGGATGGTATACGGAGGTCTGGTGGTGGGAACTGTGTGAAGCTGTACCCCTCTTATCCTATGGTTTTGTCAGTGTTTCCTTTTTATAAATAAAAAAAAATTTAAAAAAGACAACTGCATATGTAAATTTTGAAACTACCCTAACTGTACTGATGTTTTCTCCTGAGAAATGTACCCCGACCTTTACTTGCATGATGTAATATATATATATATATATCTTGATATTAAATTTGTCCCCTGATGTATATTCACTTGAAAAACACTTTTGATTTTCTTCATCTTCTTTGATATGATGCATATTTTTGTCAGTAAATACTCTATTGGAGTTCTGGTTGAGGTTACACACTTAACAGTGTCCCATCTCTGGATATTCTGTGTGTACCCTCCAGATTTCATTCATTGGCAAGGATGTCTGAAGTTAATCTCTCAGCCCTGAGATGGGATGGATCTCAGGGCCTTGGCTTCTGATGAAGTTTCCTCCTTACAGAATGTCTCTTAGTGATAGTTAACAGAAAACATAACAAAGTAAAAATATAATAAGAATAATGGTATTATTTATTTCTAATTAAAAAGCAAACTTTATTTATCTGTTTGTAGTACTTTCCTTCATTATAGTCCCTCTCATAAATGTCTGACCCAGAGTTAACTATATAGATATTCTGAGACCTCAAAATATTCTGAGAGTAGAATAAACTAGTACTTTTAATGTATAACATGTACTATTTTGTTTGGCTGCAGAAATAACACAACACACACACACACACATTTGATTGCAATATAAAAACAGATGGGGCTGAGGGTTCCAGGTGGTAATGCAGTGGGTTAAGCCCACATGGCGCCGAAGCACAAGGACCTAAGGAAGGATACCGGTTGGAGCCCCTGACTCCCCACCTGCAAGCAGGTCACTACACAAGCAATGAAGCAAATCTGCAGGTGTCTATCTTTCTCTTCCCCTCTCTATCTTCCTCTCCTCTCTCCATTTCTATTTATCTTTACAACAACAATAGCAATAACAGCAAAAAAAAAAAAAGGGGGGGGGGAAATGGCTGCCAGGAGCAGTGGATTTGTAGTGCAGGCACTGAGCCCCAACATAAACCTGGAGGCAAAAAAAAAAAAAAAAAGCTGATGGGAAAGGGGCACAACTGACCCAAAATGAGACATTTTCTAGAATCCCGACACTTTTGGAGCAGGAATATCAATTTAGAATCTGTTGTCCTAACTTATTTTACTTCCATTCTTCCTCCCTTCCTTCTTTCTTTCTCTTCTTCCTTCACCTCTTTTTTTTTTCTTTTGTAATTTTATTGAGTGGTTAACAGTTTACGGTACAGCTGCTGACACATGGGTACCATTTGTCATCTCCCTGTGATAGGTGTCTGCAAAACACTCTCAACCCAAACTTAGATCCTTTTCCACCATCATGCACCAGATGCCTGCATCATGCATCTCTGCCACCCCTTCCTTCTCCAGAATCCTTTGCTTTGGTGCAATCCACCAAAACCAGACCAAGTTTCACTTTGCTTCTCCTCTCTGTCCTTGTTTAAGTTCCACCTATAAGTGAGATCATACAGTATCTGTCCTTCTCTTTTTTTGGCCTCTCTTAGCATGATTTTTTCAAGTTGCACCCAAGATGAGATAAAGATGACTTCATCATTTTTAACAGCTGGATAATATTTCACTGCATAAAAACACCACAATTTTCTTTTTTTTATTTTTTTATTAGGGAATTAATGTTTTACATTCAACAGTAAATACAATAGTTTGTACATGCATAACATTTCCCAGTTTCCTATATATAACAGTACAACCCCCACTAGGTCCTCTGTCATCCTTCTTGGACCTGTATTCTCCCTACCCACCCAAGAGTCTTTTACTTTGGTGCGATATGCCAATTCCATTTCAGGTTCTACTTTTTTTTTTTCTGATCTTGTTTTTCAACTTCTGCCTGAGAGTGAGATCATCCCATACTCATCCTTCTGTTTCTGACTTACTTCACTTAACATGAATTTTTCAAGGTCCACCCAAGATCGGCTGAAAACGGTGAAGTCACCATTTATAACAGCTGTATTCCGTTGTGTATATATACCACAACTTGATCAGCCACTCAAAAACACCACAATTTTCTTAGTCATTCATTTGTCATTGTACATCTGGAGTACTCCAAATTTGGGCTATTACAAATTGCATTATTATGAACATAGGTGTGCACAGATCTCTTTGGATAAGGGATTTTGTTTCCTCTGAATAAATCTTCAGGAGAGTAATAGCTTGGTTATATAGTAGGTAAATTTCTAGTGTTCTGAGAAATGTCTAGCAAGTCAGAATCTTTCATCTTTGTCTAGTAACAAAGCTTTATTATGTAGAACTCAACTGTCAACAACCAAGTTTTCTTATATAGGCAACCACTCTGCAGAGAAATACAAGGTCCAAATGAATGAAAGAAGTCAAAATATGGTAAGAATCACAATACGTAAGTTTCTTCTGGCTGTTATTTTCAAAGCCCAAGTATATTTCTGTATTTCTTAGTCATGTTGAAATATGCATCAGATTACTTACAATCTCCTTTTTACTGAAGCTATCTGTTCTTACTATATAAATACCCACTGTCTCATCAGTTCATTCGTTCAAAGAGTTAATTGTGAAACAGGAAAAGACATACCAGGAAATCATGTCAATATGGCATGATAAATACAACACAACATATATTCGCACACTGACAATCCATTTGATATGGTACTGAGATCAGAGAATGGTAAAAAATATGACAAATTCTGCCTAGAATCTCAAAAGATAGGAATAGTTGACTAGAGGAAAAACAAGGAGGCTTATTCCATAATTAAGCATAGAATGCCTACACAAATTCAAGAGAAAACAAGGTAATAAGTATTTTCTGGGTAGATGTCTGTGGGGTTTGGTAATTTTATCCCTCTAATCTTTAACCATTGTTATTGTTTTTCTCTTTTATATCCCCTTTTCCAGTATTTTATCCATACTTACAAGCTCATTCAAAACAAAGTTCATTTGTGATAACTAAAAATTATGCCTATTTCTTAGTAAGACACAAATTCTTCACTTTAAAAAAAATCAACAAAATATTCCTTTAAAATAGAATGCAAACAAAATTTAAGCAGTCCCTCAAAAAAGTTCTATGTCATTATATTTCTCTTTCATTGCAGAAAAGATATATTTTCAATAACTTTTACATTCTCATTACATTGAGGGTTGATAAACAAGTTAAGACTATGTAACACTCTCTCACCTTCTCACCTGAATTACAGATCTAATAATTCCATCAAGCTTGCTAACAAGTTTGCTCTACTTGATTATACAATAAATAATAACCTTTTTAACATCATTTAATTCTCTTTAGGCATCAAAACAAATTTTGTTTTACACAGGTGAATAGTTCCACTCTTGGCCTGCTTTGAAATCATTTTAGGCTCAACTGAAACTTTTCTTAATTGTTTAGTCAGGTCCTATTCAAGTTTACAACTTTGTATGAGGTGCTGTTATCTCATTACTGGCTGACTCAAGAACGCTATTACTTTCAATGTCCTCCAATGGAATGGGTGCTATTCTACCATTTGCCACCTCACTGTCAACCACAATTTGACTTTCCTACTTTAATCTAGGTTGCTTATAGCTCTTTTTTCAGTGTCTTTTAGGCACTCCTCACACCATTGGTGACAGAAAAATCATTTAACTCAACAGAATGACCTCTGAGTAATGAATGTTATGGCCTTCCTTAGTCACTTCATTTAGCTATTTAAGCTGAATTTTTCTGAGAATTTTCAGGAAAACCCTGCAAAGAAAGCAATCCCAATCTGGATAGAATGGGAATACTGAATCATAGCATGTTATATAGTAATGATTTCTTCCTTGATAAGCTACAGTGTGTCCGTTGTTCTCTCCCTGTCAGATGCTACTTACTGAACAGTGACCTGAATTTCAGGTCATAAGAAGCAGCAAATTATGAAGAATTGAAAGTAGATAACCACTTCCAACAAAGGCAATGCTTAGAATCAAGTCAGTTTCTACAGTAAACTGACCTCAGAATTTTTCCTTTTTTGTAGGTACTAGGTTCCCTTACTATGATTTATGTAGATCAACCCCTCTTCACTGAAACCCTTGATAGCACATTTGCAGTCTGTAAGTCTCTATTCTTGGTTGATCTTCCTGGCCAATATACTAGGCAGGCTTTCATTCATTTTCTGTGGTAATTATTCTCCCGTTGTCTCTAGTAAAAACCATATTCTGCCTTACTACATGGACAGAAAGTACATTACCAAATTAGACACCAACAGTGTCCTGCCAATGTTTACTTCTGTGTATTTTATAGTTTTCTGGTTTAACGTCTTAAGTCTTTGATCCATTTTGAGTTGACTTTTGTGCGTGGTGACATATGGTGGTCCAGTTTCATCCTTTTGCCTATAGCACCCAGTTTTCCCAACATTATTCACTGAAGACTTCCTCTCCTTTATAGTTTTTCACCCCTTGATTTACATAAATTTAAGAGATTTTTATTGTCATTACTTTATATCGATATTGAGTGTCCTTGCAGTTTTTTGGTTTGTTTGTTTTTATGAGGTCCCTTGGAATTACTTGTAGAACATGTCTAGTGGTAATATATTCCTTCATCACTTGCTACTCTGAGAAGCCTTTTATCTCTCCATTCAGTCTAAATGAATGTGTAGTAGGATATATTATTCTTGGTTGGATGCTTTTCTCATTGAGCACTCTATAAATAACCTGCCATTCTTTTATGGCCTTCAGGGTTTCTATAGAAAAATATGATAAGCTTAAGGGACTTCTCTTATAGATAGCTACTACCCTCTCTGCTTTTTTTTTTTTTTTTGCCTCCAGTTACTAGGGTTTGGTGCTAACACTATAATTCAATTGCTCCTGGAGGCCATATTTTCTTTTTTTTTGTTTTGTTCTATCTTGGTTTTCATTTTATTTGATAAAACAGAGAGAAATTGAGGAAATTCAGAGAGAAAGTTAGATACCTTCAGACTTGTGAATCATCCCAACTGGTCCCTGCATGGGTCCTAAGCTTGGTATTATGTGAGCTTAACCAGGTACACCACTGCCTCCTCAGGGCTTTTTCTTTATCCATAGTTTTTGTTTGTTTGTTTTTGTCATTTTACTTATGATATATCTCAGTATGACTGTAGTTATATTGATTTTGCATGATCTTTACTGGATCTGTATATCTGTCTCTTTGTTAATTTCAGAGAAATTCTCGACTAGTATCTCCACCATTGTGTGTTCTTCCCCTCTCTTTCTCCTCTCCTTCTAGGATACTTATGATGCATGTAGTGCTCCTTTTAATGTTGCCTCATAAAGCTCGAATGTCATGTTCATTATCTTTCATTCTCTCATCTTATTTTTCTGCTTTTCCGTAGTGTTCTCTACTTCATCCTCAAGCTTACTTACTTGCTCCTCACCCTCAATCATTTTGCTTTTGAAGCCCTCAAGTCTATTTATTATATCAGATATTGTGGTCTATAGCTCGATTACCATGGCCTTTAATTCTTTATTTTATTTTTGGATTTCCCTCATGACTTTTCTCATAGATTTACCTATAGTTTCTCTGCTCCTGTTTTAACAGAGGGTATTTATTCTTTATTCTCTCTGCATGCTAACATTTCATCCATAGCTACACTTCATTTTTCCACAACTATACCTCTACCTCCCCCTCCAGATCTCAAATTCTATTTGTGAATAATAGCACCATCTCCTCTCTTTGATCCCTTAGACTCAGGGAAGTAGCCCGTTAAGGTCTTTTGATTTAAACCATTTAGGTGAACTGTATTTACTTCTAGAACCTGATTCCTGCAGTAGATATGTACTCCTTTAGTGGCTGTATCTATTCTCCACCCCACAAATTGCTATTAAAAACAGCTTCATTTCCATTTCAGGTTTCTACTCCCACCCCACAGAATCTAGAACATGATGCCTATCTCATCAATGTAAGCCTGCCTACCTCACTATAAATAGAGGTTTGACTACAAATGTTCCATTTAAACTAGAGCTCAAACTTGAAGACCCAAAGAAACAGGAAATGATATAAAATCTTTTTGAGGGTATATTATTTGGAATGATTTAAGTCGAAGATGCCAGCATACCACTGTGCAAATGAGGATGACCTGGGAAAGGCAAAATAGACAAAATGATAAAGAAATCAGTCCTCTGTAACATCATTTGAGAAGCTTTTTTGAAAAGAATACCATAAGGGTTTTGCAGCTTGATAGCCAATGAGGACCATTTTTGTACCAATTAATTTGAGTTGTGTTATTTGTCACCCAAAGACATAAGGTCCTAAAGGATAAAGCACAATATCAAGCATTCAACCCAGTAATTTTCCAGGTCTACCTCTATAGAGGTTAGGACTTACTTTGCACATCTACTGATAGATAGATCCCTTAGAGATCAATAAGCAGCCCACTTATACTTTCAAATGACACCTGCATCATTAATCTTTTGAGGTATCCCACTAGGATATCTCAACTATGTATCAATTCAATGTTACATTTGCATGACTCACAAATGAAGATGGCAAAGGTTCCTGGATAACATGTCTAGCTGGCTCTACTTAGCATCTCTCACATAAAAGTGTTAGCTAACTCCTCTTGCCACATCTATTCTACTTAGAAATAACCTAGGTCCAGATAGTGGCACATCTGTAGCATACACACATTACAATGCATCAGGATCCAAGTTCATGTTCCCAGATATAAGCTGCTGAGGGGGAAGCTTTATAGACTGTAAATCATTGATATAGGTGTTTCTATTTCTCTTTCCTTCTCAACCCCCCCTACTTGTTTCATGCAGACACAAAGCCCCCCACCTGAAAGGAAGAAAGAAAGAAAGAGAGAGAGAGGAAAAGAAAAGAAAAGAAAGGAATGGAGGGGAGGGAGAGAGGGGAGGAGGAAGGGAGGAAGGGAAAAAGCACAAATATGTACATATTTATTTGTTTATATACTAAAACATGCCATCCAAACTGTTACTTCCCTGTCATCCTACATTTGCTAACTTTCTTCTCCTGAATGACAGTGCTCACCATATCCCAAATATACTTTCAACCTGCTACTGATATAAAATATTGTCACAAAACAGGATCCAAGATATTTCCCTTCTTATTTTTTTCAACATACCTCACATCAGGCTGCCAAATAAGGAGTATACTTCTGCCTTATTACTATAGCCCTGATATTACTGTATGTTCCTTACTTTAATCCAAAGATCTGGCCACAACAATACATTCTACTAGAAGTTTTTCAATTATATGGATATATTCACAAATATATTAACTACAACAGAGTATTTTAATAATGAATGTATATAATGCTCTGCAATGGATTCTGTGGGGGCATATACAGACCAATAAAATTGAATCTCTAGGAAGTGTTCTTAAGAAATGTTTGTTAGCCTTTTGGATCTCTGAGGTGAATGTTTTGTTCATATCCTCTGCCCATTTTTGGATGGGGTCATTTGCTTTTTTGGTGCTTCTTCTTCTTCTAGCGTTTGCCCTTCTTCCGTAGCCAGTCAACAGCGTCAGGTTGAGCCTGATGTCTGCTTGTTGCTGGCTTTGAAAGTGACTGGGATCCATGTGGATTCAGTCGGCTAGGAAGGATCGTCAGTTTCCCCAATAAATGGGTACTCACAGGATGCACCACGAGAAGGTCGATTTTTGGTGCTAAGTTTGCTGAGCTCTTTATATATTTTGGTGATAGTTTCTTGTCTGATGTCTGGCATGTGAAGATCTTCTCCCATTCTGTGAGGGGTCTCTTTGTTTGTTTAATAGTTTCTTTGGATGTGCAGAAGCTTTTCAATTTGATGTAGTCCCATTGGTTTGTTTCTGCTTTAGTCTTCCTTGCAATTGGGTTTGATTCATCAAAGATGTCCTTGAGGTGTAGGTGGGAAACTGTTTTACCAATGTTTTCCTCTAAGTATTTGATTGTTTCTGGTCTGAAATCTAGGTCTTTGATCCATTTGGAGTTGATTTTTGTTTCTGGTGAGATAAAGTGGTTCAATTTTATTCTTCTGCATGTTACAACCCACTTTTCCCAGCACCATTTATTGAAGAGAGCCTCCTTCCATTTAATCCTTTGGGCCCCTTTATCAAAGATTAGATGTCCATAGGTGTGGGGATTTATTTCTGGGCTTTCAAGTCTGTTCCACTGGTCTGTGTGCCTATTTCTGTTCCAGTACCATGCTGTTTTGATGATGATGGCTTTATAATATAGTTTAAGGTCTGGAAGTGTGATTCCTCCATTTCTGTTTCTTTTCCTCAAGATGGTTTTGGCAATTCTAGGTGTTTTCAGGTTCCAGATAAATGATTGTAGTGTTTGTTCTATTCTCTTAAAGAAGCTTGGTGGAACTTTGATGGGTGTTGCATTAAATTTGTATATGGCTCTGGGGAGAATATTCATTTTGATGATATTTATTCTTCCAATCCATGAGCATGGGATATCTTTCCATTTCTTGGTATCAGTTTCTATTTCCTTGAGTAGCAACTCATAGTTTTCAGTATATAAGTCTTTCACTTCTTTGGTCAACTTTATTCCTAGGTATTTGACTGATTTTGCTGAAACAGTAAATGGGAGTGATTTCTGGATATCTTCTTCTTCAGATTTAGTGTTTGCATAAAGAAATGCCACTGATTTTTGTACATTGACTTTGTAGCCTGATACCTTGCTATATTGCCTAACAACTTCCAGTAGTTTTCTGCTGGATTCTTCAGGTTTTTCTATGTATACTATCATATCATCTGCAAATAGTGAGAGCTTGACTTCTTCCCTTCCAATCTGTATTACTTTGATTTCTTTCTCTTGCCTGATTGCTATGGCAAGAACTTCCAATACTATGTTGAAGAGTAACGGTGACAGTGGACAGCCCTGTCTAGTCCCCGATCTGAGGGGGAATGCTTTCAGCTTCTGTCCATTGAGTATGATGTTGGCTGTAGGTTTGCTATATATAGACTCCACTATCTTGAGGAATTTCCCATCTATTCTCATTTTTTGTAGAGTTTTGAGCATGAATGGTTGTTGGATTTTGTCAAAGGCTTTCTCTGCATCTATTGAGATAATCATGTGGCTTTTGGCTTTGCTTTTATTGATGTGGTGAATGACATTGATTGACTTATGGATGTTGAACCAGCCTTGCATTCCTGGGATGAATCCCACTTGGTCATGATGAACAATCTTTTTGATATGTTGCTGTATCCGGTTGGCCAAGATCTTGTTTAATATTTTGGCATCTATGTTCATCAGAGATATTGGTCTGTAGTTTTCCTTTTTTGTTGTGTCCCTATCACCTTTTGGTAACAGGGTGATGTTGGCTTCATAGAAGGTGGAAGGGAGTATTCCTGTTTCTTCAATCTTATGGAAAATCTTCAGAAGTATGGGTACTGTTTCCTGAAAGTTCTGTAGAATTCATTTGTGAAGCCATCTGGTCCATGACTTTTGTTGTTGGGGAGGTTCTTAATAACAATTTCAATTTCTTTGTCTGTGATTGGTGCATTTAGATTTGTAGTTCTTCTTGGTTCAGTTTCGGAAGGGCATATGCTTCTAGGAATTGTTCCATTTCTTCCAGATTCTCTAGCTTGGTGGCGTATAGTTCTTTATAGAAGTTTCGCAGGATTCTCTGGATTTCTGTGGTGTCAGTTGTGATATCTCCTGCATCGTTTACAATTCTATTAATTTGAGTCTTCTCTCTTTTTTGTTTGGTGAGTCTGGCTAGGGGTTTGTCAATTTTGTTTAATCTTTCAAAGAACCAACATTTGGCTTCATTGATCTTTTGTATGGTTCTTTTATTTTCGATGTTGTTTATTTCTGCTCTAACTTTAGTGATTTCTGTCCTTCTGGATGCTTTAGGGTTCCTTTGTTCCTCTTCCTCTAAGTCCTTGAGGTGTGCAGTAAGGTCGTTCATTTGAGCTTCTTCTTGGTGTTTAATATGTGATTGTATGGCTATAAGTTTCCCTCTCAGTACTGCTTTAGCTGTGTCCCAAATATTTTGATAGGTTGTGTCTTCATTTTCATTTGTTTCCAGGAACATTTGAATTTCCTGCTTGAGTGAATCTCTGACACATTGGTTCTTAAGGAGTATGTTGTTTAGTTTCCAAATTCTGTGACTTTTAATAATTGTCTGTCTGTTGTTAAATGTTAGTTTTACTCCACTGTGGTCTGAAAAGATACTAGGGATGATTTCAATGTTCTTGAATTTATTGATGCTGTCTTTGTGGCCTAACATGTGGTCTATCCTTGAGTATGTGTTATGTGGATTTGAAAAGAAGTTGTATTCCAGTCTTTTGGGGTGAAGGACTCTGAAAATGTCCAAGAGGTCTAGTCTGTCAATCTCATTCAATTCTCTTGTATCTTTGTTGGTTCTCTGCTTTGTTGATTTGTCTAAGTGTGAGAGTGGGGTATTGAAGTCTCCCACTATCATTGTATTACTATTGATGTATTTCTGAAATTCTTTCAGTAAGTGCTTGAGGTATTTAGATGGTCCCTCATTGGGTGCATAGATGTTAATGATTGTTAAGTCTTCTTGGTTGATTGATCCTCTAATCATTATGTAATGTCCTTGCCTATCTTTTATTACTTTATTTAATTTAAAATCTATTGTGTCTGAGATGAGAATGGCTGTTCCTGCCCTTTTTTGTGGTCCGTTGGCCTGTATGATAGTTTTCCATCCTTTCACTTTAAATCTGTGTTTATCTTGTTGTGACAGATGGGATTCTTGCAAACAGCATATGGTTGGATTATGTTTTCTGATCCATCCCCCCACTCTGTGCCTTTTGATGGGTGAGTTTAAGCCATTGACATTTATTGATATTATGGATTTAATGTATTGTAGTGCCATTGTTCTAAAAAAAAATTTGATTACTCTGATATATTGCAAGTATTGTAGTGATGTTCTCGTTTATAAGAGGTCTTTTAGAACCTCTTTCAGGGCCGGTTTGGTGATGGTTGCCTCCTTTAACTGTTGTTTGTCTAAGAAGGTTTTGATCCCTCCATCTAGTTTGAATGAAAGTCTAGCAGGATATATTATCCTTGGTTGAAACCCTTTTTCATTCAGGGCTCGATAGATATCTTGCCAATCTCTTCTGGCTTTTAGAGTTTGAGTGGAGAAGTCTGCAGATAGTCTTATGGGTTTTCCCTTGTATGTGACTTTTTGTTTCTCTCTTGCAGCCTTTAGGATCCTTTCTTTATCCTTACTTCTTCTCATTGTGACTATGATGTGTCTTGGTGTCTTCAGGTCTGGGTTGATTCTGTTTGGTACTCTCTGGGCCTCTTGAATCTTGATGTCCTTTCTGTTATTCAGGTCTGGGAAGTTTTCTTCTATTATTTCCTCTAGAATGTTTGCTTCCCCTTCCTCTCTTTCTTCCTCTGGCAGGCCAATTACACGAATGTTACTTCTTTTGAGATCATCCCATATGTCTCTGTTGTTGTTTTCAGTGTCTCTCAATCTCTTTTTAAGCTCTTTCACCTCTTTCTTCATTTTCTCTAACTCATCCTCTGTCTGACTAATTCTGTTTTCTGCTTCTGTTAGTCTGCTTTCCCTTGCCTCGGCTTCTTTCTTCATTACAGCTATTTCAGCTTTCAGTTCTCTAATTGCCTCAAGATAATCAGTATTTTCCTTGGGGGTCTCAACTGTTGTTTCCCTAATACTGCCATTCCTTTCATCCAATGTTGTTTTCATTTCTGTGATTAATAAGTTTATTGTTGCTTGCATACTTTTCTTATCTATGGTTACTTCTGGCTGATTTGTAGTTTCTTCTGGGCTCTTGTCTTCATTCATTGGAGTAGCAGTTTTATTTGTTTTTGATCTACCCATTTTTATGATTTATGTGTTTCTTTTTTTTTTTATGCTCTGTTGTTCCTCAGTTGTTGTGTCTTGAGTACAAGCAACACTGTACTAAATACCTTTATGACAATTACACTCACCAACCTCAGGAATTACAGTATCAACTGAAGCAAGTACTGAAGCAGTTTAATCACTACCAGTTAGCCAAACAATTTCTCCAGTCCATGAAAGAATAGTAACCAAATCCCAGTGAAGAAGAAAGAGGAAAAAGAAAAAAGAAAGAAAAAAAGAAGAAGGGATAGCAAGAATAGAGAGTTATGCAAGTCTACTATCCACTGTATATTCTAGGAGTAACAAGAGGGGAAAGGGAACTAGAGCAGAGATACACACATAGAGAGTCCACTCTGTGTCAGAATTCTTCCCCAAAATAATTCCCAAATTTGTATCAGTGAATTCAAAAAAGCACACTGTTTGGTGGTGTGGGGGCTGGGGCCTGTGGCTTTGGGAGCTGTAGGATTAAGGAAGAAAGGATGACAAGAATGAGAAAAAGAATAAAAAAAGAAAGAGAGAGAAAAAAAAGAAAAAGATAAGAAAAAGAACAGTCATAAAAGAGCAGTGAAAGAAAAGAGTTTTTTTAAATTTATTATTTATTTTTAATTATTTAATTAGCTATGTGGGATGAGGTGGGGGGGTGGCTACTTAGAAAGAAAAAAGGCCAGAGGTTTCAGAAGGGTATAGACTTAGAATGAATGACACTCCCTGGTGGGACAGGAATTTGCTAAAGACAGAAGCTCAGCAGGGGATTCTGTTAGGAGCTGGTCCCCAGGGACTGGTCAGGGGCGGGGGGGGGGGGGGGGTGAGGCAGTGTGCTTAATAATTAAAAGGAAAAAAATTTTTTGTTCCCTTTTTTTATACTCTAATTCTTAACCCAAATTAAGTTATAGTCACCTCCTTGGTGTCACCACTAGGACCCCTTATTGACTGGCCTACTAAAGGCAGAAAATCCTACCGTTTCCAGAAGATGTGATCAGAGCTCAAGCCACTAGCAGCTTCTCAGTCCGCCATCTTCCGGGAACCCTCTCTACCACCTATTCTATAAGCTACTCAAGGTGGCCCTTGTACTGTGGGGAGAACCCAGCACTCTCTGTATTTTCTTCTGACCTTTTCTGCCCGGGGCTGTAGGTACCAGGGTGAGAAGGGGGACAAGCAATTCCTTCACAGTCAGCTTATCTGATAATTGGCCAACTGTTATGTTTTGAACCTCTTTAATAAAATTACATATCTTGGTAAAGTTCTCCATATCCTACTTGGTGAGTCCCTGGGTTTTCTGTGATAGCAGTCCTTCCCCAGGGAATTTTTCTCAGGGCCCCCAGGTGAAATTTGTAAAGATCCAATAAATCCAGTGATTAGCAGAAGTACAAGCAAAAGGCTTAGTGGGTTCAGTCCAGGAACACTCACTTTGTGGGAGTTCCCCACCATGCTTGAACTTTGTCAGACAGTAGGTGTGACATCACCTTCACCAAGTGAGATCATCCAGAAAGATAAAGAAGAATATGGGATGATTCCACTCATAGACTGAAGCAGAAAAATAAGAAGAGAAGGGAAAATACTAGGCAGAAATGGATTGGAGTCGGTGTATTGCACTGAAGTAAAAGATCCTGGGGTGAGTGTGGAGAGGATTCAGATCTTGGAAGACAGAGGAGGACCTAGGGGGGTCTGAATTGTTATGTGGAAAACTGAGAAATGCTACACATGTACAAGCTATTGTATTTGATTTTACTGTTGATCATAAACCATTAATTCCCCAATAAAGAAATAAAGCAATGAAATGTTTAGGCTTGTGATCTTGCAATCCCTTTTCTAAGTATCTATTCCAAGCACACAAAAATACATGAAGAGATCTATGCACATTTATGTTCACTGTAGCACTACCTTTGATAGCCAAAATTTGCTAGCAACACAAATGTCCAATGACAGATGGGTGCTTAAAGAAGTTGTGGTTTATATACACAATGAATATTATTCAGTGATAACAAATGATAGAATTTTATCTTTTGCTACAACTTAGATGAAACTTGGAGGAACCTTGTTACGTGAAATAAGCCAAAAAGAGAAAGATGAATACTGAATAATCTTACTTATAGGTGTGACTTAAGAAATAAACAAAAAAGCAGGGGTGTGTTGGAAGAAACCTCAACTATGGTCTACTGTAGCTGATCGACAGACTCGAAAGGGGAGAGGTTGACAGGGCTGAAAGAAGGTTGTAGACCCAATATCTGATGGTGGAAGATGACAAGATGGTAGAGGTGATGGTATGCTGACACTTGTCCTGAAGAGATAAGAAACTGTACACAAATGACAAAAGCTTTTTAAGTCATCATCCCCACCCACCCTCAATAAAGTGGCTTAATAAAAAATTAACCAAAAATAAAAACAAATGTTTAGGCTGTCAGAAGAAAAACGAAAATCACTTTGATGGCAAGATAGCTTCCCTGCAAGAGTGCTTTCTTTGACATTCATGTGACCTAAGTTCAAAACACTGGTATAGTACATGTAACTACTAAGACAGCGGAGGACGTTTTAGTGCTGTCTGTCCCTCTCTGTCTCTTTTTCTTTCTCTCTGAAAAATCCCAGAGCACTGAAACCAGAGAAACAGCAAAATAAAATCACAAATATTATTCATTTCTTAAAAAGACTGTGTGTGTAACAATAGAGATTTCTACAGAAAAAGAGACATAATAAATTTTATAGGATGCCTACTGTAAGAAAGATGTACTGAGGGACTTTGTACATAGTTTTCCCAGCTCTTATCTGATATATACCTACTCAATATCTATATTTTCTCCTCCCCAAAAAACTATATAGAAGCTAAACAGTGATTCTAAAACGTAAGTCAGATCATGTCACTCCTCAAAGTTTTCTGATGACTCCCCATCTCATTCAGAGACAAAGACTTTATTAAAATTGGCATAAAAGACCATAAAGGTTCTGCTTTGTTCTCTCTGCCCTTGTTTCACTCTGAAATAGCCAACTAATCTGCTTGATGTTCTTGAAACATGCTGTTCACACACCCACATCCAATCCTTTGCACTTATATTACCCTCTGCCCAGAATGCTCTTTCTGAAAATAATCCCAGGTTTTTCTATGTCCCTTATCTAATGTCATATTTCAGTATGCCATTTTCAGACTGCACCATTTGAAATAGAAAGTTCACTCTTCCTTCACTCCCTGCATTCTCCATCCTCCCTCTTCTCAGTATTTCTCATAGTATATGGTTGTGTTTTTCACTATTGTAATAAGGATGTAAGTTCTCTAGGCAGGCTCTTAAAAAATTATTTTACTCTCTGATATATCACTATTTCAGTGTCTGTTGAATGGTTGAAGCATATACCATTTAAAACTTAATACAATCTTGAGATATAAGTATTTTTCAGATAAGGAAACTGGGGATTAGAATGATTATGATACTTTACTCAGGATCACAGAACTAGAAAACTGTTAACACCAGAACCTGTAATCAATATAATTGTTTCAATAGGGATCCTGTATCTAGAGAGAATATTAAAGACTTAGAGAATAGACTTTCTAAGATGGGGAGAATTTAGCCAAGAATATATTTGAGAACAGTGGTCAAAAAAATAGTAATAATGGTAAGAAGAAGAAAACAAATGCATGGAAGTAAATGTATGGATGCACAGTGCTAAAGCAAGGAGTTAGGGAGATAGCATAATAGCTTTGAAAAAATACCTTGGAGGGCCAGGTGGTAGCTCTCCTGCTTGAGCACACATTCCACAATGAGCAAGGACCAGGGTTCAAGCCCCCCCACTCCCACCTGCAGAGGGAAAGCTTTGCGAGTGGTAAAGCAGGGCTGCAGGTGTCTCTCTCTGTCTCTCTCCCTCTCTATCTCCCCCCATTCTCTCAATTCTGGCTGTCTCTATCCAATAACTAAAGATAATTAAAAAGATACCTTGGAGCACAAATATGAAATAATGTACATATAGATGACTATTGTGTGGGTATGCATATAATGTGCTGCTGAAGATATAGAAAAGGTACAAAATCAGGTAGATTCCTCTGATATAGTACTGAGTTCTATTTTTTCTTTAACAAATTGGGACTGTAAGTAAAATGAATAAAACTATATAAAGATATAAAAGACAATTTTCTGCCTAGGATCTAGATGAAAGTCAAACCAGTAGTTTTCAGCAATTCTATTCAAACATTCCTTATAAAGTAAGATAAATTGAAGATTTGATGCACATTTGTTTGTATGTTTTCATACAATATCATGATTAAGCAAAAGTTATTTTCCATGAATACTCTAAATACTAAATAAAAATTCATTACAAATATTACCTAATCAAAACTGTTTTGGAAACTATTGAAAGAAGGCATGGGAATGTGATAAAAAATATTTCATTTAAATATTATATGTCGTGACTTCTTGAGGACAAATAAAAGAATCATAAGATCACAGTTACAGACCCAATAGCTTCTTAGAGATCAGCAATAACTTCTTCATTTTTGGAAATGAGAAATAAGGCCTAGAGAAGGCAAGTGGCATATCCAAGTGCATGGAGCACATGAGTTCTAGAATCTGAACAAAATTTCTGTCGCCTATCTCCCAGTTCACCATTATTTTCTGCCCATCAAGTCTCTTAGAAAAACTTCTGATAAAAATGAAGAGTTCTGTGCATGAAATCCCTTAATACCACCTAATGATGCACTCTTAAGGGAATCTTTAAATAAATGTCTGGAAATAGTCATTGGTTCAATTCTCATTAATATAGAGATTTTATTCATTGAACATTAACTGAAATGGTTTTTATGGTAATAGAGTTTGTTTTATCACAGATTTTCATAAAAGCATCATCAGGCAGTTTAAAGTACATGAAGCATTCTTGCAATATAAAAATTCCCAAGCATGCTGTAAAATTCAATCAAAAGAAGATCAGACTTTTCTACTGATAGCTGGACAACTCTGAACTCACATATTTCAATTTTTCACATAAATTGCTTTTCTCAAGGAAGCATACTGTTGTCTCAACCCTCTTATACTGTCTGCATTCCTCCATAAGTTTTACTAAGCTATCACTTGACATTCTGTATTACTATTTCTTCCTGTAAATACACCTTCTTTGTATGTAAGCATGATGTTTTAAATCTCTATAATCTGAAATGCTCTCGTATAAGAGGCAACTAGCTAAATATAAAGAAAAGAAACCTGAAAGCTATTCTAATTCAATGTCCAAACAGGCATTTCAACAAAAAGTACTTGTTTAAAAGAACTATTAAAATTAAAAAGTTGTTAAGTGGGTAGTAGTCAAAAGAAAAATTATCAATATTAATTATAAAGTAACAGACATATCTGCAGAAATAAGTACTTTTATGAAAAGCTTAATGCCCTGTGTTCAACTAGCTCTAAAATAATTTCATCCTCTTAGAAATTTGGTTTTGTCTAAAATTTCAATGGAATTAGTGCAAAAAAAATAATAATAAAGATGTCAACGTAGCACCACAGCATGAAGCAGCACATGTAAGCACTAGTAAAGAGAGAGAGAGAAAGAAAGAGACATTCATTCAATTGAGTTACTGCCACTTTACAACTGAATGAAACAGAACGAAAGACGAATGCCCAAACAACCTACCACATTAAGTGAAATGGAAATAAGAAGCACATTAATTGGATAAAATTTAAGAGCCAAATTATAAATGCCACATAAATAAATAGCTCTAAATAATGTGTTTTTCCAGTTAAATAATGACTTTAATAAAACAGATGAAAATGTAGGCTGTGTTGTTTCTGCCTGTCAGAATCTCATTAGCATTTCAATTTAAATTCTACGGCTGCACTCAAATCTCTCATTTGTACATCTGGCATAACTCAAAACACTGCCTTATTTGTTAAAAAAAATAAATAAGGCAAATGAGCCAATTCACAGTATCTTGCAGTAGTATTTTAATGGTTGAAAACAATGTTGCTATTTCAATGTTGCATAACAGCAGGAATCTCCATGTGAAGAAACTGAAAGGATTTAGATAACACTTTCTAAGAAAATTTGTTTTTATAAGGAAATGTCAGAAGCATGGAATTAAATGTTAATGCTGTCTTTAAACTATTTTACACAGGAGTTAACATATGAAACAACAAGTATAGAAATTATACATGAACAACAAAAAGTTTCAACAACAAGTATAGAAATTATACATGAATAAGGAAACTATAAGTCCAGGTAATTATCAAATGTCTGAAATTCATTATGGCAGTTTCCTAGAATGTCATCATAATCACCTAAAACTAAGAAAAATAAAGGAAAAAAATTATTAAAACTGTTTATCAATAGCTCTAAAACTGTAAGAATCACATAAACATGAATTTAAAATGTATATTTCCAGAACTGGCCCCAGAAACTCTGACTAATAAATATGGACTAAAAGTTGTAGTTTTTAACACTCACAAGTGATTTTGATGTACATGGTCTATAGGTCACAATTTAAGGAACACCAACCTGTAGGATGAATTTTATTCCCTTTGGAATAATACAAATATATTTATATGCTCTCTCTCTCTCTCTCTCTCTCTATATATATATATATATATATATATATATATATACAGACACACACACACGTATACATACATTCTGGTTTTATTTTTGCCTTTCATTTCTGCTCCATCAGATGAACTACTTAATGTGATCAACTGGATCTCTTTATCAGTACATCATAGTATATTAATGTGTATCAAAGCCTAGATTTTAATCATCTACATTACTTATATCACAATTTTTATACAGACCAACTGAAAAGTGGTTAAAGACAGATCATTGTATCATAAGCCATATAAAATAGACAACATATATTTGCCTTAATATAGACCTCATATAAGAGAGACCAAAAGTAGTAAAGAACTTTGGCAATAAATACGGAGGGAGTTGGATATCGATATGCAAACACCTATCACAAGGAGTTCAGAATCTGTACTCATGGGGTCGGGCGGTAACGCAGCAAGTTAAGCACACATGGCGAAAAGCACAAGGACAAAAGCACAAGGACGGGCATAAGGATCCCAGTTCAAGCCCCCGGCACCCCACCTGCGGGGGAGGGTCACTTCATGGGTGGTGAAGCAGGTCTGCATGTGTCTATCTTTTTCTCCCCTCCTCTCTTGATTTCTCTCTGTCCTATCCAACAACAACAGCAATGACAACAATAATAATAATGACAACAATAAGGGTAACAATAAGGGCAACAATAAGGGTAACAATAAGGGCAAAAATAATGACAACAATAAGGGTAACAATAAGGGCAAAAAAAACGGCCTCTGGAAGAAGTGGATTCGTAGTGCAGGCACCAAGTCCCAGCAATAACCCTGGAGGGAAAAAAAAAAAAACTCATATGTCAACAACTGTCCTGTTATTTCCCACAATAAAATGACTCCAAAAAGAAAGGGACTGAGGACCAATTAGTGACACACTTGGTTGAGTGCACATATTGTCATGTGCAAGGATACAGGTTCGAGCACTCGTTCCCACTTGAGGGTACATATAGCTAATGTTGGCCTAAAGCAAAGTATGAAAAAAAAAAAAAAAAAAGGGATGCTGAGTATGGGAGATTACTTAAACAAGTGTCTGATGAAAGTTTGGCGTTTTTTGCCTCTTTTTCACCCCCTCCTGCTTGTCCTTCACCTGGTCATCTCAGTCTTCTTCAAGATGTCTTGTAGATGAACTGCTTGTGAACCAAGTTTAAGGAAACATGCTCTTACCACATGTCTACCTAGCCTTTTTCTCCTATTTTCCCATCATGTTTTTTTATGTACCTAATAAACTTAATGCATTTTGATAAACCCCAAACAAAAACCCACAGAAGTTTGGTTTTTTTTTTCATAATAGTGAATTTATCAACAGAAGCCATGCAGATGAAAAGAAAATGGTGTGACATATTCTAAGTTATGAAAGAGGAAAATGATGCGACTAAAGAGATTGAATCAAAAATCATCCAACAAACAAAAGTCTAAGACTAGATAAATTTACTGATGAATACCAAGTATACAAAGATGAAATGACATCAATTGTTTTCAAATTTTCCATAAATTTATGAGGGACATTTCCAAATTTATTTAATTTTAATTTCTTATCTTTATTTATTTATTGGATAGAGACAGCCAGAAATCAAGATGGAAGGGAGAGGTAGAGAAGGAGAGACAGAGAGATGCCTGCAACACTGCTTCACCAATCGTAAAACTTTCCTGCTAGAGGTGGGCACCCCGGGGGCTTGAACCTGGGTCCTTGTGTGTTGCAACATATGCACTCAACAAGTAAGCCACCTCCCAGCACTTCCAAATTTATTTTATAAGGACAGTTATCTGCATATCAAAACCAGACAAGAACACTGGAATAAAAGGTTTCAGATTAATATTCTTGATGGACTGAGGTGTAAAAATCCACAACAGTGAATTCACATGCTTTATTATTTTTTCCAGGGACACAAGCATAGTTCAACATGTGAAAATTAATAAATGTAATTTATTTCATTAACAAGATAATGAAAGTCACATGATCATCTCAAGAGATGCAGAAAAAAAATTTTAAAGATCAGAATCCTTTCATGATAAAAATTCTAGACAAACAATATAGAAGGGATATACTTCAACACTGCAATAAAGGCTATATGTGATAAGCTCACAGCTCACATCAGATACAACAATGAAAAGCTGAAATTTTTTTCTTTAATTTCAAAGACAAGAAAATGATATTCAT